>NC_070608.1:20282500-20908750 GCF_027172205.1 Podarcis raffonei | reverse complement strand
ACTCTTAAGTTGAGTTCCCCACATTTCCGCCTCAGTTTGCAATTAAAATAAAAATTCTCATGAAAATTCATCTGTTTTTAATGCAGAATTCTCCCAATGTACCCAGTATTGTGTGCAATGGTGCTCAGAATGTAGGTCTTCACAAATCAATTTTCCCTAACATAACGATTTTTTTGTATGTTATTTTCATGAATTATGCGTTTTTATACAGATTGCTTAGCTGGAGAACTGCACTGCAAAATTCAAAGAAGTGTGAATTTTGAATCATGGCTTTTTTGGGGTTGTTTTTTTTTTGCATATTGTTTCAGAAAGTACAAATTAGGTAGATTTGCCTTTCGATGCAAAGTGAATTGAATCTCTTCCCCATCTCTGTTTACAGCCCGGCTTTAGACCTTCTCACCCAGAAAAATCAAGTATAGATGGACAATACAAGTGGCCTTGCTCTTCTTGTATGGATAGAAATTAAGAACACCTCATTCTGTTGGCTATTTCCTGGGCAACAGGCCCAGCGGGCCTTAATGCAGAGAGGTGACTCTAACAAATGTATTCCCCACCACTGCCATGTTGCTTTGACTGATGCTTTGTGCTGTACTAGCTTCACCCATTCACCCTGGAATAAATTAGAAAGCAGATGGGAGGCAGTGAAGTAATGCATTGACCACATCACCGCTACTGTCTTATCGTCTAGAACATGAAATGGAATCTCTTCTGTGGTGGTGGGGAGTTATGAGAGCACATTTCTTTTGGTTCTTGCTATGTAAGGACATCACTGTAACTTGTCGTTAATCAGCCTTAGGGTCTCTATCTCTCAGCATTTTGTCAGCTCAATGTCTGCAAAGAAGGTCACTGAATCTGGGCATAATGAAACACATCAAACATCTCACTTGTAATCTTGAGGCTCTGCTTCTCCAGCCTGTCTGCCCCCTCCCCAAGAGCCGAATGAACTTTTAGACGTTTGTTTTCTACTGTTTTGGATGTAGCCAGTGGGTTCCATTTTTCCATACATTACTGTTATATTAAAATGGCTTTATACTTGCCCAAAATCTGTTCCACACTGTTGTTCTACGTTTATGATTCACTTCGGTGCCAAGAGATATGAAACTAGCTGTGTATAACGACCATTTGTTTTTTGGCTTGCTATGAAATGGTGAGTGAATGAGCAAGTGAGTTCCAAAACACAAAAGGGATGCTCAGTTCCATAGAAAACAAGCCAGGATTGGACACTTCTCCATGCTGCTAAAATGCATCCAACATTGTTATCTTCAACTATGGGAGCGGTTGTTTCTTTAATTGGCTCCTGCTGCTTTTTGGCTTATACTATAGTGGGAGATGATCTAGACTGGAATAATTTTGGTAACCATTCTGGCAACACTTGATCTGCTCAATCTCTTTCATGGCTCATAGCTGGGGATAACAGTTGGTCACCCTACAAAGCTAAAAATCTATCTAACCTGTCCTTGGTGGGATTGATAGAGGCAGATAGTGGAACCATTTTTCTGCGGTTACCTTAATTTGCATGAGAGGAATTGGAAAGAGGGGACATTAAAAGTAGAAGAACGTATGGAGAACTTGCAGGATCATGTCAGCGACCCATCTAGTCCAGCAGCCTGTTTTCACAGTGGTCAGTCAAATACCTAAGGGAAGTCCCAAAGTACAACTTGAGCACCACAAGACCCTCCATTCATGCAGTTCCCAATAACTGGTATTGAGAAGTATATTGCCCCTGGCAGTGGTGGTACAACATACCAGAATGCACTGCTGAAGTTCGTCTGAAGAACACTGTCAGTTCCATTTTTCTGGAGACCTCCACTGCCACATTTCTTGTGTTTCATAAGAAGCCAACTTATACTGAGTCAGGCCATAGGCATATTTAGCTCAGGCTTGTCTACACTGACTGGCAACAGCTCTCCAGAATATTAGGCCTATTCCTAACCATAACTAGAGACGCCAGGTATTGAACCTAGGAGCTTTCAGAAACAATTCATGGAACTGTGACTCTTCCTCATAATTATCTCCACATGCAAAAAACAACAACACAACTTTCCACATGTAATAAGATCTAACTGAGAACTGGGCTGAAGGTTCCCACCTGATATGTTACTTTTCTAAGATGTTGTTTCAGGGAGCAGAAGGAGGCAAATATGTGACTCCTGAAGTTTTAAGCCTTCATTTGCTCCTCAGCAAGGATGGGCAATCAGTTATTAATTTATTACATCTTTCATGCAGATCCAGGAAATCATCCTTCCTTCTGTTGTCAATGTTCAGATGTGAATATCGTTGCATATGAACAGCACCCTCCATGAACAAAGGGAAAATATTGACAGCCATAAGGGGAACATCAATATTTGTAGAAGTACAACAAAAATCTTTAAGGAGAAGATCCTAAGAATGGCTCAATTTAGGAATGAGTGATTGGTTTTTTGGAGGGGGGGATGAAAACTGGGTAGGAGGGGAATTGGGACAGAGTATTGTGGAAATGTAACTTCTTGTCCCACATAGAGATTTCTCAGGAGACAGATGAGGTGATCAGGGACAAGAAGCTACAGTTAGAACTGGATATGGAACAATTGAAATTTGGGAAAGGAGTACGACAAGGCTGTATATTGTCTCCCTGCTTATTTAACTTATATGCAGAATTCATCATGCAAAAGTCTGGGCTGGATGAATCCCAAACCAGAATTAAGATTGCCGGAAGAAATATCAACAACCTCAGATATGCAGATGACACAACCTTGATGGCAGAAAGTGAGGAGGAATTAAAGAACCTTTTAATGAGGGTGAAAGAGGAGAGTGCAAAATATGGTCTGAAGCTCAACATCAAAAAAACGAAGATCACGGCCACTGGTCCCATCACCTCCTGGCAAATAGAAGGGAAAGAAATGGAGGCAGTGAGAGATTTTACTTTCTTGGGCTCCATGATCACTGCAGATGGTGACAGCAGTCACGAAATTAAAAGACGCCTGCTTCTTGGGAGAAAAGCGATGACAAACCTAGACAGCATCTTAAAAAGCAGAGACATCACTTTGCCAACAAAGGTCTGCATAGTTAAAGCTATGGTTTTCCCAGTAGTGATGTATGGAAGTGAGAGCTGGACCATAAAGAAGGCTGATTGCCAAAGAATTGATGCTTTTGAATTATGGTGCTGGAGGAGACTCTTGAGAGTCCCATGGACTGCAAGAAGATCAAACCTCTCCATTCTGAAGGAAATCAGCCCTGAGTGCTCACTGGAAGGACAGATCGTAAAGCTGAGGCTCCAATACTTTGGCCACCTCATGAGAAGAGAAGACTCCCTGGAAAAGACCCTGATGTTGGGAAAGATGGAGGGCACAAGGAGAAGGGGCGACAGAGGACGAGATGGTTGGACAGTGTTCTCGAAGCTACCAGCATGAGTTTGACCAAAATGCGGGAGGCAGTGGAAGACAGGAGTGCCTGGCGTGCTCTGGTCCATGGGGTCATGAAGAGTCAGACACGACTAAATGACTAAACAACAACAACAACATCATTGTGGAAGTGGGCATGGCTGACTGAACAGGAAAACACAACATTTTGTGCAGGTCCCACTTGAGGAAAACAATTTACAAGTTATTTAAGCACAAATTGGACATTTCGTTTTTGTATGAACTTGGCCATACCACAGCAGTTGCTGTCTCTGATATGTTGTGCCTCTCTCCATAATAGGAAAAGTGGTTTCCCTCATTTATTCTCAAGGGGCACCAAGTCTCCTGATGGTTATTTGGCAGCAAATGTGATGACTCAGCCAAAAATATTGTTTAAAGAGTGGGATTCAGGAAAAGAAAGTTATTTGGGGGGTGGGGGCACACAAGCTTACCAAAGGCTCAGGGTTCGAATGAAAGCAGAAGAGCTTTCAAAGCAATGAAGTGAAACAAGAATTTTCCACTAAGAAAATAATCAGGAATTACTATTTAGTACTAAGTTTATTTTACTGTTATCCCCTCTTGGATTGTGACCATCTTTGCAGTTGGAATGTGTTATTATTCAACCAATTCGTATAAACATCCTTTGTGGCTTGGTAGCTTTATAACCGGGAGAAGATACATTTTTGGGTTTTCATCTCATCCCAGCTTGCCTGTGCATCTCTATAGGTTCAACACAGAGGAGGACTAAGACAGAAGACAAGGAAAACAAAGAGAGGCCTTCATTTGTACATCACTTGTTGTCTTGCCAAATATGTTGGCTCGGTACAGCATCAGTTTCCATCCTGCTTTGCACTGGCTTCCACTTTTGGAAGTTGTGAAATATTTATCATCAAAAATGAGTCCTCTGGGATTATTCTTGGAAGGCAACTGCTCTCCAAACCATAGCATGTTGATTGAAATCCTTTGTGTCCAGATGTGGAGAAGCAAATTGTGAATGCCACTCATTCCCCATTCAAAAGCTAAAAGGAAACAGCAGAGCAGCTATGAAGAAATGGTACCTATTGCTGTTGGGCCTGTGTACAATATGGTGCAGTGTTTGGGCATCTTCTGCTGCTCTTGCCATGAAGTGGACCAAACCAACCAGGAGAAATTTCATCAACCAGAAACAACATGGACGTCTATGTTAATTTTGTAAGGGAACCGCACCTGTGCGGTTTGCTGCAGCTTTCAGTTTCTTCAGCATTTTTGTGCCTCCCCCCAGTCCACATCAACAAAGTGCCCAACTACAGTGCTAAATCAGTACCCCCAAAAAAGCAGTCTTGATGTCATTGTGTACATATGTTTGCATCAAAATTCTTTTGTGTGTTGTGTTTTACCAACAAAGATGTGTGCTTGTGTGTGCTGATAAATGCATGACACAGAGAATCTATCCCATGCAACTTTTGCCTCTCCCCACTAGCACCAAGGAATTACGTAAGTTTCATAGGGATGAAATTAAAGAAATTTAATTCAGGTAAGTTTCATAGGGATGAAATTAAAGAAATTTAATTCAGGTTACATTCAAAGGCAAACATACTGAGTTGAATAGGATTCAGACTGCAGCAGTCTGATTGGTCCTAGAAAAATAAGATCCAGAATGCAGCAGTCTGATTGGTCTGCAGGAACTACCCAATCCAACTCCAGGTGGAAGTGAATCCACAACCTGATTGGCCTACAGGAGAATCCCAGAAATAGCCAATCACGTGGGGCCCATTGTGTAAATAATGTATATAAAGCAGACATTTCGGGGGAAATTCCATTCCTCACTACTATGAGCTGAATAAAGAGCATGAAATCCACACTCGACTCCGACTATATTTCACATACCTAATTAGCACTTTCTGAAACAACTAGCAAATTCTAAAGTATCTTAAAGTTTTCAGTGATGTACTCCTCAATTCTTTTTTCATCTCTTATTGTTGACTTTCATTTTGTGTTCTTTTTTGTTCTCTTTATCTGGGCAAGGCTTGCATTTTTAAAAAGGGATCCTCTTGCCTTTAATAGCTTCCTTGACTCTGCTCACGAACCCCGCTGGCATCTCCTTTGCCCTGGTTGTGGTATCTTTTTGGATCTGCCATATACATTCTAGCCGAGCTGCTATTTTCACCTCCAGTTCCTGGCATTTGCAGGTGGGACTGGGAAAGATTCTTGCCTGACACCCTAGAGAGCTGCTTCCATGGTTAGTGAACACCATGGATATCCTCCAGATGTTGTTGAATTCCCACTTCCAAGAGACCAAGCAAGCATGGCCAATGATTAGGGATAGTCGAACAGCATCTGGAGGGCATCATGCTGAGGTAGACGGTGCTGGACTAGGTGGTCCCTAGCTCATCACAAGACAGGTTCCTATGTACCTAAGTGATCACTAAAGCAATAAACAAGGAGAAGGGGACGACAGAGGACGAGATGGTTGGATAGTGTTCTTGAAGCTGCCAGCATGAGTTTGACCAAACTACGGGAAGCAGTGGAAGACAGGAGTGCCTGGCATGCTCTGGTCCATGGGGTCATGAAGGGTCGGACACGACTAAACGACTAAACAACAACAAAAGCAAGAAATGATGGTGTTCTAAATAGGAGTTTTCTTGCTCTACAAGAGACCTGTATTTACACAGGCAGCTTCTGCATATTTTCACTTGCAAAGCATGCAAAATCACCCTCTGAGGTCAAGAAATGCCCAGTAGCTTGGCTACCAGCTTTCCTCAGAGTACCCATACTCTCTTGTGACTTGCAGTTGCCAAATATTCCTGTCGCTAATGAACTTTATATGGCCATTGTGCAATGTGGGCAAGAGCACAAAACTCTCCATTTAATTTGTTACGACAAAATGACCTTCGGCTGAATTGCATCATTCAGAACACCAAGGGGTTTACCCAGGCCTTCTCCGCCCCTTTTCAAATTAAAAGAGTGGCTTCAGCTACAGCCGTGAATTCATCCAATCCTCTTTTAAAATCTCCCCCTATTTCTTGGGTGGAGTGAATTCCATGATTTAATGGTGCCCTCCAGAATTTGCTGGACTCTAACTCCCATCATTCTTGGCCATTGGCCATGCTGGCTGAGGCTGATGAGAGGTGTAACCTAGCTCCGTAGAATCAAAGAATCGTAGAATTGTAGTGTTGGGGGGACCCCGAGGGTCATCTAGTCCAACCCCCTACAATGCAGGGATCTCAACTAAAGCATCCATGACAGATGGCCACCCAACAACACCTTTCCTGCCTTAAAGACCAGGTGACTGAGGGTGTTCTTCTTTTCCTCCCTTCCTCTTATTTTAAAAAAGGAGAAGATTCTAGCCACAACAGTATGGCTACATTCCTAAAGTAATTCTACACAGCAATGTCCTCAGCGTTTGTCAGCCTACCTGTGCATTTTATAATAAGGCAGTGGAGGCTGGTCCATGAAGGTGAAGGGGGCACTGCCCCACCAACCTCTGCCTGCCTGCTCTATGGCTCTGTCTGCCGTTGGCTGCGGTGCCACCTACTGGTCGCCTCCTTGCCTTCCATCCCATCGATCCCAATGGGCACCAGCTGGGACTGTATTCAGGTATGAACATCCAAGTACGAAGGAGAAGGTGAAGGTGAAGGAGAGGTGAGAATTGATCTCGGGACGTGACAATATATCAAGGATTCCAATCTTTACCTCCTGTTGACAAAATGTCATATTCCTGAGCGTAATGCAAATTATGTTAGCTTTCCGGCAGGAAAGCATCGCTGTATATAGTCAAGCGGTGGTTCTTTCAGGACAGACATTCTGACTATTTCAAAAGACGGGAGAAAACATACAGTCTGGGTTTTGGTCTTGACCGAAATGTGACCTCGGTTACATTGATTTGCCGATCAGTTTGTTCCACCTAAACTAGAACCACAGATTTGGAGCTTTTGAAAAGAGCAAACCACTTTATTTAGATGCCTTGATGTGATAGTGGGAAATCTACCATTAAATATTCCTTTTAAAAAAAAAAGCCTGAGGAAACAATATGACAACAGGAGGCAGACGGTAAGGGGGTTTTGCATTTAAGAGAGGAAATGACATGGGGTTTTTGGCAAGCGCAGCTGAGACAGCTTGGATCCAAATGAAAGGTAGAAAGGGTAAAAAGATCAGAGGGAAATATTAGCGAGCCTGGGCCTGTGATAAGGCAGACCTGGAAATCTCTATTTAGATAAAGACTGTATATATATATATATATATACACACACACACACCCTGGCAGAACTTTATCACATTAATCCTCATCAGAAACAGATTTCTTAAACCTCTGCAACTGCCTTTTGGAATAAGTGTGATTTTGCTAAAGAAAAGGCGATGCTTTTTAAGGGAGCATTTGTGCTCTCTGGGTTATTAGAACATCCAGATTGGCACCAGCACTTGGCATTGTTGTGGCCACAGGTCCTGGAAGGCCCCCTGCAGATGACAAAAAAATCTCCCTTCAAAAATAATAATACATTAAAAATATAGCCCAGCAACGTAAAGAAACACGCTGGATGTTGTAGCTGCAGCTGGTTTTGCACTTCCTAGACCCAAACTTCAGGGCACTGCCCCTGACATACACGTTATTTATGTGTTTATTTTGAGGTGGAGATCTGTGCTGTGTTGAATATGAAACGGGTTTTACATATGGATTTGTTTGTAATTGTTTGTATGTATGGAACTGTTATTACACATGGAACTGTTTTAACTGGTTGGGTTTTTTTACATTGGGATTATTTTTAAATGTTTTTATTGGGGTTTTTTTAATAAAAAAACCCTGTGAAATTGCTTTGAGATTTTATGGGTAGCAATTCATACATAGAATCAAATCAAATCAAAATAAATAAATGTATAAATCTGTTGGTCTACTCTGTCTTTTTTCGTTCACTAATCTGCTCTATACCGAAATGTCAAGTTACATATTACAACAACGATTATCATCCTTTCCCTCCTACCAGTGAAGTCACGGTTAGTATCAGAGCCTGGTACCATTTTGTAATATTATACAAAATGGTATAATATTATAATATTATATTTTAATGTGTCCTTTATCTTTTTACTGCATTATTAAGGTACTGCCAAAATTCTCAATCCACAGCCTAAGATGATTAAAATAGAGTTAGTAAGGATGAAAGGGTACACTTTACCAGAGTCTGTTAAGTTCCCCTCAGTACCTCAGCCTCGACACTGACCCCTTCTCTGGAGTCTTCTTCAGGTGTTTGAAAGGTCATAGCTCAGTGGTAGACAGCTGCTTTGCATGCAGAAGGTTCTAGGTTCAATACCCGGCTTCTCCAGGTTGGCTGGGTGAGTACCTTATCTGAAACCCTAGGCAGGCATGGCCAAACTTGGCCCTCCAGATGTTTTGGGACTACAACTCCCATCATCCCTGACCACTGGTCCTGTTAGCTAGGGATGATGGGAGTTGCAGTCCCAAAACATCTGGAGGGCCACGTTTGGCCATGCCTGCCCTAGAGAGTCTCTGCCAGTCAGTGTAGACAATATTGAGCTAGATGGACTAATGATCTGACTTAGTGTAAGGCAACTTATTGTGTTTGTAGGTTTTCTACCTCAGCCATCTGTCATCCTCTGTGATGGGCCTTTGAAGCTACTTATGAGATGGTCCTTCTCTCTCATTCAGCTTCCAGAGAGAATGCCTACCTGGTCAATTAACTGCAGTTAGCTCCATAAATCTATCTATTAATCCTATAGCAAGGTCAAATACATTTCAATTCAGGACATCATTTCAGTGGTTCTATTCATTAATCATTGCTTCATAACATCCTCATTAATTAAAAAAACTATCCAGCTCACACCCATTCAATTCCTTTGGCACCAACCTTTGAAGCTGACATTTTAGCAAATCCCACAATGCTGAATTTATTCAAGGAAATGATTCTGTTCATTCATCAACCAACCTTTATACTCCACTGAAGAAAATGTTGGCTTATTTATTTAATATTTAAGATATACCGACAGTGTGTTCAGTTTGGACATTGGTAAAGAAGAACCTATGTGTGTTCAGTCGTGGGCTTCCATGTGATTAGCAATTCCGCATGATCAGGATTTCAAATTGCATGGAGACCTTCACACATGTGCATATTTTTCTTGTCAGATGTCTGCAAAGAATATGTAGACAATATGGAAGAAAGGGAAGTGGGACACACGTCGTATCCAAATTAGCGTTATGTGGCTCGTTCCATCAGTGCAGGGAACCCAGAACCTTCTTGCCAAGAAGATGCTATTCCGCTAAGTAAATGCACAAGTGGTACAAACTACAGCTTGTGGACTTTATTCAGTGGATCTGAATGACAGTCTGTGGGAGGGGGGACCTTTCCAAGACAAACTTTTTTTAAAAAAACAACAACACACACAAAACGATTCACTGACAGAAAGCATCTGTTGTCTGCAGCAGATAGAAATTAAAAACAAAGCCCAAGAAATGCAGGAGTATTATTTTGCAATGGCATTCCAAAATGCAATGCCAGGAGAACTTGGCAATAAAACCACCCCAACTGAGATGGAGTTTCTCTAGGTATCAAACAAAGAATTAGACACTGTGCTAGCTTTGCCAACAACTTTGGCTGCCATTGCTACAGAGCCAGGGATATTATAGTTGTCAGGAGCCCAAGGCAAACAACATCCATCCAAGACTGATAAAGGAAGTTTGGGTGGAAATGAGAGAAGCTTTAACAGATATTTTCACAGGTTTGTTTGGTTCAGATGAGCTCCCTGTGGGACTGGAACATAGTTAGAATAACCCGCTAATGAAAAACTATCCTGGAGACGTCCTTAGAAATTAAACATTAATCCATTTAACCTCTTCTGAGAGAAGGTTTTGTCAGCATTTGAGTGATTTCAAATGCTGATACTTTTGCGAAGCCGAATGTCTCGGCTTGGCTGTGAACAGCTACAAGGCATCAGAAGATGGCTACGGTGCTCTAAAAAGACCGTAATTCCATATATATTTATATTAGTTATGAAAATACAAAGAGATAATGACTGTGACCCACCAGAAAAAAGGGATCCTGAGATTGTGGGGGATAGTTTGATGGAAATGTCAATACAGTATGTAGGTGCTGCAAATCAAGGAAAATACCACCTTGGGGATGATTAGGAAACAAACTAAAACTGTCAGTATCACAGAACAATTATACAAATTTATGGTGAAACCACACTTGGAAAACTGCATGCAGTTCTGACAATCACACCCCAGAATCACACCATTCAAAGGATATTGTAAGGATAGGAATGGGTGAATCTGTCACTTCAGTTTTTCAGTTTTCCATTCTTCAGTTTTCCACATTTCCACATCAGTTTGCAAAAAAACTCTTCATGAAAATCCATCAGCATTTGGGTCCAAATTTTTGTTAATATTATCCAAATACACATTTCTTAAGCCATTTTGCCTAATTCACAAATTTCCCCCTCAAAGTCATTTCCCCTAATATAATGCAGGTTATTATGCCTTTTATGCACACTTGACCCCAGTATATGCATTTTCTACACATTACATGGCTGGGATGCTGCACTGCAAAATTTGGAGAAGCGTCAAAGGATGGTTGTGTCACAGTTTGAGTATTGTTTTGGAAGTGCAAATTGGTTAGATTTACCTTTAATTGTGAACTAGACTGAATCCCCTGCCTCCAGTCTATGTAGAGCTGAAAAAAGTGCAGAAAACAGCAACCAAAATCATTCTGTGAGGGAAGGTTACAACATTTGGGGCCATTTAGCTCAGAAAAAAAGTTGTGAAAGGCGGCAGAAGTTCATTAAAGCCACAGCACCATGGTAGAAGCCCCAGCTGACTGAGTAGCTTCAGAAGGCAGTAGAAAGAAAGAAATATTTCTGAGAACTCCTATAACACCTGCTGCCCTGGCTTCCAATTTGTTTCTTTTTATTTATCCCTTTGTTGCATTTATATCTCACCTACTTCTCCATGGTGCCCCTTTTAACCTACATAGTTGTTCCCCTCCTCATTTAAACCCCACAGCAGCCCCGTAAGGTTGGTTAGGCAGGGAGTGAGTGACTGTGTGCTGGGCCTGGGGGTAACCCATGAAACACGGTCCAGGATTGGACCAGAATCCGGAGGTTCCTCTAGGAGTCAGTCCGACAGGGCCAAGGCAGGACACGAGGCAGTAAACCAGGCAAGGACAGGTACAGGATCTTAGGCAAGATCTAGGCATACAGCAATGTTGCTCCCGCAACCTGGGGCATGGTCCGACAGCCTTTTATCTTTGTTGGGGTAGCGGCCAGTCCTGATCCCCCGGCAACTCACCTCGCTGTTTCGCCCAAAGGCGAGCACTCCTCCTGCGAGTACTCAGGTCTCTCCTTCTCTCAGACCTTAGTCTCTGCAGCTCAGGAGACGTCGGTGGGTTACTAGACCCAGAGGCCGCCTCAGCCTCCCCTGACCCAACTGGTAGTGGAGCAGCTGTGAGGGCCAAGCTGAAGGCAACAAGGTAACCCCCACATCTGGAGCCAGGGCAGGCTCAGACCCCTGACTCAGCCCAGCTGGTGTTTGTTGCAGGGGAACCTGTGCAGACTGGGACTCTTCAGGACCAGGCCCCAGACTTGGTTCAGATTATGCCTGAGGCAAAGGATCCAGTGCAAACCGAGACTCCTCTGGTTCTGAGTCTGAGCCTGAGTCCCAGGCCATCACAGACTGGCCCAACATCACCCAGTTAGCTTCACAGCTGAGTGGAGATTTAAACCCTGGTCATCCAAGTCCTCGCCCAACACTCTGACCAACACTGTGACCAGTGGCCCAATTTAGGGTGCTCATGTTCGTAGTTAAACAACTAAGTGAGTTATCCCACAAACATCTGAAAGGCAGCCTTCTTCCCTACAAGCTGTTAAGATAAGCAGAGGGAGGCCCTCTTAGTAGTGTGGGGGATCTTGGGAAAAGCCCAGGAGAGGGCAGCTTTCCATGGCAGCCTCTACATTTTGGAACTCCTCACAGAGCTGCATCTAACACCCTTGTTAGGCAACTTCTGCCATATGCTGAAGGCTTACCTCTTTGCGTTTGCCATCTGATATATAATTATTAGGACCCACCTTATTCTTCTGATTGGCTCAGATATGTTTGAAAATGTGGCCATTTCTGGCTGCCACCTCCTTGATAGAATAGTTTTCAGTGGGCTGAGCATGGTTATATATATTTTTATATATATTGTCAGAAACAGATGTTGGCCCAGATATAATTGAAACCAGTGTGGGGGTTTTTTTGGAAGGCAGAGAATCTAAGGTAACAGAATTATTGACACATTTCATTGCTCCCAGTCCAGTTTGAAACACGGGACAATAAGTAGAGTAAATTCACAGCTTAGGAAATTCTTGGAACAAAGAGAGGCGGAATGGTCTTAAAGTCAAACATTAGATCTAATCAGCCAGCTAACACAACTTAGTGCAGAACTACAGATGTCATTTTTGGATTAGGTTGAGATCAGGCCCGTTTGAAGAAAGTGCAATGCTGGATGTGTTACTTCGTTACGGGAATTAGCTTGGGCTGCGGTACGACATTCGCTGTTGGAGGAAAAGCTCCAGAGAAAACTCTTGGCTTCGGCTGTTTTTAAATGGTTCAATTGTCTGATAGGAGCACAGGGGGGGGGGGGAGCAGGGGAGGAAAGTGGCTGTGTAAAGTCTTTCCCAAAAACTGATACTAACTCCTGGGATGCCCGAAGGATTTATATTCATGCTGGATTATATTATCATGGAATTCATACAGTAATCATTTTATGTGTTGTCGAAATACAGACCTAAAACCCCCAAAGGTGAAAAACACCAGAGAAAATCACTTTTAGTCTTCAAGGAATTCTCACGGACTTCCAGATCCAATTGTTATTTGGCATGAGTCAAACAGAGCAGACTTTCAAAGGTTATTATTCTTCAGAAGCCTCCATTAGGTCTTCTTTTGCTGTAAACATTTGACCGTTCCAAATCTGTATCTTACTTAAATACTTATTCTGTTGCGCTACCTGGTATTTTTCACCTTTTGGATTTTTACTGTTCCTTGTTTTTGTCCAAATTCAGGGCAAATGCACATCTACAGTCTCTCAGGTTAGAGGGCACCCAACCTGCCTTTGAGCGTCATTCCTTTCAAATTTTGTCTTCAGGTCTATTTCACACCATAAAAGGAACTCCATGCATCCACCAGAACTTCAGATACTTTGCTCAAATGACAGCCTCACCCCCAATGGCGCATGACATACTGCCTTTGAAATGCATATAGCATTTAAAACATTATTTAGTTTATGTATATTTTGCACCATTAATTTGCATCCTCTGTGAAACCCAGGACAATGTTCACAGGGTTCCTGGTGAGTCACCTGTTCAGGTACTGACGTGGTCCAGGATCTCAATACTCATGGAATAAGCTTACCGTTATTAAAACAATGTTCTCTTTCTCATAGAAATGTAGAGATAGGTAGATAAATAGATATCCATAGAGATATATGGATATAATTTATTTATTTCAGGTTGTGTTCTATGAATGTTTACTCAAACCCGTTTAAAATAAACAGCATTTTCCAACCTTGGGTTCCCAGATGTTCTTGAATTATAACTCACATCAGTCCCAGCCAACGCGGCCCAATGGCCAGGGATGGTGAGAACTGCAGTCGAATAACATCTGGGGACCCAAGGTTGGGAAAGGCTGGCATAGAACTAGGATAGCCAATCAGTAGTTTGCCAGATGTTTTTGTACTCCAAGTCCCCTTTTCCTGCCCATTGACCTTGCAGGTTGAGACTGCTGAGAGTTGAAGTCCAACATCTGGAGGTTTGCTCCCGTGGTTTAGAAGATCCATGTATATGCATACTATGCATAGTATTAATTCTTTCCTCTCCTAAATGTTTTGTTCCTGATAAATTGTCCCGAGAAGATGCTAATCCAGGTAAAACAGAAGCCAAGCCTTTCTCTAGGTATGTGTTTTCATTAAAAAGGAATACGCTTTGGACCTACAAACTCAAGATGAAGGATGAAAATACTAAGGGAAAAATGATTAGAATGTTATTTCTAGCTAGGAAATATCTCCTAATAAAGGCACAGAAAATCAGAGTAGATGCCTTTTCGTGGGCCGAAAAGCACAGAAAAGCTAAACATAAAAATGGCAAAACTATTTTGCCCCTTCTCCTTTCTGATTAGTGGTGACTGTTCTGCAAGACAATGTACGGTAGTGATTATTAGAGTATAAGGATTGGTTGTTTCCCCCTCAAATAAAAAACAGATTGTAAGGAAAGGATGCTACATACAATCTGTTTCATGAATAATGGGTGGCAATTAGCCTTACCTTAGGCACATATATATTAAAACTTAGTATTCTAGGTGGGGAGAGTTGATTTGAAGAATTAATATTAAAATGTGCATTAACTACCCGAGACATCAGGGGTTAGGCAAAGCAGGTGACTACTATACTCCCCCTCCCTTTAAAGACAAAATACTATGTTGAGCAAGTCCCATTTCATTCACCAGAGTTTACTCCCAAGCAAAGGAGTACAGTGGTACCTCGGGTTAAGTACTTAATTTGTTCTGGAGGTCTGTTCTTAACCTGAAGCACCACTTGAGCTAATGGGGCCTCCTGCTGCCACCGCACTGCCGGAGCACGATACCAGAGGTACTATTTTTGGGTTAGCGGAGTCTGTAACCTGAAGCATATGTAACCTGAAGCGTATGTAACCCGAGGTACCACTGTATGTGATTGCAAAAAAGGCTCTTTCCAAAGTGGTCAAAAGAGAAATATATTTCACTGGTTTCTCTAGGTTTTGATTCTTTTACTTATGCTGCAATCCTGCACACAATAAAGCTATTTAATTCTTAAAAAATAAGTTTGAGGAAGGAGGGGGAAGTTGCTGAATGGGAGAGACTGATTATTCCTATTTTCGACTTGGTTTGAAGCAAACTTTCACCCAGCTTGCATCTCCATTAAACCTGGCTTAAGATGCAATCTTATGCACAGCTATTTGACAGTAACATCAGCTGAAGCCAACAGAATTTAATTCCAAGACATTCGTTGACTTCAGTGGGTCTAATTTGGCTTCGGTTCAAGTGTTTTGATTTACCTCCGTTGTGTGGATAAGACTGTTGATGGGATTCACACAAAGGCATTCAGAGAAAGGATACTTGGCAGTTAGATCATTTCCCTGAGCTTCATATCACTCTTTTAGGCCACCTACTGTGCTGCCCGAGAGGAGTCGTATAACCTTTGACTAAATGTAGGAATTTAAGCTATGAAAAGGTCCGAAACTTGACACTTGCCATGACGCCACCCTGTCGGTTGTTAAAGATAATTCCGCAGTAGATACTGAATTCTGAAAATAGAATTACACAAAGGTTATTTATCTACCTTTGCCCTGCCATACTTTCAACTGAACCCTGCTGTGATTGGAGATTTCCTGAAATCAACACTTTGTCTATATTAACTTTTGTGTTTAAGTCTGTTGATGAGCACAAAAGACGTTTTCAGAAGGCAGTGATTGCAAAGCAGCCAATTTGAGGCCAACAAAGACAGGCGATTGCCCAATTAGCATCTCCTGTCACTTGATCACAAAAGCTTCCCCACAGATGGCTTACTTTTGATTATGATTCCCATTCCCATGAAACGGAATGAAAGGCTTGGTCAACTGAGTTAGGACTATGTTCAATGCCACCTGTGTTGACTGAGGCCCACCTAGCTTGTCCTCAGGGTTGGCCCAGCACATATTTCTTCCTGAGGCGAAGGACACAGGATCACAGGAAGCTACTTTAAACCATCAGCCCATCTTGTTCAGTATTGTCTACACTCAATTCTTTTCCTTTAGAAAAAAAATGGTGCCGATACTGTGTACTCTTGAGTACCCTGAGAAAAAAAACACTGTCTACCCTGGAGGCTCTCCAAGATTTCAGATGGGGGACATTCCCAGTCTTATGAGGAGATGCAAGGGATTGAAACTGGGACTTTCTGCATGCAAAGCAGATGCTCTACCCCTGAGCTGTGGTCCTTCCCATCAGAAGATGTTGCACCTTCCCCAACCCACATCCAGAAGCTGACTGGGCTGGCAGTGGAATCGCCCTTGAACACTGGCAATGGGCTAGCTAAGGGAAGCCAGGTCAGGCCATGTAGCATATACAGTTCTTTTCACCAAGAGATGGAAATGGCTGAAGGAACGGTGGCTGCCAATGTTGCCTCAGCATCTGCCGCCTGAGGCTGCATTCTCATTTTGCCTAATGGTAGGGCAACACTTCTTCTCTTCATTACTTACATTTGTGCTTCAATAGGATAAAAAACAGGAGGCAGATCATTCAGCACAAAATGGCAAGCAAGAGGCATTATCACTGCTCATTGACACATTCCAGGCAGGCAAAGACACTTGAGGAATGTGCAGAACAGGAACCATGAGGGGTGTGGGCCGCAGGGAGGGGTGTGATAAACCTGAGCACTAGACACATTTGAAACCTGAGGTTCCTGAGGTGGTGGGAATCCATTGCCTTCAACTCATGTATTTTTCATAGTTGGCTGCTGTGGCAAACAGAATATTGAGCAGCTGGACCTTTGGTTAGATCCAGTTTTACTTTATGTGAACAATTATAAAAATCTCACTTTCAGTGAAGGCCTTGCCCCCCACTCCCACCCCCATTGTAGCTGGTCAAGATACACATTGTGCAATCTTCCCTGATAATAACACATGAGCCACTCGCTTGAGACAAACTCTCTGGAATAAACAAAGTAATGTAATATTTCCTGGTGCAATCCCAGTTTATCCTATTCCCTGACACTAATCTTTTAATTCATTGGCCGGGCACTAGCACTCGCCTTCTGCATTTAGATACATTGGACAAGGCTTTGAGTGTTTTGACATTTTTTGATGCATTACAGCTGATTTCCCTTTTGGTCTTAACTCTTTCAGATTAGAAAGCTGCCAGTGCCAATGAAGAGGAGTAGGAAGTGTAAACAGGGTCATCTCGGCCCATGATTGGAATCGTTTATGAATGAATTCCAAGCTATGCCTGGACCAACTCATTTTTTGCACCATCTAAAAACATAAGAAGAACCTGGTGGACCAAGCCAATGGCACATTTAACCCACTGTTCTCACAGTGGCCATGCAGATGCCTGTGGGAAACCAGCAAGCAGGACCCCAGCACAAGACTACTCTTCCAGCAACTGGCATTCAGAAAAACTACCGCTTTCAACCAAGGGTCCACTGATAACCTTGCCCTTCATGAATTTGTCAAATCCTCTTTTAAAGCCATCCAAGTTTGTAGCCCTAACTTCCTCCTGTGGCAGCAAGTTCCATAGTTTAATTGTGTGCTGAACTATCTCTGTAAATATCATTATGTGTCCTGCTGCCACAGGACTCTTTCTCATAATATAACCATTGCCACACCATTTGACTAGGGGAGTGGGTGGCGCTGTGGTCTAAACCACTGAGCCTCTTGGGCTTGCTGATCAGAAGGTCAGAGGTTCGAATCTGCATGACGGGGTGAGCTCCTGTTGCTCTGTCCCAGCTCCTGCCAACCCAGCAGTTCGAAAGCATGCCGGTGCAAGTAGATAAATAGGTACTGCTGCAGCGGGAAGGTAAATGGTATTTCCGTGCACTCTGGTTTCCGTCACGGTGTTCAATTGCAGCAGAAGCAGTTTAGTCATGCTGGTCACATGATCTGAAAAACTGTCTGTGGACAAACGCCGGCTCCCTTGGCCTAAAGCGAGATGAGCGCCGCAACCCCATAGTCTCGCCTTTGACAGCACTTAACTATCCAGGGGTACATTACTTTTACCTTACACCATTTGGGTAACATAAATAGGCTCAGGCTGTGTGGGTGGAGAGCTAGTTGAAGAATCTCCCCTTCCCAGCAGCATTGCTGCTACCAGAAGCCAGAACACTTCTGGCCCATAAAAGAAGCCCAGTGTTGACTTTACTAGTTAACCATAGTCCTTATCATAGGAGCCAACTGCTAGGGGCTGAGGTCCCTTTGCCATAACATATTTGAGGGCCCCTGGGCCCACCAAAGTTGATGGGCAGTGCCATTCAAATGGTGTGCATGTGTATATCACATCATGTGATCGATTCTGCAGGGCAGAGCTACCTTGTCCCCCTCCCCCATATTTCATTCAAGTTGGCACCCATGGACTTTATCATGCTATTTTGAGCATGGGAAATGGAGCTGCATAACAACCGATCAATGATGGGGAATCTATACCCCTTAAGTGGATTACTGCTCCCAATACCCCTGAGCATTGGCTGCATGTACTGGGGCTGATGTGAGCTGATGTGGACTGGGGTCTAGCAAAATGTGGAGGGACATGACTCCCTCACTCATGAATCCCCCTGCAGCAGATCTATACCAAGAATGTTAATGTGAGAAAGCAGGTCACAGACAGACCTTAGTTAGTATTGCCCTTCCTCCTGGCAGCTTTGCATGAAACATAGAACTTCATTGGAGAACTTACAATTTGTGTGAATAAATATCTCACAGTGAGATGCACCTATGGTCCACTGTTTTGTTACCGCTTCAAGATCAGAGCCTTTAAAAGTGTTCAGTATTATGCTGTTTAAGTACATAGGTAGGCCTGTTAAAAATTATTTTATGAAACCGTGCATATTTAAAAAAACACACAAGACACTGGAAAATAATTGATTTCACAGGTACAAAATGGAAAGTGTGCAGGAAACCGTTTTAATATATGGTGCAGAACACTATGGACCACGTTGACAATGGAATTCCCCTCCTTTCTACAACCAGTACTGCATTGTCAAAGAATTAGGTGGTTTTCACTGAGTAATTTTTATTCCTGTTCATTTCAGTGCTTTCATTGAGGCTAGTTGATTTTTGTGACTTGTCTGATTGGCAACGAATGAGAACGGCATCAACAACTGGATCTGCTCAGTGTTCCAAATATTGATTTCCCGAAAAATATTTGTTAAAGCGAATTAGTTATGGTGGGAAGTCCTGGCTAGAATGCAAAGGTTATCTGTAGCATTGTGACCTCTTGAGCCCAATCTGCATGCTGCTCTGGCTAGAACAGAAGAAAGCAAAAAGGTCAAAAAAACAAGATAGCTGATGTAGGGCAAGAAGATTAGCGGCTTTCGCTGCCTGCTAAGCTATTAATTCAAACCAGAACTGTACCTTTTGGCAGGTACTGTGGGGGTGGGAGAAGGAGTGTATTTATTATTATTATTGCTAATTAGATCCATCCAAGTGCAGGCAGTGCAGGTCCACCCTATTTAGTTTTGCGGAACAAATCTCTGTGTGTTGCCGTCAATGAATGAAATGTAAGCAATGGTGTAAGTTCCTGTGTCTGCATGAACTTCACTACTGAACATGAAAGAAAATTGCAGGTGAATGTTCAGGGATGGATTTTCCATCTAGGTCGAGATATTTCCTGTTTCTCTTCCAGTCAATGCATACACTTCTAGGAGAGACTTTGGGTTTATAGAAATGATAGGCGGAGGAAGATTCCTACCAAACCTGGGATTTTTTTAGCTTAAACAAAAGGCAACTAAGAGGTGACATGACAGAAATTTATAATGTTATGCATGGTGTGGAGAGAGTCTCTCTTAATACTGAAACTCATGGATATAGCTGAATGTTGTAGGACTTAAGACAGATAAAGGAAAGCACATAGTTAAACTCCCATTTTAATTATCATCATCACCACAATCGTGATTCCTGGTCCATGCTTTTAAAATCTATTTTAATGTAATTCGGCATTAAGTGCTATCTTGTGTTCTGCAATATTGGCAGTTTGTTGCAGTCTTGTTAATGAAGTCTGCCTTCTGTTCAGAGACCTGAGACCTGATCAAGCAAACGGCTACGTTCTTAAGTGTGGCTCAGGAGAACCTCAGTTGACTATTACCAGATACAGGATAACTTCCATGAAGTAATTAGACCTCAGCAAAGCCACTGAGTGTTTGGGAAGTTAACACCTCAGGATATGATGGGTTAATGGTTGTACATAGTTCTCATAACTTTTCATGAAAAGTCGAACTCTGCCGCACCAGTCCTGGCTTAATTCTTTATTCCCTTGTGGGATATGTGCATGGTACTTTTGTCTTAAACAGGACATAATCCTAGCATGGCACTGATGTGGATTTAGAAAATAAAAGCCAATTTATCAAAAAATTGGATCAACTGCTTTTCAGCCCTCAATCTCCTCCTCTAGTTTTGTATGGTGAAAATGGTTCATTTGAACTTGGCTCTTTTGGCTTCATTTAAAATGTTACTAATATGCTATAGGTGGCAGCAGACATCAAAAGAACTCAGCTGAAAGACCCTTGTGTATTTCATTATGGCTCCTAGGTGCTGGTAATTTCCTCACTGCTTATTTACAGTCATGTCTTCTGTGCGCAAATCCTATTGACTTTGGTAGGACTTATGAAGCAATCCTATGCTGAAGAAGCTAGCGTAAAGCAGGCTGGTGTAAATTAAGCCAGCGTAAAATTACACCAGATCTTTACCTTGTTCAGCAGCAGGGCTGCTGCTCTGCTTTAAAATCTGGCTATGCAGCACTAATAATAATAATAATAATAATAATAATAATAATAATAATTTATTTATACCCCACCCATCTGGCTGGGTTTCCCCAGCCACACTGGGTGGCTTCCAACAGAATATTAAAAACACGATAAAGCATTGAACATTAAAAACTTCCTTAAAGAGGGCTGCCTTCAGATGTGTTGTAAAAGTCAGCTAGTTATTTATTTCCTTGACATCTGATGGGAGGGCATTCCACAGGGCGGGTGCCACTACCGAGAAGGCCCTCTGCCTGGTTCCCTGTAACCTCACTTCTCGCAGTGAGGGAACCACCAAAAGGCCCTCAGAGCTGGACCTCAATGTCCGGGCTGAACGATGGGGGTGGAGACACTTCTTCAGGTATACTGGACGGAGGCCGTTTAGGGCTTTAAAAGTCAGCACCAAAAGTCTGAATTGTGTTCAGAAACTTACTGGGAGCCAATGTAGGTCTTTCAGGACTGGTGTTATGTGGTCTTGGTGGCTACTCCCAGTCACCAGTCTCACAAAAGCTCACTTTCACGCATAGAGCTCTCTTGCTGGATGGAAACAGTTGTGTATGTGTAACTATGTGTAGCATAACAGCCTTATTTTATACTGGCTGTGAGGGTGAACATTATTTCAGGTCTTGAATGCTACTTTCATCACTTACCTGATAGAAATTTGAGCTCCCTTCTTTCAACCACAGCTCATTGGTACAGCACTTCTTTCAGCCAAGTAAACACCTAGGCCCATAGCATGGCACTTTTGAGTGGCTATTAGCCTTCCTTACAATAGCTACCTAAAGGAAGGACCATAGCTGAGTGGTGGAGCACTTTCTTTGCACAGAGAAAGTTTCTTGCACCTGCAGTTTAATGACATATAACAGGTGATAGGAAAGGCCTTAAGCTCTCTCTTGCCTGCCTGGAGAGTCACTGGGACTCAGAGCCAGATAGACAAGTAGCCTGACCCGAAAGTAAGGTCAGCTTCCTATGTATGTTAAAGAAGTTTACAATTCCTGCATTGCTGATTCCATCAAGGTGCATTCAACCACATGGTTCTAATTTAAGGAGTGGTTGCATTTTTTTATTTAATGCATCCTGTCTCCAGCACGGGCAAAGTCCTTCAGCCTGTATCGCTTGTTAATCTGGGCCCTGCTATGTTTGCATATCTATGATGTGCAGTTTAATGCACACCGTAGTGCAACCATAAAGGATTAAGATGGATGATGCTACACCATGTCCGTGTCAGCTTTGTATAACCTGCTTGGAGCTATATGGCGGTGTTTGCTGCTGTAGATGCCACTACATATGTGAGGAACAAAGAGAGGGGTTCTACTCTGGTTTTATGAAGGCAGAATTTTGCCTGGCTATCACCCTATTGGAATCACATTTTCAGAAGAGGAAAGACAAAATAACATACAGTGGATGCGAGACAAGATCTAAAGCCAAAGCCTTTAGTAGAGGAGAAAAATCTCAAAGTTTTGCCTCACAAAAAAGGAAAAGAAAATATACACTGAGGAGTTCTGCTCCATTTCCCTAAAGAAAATAAATGAACAGTTCAATGATGCATCTGAATGTGAAGAAATCAGAGATTTGTAGTTTCCCTGAGAGCAGACAGTGCTTCTAAATTTAAGCATGAAAGGGATGCTGGAGGATGGGTCTACATCTAAACATGGAAGAATAAATATTATCTGAAGATGATTTATTTGACTTAAGGGTTCCTGACTCAGTAGAAATATGGACTGTTTCTTGAGACACCCCCGCTGAAGTCTCTTTAAGAAAGTGAATGTTCTCTGGGTTATGTCATCCATTTTAGAGCCTGATGCCCACTGACATTTCGATATACTGATAGTAAATCTGAAACTATCCATTCATGTTGACTAGTTACACAGCTAGGGCTAGAGACTTGTACCATGAGATGCTTTAGGCTGCAATTCTAACCCTACTTATATGGGAGCCGTGGAGGCTGGTCCATTAGGGTGAATGTGACAATGCCCCACCAACTCTCTGGACTCTGACAGCCTCCATTAGCTGGCTTTCTTACAGACAACCAGTCCAGGGAGTGGCATTGCCTATGACAGCTTTCTCTTCCTTCGTCTCAGTGCTGTCCTTGTAGAACTCAGGAGGCAGATGGAGACAAGACTAGAATTAGTTATCTCTGCCTGTCCTTGACTCTGGTTCTATGGGCTGTTGGTTTCCCTGTCTTCCACCCTGCCAGTCCCAATGGATACCAGTCACCAGTGCCTGTGAGTAAGCCCCACTGGATTCAGTAGGACTTATTTCTGAGTAGACATAGTTAGGACTACATCATTATTCTCCCACTTTGAGAGCCAAATTGATTCTTTGTATATGAAGCTGGTGAAGGCTTTAGCATTCAATCAAGGCTAAAGGTTCAGAAAAATCACAAGGCATAATGCCTTCAGAACCATAGGGTGGGAATTGCATATCTGAAGGCTCCCCTGTATCAAAACATAGCATTGATATAGATATACCATAAACAGTTTAGCATCTACTTGCCTTCTATATATTTCTAGGAGATCAGCAATAACTTGCAACTGAACTCAACATATTGACTTGTCCCAGAAAAAAGGACTTTTAGGAGAAGGAGAAATGGTGTTTCTTCATCATAATAATGTCTACCACCTGTTCAGGTCCTCTCTCTCTCTTGCTTTCTTTACTCTTCTGCACCATTTAGGGCACAGAGAGTTGCCTGAAAGCACACGAGGGAGCATTCAAATATGATTTTTTTAAAATAAATAAATAAATAAGGTGGCACCTCCAAAATGTGGAGTTCTTTCCATTGACGTGCATAGGTGAATGATGTGGTTGGTGGTATAATAGCAGAGACTCCCAGTAAAGATTGGGGTGTCGTAAAGCTTCCCAGTAAAGATTCCTTCACAGCAAAGATGCTGTTACCAGAAGGGACATTGGAAGAGGGTCGGCTTCTCTCCCCCCCCCCACAGATTTTGGGAGAGACATTGGAACACTCTCCATGCACTTAAATGGGGAAGGCATGGATCCACCTGCAAAATAAACCCAGTTTTTAATCCCTCCTTCAAATAGTTCTGATTCAACTGCCCTGTGAAAACCATTCAATGCAACTAAAAGCTAGACCTGTCCATCAACTCAAAATATATTCCCACCTCTGCACACACTCCCTTCTTGAACTCTGGATGTTTTCCCAGGCAGCTTGGCTTTGTTTCTCAGGGTGGTAAAGCAACAGCCGTTGTTGTTGTTGTTGTTTTAGGAGAGCCAAGGCCACAGAGCCAATCAAACTTAGCAAGGTCCTGATTCACTTTGAGACACCCTGTTATTGGTGCAATCTAACTTGGGAATGTGAAAACCTTCACCGAATCACCCAATTTTCCTTATAATTCAGAGAACACAAAGACCTGAGGCACAGTATATCTATACAGTGGTACCTCAGGTTACATACGCTTCAGGTTACATATGCTTCAGGTTACAGACTCCGCTAACACAGAAATAATGCTTCAGGTTAAGAACTTTGCTTCAGGATGAGACCAGAAATTGGGCTCCAGTGGCGCGGTGGCAGCAGGAGGCCCCATTAGCTAAAGTGGTGCTTCAGGTTAAGAACAGTTTCAGGTTAAGAACGGACCTCCAGAATGAATTAAGTACTTAAACCGAGGTACCACTGTATATCTATATGCTGTATCTTAATATTTTGCTACAGTTATAAACACATTTCAGCAGATTGGATTCTACCCCCTTCCTAAAAAAAATCCTTCACATTTACTTTCAAGGCATACAAGAGCCTTTAGCTGTAAGTACTAATTGGCATGATAATCTAGGACTTGAAAGAAGCAAAGACATTCCCCTATGTCTTTTGTACTGGCTCCCACCCTCAACCCCCCGCTTTAAGCTAGGCTGGCTTGAATGTATACAAGAAAGAAGTCTAATTATGCTTAACTTCCCTGAAGAAAAAAGTGGATAAATCTGTTACAAAGAGATGTTGAAAATACTCCCTCCATCCTTGAGCTATATATATATATATGAAACAATGGGTGGGATCTGGTAAAAGAATTCGAGCTAATTGAGGCTGGCCACTGCCAGGCTTCATAAACCAGAGAGTGATTAATGAATAAAAAGTCATTAGGGAAGAAGAAACAAGTAATTCCATTTCATACAAAGATGGCCCAAAGGAAAATGAGTCATTAGAAAGGAAATCCAAATCCAAATTAAGTTGTGTAGTAATCAGCTGGTAGGAACCAGCAAGAAATGGAATTGTATCGTTTGTTAGCAAGAGACAGAATATTTTTTAAAAAGTAATAATAATTGTGGAGTGTTTTTAGAACATAAGAAGAGCCTGCTTGATCAGGCCAATGGCTCATCTTGTCCTTCACTCTGATCTCATAGTGGCCAATCAGATGCCTAGGGGGAGCCTGAAAGCAGAAGCTGAGTGCTTGAGCCCTATCTCTACTTGGGATTGTCAGGTTTTTCCTCTGTGTGAAAGAAGCAAGCAAAAGGTTCATGGTTATTTGGGTTATACCTTCAGAGAAGCTGAGCACAGCTGGGTTGAACTGGTTCTCTTATCTCTTCCAATTAAGGCCATGCTGACTATAAATATAAGCCAGAAGGAGCCTGGGTTTTACTTTTGGTATGGTGTTCTGTACATAGTATGCTTAGTGTTAATGTTTAGTCTTGTTATAAGTTTATAAGTTTTTGTAAGTGCTGCAACTGGATTTTTTTTATGGACTGTGCCAATCCTGAATGTACTGGATTTGTGACCATTATGCTCATTTGCCTTCAGATGAAAGTAAAAGCTCTGCTGGATGAAATATTAATTGCCTCCGGTCTATTTTGGGGGAACTCTGCTACGCGTTAAAGTTTTTTCCTCCTCCGGCGCTGGTGCGACAGGGATACCCAGCAATTGGCATGCAGGGGCATATTGGAACATATTTACAGCCTTATCCTCCATGAATTTGCCCAATCCTCTTTGAAAGCCATCCAAGTTGGTGCCCATCACTACTTTTTGTGGGACTGCATTCCATTGTTTACCTTGGTGCTGTGTGAAGAAGTACTTCCTTTTGTCTTTCCTGAATCTTCCAACAACCAGCTTCATTGGATGTCCCCAAGTTCTAGTAGTGTCAAAGAGGCTTGATCTTCTCAGCCCTCAGAATACCAGCCTGAACTTCTGAATATTGTTCTACTTAGGTTTTCCCTCCTCTCAAATGTGGGCTACCACAAGAATGTACACTCCAAACACAGCAAAACACAGAGCCAACCAATGTGTTTTAAATGTTTTATTATAAAGGATAGGAAACCATGTTCCCATTTGTTCAAACTGAGATAAATAAACAGTAAATATCATGCTTGAGTTTTGACATATCTTTTCCTTTATGATTTTTTTTTAATTGTCCTTTGCAATACGATCTACACGATGGCATTCCTGATTTGGAGACTTAAAAAAAAAAAGAGCTTTTGAGAAGTAGCACACTTTTTGGACTTAAATGAAGACTGCTGGAATGAGAGAGAAACAAGAAGTATGAAGGAACCACTGAGCAAAGAACAAGTTGGAACACAACAAACAAACCCTTCAGGCAGGATAATGCAAAGAAAAATACATACGGATACATCAATACAAAAGACCTTCTAAACTTGAGAGACATTGAGCCATCACGGTTACAAATAATCCTGTGGTCACTCCTTTGTACTTCCAGGTTTTCAGTAGGAAACCTTTGCAAGTTTCATCATTCCCATAAATGGAAGCAAAGCAAGCTGCCTACCAGGGATGAAGAGGGTGGATAGTCAACTTTCTTAAGCACAACATTAGAAACACTTGTTGAACATTTTTGATTTCCTTCAAAAAGAGGCTCACGCTTCAGAGCAACCCAACTGTGTGCTCATTTCAACAGGGCCAGATTCCACTACTGTTTATTTATTAGTTATTCATTTCCATTTCTGAATCACTTGCTATAAAATAATTTGCAGTGATTCAACAGTTAAAAATATATCAAACATTAGACACAGTGAGGTGGTCATCTCATGTGACAGAGGCTGAGCATGAGGGATTGACTGTGAGAAGTCAGAAGGCAGAGCAATGTGTCTACACCATAGCCTGCCCTGCACTTCCTATGTTAGCCTGTTGTCTTCAGGAGTGGTGGAGGACATCAAACTTAAAAGAGCCTGCTGGATCTGCCCAATGGCCCATTTAGTCCAGCATGGTGATCTCACAGTGGACAACTGAATGCTTGTGAGAAACACACAAGCAGGATTTGAGCACAAGAGCACTCTCCCTTCCTATGGTTTCCAGCAACTGGTATTCAGAAACATTACTATCTCCAACTATGGAGGCAGAATATAGCCACCATGGCTAGTGGCCTGTCCCATTTAATGGGTGTGTGTGATGAGGGGGCACAAATAAAACCTCTTGGAGGACCAGATGTGGTCTGCAGCCCACAGGTTAGCCACCCCTAAAGTACACCCATAATGATATATGAAACACACTTGAAAGTCAGAATGAGACTTGTTGAACAGTGATGAACACGGTGTTCTTACAACAAGGACTTCCTGAGATGCTGATTTGTAAATGATTTCCCCCATAAGATGATCCTCACTCAGATACTTCTCATGGCATAGAAAAGTTTGGATAATGATACCTTGATAGCTGGAAAAACCCCAATCTGCACATACATAAGGAATGTGTGCAGTGCACGTCCCATGCTTTGTTGATAGCATTTGCTCAGTGCCACACATGCACACAAGTTCCCATCACACAGAAGATTTTACTGTGGGTTCCTTGAGTTCCCATTCACATTGGTTTCCCCATTTAACTTCTCATGCACACTGGAGCTATGAAGTCTTGTCGACGTTTTGTGGACCTGATAAGTTCCTATGTATTCTGAAAATGCACATAGATGAATGCCAACTGAGCAAATAATATCGGAGGTGGACCAGATAGTTGCACATACAAATGTATGGCCGGTCAGCTTTCTCTGATCCCCATTTTCTTAAAAAGGATGGCTCTCAAAAAGAATGGAATGAGCCTAATTTTTACGTGTGAATGGTTATCACACCCATTTCTGCAAGAGAAGGACCACAAGCTCTGTGGCATAGTACATGGTTTAATACCTGACATCTGCAGGTAGAACTGGGGGAAACTCACATCTAAAACCCTAGGAAGATACTGATAGTCTGCACAGAAGCCCTGCTGAGCTAGAGGGACCTGTATAAGGCAACTTGTATGAGATCTTTCATGCACATGAGTTACAATAAATGAAGCATAGGTGTGTTTCCCTTGGGCCATATGTCTGTCTGAGCTGGTCGACAACGTACACAAGGAAGCACATGAAATTCTAGAAGTGCATACATTGGAGGCAAGTTAATCAGGAATCAACATTGTAGTACTAGAGCACAACAAACCCCTTCCATACAACTACCGAAAGCTACACGTTTATTGCAGCCCTACGTATGGGACATGATTCAGATGAGCACTTTTAAGTCCCATTCATTTCAAATAAAAGAGTTACGCATAGGCTTAATTTTACCACTGAAATTAATGCCTTTAACTTTGGCTACTCTGTGCCCATGCCCACTGCAATTACAATACATAACTGTAAGTATTCCCTTAGTTCTCCTGTATTTACTATTTCACAGCAGTAACTGAAGCACAGCAAAGAACTGATAGTCTCCTGCTTAACTTATTTTGCAGATTAAGGATGAATAACATAGAGAAGAAATGAAGGTCTAAAAGCAACTCAGAAGTAATTAACTCTAAAATGTGCACATGCAAAAACAACAACAAAACACTGCTTCATGAACCAAATCCAGTTGGAATTTGTGGTTACGCCATCTGCATCCATGCTGTATATTTAAAAGGAAATTCCATTTGCAAAATAACCTTTATTTCACCTTACAAAATATCTGGGTTTGACATTCAGACTTCATTTGCTAGAGGCCAGAGCCGTAACAGTCAGAAAGAAAAATCCCTGGTTTCTTTTGTTATCATGCTATAAATCCCAGTTGAAGGATTATGCCAATTATCAGGATTACCTACATTCACCCCAGCCATGCAGGACCATTGACAACTCTCTGCATATTGCTCTTATCATTCTCTGTCCATCATGATTCACAGTCTCTTTATTGGGGGCATGTTTCACATTTGAAACTGACTTAATGAGAAATTGCTCCAACATACCATATTGATCCTACATTAAAGAGACGTTATCCATCTAAATGGTGTTTGCTGATACCAAGCAATGCTTTGAACGACCATCTTTGTGTTTCTTTTTTAAGGCACGTGTACCAATTAAAATAAATATCGGTTGTGCTTTTTTTTGCATAGATTCTGTGCTATTTCCTTCACTGACAAGCATCCTTTTCTCCACGGATGATGGTGATGATGATGATGATGATGTATTTCTGCTTTACAAAATTTCATCTAGTTTAATCTGGCAGTTTTGTACAAGCAAACAAGCTTCTGCTCGAAAGTATTAGGTTCATTTGTGGCAACCGAACCGTAATGTTGTCCACTGATCTGTCGCAATAAACACCTTCGCTAGTCCAAGCAACCACAGTGTCATCTGCATCCTGGTGTGTTGGGTGGTGACTTGTGTCCATTTACTGCAGCCTGTGACAGGGAAGATCTGAGTACTGATGGGCGGCTGCCATTTGGTGCTTTCAGGAAGTCCTCACCCTCTGCTTCTGAAGGTCACATACGAAGTTCTTCAGAATATGGTAGCTATACTGCACATTGTTCTTGCTTTTGCTTGGCGCGTTTAAAAGTCTAAGGGCCGGATCATCATAGTTGTGGAACGTAATGAATAACTGGGGCCTTTGAAGTAGTGCCATTTGATTCCATTTATTTTTCCATGGTGCTGCCCAGCAGAGTAGAACATTCCATTGAGATTGGAAGGCCCACAGGCATCAAACCACCATCCTGAAATCATTAAGAACAAAACCATTAGACCATACAACAACTAAGTATGCTCACTTTGGCTTGCAACATCATGCTGGCTGGCAAATGTGTAGAATCCAACTTGGTAAAGGCCGTGGAGGCCATAGTTTGAGTTTCTTCTTCTTCTTTTTTGAAAAAGAAGAAATATTTTGAGGCTGGGATTCTTA
Organism: Podarcis raffonei; assembly: GCF_027172205.1. Taxonomy (NCBI): domain Eukaryota; kingdom Metazoa; phylum Chordata; class Lepidosauria; order Squamata; family Lacertidae; genus Podarcis; species Podarcis raffonei. The sequence continues at coordinate 20,878,836 of NC_070608.1, read as the reverse complement.
GAACTGCATGAGTGGCTACATAAAAAACAGTCATAATGATAGAAATAGGAATGGCAGTACTCTGTGCCAAACAGCGGACAGTTTCTGAAAGTGAGGGAATTTTCAAAAAATATTTTGTTATGTGGCATACAGGTCTGCTTCTCAATAAGAAAGGAACAACTATTCCAGTAGATATTGCAAACCCTTGACAGCAGCTAAATTTTGGGTCCTTGCCTATAATCAGAGTTGATTCTAGATCAAATGACACCGAACAAGACATCCTTCCATTTGTTTGACTTCTTAACATCTTATTTTATAGTCATTTCACAACACTGACACCCAACATGCATGCATTTCTACAAGCTGATAAATTTTCATGGGTGCATCTGCAAATCTATTCATTCATGTCATTGTCTCTAAACTTATGGAATAGAGCTCTTATGCTGGGCTGCCAGGCCTTGTGACCAAACTGAATGGGGTTAAAAGGTAAAGGGACCCCTGACCATTAGGTCCAGTCGTGGCCGACTCTGGGGTTGCGGCGCTCATCTCGCTTTACTGGCTGAGGGAGCCGGTGTACAGCTTCCGGGTCATGTGGCCAGCATGACTAAGCCGCTTCTGGTGAACCAGAGCAGTGCACGGAAACACCGTTTACCTTCCTGCCAGAGCGGTACCTATTTATCTACTTGCACTTTGACGTGCTTTCGAACTGCTAGGTTGGCAGGAGCAGGGACCGAGCAACGGGAGCTCACCCCGTCGCGGGGATTCGAACCGCCGACCTTCTGATCGGCAAGTCTTAGGCTCTGTGGTTCTGCCCCTGCTAATTTCGGGTGAATTATGCTGGCATCAGCTCAGCCAACTTTGGTTCAGCCAGCTGAGTCCTGGCTGAGCAAGTTACACCACCATATTTTCAGCCTAAGCAGGGCCAGGGACTTAATCAGCTGGGCCAGAGATCCACTGCATCCTAAATTGCTCATTCCAGTGAATCTTGCCATAGGGTTAGGGTTGCTCCCTAAATGTATGAAAGAACTGCAAAGATATATTTTTTTAACAGGGAAGCTTGTTTTTTTCCTTGATTAAGAAGCATACATGCTCCAGCCGTGTTTGTGGGGGATCACAACATTTCCTTTTTGAAAGGATCAAATTATGTGAGATCAAGTTTTGCCCTCACAAAGAAGATTTGTTTTTGGGTTGTTTAAATATTTGTAGCCAAACTTTAAAGAGGTAAACAATGGCTAAATAAATCATTCAGAAACAAACATTTTCAGACTCTTATTCTCGATGACACTCACTCAAACAAACTCAACTCGTTTTAATTAGAATACAGGGAAGCAACATATCACTTTACTAGCACAGTTTGGGCAGAGCAGAACTTTGTGCATTGCAGGGGTTGGACTACATGACCCTTGGGGTACCTTCCAACTCTACAATTCTATTATTCTAAATCAAATCATACCCCCTGCAGTGCAAAAATCACAGCCAAAGATTCCCTGACAGATAGCCATCCAGCCTCTGCTTAAAAACCTCCAACAAGGGAGAGCCCACCACTTTCCATATGTCCATTCCACTGTCAAACAACTCTTACTACCAGAAAGTTCCTCCGAATGTTTAGTTGGAATCTCCTTTCTTGTCATTTGAAAACATTAGTTTGGGTCCTACCCTCTGCTCCCTTCAAATACTTGAAGATGGCTATCACAACACCTCTCACTCTTCTGTTCTCCAGGCTAAACATAACCAATGCCTTCAACATAGCTGTCAACCTTCCCTTTTTTGGTGGGAAATTCCCTTATTCTAGCGCCATTTCCTGCTGCTTCCCACTGCTATCCCAGATTGTTAGATATCCCGTAGACTGTCCCCGGGACAGGTGAGGCTGCTGATCCCTTATTTTCAAATCTGAAAGTTGACAGCTATGGCCTTCAACCATTCCTCATAAGGTAAGGTTGCCAGACATCCCCGTTTCCCAGGGACAGTCCCCAGATTTACAAATCAGTCCCCATACAAAATCCATTGAAGTTGAAAAGTGTCCCCGGATTCATTGAAAAAAATCTGGAAACCTTGACTTGGTTTCCAGACCCTCTATCATCTTGGTCACCCTTGACGATATGTTCGCAGGCATAGAATCATGGGCTTGTAAGGGACTTCGGAGGCCATCCCATTCAACCCCTATGTTTCAGAGGCCTGACTGACCTCCCATAGAAGTCAAGTAGTTAGTGTTACCAGGACCATGCTGTGGAATGCTCTTCCAGAAGAGATTCAACAGGTATGCTTGCTATTGACTTTCAGGCAGCTCTTGAAGACAGGCCTATGCAACAATATAATTTTTTTGATCAGCCAGTCACCTTAATCATTTTGTACTGTTTATATGGTGTTTTATGCTTTGTAGTATATATATACACTGCTTTATTATATTGTGTATATATATATATATATATATATATATATATATATATATATATATCGTATATATTGGTGTATATATCGGTGTATATATCGGTGTATATATCGGTGTATATAGCTACTTTTATAAACAAATACAGTCATACCTTGGGTTACAGACGCTTTGGGTTGCGTGATTTTGGGTTGCGTGATTTTGGGTTGCGCACCGCGCCGAAACCAGAAGTACTGGAACGGGTTACTTTCGAGTTTCGGCACTTGCCCATGCGCAGAAGTGCTAAATCGTGCTTTGCACATGCGCAGAAGCGCCGAATTGCGACCCGCACATGTGCAGACACGGTGCTGCGGGTTGCAAACGTGCTTTCCGCACGGATCACGTTCGCAGCCCAAGCATCCACTGTAATTGCATAAAAGCCTTTTTAACACTGGTTTTACCCACTCACCCTTTCTTTCTTATTTCCACTCCTTTTTGCCCTCTTTGATACCCCCCACCCGCCGCCAATGAAATTTAGATTGTCAGCAGATTTTGTGGCAGGGACTCGCCATGTACATTGATGAGAGAATAAAATAATGTGGACGTTCCTCCCCCACCTCATATTACTTACAATTCTCCTTCCTCCCACCCCCCAACCTCTTTCCAAGCAAATCAATAAGGGATATGCGAAACTCCTGTGAGAACTGTTAGCACTCTTTCCAAAAAAAATTGGGCTACCCTCAAAAGCTGAAAAGGTCACCTGAAAAGGAACCCCCACATTAGCCTTGAATTTCAGTTTAGGTAACGTTTCAGCGGTCACTCTAAGAGCCAAGCTAAATAGTGTGTGGGAGATCCCTGACCGGATCTCCTGAAATCTTTTCCTTTGGTTAAAAGCAGCCACCGTGGAAGCAATTTCACTTGACTTGCAGTTGCAATGCTGGGGAGGGGATATTAATTCATCTCGCTAAGCTAAAACTCTGCACCTCCATTGGAAGCTGCTGTTTAGGTGGCAGGAAAAGCTATCTATATCATGGAATATCATCACCATTACCACTTTAAGAGTCATGGAACATCCTGAAAACTCTAGGATGTTAAAGGTGATGACCTCACAGGACTATAATTCCCAGCACCCTTAACAAACTACAATTCCCAGGATGCTCAATGCTTGTCACAGTATTATTAAAGTGCTTTTAATGTATGGATGTAGGTTATGTCCATTGCTGATAGCAGTTTGGGGACATTTTCATCCAAGCAAAGCAGACTGAATCCAAATTTGCTTTTTACCAAATTTAAAAACTATCATGGGTCCCACTCACATCAAATCTAGTTTGGCCCTCAGACAAACTGTTCCTTCTACAAAGCACAATGCAGAGGGACCTGCAAGACAAGAATTCTGAAGCAAAGCAATGTATCAGAAGCATGGCTTTACTCATTACAAAAGTCCTTTTTTTGAAAGGAGTATATAGCAGGACAGCTTAGGTTTGTGCTCTTGGGGTTGAAGGCTAATAACGAAATAAAGAGATTTCCCCATCTCCCAAAGGGGAAGGAAGCCAGTCTGCACCTTTTGTTCCATTTAAACTAGAGGTTGCTTGTTTTGTGCAGCAACACAGCATGTGTGAACGTGCTGGAAGCATCTGCAGGGGAGCCTAGCAGAGCCAAGTAACAATCAAAATGGAGCACACACAGTTAGCAGAGCGGTGTGAGATTTCTTTGACTCCACGGAACAACACGACGTCTTCCAAACTGAAATGCTTACTAACTTTCTTTTTTGTAAGAAAGAATAATAAAAATAATAAAAGGCACCTTTGGTGTTCAAGGATTCCCGTCCTATCTCTGGAGATGCTGGGGAATTAAACACAAATTTCTTTTTTTGTGGGCAGAATGTGCTTCCCATGTGGCTTGTGCACTTTGTCAGCAGAATTGGTCCTCTGCATTCCATCCAAAGGAAAGGAGTCCTTGTTTTCTTTTTTAACCAGTGGTAAAAATGATCAGCTCGTAGCTCCAAGGTTTACTCGGCTCTGCATTTCGACCCGAGTGAATTTATGACTTGAGCCTTGCAAAGTAATTTCTTGCATTGTTTTTTTTTGAACAATACTTTGTAGGCTCCCCACCCCCGAAGTAACACTTCATAACAAGATCTTTGGGGAAGGATCATTGCCAAATACATTCTGGCATTCTGCTATTTTGATACAGCTGACCTCTCTTTGATTACAAAGCTATACCTAAGGGGCTAATAACCAAAGAAAAAGAAAGCAGCACAGCTGATGTTTGACTGTAACAAGAGCATAATCTTGCAGAAATTTAAGACAAAGCTAAACATGGAAAAATCTAATCCTCGATTTCCCCCTCCCCCTTTCCAGAGCTGAGCCTGGAACACATAAGCGGCTCTCAGCTCCATTTACACTGTCAGGAGTACGGACCAGGAAAGTGGTATCTATTACCATTCGACTTCACAACAACCATCATAGCATGAAAGACAGACTTTCTTTGGGGATATTTTTCTTTTCTGAGCAAGGCAACCTAAACACTGTGTAATCCCAAAGCAGCCCTACATGACAGACTACCTAAATTATGCCTACAGGAACGATCTGCTAAAGTACGTACCACATTTAAGGACTCCCGGCTGACTTGCACAATTAAGTGGGGTCTCCTTTATAGGGTACTGGAGACATGTCTATTACGGTTTATCTATGTGGTCCAGCTCACACAAACATGTGTTGTTTATCCCTTCTTGACTGCCTCATCAAATCATTGCTCGTTTGCTTGGATGAGCTATCACAGTTTAATCCCCTCAGAGAAAACCTGCATCTCATGCAATTCCAACTCAAACAACGCTTTTCCAGTGAAGATGCTTCACACATTCAGTTGAGAGATCAAGTGAAATATATATATATATATATATATATATATATATATATATATATATATATGTAGGTGTGAACCAAGACAAAAGTCAGTGAATGCTGAAACAGGTCCCAGGATACTAACTTCCTGCCTTCCTGCTGACCTGGCTACAGGACAGATTTCAATATTTTCCCCATAGTTTCAAGTGTTTAAAAGTTGCCATTGCCTCAAAGGTTCGATTTCTGCTAAGCAGCAACTGCAGCAACTGCAACTTATTCTGGAGAATAATGTGAGGAACGGTCTTTTTAAAACTCTACTTATGGCACTATCCCCAGCCCAGCAACAGTAGACTGGCAGATAACTGCACAGATAAAACGGGGAAAGGGGAATTGCAGCCTGTTAAATTAATCCACATCCGAATTGCAGCCATCTCCCCTACAAATCTCTGAATTTTTCTCATACAGCTAAGGGAGTGGTGATTGACTAGATAGAATTGCAATCAGCTTCTGAGCTGGTCCATTTCATCCCCAGAGATATATTATACTGCCAGAATGATTCAATATAACTGGAAGGATTTTGCATTGTTCTTGGTGGTTCTATCATTCTAGAATTTTTTTTATTTTGTTGTTTTAAAAACACTTCAAATATTGTTATGGCCAATGGCTTCATGTCATAGACCAAATGGAGCAAACAGCACACAGACCTAGTGGTGGGAGGAAAAAATCCTTAAATAAGGGACACAGGGGAATGATTAATGGACTTCAATGTCTGTACACTAATGCACAAAGCATGGGAAATAAACAAGATGAGCTTGAGCTCTTGGTACAGCAAACTAAATATGACATAATAGGCATCACTGAAACCTGGTGGGATAAGTCCCACGATTGGAATGTAATAATGGAGGGATACAATCTATTTCAGAGAAACAGACTAGACAAGAAAGGAGGAGGAGTGGCGTTATATGTCAGGGATGTGTATACCTGTGAAGAGATCCAAGATTTAGAACCTCAAAGCCAAAGTGAGAGCATTTGGGTCAAAATTAAGGGAGAGAAGAATAACAGTGACCTCATTGTGGGAGTTTACTATAGATCCCCAAGCCAAACGGAGGACATAGATGATGCCTTCCTGGAACAGATGGCCAAGCATGCAAAAGGAAGGGAGATAGTAGTAATGGGGGACTTCAATTACCCGGATATTTGTTGGATGTCAAACTCAGCCAAGAGCATAAGGTCAAACAGATTCCTCACTGGCCTTGCAGACAACTTCATTGTCCAGAAAGTGGGAGAAGCAACAAGAGGAACAGCCATTTTAGATCTGGTCCTAACCAATGTTGATGACCTGGTTAGTGGGGTAGAAGTGGAAGGATCATTAGGCGCGAGTGATCATGCTCTTCTGAAGTTTACTATACAGCGGAAAGGAGCAGCCAAGCATACTAGGACTCAATTTCTTGACTTTAAGAAAGCCGACTTCATAAAACTTAGGGAAGTGCTGGGTGAGATCCCATGGACAGTAATACTAAAAGGAAAGGGAGTTCATGATGGCTGGGAGTTTGTTAAGAGGGAGATAGTAAAAGCACAACTTCAGGCAATACCAATGAGACGGAAACATGGAAGGTGCCTAAAGAAGCCAGGGTGGCTATCTAAAGAACTTTTAACTGAGTTAAGATTAAAAAAGGATGTGTACAAAAAATGGAAAAGGGGGGAAACCACCAAAGAGGAATTCAAACAAATAGCCAGCACGTGTAGACACAAAGTCAGAAAAGCTAAAGCACAGAATGAACTCAGGCTTGCTAGAGAGGTTAAAAGCAACAAAAAAGGCTTTTATGGGTATGTTCGTAGCAAAAGGAAGAACAAAGAAACAGTGGGGTCACTCAGAGGAGAAGATGGTGAAATGCAAACAGGGGACACAGAAAGGGCTGAACTCCTCAATGCCTCTTTGCCTCAGTCTTCTCCGATAAAGAAAACAATGCCCGACCTGAAGAATTTGGAGCAAAGGATTCAGCAGAGGAAACACAGCCCAGAATAACTAAGGAGATAGTACAAGAATACTTGGCTAGTTTAGATGTATTCAAGTCTCCAGGGCCAGATGAACTGCATCCAAGAGTATTAAAAGAACTGGCAGATGTGATCTCAGAACCACTGGCAGTCATCTTTGAGAATTCCTGGAGAACAGGCGAAGTCCTGGCAGACTGGAGGAGGACAAATGTTGTCCCTATTTTCAAAAAGGGGAAAAGAGAGGACCCAAATAATTACCGCCCAGTCAGTCTGACATCAATACCAGGGAAGATTCTGGAGCAGATCATTAAGCAAACAGTCTGTGAGCACCTAGAAAGGAATGCTGTGATCACCAATAGTCAGCATGGATTTCTGAAAAATAAGTCATGTCAGACTAACCTGATCTCGTTTTTTGACAGAATTACAAGCCTGGTAGATGAAGGGAATGCAGTGGATGTAGCCTACCTTGATTTCAGCAAGGCATTTGACAAGGTGCCCCATGATATTCTTGTAAAGAAGCTGGTAAAATGCGGTCTTGACTATGCTACCACTCAGTGGATTTGTAACTGGCTGACTGACCAAACCCAAAGGGTGCTCATCAATGGTTCCTCTTCATCCTGGAGAAGAGTGACTAGTGGGGTGCCACAGGGTTCTGTCTTGGGCCTGGTCTTATTCAACATCTTTATCAATGACTTGGATGATGGACTCAAGGGCATCCTGATCAAATTTGCAGATGACACCAAACTGGGAGGGGTGGCTAACACCCCAGAGGACAGGATCACACTTCAAAACGACCTTGACAGATTAGAGAACCGGGCCAAAACAAACAAGATGAATTTTAAATGTGATTTAAATATGCAAATGGCCTTAAATATGGCCTTGTCTTAATAATAAATGTGCTCAGTACTTCTACGGGGTTTTCAATGGAAAAGACCTGTTTTGATGGTTCAGTGAAGTTTGTAAACCTTTTTGGAAACAGACTGCTCTACTTTTGCGATCTGTATATACTCCACAGCACTGTAGGTAATTATGATGATCATAACAGGTCAACAAAAGCAGCATCAAGGGACCTTTTATATCCTGTTGCAAACCTCTGAGCCAGGTATGCCAGCACAAAGCAATAGACTGTGGTAGATCCACCTGCTCTAAATCTTGCTTGGCCTTCCATAATTACCTCTTTCAGTTCCACCCAGCCTATCAAATGATTGCATGCAAACATTTTAGATGCAAAATAAATAACAGCTTTTGGAATACTACCTAGAAGGATCAGAGCATTAACTATAGAGTTTTCTACACAGAGCTTTAAAGTTTGGCCAAACTTTAAGCCCACTGTTCCACATCATGCTGGAAAGAGAAATTCAACCAAGTTGTTGGCGGAAGCCAACACAATGAGTCCCTCCAGTGCAATGGGACTTTCCCCTCTCTCCTCCCCAACACCCTCCCCAAATCTGCTTGGGAGGGTTGGGAGATTGTTCCATCTGGCAAGCAGGAATGTTTGTGCTGATGGAGCTAACACCTTTGCACAACACTGAATTCTACCCAAAATCTTCTCCCGTTGGCCTTGTTATTTCTTAGCCTTTAAATCAAGTGTTGCTGAATTGACAGATGATCTCTCCTCCCACCATGCATCACCCAGATTTGTCCTAGAGGTCCCCCCAATCCTCCGGAGCACATCTGGGTAGGGTAAATGGGGAAAAGGGGGGGGGACAAATCCCATTGCACATGCAGAAATCTGCAATGATGTGACATTTCACTTGAATATTGCAATTAGTTTTATACACATTTGCTGCATTAATCCTATAACAAGATCAAATATGTTTCATTTCAGAATGTCTTCATACCTTCCTATGTTCCTAAGTTCTACTCAATGCCTAGTCAAAATCACATGTTTGTAATTCAATCCAATTATTTTAGGTCCCATCCTTTGAAGCAACATAAAATGAACCTGCTTTATCACAGCTCAGTTGGTAGAGCATGAGACTCTTAATCTCAGGCTGTGGATTTGAGCCCCACGTTGGGTGAAAGATTCCTGGATTGTAGGGGGTTGGACTCGATGATCCTTGTGGTCCTTCCAACTCTATGATTCAGTAATCTCTGTGGCAGCCCTTCAATTATATGAAGATGTCTATCATGTCACTTTTTAATTGCTTCTTCTCCAGGCTAAATATCCCCAGCTCCTTCAAACTTTCCTCAAAAGACTTTGGCGCTAAAACATTTAACAACAGTACAGAATAAATTGTGGCTTTCCACTTGTAGTTTTTAATCTCTGGTTATTCCAGTCTCCATCTCTGATCATCTCTTTTGTCACTTGCTACACATAAAATATTTTGCTCATCTCCCAGAGACTACAAAACCCTCCAGGCTGTCAAGATAGCTGCAGAACTTGTGTATATTTTATAGAATTCATAATCAAAAGGCTGTCTATGGTGTTGCCAAAACCAACAGAAAGTCTGATAAGGCTTTCTACTGTCTAAGATACAATTATTTTACAAGATGAATTATTTTTATTACATAGTTATCACAGCCACTTTTTGTTATCAGACAGTTTGTTGTGACAAAAGAATTGAACGGATCTTTCTACGGTTCAGTGTTGTGAAGTGCTCAAAGTGCTATCTCACAGGAAGCTGGCTGTACATTGCAAATCCATGGAAAAAAAATAACCCATCATATCCTATTTAAAGATGTTTATGCACAATCAATTAGTAGCACCGGCCTTGAAAAAATGAGTCAAGCATCGTTAGTCATACAGCTGACAAAAACGGGTAAAAGCATCTCCTTATATGTCCATATAGCTTTTTCTTACTTGGAAGCTTTCCACAAGAAATTACTAGGACTCACTTCAAATGTCTAGGATCATCCTGGACGGGGGGCATCTTGGTTACTGACTCAACATTCCCAGTGAATTTCCCATTAGACTCTTATCAATACATCAGCAGTATTGTTTTTGTTTGGCGCTATAAATAATATACCAAGATGATAGTGACTTGAGATCAGGTCCACCCCCACCGTCCACCCCAACATCATCACCACTATCATTTGTAACAAGCAGCCATGGGGAGGGGCAGATGACAAAATCAGGAACTGGAACTGAAATCCCCAGTGTTCACTTATTTGTCCCATTTCCAGAATAGAAATAAATCTAGTGAACATAAATAAATACTGTGGTCCCAATCCAAATCTAACAAAAATGTTGTGAGACAGGAGATCCAAAACCAGGTCTCCATTATCTACACCTTTGGCCCTGCATCTTTCTTTTTTAAAAAAGAAAAAGATTTAAATCAATTCGTTACTTCTTAGAAGGTAGAGAGCAGTAACAGAAGCAGAAGGTAGCTCAGTAACAGAAAAAAAAAACACTGAACACACCAGGTTTTACAAGTCTTAACAAGGCTCCCTTAAAACCCTGCAGATGTTTCCCCTAAGGAGGAAGACCAATTTCCCATTGATTTTCAGTGAAACTTTAGCTAAAGGAATCTCAGTAAGCCGAAAAGAACTTCTGTTTGAAACCCTTTGGAAAACTGTTGGTAGCAGTGGGCTGGAAGGATTAGAATCATGATTCAGTAGAAAGTAGTTCTTTCTCCATTCATTCATTCATTCATTCATTCATTCATTGATTCATTCATCTTTTGATCCATCCGTCCCTTTATTATGAGTGTTTTTTATCATTTGATGCTTACCTCCTGTTAGCATAAGGGCACATTTGCACATGCAGTTGTCATTGTCAGCATCTTTGGTACTAAAGTCAGCTCCGTGCAGTATCAAACTGCTCTGTTTTCCTGCGGTTCCTGAATGACCCTTTAGATACAGCCTACAAAGAGACAAGAGAGGTTCTTCATGTTATCCAATACAGCCACACAACGAACCACACTTGATTTGGAATTCTGTGGTGGTGACAAGTCAGGAAGATTCCCGAAATCCTGAAAATGCTGCGGGTCAGTGAAATCATATTTCAGCCATATCATTATGACTTAACTAATTTGTGATTTCCCCACTAGGGCTGGATCTAGACACACCAAAGAAGCATTTCAGTTTAAAGAGTTGTAAATTCAAACAGGGAAAACAGGTAGAGGAAAATGGGACTCCATGTCGCCATCCGGTGGCACAATGTTATATCACACATACAACACATATAAATGACTTTTTCTTTACCAGTCTACCTGAGTCCTAGAACTCATGGACATACAATGAAGGTGAAGGTCGGAAGATTCAGGAGAGACCAAAGAAAGGAATTTTTCACACAGTGTGCAGTTAAACTATGGAATTGGTTCCCACAGAAAGTAGTGATGGCCACCAACTTAGGTGGTTTTAACAGAGAATCAAACAAGTCCCAGCAAAGGAAGAATGGATACAAAAACTTATGGAATATGCAGAAATGGCAAAACTTACTGGAAGAATAAGAAATCAAGGTAACAAACTTTTTATAAAAGAACGGAAAGGGTTTATTGAATATTTACAGATAAAAACACAGGCAGGGTTGTTGTAACCCGCAGCTACATAAGAGTATGTATTTAAAGAAGATAAATAAATAAGTTAAGTTAATTTGGATATGCAGAAGATATTAAAAATAAAGTTAAGGGAACCTGCAGAAAGAGGAGGAAGGAAGTCAAGTTTTAAAATGTTAGAATTTTTGTAAAACCAGTGAAATGTATATATCTGAAAAATATTTTTAAAAAGCTAAAAAAAAAGGATTCACAACTTCATGGAGGATCATTGGCTGTGATCTGTGATGGCTTTGTTCTACCTGGGTGGCCATCTGTCATGGATGCTTTAACTGAGATTCTGACATTGCAGGGTTTGGACTAGATTACCACTGAGTCCCTTCCAACTCTATGATTCTTTAATTCTACCTCCACTGGTGACGGCAGTGTGCTCCTCAACTCAGTAGCTGGGAATCACAATTTGAAAGACTGCTAAGTCCTCAAGTCCTGCTTGCGGACTTCCCAGAAGCTTCTACCTGGTTGGCCACTGTTAGAACAGGATACTGGATTAGATGGGCCATTGGCCTGATCCAGGAGGGCTTTTATTGTGTTCTTATACGATTGCACTGTCAGCTACACAATGCCCATTCCCAACTAAGAGAACGCTGCTGCACAATCCCTTTACACACAGCCAGAATTGGATCAGTAAGGGGAGAATTAAGGGCACTGCGTTGGAAAGAATGCAGCCAATCAAAATGGCAAGATAAATCCAATGTAGGGGAAGTTCCAAATTCAGGGCTAAGATAAAGTATCTTGGAAAAAGTCAGAGAAAGGCTGGGCATAAAAACAGTCACGCTTTATGAGGCACAGTTGAAGTGCAGTGCCAATTAGATATTGTTTTCTAAAGCAATACACAGGCTACATTTTGGAGCAATAAGTATTCTGCCAGTCCTTATGCTTTTATTGTTGTTGCTTGAATATAAACAAACTAAATTGAGATTAAAGCCTTCTAGATTTACTGAACTTGGACTCTCATGGCTTATTTTGGTAAATGATCTTACTTTTTTTTTCCCCTAGAGGAAAATAAACTCCTTCGGAATAGTGCTGATAGAAAAACGACTCCGGAACATGGTATCTACAAGCTTATTTTAAACTGTCACAGATCGTCAGTACATCACCCCCCCTGCCAAGCTCACAGAAGCAAATGTCAGCAGAAATAGTGGAACCTGGCTTTTTGACACCATTTAAAGAACTCTGGCGAAATCCCATCATGAAGTCAATAGCCAAAAGTGCTAAAAAAAGAGCCAGGGGTTTCTTAAACTGGATGTATAGAAACTCCATGAGAATTTTTGCTCGACTTAAATCCAAACTGGTCATGGCATAATCTGCACAAGAACAAATAATATTGTCATGTTTACAGCATTGAAATGTGGTTTCCTTGTAAGGTAAAGGTAAAGGTACCCCTGCCTGTACGGGCCAGTCTTGACAGACTCTAGGGTTGTGCGCCCATCTCACTCAAGAGGCCGGGGGCCAGCGCTGTCCGGAGACACTTCCGGGTCACGTGGCCAGCGTGACATCGCTGCTCTGGCAAGCCAGAGCCGCACACGGAAACGCCGTTTACCTTCCCGCTAGTAAGCGGTCCCTATTTATCTACTTGCACCCGGGGGTGCTTTCGAACTGCTAGGTTCGGGGGAGCGCACCCCACCGCGGGGATTCGAACCACCGACCTTTCGATCGGCAAGCCCTAGGCGCTGAGGCTTTTACCCACAGCGCCACCCGCGTCCCGCGTCTTTGTAGGTTATTGCTATTGTTTTGCTATGTTATTATGAAAGTGTTTTCGTACTGTTTGTTTGAAATGCAGCCTTGTTTTCTTTGTTGTAAGCTGCTTTCAGCATAATTTTATTTTGTGGGAAATCGGCATACAAAGAGCATGAATGGAAATGAATGAATGAACACAGAACACAAAAGGTCCCATATTCACTACCCATGTAGTGAATGGACCTGGGAGACCAGAGTTCGAATCCCCACCCGGCCATGTGTTGGAGCATGTGCAGAGTGCCCATTCAACATGCCAGCAGATTGTGCAAATGGCAAAAACCCAGGATGCGGTTGTCAAAGAAAAAAACCCAGACAGTTTGGGTAGGGTCAGTTCCTTCACTGACAGGCAGTCCAAAATATAATGCTGTTCCTCAGCTTAGCAGTAATATACTGTACAGCTGTGGTATAAGGTAACCCTACGTCAGTCGGTCCCAAATTAATAAAATGTATTTCCAGCAAAATGGGCACTGTAAAGCTTCTTTGACCGAGGAGGAGGTAAATAAAACAGTAAAGGACCCCTGGACGGTTAAGTCCAATCAAAGGCAACTATGGGGTGCGGCACTCATCTTGCTTCAAGCCGAGGCAGGTGGCATTTGTCTGCAGACAGCTTTCCAGGTCATGTAGCCAGCATGACTAAACTGCTTCTGGTGCAATGGGACACCGTGACGGAAACCAGAGCACACAGAAACACTGTTTACCTTCCCGCCGCAGCAGTACCTATTTATCTACTTGCGCTGGTGGGGTTTCGAACTGCTAGGTTGGCAGAAGCTGGGACAGAGCAATGGGGGCTCACTCCATTGTGGGGATTCGAACCGCTGACCTTCCAATTGGCAAGCCCAAGAGGTCCAGTGGTTTAGACCACAGAGCCACCTGCTGTGGGAATAAGCAGCACCTTATTCCCCCATAATGTTAGATGAGTCATCCATTGGGGTATCTGTTGATAAAATTATCTGTTGATAAAATTCATATAATAATTTTAATAATTTTTACATGTAGGGGAAAGTTAACTATACAGTGGTACCTCGGGTTAAGAACTTAATTTGTTCCAGAGGCCCGTTCTTAACCTGAAACGGTTCTTAACCTGAAACATGCTTTTGCTAATGGGGCCTCCTGCTGCCGCTGTGCTGCTGGCGCGCAATTTCTGTTCTTATCCTGGGGCAAAGTTCTTAACCTGGAGCAACCGTTCTCTGGTTAGTGGAGTTTGTAACCCAAAGCATCTGTAACCCAAAGCGTCTGTAACCCGAGGTATCACTGTAAAGGAGAAAAAAGCCCTGGTTACCGAAAGAGGAGAATGAACTAAATTCTTTCCTTGATCTCTCCCACAGCTGTCTATATTTATGACATTCTTCCAGTCTAATAGCATAATTGTGTTTTACCAGAAGTTCTCTTCGGGCCTTTGCAATTTTGAGTTTTGATTTCTCTAGCGTTAATGGCTTAACATATCTTTCACATCATGCTACAGAGATGGTCTGCAGTACATCTGCGCAGTGAGACACAGCTAAATGAGTATCTGTAACAGAACACACATGCAACTGGATTCTAAGTGAGAAACAGAGAGGGCAATTCACATGTGGAGAAAAGATTGCCGCAGTCGGGGCTTTTTAGTTTAGGCCAAAGGCGAGTAAGGGGATTGTTATGTACTGAGTTGAATAGGATCCAAAATGCAGCAGTCTGATTGGCCCTAGAACAATAGGATCCAGAATGCAGCAGTCTGATTGGTCCACAGGAGCCACCCAATCCAGCTCCAGGTGGAAGTGAATCCGCAACCTGATTGGCCTACAGGCGAATCCCAGAATTAGCCAATCACGTGGGGCCCATTGTGTAAATAATGTATATAAAGCAGACATCCTGGAGGAACTTCCATTCCTCATCACTACTATGAGCTGAATAAAGAACATGAAATCCACTCTCAACTCCGAGTATATTTCAGAGATGATTATGCAAGGTATAGAGAAAGTGGACTCGTTGACATCAAATACAGATGAATACTGGAAGATTCACCAAGAGCACTAAGGCTCCAATTCTATAGGCAGGTGAGCACCAAAGGTGGACAAACTGCCTTGTCAAATGCCAGCAGAGTAACAGTGAATGGAGCCTGCAATTTGTCTCTGTGCCCTCTTTAGGAATTTCCCTCCCATTTGGAACAATGTGAATGTAATTTACTGTGCCAACTGTGAGGGTGGACTTTCCTCCCTGGAGGAGGGGGAATGGCATGGATCCTTCCTCTGTTCATCCCCCAACATGCTCTGCATCAGCATCCTTTTTGCCTCCACCAACATCTACTGACTGTTGGTGAAGACTGGACCAAAACGGTGAGGTCCCCTTCTCTGAGAAAGGAAATCTCTCTCCAGCTTTATACACAGAGATCTGCTTTATCCTATAGTCTCTGCAATGCCCCCTTCCTCTTGGACTCTAGGACTGCAGGCCCCAGAACTGATCACATTTACAAAGACAACAGATTCAGAATCCAGAAGATATAATCTGGAGCTGGATTCAAATATGTTTACTCAGAAGCAAACAAACTCTTTGCCTGGAACTGGACCTTATTTAGGAAAACTTCCTTTATTTCTAAGGGTTGTATTTCCAAATGAGTTACCCAAAGGGGTTGACTAATTCCCCTGGGATGAAATCTAGACATCTACCTGTTCTGATCAGCTTGGGTCTTCTAAGGAGGCTTCAAAAGGCAACAACTGGTCTAGATTATGCTTGAGTAATGTCCTAATTTTGATTTATTGCTTTAACTACTAAACACTTTTTATCTAGAGGTAAAAGGAGAGAGAGAGAATGAGCCTCATCTGAAAATATGCCAGGCGTCAATTCAACTTTATTGCAAAATCAAGTGCCAGTAATTGTATATTTTCAATTCATCTGAAGCCAAAAATATTTTTTCCTTGCAAAGAAGTCGATATTTTTTGTATCACACGCATGATATCAGGGATGTACTCCTACTTTGGCAAGGGAACATTCACTTAAGGCAAGACAGTGATTACGGGGAAGTTCCCAAGTATTTGAAAATGCATAATAGGATACAGTAATTGTCATAGTTTCAAGAAAAATGCTTTTTTTCTATGCCACAAATTATTTGATTTCCTTCTGTATTCACTTCACTAATAGCAGAAGAAAATAAGCACATGTGCTTGTTATGCTCAGAGGCAGTGACTGAAGCTGTCTTGACCTAACCTGGTTAATGATGCAGATATATTTGTTGGAATTGTAGGTCTGGACTATGCACATAGCAGAAACTCTGCAGAGTTGAATTGTATATTGATTTCTCCTTTACGCCTTATTCTAGGAAGGCTGTGGAGGTCCCAAACCAGTGTCTGGAGGTAGCAAAGGACTGGATGTGGGCAAACAAATTGACACTTAATTCAGACAGGACAGTGCACAGGGTAAGGATCTGAAACGTGAATTTCAAAGGATAGTTGTGACCATAAAGAAGGCTGATCGCCGAAGAATTGATGCTTTTGAATTATGGTGCTGGAGGAGACTCTTGAGAGTCCCATGGACTGCAAGAAGATCAAACCTATCCATTCTTAAGGAAATCAGCCCTGAGTGCTTACTGGAAGGATAGATCTTGAAGCTGAGACTCCAATACTTTGGCCACCTCATGAGAAGAGAAGACTCCCTGGAAAAGACTCTGATGTTGGGAAAGACTGAGGGCACAAGGAGAAGGGGACGACAGAGGACGAGATGGTTGGACAGTGTTTTCGAAGCTACCAGCATGAGTTTGACCAAATTGCAGGAGGCAGTGGAAGACAGGAGTGCCTGGCGTGCTCTGGTCTATGGGGTCACGAAGAGTCAGACACAACTAAATGACTAAACAACAATAACAAGTTGTGTTTCAGTTCACTAGCTTCAGGAAATGTGATTAAGTAAGTTTTCATTAAAGATGAAATGAGCCTAATATCTTCCCCATCCCTTATTACATGGAAAACAAGAGGTTGTCACACTAGTGCTTGCCTTGTAAGGCTAATGTGGAGGGGAGGGGGGTTGTGTAGAACCCATGAGTTGGTCGGAGATACAGAAATGCCTAAGGAATGTGTGTAGTGTGAAACATACACCAAGCCCAAACAATGTTGCCCAAACAATGAGGTTCGGCTGTCATGGTTTATACCTGTATATTCTAATTCTCCCACTGATTCCCTGGTTTGAACAAACCATAGGTTGCTGAGTTTTTCTATGCATGGAACCTATGGTTTATTAAAACCATTGTTTGTCTCCAAATCAGAAATGGAAGGCACAGTTTGATCTCGGGTTCTGTTTCTGGCTTGTGGATTAGCTATGGGTTACTCATACTGGGAAACGAGTGAGGGAATCAGATTATGCAAGCAGCTGCAAAGCCTGTCTTCAACAGCCCAACTATAGTGATGTCACAACTGGGTTTTCGGGTGTTCATATAAACACAGTTTGGCATTCTATAACTCGGGGCACGAAAGTTCTTTAACGAACAGCTAATTTCTAAGTGTAGGTAATCAGTGCAGAAAAATCAAGAACTGGAAAGGGTATTCCTGGAAATGTTTACAGAAATTTGAAATAAATAAATGTTGCCGTGGAATCCTTGATTTGCTTTCTAAGGACATAATGTGGGTTTCAAGAAGTGCCAAGATGAATTATGTGCCACTAAGACCCCAGTTTGAAAAACACAAACAGCCTGTTAAACATATTTCTACTCCCATGGCGTCATTTGTGGCTTCTAGAGTCAGATATGAGTGAAAGGTTCACTCATTGTCATCTATTTATACTTTAAGTTGTTAGCTGGTGCCATACTGACCAGGCCAGGAGGGTTCAGACTGAACCCACCCTGAACACTTTTCTTCTTCTTTTAAAAATCAGAGTCATGGCCTTATAAAAAAAAAATCTGCAGTTCAGAATTATGACTCTGTCTCTTTAAATAGAATCAGGAATTAGGTACATGGGGCTTGTTATTACTGCTAAACAGACTAATAAAGACTACTCAGTAATGAGTTTGCTTTATGCATGGTTCGGTTTGCAGCAGATTGTCAGGGAGATTTAATGCAATCAGGTCTTAGTTTTCCATTCTGATAAAAGTCTCATGTACCTGTATTTTTCGTTCTATAAGACGCACCAGACCATAAAACGCACCTAGTTTTTGGAGGAGGAAAGCAAGAAAAAAAATATTCTGAATCTCAGAAACCGGAACAAGAGGGATCGCTGCGCCACGAAAGCAGTGATCCCTCTTGCTGTTCTGGCTTCTGGGATAGCTGTGCAGCCTGCATTTGCTCCATAACACACACACACATTTCCCCTTACTTTTTAGGAGGGAAAAAGTGAGTCTTATAAAGCAAAATGTATGGTAATTGCTTGTTTGTGGAATCTCCTGTCTCACCATGTCCAGGGATGGCCTGCTTTACCAAAGACAGTCTTCTATTTGAAGGTGTCCTCTATTGGAATGGCTGTCCCAGTCCAGAAGGAAGATTAAGAAGCAGGAGAAAGAAGAGCAGGAGTCTTGAACTAGCGTATCAACAGATGAATGTGAACTCATCTGTTGAGTTGTGGTAGATCAGTAATAGGACATCTACAGCAAGCAATGCACCAAGCTTCTGAATTGGCCCTTCCTGGCACTCTCTCTAGGCTACACCCCGTCTCCCAGGTCCCCCCACACACACCTTGAGGAGGATTTTCTGTGCAACTGAGGAGCGTGGGGTGGAGGCAGACAGATCATGGGGAGGCAAGCTTTAGCCAAGAAACAAAACAAAACAAAACCTGTATATATATTTTTAATAAGCATTTGGCTCACACCTACTGAAAATGCCTAGTGATAATTGACAACAGCTTTCATTTTTTTTCTCTTTTAAAAAAACACAGGGCAGGTGAAGGGTGGAAATTGATGGATGATGAATGAATGTGTCCTGTCTCGCTGTCAACATATTGCATGGACTGGGATTTGATTGGATTAAGCTACAACTGTGAGTTTACAAACCTTACGAGAACAATAGCGTCAGCTTTCAGTTAGCCAAACAACATTTCTCTTAACGTTTGCTAATGCTCAGAGATAGCTCACACAGTGCCACTTAGGACTTTGGTCACTCAAAGCATTTTGGCATTGTTCCAAAACGGGCCTCTTGCTAACAGGCACTAGATTAAATCACTACAGGTTTTGGTATATTTCAGGTCATTCCCGAGAAGTCATGGTGGCCTGTTGAATGCAGGAATAAATCTCCATGTTGAGAACATTTGCAAAATATATACAGAAAGCACATCTGCTAAAATCTTATTATGCATTGCATTCTACAGTGTTGTGTTCTACAGTCATATGGCTTGAACGAGCTCATTTGGGTTAGGATTGATTTGATGGTAACTTGGAGGTTCTGTAACCAGAGAAGGAGAAAATTGGGTGTTCCAACCCACCTAGGCTGTTCTGGAGTACATCCTTCCCATTGTGATATCATAATATTATGTACTTCCCTACCTCTGTTACCATTATTGGCTGCTGATGCTGCTGGAGGCAGGGGGAAAGCACAACAAGGCAATCTCATGGCATGAGTGAAATGTCCCCCACATTATATTTGAGAGTGTAGAATGTAATGGCAGGATGCTTTCCCCATGTTCAGTGCAACACGTTGTTTGGCTGTTTCATTAATTCCCATCACACTACTTCTTGCCATTGCCCCCCTCCATATCTTCTCCCAGCCACTTTATTTAGTAAATTCCCATCTGAAATTTGCTTGCAAAATCAGAGAGAAGTTTATGTTCTGCTGTATACTATTTAAATCAAATACATCTGATGAATGTGAATGCTAATGTGAAAATTTGTTTCAGCCAAATATTCTAATTTGAAACAAACACACATGAAAGCTCAAGGCATGCCAGAAACAAATGTGCATTCCCCATGATTACAAAGTCTTCTGTTTAACTTTCTTTATTTCCTCATATAGATATAGAAAGAGATTAATTTGGCCCCTGGAATGTAAATATGAATATTCCGCCATTATTTAAAATGTGTATCTAAACGGCCCTTGCTTGAACAGAGTTACCCTGTGGTCTAAAAGGATACTTGGAGATAACCCGTTTAATCATTTCTGCATGCAAATACTGCCAGAAAGTTATATTAGAGAACATATAAATCAGATGAGATACGTTCAGATTCAGGAATTAGGTCATCATTCAGCATTGATTAGTAAATGCCACTTATTATCAGCCAATACTCTAAGCTCCTTCGCACTTTTTTTTTTATACCCATCTGGGATATATTTTATCCTGCCTTCTCAGAATATATATATATAGCAGCTGTATGGTTCTGAAAAGAGAGGATTTTTTTAATGTACATGTGTTCAGCATTACTGCTTTCAAATCAGAGATCCTTTAGGCTAATAAAAAGTAGTAGAAAGAAGGAAATACAAACAGTTAGGAGAATAAGCAGAACATGTCTGAAGTCACCAATTGGGAATGATCCAGGCTGAATCAAAACTTTCTATAGTGTTTTGTAGAGCCGCATGAAAAATGATTTTCCATATTTTCTCAGGCATAATATATCACTCCATAGCCTCCGAATCCTTACATCAGTGATTGCAAGGAAATGTTGGAGCAGCGTTATTTGTCCTTTGATAAGGCATTAGTGTGCTGAATGCAAACAAAGCGCTTCTTCCACCTCCCAAGGCTTCCCCCCCCCACTCCTTCACGTTGTTTTCTGTTTTCTATTTTAGGTTCCCTTGAACTAATGCCCAGGCCAACTTGGAAACCAGTTTCTTTGCTGGTTCTTATTATTGCTGATGGAAATGGTAGTATTTGGAAGTTAAAAACGCAGTGCATCCTTCCTCTGTGTTTTCTTGCTAACAGGAAATATTGGATGCAGGATCATTGTTGCTGTTAATAGTTTCATCAGCAAGAAAGATCATTTGCTTGGCTGAAAGGAGTCTGTTTCCCGTGGGGGGTATTCAGAGTAGATGCAACCGGCAACTAGCAATGTGAAAAGAAAGCAACAGTGGATTTTTGCTCAGTAGGCACTTCTTGGGCTCGCTATGCACAATGCGAACCAATGAAAGTTGCGCCATCAAAGGCACAGACACGCTCTGCTCTGTGGTAGGTTGGCCAGCTGTTTGGCATCCAGCCTTAAGATTTAGCTCCCTCCTCAGTTCCACAGCCAACTTCTGTAGCCATCCTAGATTTGGCAAGGGAAGTGAGACTTTTTATTCACGAGGCTGTAACAAGTTCCTACACTAATGCCTTGATGATCAACATTCTTTGGTTAAAAAAAAACTGGGGAGGGGGGAGGACATTGGCCAAGCTTAAATCTCCCAAGATGAAGAGATTTGCATATTGGTAACACACCTCATTATTTTAGCAGCTATTTAGACTGTTAGGTGTAAAGGACAAAGCTCTCGCTTTATGACTTATGCTACTTTGTAAAGTATCATGATGGCACAATATCATGATGATTTTAACTCAAGATGCCAAGGACCGGTGCTCCCCGCCCCCAAGAAAAACAGGTACCATAACTCAACATGTTACAATAAGTCACCAGGCGACTCGGGGCAGCCCTGAACAGATACTGGTTTGACATTAGGGATGTGGGTGGCGCTGTGGTCTAAGCCACCTCTTGGGTTTGCCAATCAGAAGGTCGGCGGTTCAAATCCCCATGATGGGGTTAGCTCCCGTTGCTCTGTCCCAGCTCCTGCCAACCTAGCAGTTTGAAAGCACGTCAAAGTGCAAGTAGATAAATAGGTACCACTGTGACGGGAAGACAAATGGCATTTCTGTGCACTCTGGCTTCCATCACAGCATCCTGTTGTGCCAGAAGCGGTTTAGTCATGCTAGCCATGTCTGAAAGCAGGATGAATGGCGCAACCCCATAGTCATCTTTGACTGGATTTAACCATCCAGGGGTGCTTTACCTTTTACCTTTCCTTACAGGTTTGACCAACAGCTGCGTTCACTGTCCACAGAGGTGCTAAAAACTACAATAAGCTGCCTCCCTAGCTGGTTTGGGGGGTCTCCCCTGGTTCTGGTGCAGGTCAAATAAATGTGCCCCCACCTCCCTCGTTCTCTTAGATTCAGGCAGATGGCTAGGGCAGCTCGGAAGGGCCGTCGTGCAAATGCACATATGTGCAATGGTAAAAGCCTGGCTGGAAACCTTAAAGCCCACTGCCGCTACACAGGAGACAGATGGAAGAAAGAGAAAGATGAACTGCCTCCACCCTCGTGGCTAGGAGATAGGTGGAATCATAGATCTAAAGAAAAGAGTAGACTCACACATGCTGGCCAGCTTGCATTTTGACTTGAAATGTTTGTTTGGGGATTCTCAGAAGTAAGTAAAGGCAGAAAGCAGGACGGGGGAGCACCAGCCCACAAACTGGTGCTGACCTTTAAAGCCCTAAACGGCCTCGGTCCAGTATACCTTAAGGAGCATCTCCACCCCTATCTTTCTGCCTGGAAACTGAGGTCCAGTGCTGAGGGCTTTCTGGTGGATCCCTTGCTGTGAAAAGCCAAGTTACAGGGAACCAGGCAGAGGGCCTTCTCGGTAGTGGCACCCACACTGTGGAATGCCCTCCTACCAGATGTCAAAGAGAAAAACAACTACCAGACTTTTAGAAGACATCTGAAGGCAGCCCTGATTAGGGAAGCTTTTAATGTTTAATAGATTATTGTATTTTCATATTCTGTTAGAAGCCGCCGAGAGTGGCTGGGGAAACCCAGCCAGATGGGCAGGGTATAAATAAAAATAAATAATAATAATAATAATAATAATAATAATAATAATAATAATTAGAGGTGCCAGGGTGGGGAAGCACTGCCAGGAACTGAGACTAAAATCTGAGAATAAGGGTGCATTCAGACATTGCTCTACTTTTCCTGATTACAAAGCTAGCACTTCTATTCTGAATTTTAATGTTCCTTTCACACTGCATTACCTGTTGCCTTATGGTACTGTGGCTTTTGGGTTGATGGAGGGAAGAACAGAATGCCGGAACACTGGCCCATATTTCATCATGTGGAATTACAACTGAAAACTCCTGTGATTTTCCAGATTAACAGGATAACAAATGGAATTTTTTTCTGGCCGCAAATAACATGGAGATAATTGCTAAACTAGATGATGCTACTTTTCCAGAAGTGGCTTTTACAGAGTGTGAAAGATCACAAAAAACATGGAAATTATCATATAAAGAAACATTAGAAAAATGAAAGTAGCCTGACTTTGGCTAGATAAGGCTATATTCAGGTGCTGAGAGACAGGGCGCTTTTGCCTTTATTTGCGTTAATAGAAAGTTATCCATAAGATTTTGTGAGTTTACAGACTTTGAAATCGTACTAGACAAGCTGGGCAATAAGGAGACAAGCACCAGTATATCAAGTCCATGAGATTCCCCTATCACTGTTGGATCTTGGCTCCAACAGATAAGAAACTGAGCTTGGCTAGAGAAAGAACTGTGCAGCTTAACCTCAGCTATTAGATCACTAGCTAGTCTCTTATTTCTACCTTGGGAAATGTTAATCTTTGGGGTTTTAACTGATGTAAGCAGAATTTTCTTGTATGGCTTAAAAAAACTCTACCACTATTATTTCCCCCCAGTATTTTCAAAATATGCATAAAATTACGGTAAATCAAAATTCGATAGTTTGGTGATTTCTAAACCCGATTATAAACCAAATTGAACCTTGTTGCACTGCAGATGATGGAACTGGATGTGCAATAAGGTAATATCAGCTCTCAACTCTATTCTTCTCCCCCCAATGCTAGAGGCAAGGACAGTTGTATCTCTGACACACCCTTCACCCCTTTTCCCTGGCACTGGGAACAATGTCATGGCAGCAACCAGGTACAGGAAGCTCCCAGATTGCAGGTCCCTGGGTAAATTACCTTTCCCAGTCTGTTAGCATCTGCGTCACTGCCATAATAATGATCTATACACCAGGGGGAGTGGGGGGCAGAGACACCTCCTTCTTTCATTGCCTCCCTGCAAGTGCCAGAAAATCAGCTGCCAGGTAGGTGAATGGTGGAAAGATTTGTGGTGTGGAGGAGTTCTTCTCTGGTTCAGATTACAATCCAAGCCAGAGAAAGACTCTGAACTTAAAAAAATAAAAATAAAAAAAATGAGGTGAGCATTATGAGTCCCAAGATTCATATTTTGAGCCAAGGAATTGACTCAGTGACATGATTTAGGTGCAACAATATATCCAGTGAATGAAAGAAAAGAAAAGAAAAGAAAAGTCGTTATAATTCAGAGTGCTGATTCCAGCACTTAAGTTCTTTTAGGGTACAACCGTTTGCACACCTACTGTCAGGAGCAAGCCAGCAGTAAATCACACTGTGCAAGTTTGAGTTAACTCTTTATTAGCAAGAACACGATCTGCAAACCTACCTGGGGGTAAACACCACTGAACATAATGAGACATACTTTGAAGTAAACGTAGGTAGTTGTGGGAAATATCTCTAGAACGTTATACCAGCAGAATGGGGGTTCCTTGTCAAACATGACCACTTGTCCATAGTATATGGATATCTTATATGTCAACAAGTATAAGTTTGTACCTAGGCAGTCAGTGTAGACAATACAGAATAGTCTGATTCATGTAAACGAGCTTCATATATTTTCTCATATTCCATCTACTAAAACCTTCCAATTGTATATGTTTGGTTAGTGAGTTTCTAATTCATTGCATGCACACAGTGACAAAAACATCTGGACTCACCTGTAATTCTGCTTTTCATTTCCTATGTAAAATCTATCGTATTGTGAATATGCCCGGCTTCCTTCCCAATCCATTAGTTCAATTCTTAGAGAATAGTGTCTTTGACTAGTGGTTATTGCAAAGATAAACTCATTTCCCAGCCAATATTCACCAGAAGGACTACCAAAGCCCTAGAAAAAAAGAGATAATATTCAATTTATTGGTCTTTGCTTACATTTCTTTAATACTTAAACTATAGCAACTGTCACTTGAAGGGAAACCAACTTTCATAGTTGTGATAAAACTTGACTAATACCCACAATATTATTGAAGTTGTCAGATGCAATTTGGAAATACGAGCTCGTATTTTCGTTGACAACTATTATTTTTGCCGCTGTTTGTTGACTATGATGACATGAGATTGCTATGAAAGTTTCCTCATGTTTGAGGCATAGAGTTACTACTTATTTTCCCCAACTCCTCATTTATTAAAACATGGCAAGCTTTAGGTCGGATCAGATGTACTCTTTGCAAAAGAATTAAAATATATCAGGTTGGATCCAGACAAAGTTAGTCATAAGGTAGCCATGATACCCTAATTTTCCAATTGATTTTGATAGACCTTGCATTTGCTTCTGCTGCAGAGAACATTTATACTCTACTTTATTAATTACTTTGCTATACTACTTTAGTAATTATTAATTATATTTCTGGGTTGTATCCAATGTAGTGCTAGGCAACCCGTTCTGTTAGCACAAAGATTTCTGCTTGTGCAATGGAACTTCCACTCTCTCCTTCTCCTGTACCCCCTAAATTTGCTCTGGAATTTTCCCCAACCCTCTGGATCAAAATTGAGACGGATACAGGGCATTTGCAGCAGCAGGAGGAGTGGGAATCACATTGCACAAACATAAATCCTTGCACTCGTGGAACGAGTGCACTGCATACCTCCCTTTGCATGTGGAATTTTATTAAAGAGTTGGTTTTATGGCTTTAATGCTATTAATTGTTCTGGGATTTTAAAATGAATTTATTATAAAATTAAAGGAACAATAATACTAAACTTAGTTTGAATGCAACTCATGTCGTCTAGAAAATGCAAAAAAGGATGGTAAAAAATTCCCAGGAGAGAATGGGAGAGATGGACAGCATTAGCTGCTAAAATAAAGGTAAAGGGACCCCTGACTGTTAGGTCCAGTTGTGAACGACTCTGGGGTTGCGGCGCTCATCTCGTTTTACTGGCTGAGGGAGCCAGCGTACAGCTTCCGGGTCATGTGGCCAGCATGACTAAGCCTCTTTCTGGCAAACCAGAGCAGCGCACAGAAACGCCGTTTACCTTCCCGCCGGAGCGGTACCTATTTACCTACTTGCACTGCGTGCTTTCGAACTGCTAGGTTGGCAGGAGCAGGGACCGGACAACGGTAGCTCACCCCATCATGGGGATTCAAACCGCCAACCTTCTGATCGGCAAGCCTTCTGATCTGGGGATTCAAACCGCCAACCTTCTGATCGGCTCTGTGGTTTAACCCACAGTGCTACCCTTGTCCCAGCTGCTAAAATAGCTGTCTACTAATACATGATATTGAAAAGGAAAGACCTTTTGAAAAACAGAAAGAAGACAGCATGTGTTTTCCAAACCGATAGGTTCTACACTTTTGCTGTGAGCCACATTAGGAACATCTATGTAGAAAAGTGTCATAAAATAAAAACAGCACCACTACTACCAAAACACAATGGCAGGCCCAAAGGATTACCATATCTAGAAATGCCTGTCATAATTAAGCCACATATTTTTGCCCACTTGATAAGGCTCTTGAAATTACGACATAATATCATTTTTATTCATAATTTTGGCCTGGTTGGGACATCCAGCAGCCCCTCTACGCTCACACACATGAGTGTGCATGCACACACAATCAAATTTGCAATATTTAAGCTCCTGCTGACCTTGAAATAAAATAAACAACCTGGCAAGCAAAGGCAACATTGATTTGGGACACAGCTAATTGCCCTTGTGGTATGTTTTAAAATGGCAGACTGTCATTTAAGTGGGATGCCTTTATCCCTTAAGACACCTGGAGTTTCCCATAGAACCACTGGCATTGTCTGCCTGGTTGTGCAGCTGAAGTGGCAAAGCAGCAGGCATTGGTGCTGAATGCACTAGAAGAAAAGACATGACCCCGGACAGCTCTGTTGGACGTCACTTTAGAGGGCTTTGCTCCCTAATGGTCTAAGGACATAATGCATCACTTGGCTCTCCTTATTGCAGAGGGGAGGATGTTTTCCTTGGCTCTGCCCAGTGTGCTAGGCATAAGAAGCCTACTTTCCTTTGTCCCATGGTTTCTTCCATTTCCCCCTTGTGATCTCCAGGCACAAGTCTGGGCGGTTTTTTCTTTTGTCCTGTTTTTATTGTTGCCCAGGAAAACCAACAGTTTACTGCTGAATTGGAACAAATGTCAATCTGCAGAAAACCTGACTGACGTTTCTTCCGATTCAGCAGTAAACAGCAGGTTTTCCCGGGGGAAGTAAAAAGACAAACCTAAAACCTCTCAGACCCGTGCCTGGACATCACAGGGCAAATGTGATGAGCCCGCAGTTATAAAGACCACCATTTGTGTTGGTGCAAACTGATATGGCTACATGAAACCAGTCGTGTCCAATAATAATAGTCTATTGTTAAAATGTTACTTCAATGACGTTCTGATCAGAGGGATATATAACAAAGTGAACTGGAGACAAATGGCATTTTATAATATTTCAGCTACTTAGCAAGAACCACCAAAGGCCTATCTACATTACCCGTTAATTGTGCTGCAATTAGCGGAGCTGAAATAACAAAAAGAGTCAGGGAGTCTGTGTGAGTTTTGAAAGCAACTGCAAGGATCTTGCATGACTCTTAATAGAGCCACTCAGAATTTGCAGACTCGATGTTAACAAGGGGGCAGGGGGAAATCCCATGGATGGTGCAAAAGGGATTTATTACCTTTGGCAAATTTCATAAGGGTATCCTATTTGAATCGTGTTCCCTCAGTGTCATTAAACCATTTTCTCTCTTGCGTTGTTTATTTTGTCCGATAATGTTCATAGGAAACTTTGGCGTTTTTTGTAGGCACTCCCCGCAAATTGAAACCAGACACAGACAGTATAGCCTATGGGTTCATCTCTTGTCAGATAGCCCACTGAAGAAAGCAGTTAATATGTCAGGTAAGCCCCCCTCTCCCCAATCTCAGCAAGCATGTCTTTCCAGGGACTATAAAGAATAATCAGGGAGATTCTCAAGCTTTACATGGGAATACGCAGCAGTCTTTGAACATTTCTGGCAATAATTTTATTACTGTGCATGATTTCTTTTTTTGATGCATGCCCCACTTTTTTAATATTTCTCACAAGGCAGTAACAAAAAACCACACACACACCATAAACAATATGTATAACGTTTTGCGAGGGGGGAATCAACAACAAAGTTGTAAGAATAGCAATCAAAGCTAGCAACCATTGATAACCTTATATTCCGTGAATTTGTCCAATGCCATTTTAAAGTCATTCAGGTAGTGGACATCTGTCATAATACCCCCCATCCACACTTTGGTTAAGCGGGGGGGGGGGGAGACCAGGCCAACCAGAGTGTTCCTCTGTGTTTGTCGTCCCTTATGTTTCGTTACCACAAGGTCAAAGTCTTCATTTCACCAAAAAGCCACAAACTCCCCCAAGAACACCTCTACTGTGGGTTTTGGTTGTTAAGGGTGGGTGGTTAAAATAATAGAGACCACAAGGTTTCATGAACCAAGATTAAAAGCTAACAAAAATGATAAATAGGAATTGTTCTTAGGATAAAGTGTTTTAACATATGAATAGTTACATGTACACAATCAGTGGTGGACCTATATTTTGGGGGCCTGAATCTTGAACAGTCATGGGGGCCCCTTTGTAACCAGCAAAGAGGTCTGTGTAATCACTGTTATCTTCTTCAATGGGGTTGTTCCATGACAGATTACCAAACCTTTACAACACCTGTGCTACTGACTCTCAAACTTTGATTAACACAAAATTGATCAATTTGAGTTGTGCGACTCATATCACGTCTACTAGACCCATTTTTTTAAAAAAAAGCAATGTTGGCTAAGGTCACACCTGGGGCCCCTCGGGGATTGGGGCCCTGATGCTTAAGATTCATTAGTTTCATAGCAGACACAATAAATCCCACAAGAGGAGCAAAGTACAGAAAACAAAAGCAGGTTGAACTCATCCCAACAGCTGAGAGTTAAGGCCTTAAAGATAAAAGTCCTAGAAACCTTATTGGCAGTTTGCAGCTCCCTCTGGCTTGTCATCATCCAACACCTACATGATTTATTGTTCTAGAGATCCGTGCCAGTCTGACAATCATTGCAAGTAGCTGGCTAAATATACCTTTGCATATCCCAAACTACAAACAGACACAAACATCAAAGAAGTGCACTTTTGTCTGAATCCCGTTTGTAGACTGGCCCACCCAGAATCCACACCTTACCTCATTATTTCCTAAAACCTCCTGAGATGCTTACCTGAGAGAGATAGCAAATTAACTCCTTGATTCCCCAACCAAACTATATACAATATTTCTGTTTCTTTTTAAGCAGCCCGTTTCCTTCACAGCCATCACTATATCTTCTAGTAATAAATTCCGTAGTTTGGCTATGAATGGTGTGCATCCTCATGCTTCCTCCATGTGCCTGCAGAAGACCCACTGCCTGTCTTCTAGCTCACCCACCAGAGTCGAATCTCAGACAACCACAAAGCAGCCATGGTTTTTCCCTACTCTCACCCAGAAAGATAAGGCATGAGGAGACCTGTTTGAGAACCAGAGCAGGGGTCTCATCTTGCCACAATCCCATTTGAAATAACCCAATCCCATTTTATCTTAGAAATTAAGTAGGGTTGAGCCTGGCTAGTAGAGGCATAGGTAAACTTGGCCCTCCATATGTTTTTGGCTTACAACTCCCATGATCCCTAGCTAAGGGGACCAGTGGTCAGGGATGAATGGAGAGCCAGTATGGTGTAGTAGTTAAGAGTGGTAGACTCATAAACTGGTCAACCGGGTTCACTTCCCCGCTCCTCCACATGCAACTGCTGGGTGACCTTGGGCTAGTCAGACTTCTCTGAAGTCTCTCAGCCCCACTCACCTCACAGAGTGTTTGTTGTGGGGGAGGAAGGGAAAGGAGAATGTTAGCTGCTTTGAGACTTCTTTGGGTAGTGATAAAGCGGGATGTCAAATCCAAACTCTTCTTCTTCTTCTATGCCTGGGCTAGTACTTAGGTAGGAGGCTGATTGGGAATCCTATGTGCTTTGACCTCCTATTTTGTGTTTCAGTGAAGGGTCATTAACTAGCTCCAGGTTCTCTGGAATGAAATGGGATTTTCCAGATCCATTTCAGTGGGGCTTTAGACCTGATTTTGGAATTGAAACTGCCTTAGTCACCCTGTGAGATTACTTTTGCCAAGAGACGGGTGAGAGAGTTCAACACTGCTGATTCTCTTGAAGGCTTTTGATACCATCAGTCATGGTATCCTTCTGGATAGGCTGCCGGAATAGGGGAGGGAGGCCTTCCTTTGCAGTTTTCCCTCTACTGTTTGGATGGTGAGTGTTAGTAGATTTTTGCTTCACCCTACTTCCATTTTTCCTGTGCAGCCACACATCTGGTAACCTGATATTTCAAGGTTCTGCACTTTAGATGTTTGTGTGGTATGGTGAAGCGGGAATATGTGATGTCTGGGGCAAGGCTAAGTGGGACACCCTTCTGCAATGCATGAACAAATCTTCTGAAGGCAGCTATAATTTCCTCAACAGAATTTATATACAATGCAGCCAAGCGCTATGTGTTATGAAACAACTCTTTTTCCTAGAGCTGAACTCTCCTTGTCCTTTCTGACTAGGGAAGCCTGCCATATGGGTATTATTTAAATAATACATGGGTAGCATTTATTACAGCATCCCTAGAAATGCTGTACTCAGCCGAACCAAGCAGATATATAGCCGCACGTCAACACAATTCCTCAAACAGATGTTATTCAGTAACATTCACAAAGGGAGGATAGTGGATTCTTTTTACCACAAGCTCAGGCAAAGAAAGTGTAATCAGCTTTTTGTTCAGTAGCTGAGAAATGACTATAAATTAATTAAACAAGAATGTATGTGGTGGCTTGTGGTTTTATCTAATAGGTTTGCTGAACTCCGTGGGGCGGAAGTGTCTCAGCTTCTGGTTACATGATTTTTGGCACAGCAAATTTCTTCCTCTGATCTTGTCCATCCATACCACTCAACCTTTTCCTTTCACCCAGCTGCAGACAGTTTGGTCAAGCAGTGGCACATACCTGGCCTCTTGATAACTGAGCCACTATTCTCCAATTTCTCATAATCCACCCTGCCTTTCTTGTATATTGTAGGCTTATAGGCTTTTTTGCTTTCAGAAGATGCCTGTTTGCAGCATTTTCCCCCTTTAATGTCTAGATTGCTGAGGCACCACAAAGTGTTTCAGGGGTCCCTGTTCAACTCATACCACCTCACAGAGATCTGCCTTCATCTCTAGAAATCCTCAGTTCCACCAAAGTAACCCTGCTATGATTCGGAACTCATCTGAATATAATGCACATCCTTATCCTGGTTAAGTATGCCACATGCCAGAAACAAGGAACTGAAATAATCTATAGTAGCTGTATTTAAACTAACAAAGAACCGTAAAACCAATAGCATGAGTAGTTTAAAAATGCAGAATATTTATTTTGATCAAAAACATACCCTTCAAGCTAAGCCAAATGTTTTTTGTTTGACAAAGTGGTTTTCCCACTAAAAAAAAAATCATTAGTAGTGAGAGCAGAATGGAAACAGTGAAGCAGGCATGACTAACTCTGAAAACACAAAGCTTTAAAAAATGTAGTCAACACCTCATTTGAAAAAAAAAGGAAAATATTTAATCAGGAACAATTTCTTCCTAATTTAATAACTTGCTTGACATTACGTCTTCTAGTTTTAGCCTTGTGGTGTACCCTGGCATCCTTCAGAAAGTCTTGAAACTTCTCTATCCCTTGGCACCCTCTGGAGGACACAAGGACAGCTAATTTCATTTGTCACAAGATCACATGGAGAAGTGCTGTCAAGTTGTTCCTTGTGTTCCAGAAACCCAACAGGCTTCAATTACATTTGGGCATTTAGTGACAGTAGCCCCATGCTGTGGAACAAACTTCCAGCAGAGATTTAGCAAGCATCATCAGTTTTGACTTTCAGGCATCTCTCTCTCTCTCTTTAAAATAATGCTGA
This sequence comes from Podarcis raffonei, assembly GCF_027172205.1. Taxonomy (NCBI): domain Eukaryota; kingdom Metazoa; phylum Chordata; class Lepidosauria; order Squamata; family Lacertidae; genus Podarcis; species Podarcis raffonei. The sequence continues at coordinate 20,846,500 of NC_070608.1, read as the reverse complement.
CAGCCTATGCAGTTGTTTAATCCACCCCCCAGGTCAGTCATTTTAATGATTGTTTTGTACTGTTTTGTACTGATATATTGTGAATTATTTTTGTACACCACCCTGATGTTATAGTATACAAATGGCAATATATAAATACTTTCCTAACAGAACAAAAAAACCAACTATTTAAATAGTCGTCCCTTTATCTCTGGGATTAAATGCAGAACAGAAAAGACCAAATCAGTGTTAGCTACCACCATCTATTGACTTCAGGAGTTCAGAGGAGGTGACTGAATACGAATAAGGGTGGTGTAGAAATTCATTGTGCCCTTAAAAAAAAAGAAGAGGACCAAGCCAATTCAGCATTTATGAGTTTTCTTGCACAGTAAAGGTAAAGGTAAAGGTACCCCTGCCCGTACAGGCCAGTCTTGACAGACTCTAGGGTTGTGCGCTCATCTCACTCTAGAGGCCGGGAGCCAGCGCTGTCCGCAGACACTTCCGGGTCACGTGGCCAGCGTGACGAAGCTGCTCTGGCAAGCCAGAGCAGCACACGGAAACACCGTTTACCTTCCCCCTAGTAAGCGGTCCCTATTTATCTACTTGCACCCGGGGGTGCTTTCTAACTGCTAGGTTGGCAGGCACTGGGACCGAGCAGCGGGAGCGCACCCCACCGCGGGGATTCGAACCACTGCCCATGCGATCGGCAAGTCCTAGGCGCTGAGGTTTTACCCACAGCGCCACCAGCGTCTTGCACAGTAGAACACAACTATTAGTTGGATTATAATTATCCACTTCCTTGGATTTTCCTCCGCAATAGTGGTCTCAAAAGGTGCACATTTTAAAAACATTAGTAAGCACACAAAATGTGTATGTTAGGATGAAAAGGAATGTATTGAAAATGCATATTTTATGGGTAAATGAATTCAAAGTTCATACAATTTACATGTGAACTTTGTTTCTGTTAATTTTGGGAAGCCTGCAAAAAATAGGACATAGCAAATCTATAACTGAGAACACCAGTGAAACTGACATAGAATGGACTTAGGTGGGTCTGCCTGTCCTTAAATGGAAGAGGAAAACACTGTCAGCACTGAATCCAGACAAACCTACTTCCCATCATGCCACTATTGCACAGCTAGCAGAAGGAATGCAAATGTCCTTAGAGTCTGACGATTCGTTCTCACAGAGAAACCACATCATAGTCTCAGTCTCATCAGCGATAGTGGAGCCAATGGCTGCTAAAGCAGGCCAAGTGCATTTACCTACCAGAGGCAGAGGAAGCCAGCTGGACTAAGCAACAGCCCCATTTTAGTCTCAGTCTAGGAGTGCCTGGTGCTGAAGCAACATTTGGGCCTGCTCCTGTCAGTCTGTCCACAGCCTGAGCTGCTCTTGGAGCTGTCCATGGTTCTACCTTGACCCTGAACTCTTGCCTTCAACATATACTCTTCCCATGACTGTGAACTGCTTATGCGTCTCCTCCCTTCAGGTTGGACTGGAACATTCAATGGGCTGCAGTTACTACCCACTTGGACAAGAACACCTATGTGGTGGCGCGAGTTCAAACAGCACCTCCATCTGAGGGCATCCCAGCAATGAGTCTCTCCACAGCCCTAAGTTTTAATGCTGGAGTCAACAATGTGTCTGACTGTGGAGTAACACAAGCTTTTATGGGTTTTGTAGGATAAAAACATAATGCTTTGATTACAGCTGGGAAGTTTTCAGTCTCTCTATTTCTTAAATAAATTAGTCATTCTCGAGACCTCTATCTGCAAATGAAGAAATGAAAAAAATATTGCCTGAATTATATTTGAAAGATGATCCTTGAGAGGATCCTTGGGCTATAGAGAAAAGATGTTCTTCACCATCTGATTATCCATCCCCAGGTTTAAAATACTGAACATCTGTTGTTCCCCCACCTCGAATTTAATACATAATTTGTTTTTTTAAAAGGAATAATCTAGGGCAGGGTTTCCCAAACTTGGGTCTCCAGCTGTTTTTGGACTACAATTCCCACCATCCCTGACCACTGGTTCTGCTAGCTAGGGATGATGGGAGCTGTAGTCCAGAAACAGCTGGAGACCCAAGTTTGGGAAACCTTGATCTAGGGCAAATTATCAAGTATAGCAGTTTTCCTCAGAACAGTGACTGTGATCCAAACCAGCTTTCTCCTTTAAAATACTAGTCATTTCCCCATGTTTCATTTCAGAGACAAATCTCCCTCACTACATGAGAAGCTCCCATTCTTGAGCAGAAGTCCTTTCCCCTTGTTCACAAAGGAGTTTGGAGCTCACCCAAGGTTGCTTTTATTATTCATGCTGAATGCGACACATCCTCTTGGGGTGAGGAATGGAAAGCATAGACAAAGGCAACAGATACATCCCAAAATCTGCGAGGCATGGGGAGTTTCTGAGCAGAGAAGCTCTAAGAAGTATGATTCATGTTAAATCAAATCAAGAAAGGGGTCTTTAGATGGCTATATGAGACTTGAGTCACATGGTTCTTCTGGCTTTCCTGTTTAAAGGCCACATTCCTAGCACAAGTTCTTAACACAGTGGCCGCTTCAAAATAAGAATGATTTTATAGCAATATCCCCATGGATTCTAGGGATAGAATTCCTGTAAGTAACTCCCCCAGCTTACCATCTTGTATTCTTTCCAGCTTTTTTGGAAATCTAGGCTCCCATCTTCTCGGTGTTGTATGACTGTCCAGCCTCCTCCTGCGGTCTCCATGTTACAAAAAACCTAGGCATAAGAAGATACACTTGTGAGGTTCACTGTGCAGATCTGGGGCCTTGATATATCCAGATCAGCTTCCTGCCTCCTGCAGTGGCCAATCTGAGTCTTCAGAAAGCTTTGCAAAAAAGCAAATTAGATAGTAACCCATGTTTTTTAATGTCTAGATTCTAAAAAAGGGGGGGGAGGGGAAAAAAGAGGGTTACTGAACATGGAGGGTGGATTTCTCAATCTCAGAGACCCAGGGAGCAATCGTATACACAAGAAGCTGGCACAAAGCAAGCTGGCATAAGTTACTCCAGATCCAAACTCCACTAGCAGTGGAGCCACAAGCTAAGCCTGGCAGAGGGAAAACAAGCCTTCAAAATAGTTTGAGTTACACTATCCTCTGACCCTGTCAGATCCCTCAGAAGACAGGCAAGCACTTACCACACTTTGAGAAGGTGCTGCACCACTCACACTGTGCGAAATACACCTCTGCCCACATGCATTTAACTATGTAAGTAAGGCCCCCTTTCCACACACCAGCAGCTCTCTCAGAGCTGTTTCCCTCAGGTGCTGTCTAACACAGCTTTGGTATCTGTCCGGTTGAAACATCCACATGGATGGGATCTATAGCACAATTCTTTCTAGCCTCAGCTGAGAGAGTGTAACGGTTAGGTGGAAGAGACACACACACAACCACTGTTGGCCACATGTGGGAGGGGTTGGGCAGTGGCTTCCATGTTCCTGCAGGTGCATGCAAATGGCATGAAGGATCCACACCACTGTGTGCTTTATACTGCACATCTTTTATGTGAGATGCTGGGCCATATATATATATATATATATATATATATATATATATATATATATATATATGATGCATTCCTATGCCAAAAGGAGCTTTCACTGATTGTATAGCTTACATGTATTTAGGAACAGGTTAGTCAAAATATTCTCCCTTTCTCTTTCCCAGGAGGGAAAAAAAAAAGAAAAACCCTGTTTTTCAGGTTTTGCTCAGTCTTCTTACCTGAAGCAATTTCCTTAAATATGTTCATACTCAGATGCACATGCTCCAGAATGGTTGAAAGTATTTCAGAGTTCCTCTCAATGTGATCTCTTAGCAAAGCTACATGCTCTGCTGATGTTTAGAGCATGATTTCAACAAAAGTTGTTATGAATTCAGTGCAGGTCTCAGCATTCTCACGCAGGAACATAGAAGGAAGGGGACCTCATGACACTAGCTGGTAACATAACGCTGTACATGGCCTGATCACATGGGGGTCACTACCCAATTCCTTTCAACTGTTTCCTTCATAATTGTCCAAAGGATGCTATTTTATCCTTAGCTGAATCAATTCCATGCCTTTCACTCCAAGGGGTATTGTCCATTCTGGTGTTATGCGGTTCCCACTACTGAATGAACTTCCAGTCTGCTTTATGCAGCCAAGAACCTTGCATTTTGTATCAGAGGAAGGGGCTTGTACCATGTCCTCCACCCCCCGCCACCAAATGCAAGCCTTATTTGAGGAGGGAAGATCAAAAAAAGAAAAAAATCTAAAGAAGTGCTTTTGCTTTGAGAAAAACAATTTGGCTCTCTGCTTCCTCCCACAATGACATTTGAGTGCAAACATTTATCTGCACCATGTGGCTTCATTGGTCTTTGATTTATAGCCGCCTTTTTAAAGCAATTCATGTATCTTATTTAACACTCACATCAAGCTCCCAGAAACACGGTGGCTACTTTTTTTGCACATTAAATCCTCATACACCAGTCTGTAGGCTTATGTTTCCATATGGCAGCTGTGGGGAGGGCATGGCTGGGGGAGATGTATAAGCACGCCCACACATACAGGAAACTTCTTGAAGTGTATTTTTTTTTAAATTTAAAAAATCCTTTACTAAACAGGTTAGGGAGTTTTACTGTTCTGAGTAATGTAGCAAATTAAAAACGAGGAATCAGACAATGACAGTGGGATTTGCAGCACTAAATTATTCACTGTGTGGTCTGGTCCTCTCCATAGCAATGGAAGGGAACACCTGCCACATTAACAGGGATGGCAGGCTGATTATAAATGTTAGCTTACCACTATCTGAGCCAACAAATGTCCTCAACTGGCTCATGTCCCAGACAAGGTCAAGGAACTCAGCTATTAAACACCTTTAACATGTTTTGAGGTCGAAACTTGAATACACACACGAAATAAGAACTTGAATTGCTCTGCTTTTTTATTTTATTTGCTTGATAGTGGATGGAATATAACCTGAATCATCACAATGCAGTGGATTCTAATGAAATGAAACTCCCTAAACTGATAAGAGATGTATCAAATTTACAACAGCCCTATGGAAGCATGTGCTTTTGTTGTTGTTTTAGGATTAAAATATACCATAGCTCTCAACATTATTTTAGATGCTGCCAGTTCCAGTCATATGTCAGCTGAAAGAATTCCATCAAAAATGGAAACAGGAGGGGGAAATGTCATCTCCCTCCCTTTTCTGTCCCATGTCTGGTAAAGAAATAAATCCAGTGACTTTGATGGGTACAGCAACACAAATGATGTTATCTTTGGCCGAAGGCGAACAGTAGCTGAATGGAAACAATGCCACATGTGACTAATATATGGCAGGATGAAAAAGGATGCCTTCTTACATCCCTAATGATGGACTGGTTGGAAGATGTCGTTGTGGTACATAGGTGACTGCACCCAGTACTCTTTCTTCTCTCCCTCTGGTAACTGGAGATACCAATGAAATGGATCACTGATGGGACACACATTTTGAAACTATCTAGCACTATTCCAAGCATTGCTTTTTCTTGCTAGTTTCTTTAGATGTCTTTGTATTTAGAGGATCATGATCCGAGGACAAGTGTGGTGTAGTGGTTAGGAGCAGTAGACTTGTAATCTGGTGAACCGGGTTCACGTCTCCGCTCCTCCACATGCAGCTGCTGGATGACCTTGGGCCAGTCACACTTCTTTGAAGTCTCTCAGCCCCACTCACCTCACAGAGGGTTTGTTGTGGGGAGGAAGAGAAAGGAGATTGTTAGCCGCTTTGAGACTCCCTAGGGTAGTGATAAAGCGGGATATCAAATCCAAACTTTCTTCTTCTTCTTCTTCTTGAGGCACAATACTGCAACTTACCTTATTACTGCCAAATTTCAAAATCCCTGTTAAGCAGACACGTGCTTTTAAATCCCTTCTTGCAGAAATTGAGGAGAGGGGCCAGGGATGCACCATATCTCACAACATTAGAATTTAAAGATATGATACCCAGATTGCAAAAGGCCAACTCTTGAGCTCTGAAGAGTATCTAATGAAACAGTTTTAAAAAAACAAACCCACAAAAATTATTTACCTTTTTAGGTTCTGATATGTTATTAACATAAATAGTGTAGACGCCACTTTTGTTGAAGCCAGCTTGGTATGCATCAGCACAGTCTCTGAATGGCCTGTCATCTTCTCGTTTTGTATTCTTTAGTACAACTGAAAAACAGAAAACGAGTATGGTGTTGACATCAGCAGTAACAGCCGCGTTGCAGTGTTATTTCTAATGGTGTATTTTTTGTTAATGGTTGCTCTAATATTTTACAATGTGGTGACATAAAAATACTTTCATAAATAGATAATATAATATACAAAAATTGGAGGCATTTAATTCAGTGACAAGCAGAGTGATACCACAGCCTGAGCAACTGAGTCTAGGTTATCCTGGTCAAAGGGCGGATCCACACTTGTGGTTTTTAACGTTAAGGAAGGGTTAAGGAATGCTTTTGATAATGTAGACGGACGCATGGCATCCTACTTTTTATGTTCATAAAATGTTATTACCTTGTCTTTTTATCACTTAATTTTTAATTGTTTTATGCTGCTATATCGGTGCAACACTGCTCATATGTCCCTAGGTAGTGTTTTGTCTGGGGTTTTTGCATTCAAACTCTGACCCCCCCTCCCATGGTATTCAAGGGGCAGATAACAAAGGAAGCAGAGGGAGAGAGGAAGAATTAAAATGCGATACCAGAAGATGGAGCACAGCAACCAGTGACCACCAGCAGCATTTTGGAAAATGGTGTGGCCATGTATTACTTACATTTGATGGGGGGGGGGACCAAAGGTAAAAAACGTTTTGATTAACAAGTATGCCCTGTGACATTTTAGGATGACATATCTAATAGTGTTCCAATAGGGGGAAATAATGCTCAACAGGTCAGTGTAGATCCAGCCCAAGAACAGCTGCAGTTGGTGAATTAGCCTACACTGGGCAGAAGCATTCATAGCCACAAAAGCCACTTAAGTGATAAGCCCTGAAGAAAGAGGCAAGTCCTCACCTGGTGCCTAAAGAGATGGGGAGTGTTGATGCTACCTGGACCTCATGGGGAAGTGAGGACGATAACCCGGACAATGAGGTCCAGCTCTGAGGGCCTTCTGGCGGTTCCCTCACTGCGAGAAGTGAGGTTACAGGGAACCAGGTAGAGGGCCTTCTTGGTAGTGGAACCCGCCCTGTGGAACGCCCTCCCACTGGATGTCAAGGAAATAAACAACTACTTGACTTTTAGAAGACATCTGAAAGCAACCCTGTTTAGGGAAGTTTTTAATGTCTCATGTTTCATCATGTTTTTAATATTCTGTTGGGAGCCGCTCAGAGTGGCTGGGGAGGCCTAGCCAGAAGGTGAGGTATAAGTAATAAATTATTGTTGCTGCTGCTGCTGCTGCTGTTACTGAGAAGGCCTTCAGCAAGGTACAGACCTCTCCAGCAAATAATACAGTAAATCAGGGGTCAGCAAACTTTTTCAGCGGGGGGCTGGTCCACTGTCCCTCAGACCTTGTGGGGGGCCAGACTATGTTTTGAAAAGAAGAAGAAGAACGAACTCCTATGCCCCACAAATAACCCAGAGATGCATTTTAAATAAAAGCACACATTCTACTCATGTAAAAACAAGCTGATTCCCGGACCGTCCGTGGGCCAGATTTAGAAGGCAACTGGGCCAGATCTGGCCCTCGGGCCTTAGTTTGCCTACCCATGCAGTAAATTAACAGACAGAAATAAACAGCTACAGGTTTAATGGAGAAAGCTTCCCTAACCTGCCAAAATGCCTGTTTAAAGCACACAGTATCTGCTGACCAACGAAGGTGGAAGCCCTATGTTTAAGTTATGCTACGATACATAAAACTCACATTACCTATTAACGGCAGGATTCGTGACTCACAATCTGTTGGCACTATATAAATGTTAAATAGTAGCAGCAGTAAAAGTTTTACGGAGGGATCTTAACGTCTTTTGTTACACTTAGAGAGGGAAAAGGCAACAGAGCTACTGTTACATTGCCAGATTAGCACATACTCTCTCCCTTTTATTATCAAGGAAAACATCCATTTGCTGCCTTCTTCACCTCACTTTTCTTTTGAGTCCCTAGCACAGCCCGATGGATGAGGCCCAGAGTTTATTGTTTTAGGCTGTTTATCTTGAAAGAAAAATCAAGGCAGCTTAGAAGTCAAACAGTGGGAAAATAGAATGAGAAATCGGAACAATAAAATAGGGTGCTGTTGGCTTCATTCATATGTTATCATCAGTCTGGGTTGCTGAAAGATTGCTCAGATAAAAAAGATTTTATCTTCCTCTGGGAAGCAAATTCCACTAAATAACGGCTAAGGCTATAAAGGCTTGCCAGTTGCCTTGAAGCTCTGATAAAGAGAAAAGGCAGAACCCGGAACAGCCCCCGTCTTGCTGAGCAAGAAGGCTTCTATGAGAAGCTCCCTGTGTTATGCTGGTCCCAGGCCTTAAAAAATGAAGTCAGCATATTGAACCTTACCTAGAAGAACTTTAGCTAAAACAATTGTTTTGTAAAGGTAAAGGGACCCCTGACTGTTAGGTCCAGTCGCGGACGGCTCTGGGGTTGCGGCGCTCATCTCGCTTTATTGGCTGAGGGAGCCGGCATACAGCTTCCAGGTCATGTGGCCAGCATGACTAAGCTGCTTCTGGTGAACCAGAGCAGCACACAGAAACGCTGTTTACCTTCCCGCCGGAGCAGTACCTATTTATCTACTTGCGCTTTGACGTGCTTTCGAACTGCTAGGTTGGCAGGTTGTTTTGTAACCTAGGCCAAATACAAATTCCAGCAGCTGATCCGATCAACAGATGTCACCATATTCTATCATTCCAGCTGGAGTGAATTGCATGCTGTGATTGCTATCCAAGGTAGAATCCTGCTATTTTTATGGTAGATGTTTTGTTTCCTGTAAGTCACCACCACCAAAAAGCACTTGCAGGAAGGAATCCAACAGGTAGAGGGTTTTTTTGCTTTTTTTTTTTTTTACAATCACACACATTCTCTACCTGCTGAATTTCTGGGGGAAAGTTTTTATTTATGGCAACAGAATATTGTTTCTCCAGCAGGGTAGTCATTGATTGTCCTCATACTCCCCCATCTATTATTTTAAATATTTATTAGTTGTTTTTTCTTACAAATCTGTCTATATATTTATCTGTTTACGAAAAAATAAATATAATTTTTTTAAAAAAAGTTTAGTACACACAGAAATTCAACAGGTGGATCATTTACAATCACACATATTCTCTATCTGTTGAATATCTGTCTCCGATTTTATTACTAAACAATAGGAAAAAAATGGCAGGAATGTTTTATTGTGAAGAAGGACTGCATGAAGAAAATGAAATACAAGCTTGATAACTCAGTTCCTTTTGTTTTTACATCAAATCAGGAATCTCAGCATGGTGTGGTGGAACAATAATTCCATTACAGGTGCGTTTCCCCCAAAATAAAACTGGCATGAAAACTGAGCTGCCAAGCAATTGTGTTCCTTAAAGACTGATGCATTTCCTCTTTCTTTCTCTTTTTTGTGTGAGCAATGAAAACCTTTGCCTTCTTGGCAAAGTTCCAATTTGTAATTACTCCAGGATGGAACTACGTTCTCTTGTATCCAAACGAAATGACTTCTGTGCCAAGAATTATCTTCCAGTCACTACCCTTGTGCACCTCTATTCTATCTTCCCTTACTTGCTCCCCCCCTAAACTGAACCCCCCCCCCAACATTGTAACCCTTTCCTCCTCTAGGAATGTTGCTCCAGTCCCTTGATCATTTTGGTTACTAGTTAACAAGCAGCTCTTAGAGATTTAGATTCAGGTAAGTAGCCGTGTTGGTCTGACGCAGTCGAAATAAATAAAAAAATTTCCAGTAGCACTTTATAAGCACATGAAAGCTTATACCTAGAACAAACTTAGTTGGTCTCTAAGGTGCTACTGGACATTTTATTTATTTATTTAGAGATTTAGGATATACTTCTTTAAGACACTTAGGTAAAGGTAAAGGGACCCCTGACCATTACGTCGAGTCGTGGCCGACTCTGGGGTTGCGGCGCTCATCTCGCTTTATTGGCCGAGGGAGCCAGCATGACTAAGCCGCTTCTGGCGAACCAGAGCAGTGCACGGAAACGCCATTTACCTTCCCGCTGGAGCAGTACCAATTATCTACTTGCACTTTGACGTGTTTTCGAACTGCTAGGTTGGGAAGAGCAGGGACCGAGCAACGAGAGCTCACCCCATCCTGGGGATTCGAACTGCTGACCTCTGATCGGCAAGTCCTAGGCTCTGTGGTTTAACCCACAGTGCCACCCGCGTCCTAGCAGTAAATCTGGGAGACCAGCAAAGCCAATGTGGTGCACTCCAGAATTTGGTGACTACAACTCTCATCAGCCCAAGCCAGCACAGCCAATCATCCACAACATCTGAAGTGCATCACATTGGCTACCCATGCTGCAGACATCAGTAGGATTCACAGTTAAACATGAAAGACCATAATAACCTAATACTAGAAGACATGCTTCTACTTTGCATGCAGAAGATCCTGGGTTCAGTCCCTGGGATGTCCAAACATGCCTGGTAGGGTTGCCATATTTCAATAAGTGAAAATCTGGACAGAAAAGTTGTTGAGCTTATTTCTGCAAAACCGCAAAGAGATTTTGAGCTTTCTCCTTAGGAAAATCAGCAAAAACAACACTGCTGACATCAGCTGCCATACGTCCGGATTTCCCCGGACATTTAGCAGATTTTCTGCCTGGACACTGCTTGTGGCAGAAGACTTCTTCCTGAAACCTGGAGATCTGCTCTCAACCTGTAAACCATTGTGAGTGATATAGAACAATGGTTTGACTGAGTATATGGCAGCCTCTTCATGATCTGGCTTACATTAAAAGCTGAGCCTAGCTTGCCTCTCCTTCCTTGAATTTGCTCTGTAACTGGAAGTGGACCAGTCACATCCCTGTGGACGGAATGCTAGAATGAATGGGCATTTACTCTCTCCACAGAGATAATTCTGGCTAAGAAGAAAAGGGCAGCAGCAGTAAGGTATCCATGTACTGTAGGCTGTTCGGCCTCTTTACTACATTGGATTATGATCCTAGGGAGCAATGTATATTGTGTGTTTTAATAACCACGATAGTGCTGTGCCTGCCCTTTTTTAAAAAAAAAACACGCCCTCATTTCACAGCCACTTTGGAACCTTTTTTTGGCTGGGAAGTGAAGCATAAATGCAAATAAACATTTGTGGGTATATAGTGATCTTTGATATCAGTTGCTGGGAAGCAACAGTGGGAGAAAGTTATTGCATTCATGTTCTGCTTTTGGTTTTCCTTAGGCATTTGTTTGGCTGCTGCAGGAAACAGGATGGTGGACTAGATCGGCCTTTGGTCTGATGTGGCAGGGTTCTTTTTAATGTTTAAATATGCACTAATTAATGTTTAATTATCATGTTTAATTTGCTAAGCGGAGAGGTTCAGCTGCAGAAGCTTGTCTGTTTTATACCTATTTATGGGGTGGGGTATAATTAATCACAGGAAGACTTCAGAATTCCCAGTACCTTGTGCTAGACAAGATAACCAAGTCTGGGGTGTAGATAGAACCTTGCTGACTGTCACTCAGCAACAATGCAAGATTGAATTACTATACTCTCTTTTAAGGCCAAACTACATATATATATATTCACTCACAACATCAATTGTTGTGTTGAATATCAATTAAACATTTCCTCGCATCTACCAGACTCCCTGTTGTTTTTGTCCATTGAGTTGGGAAAGATGGAGGGCACAAGGAGAAGGGGACAACAGAGGACGAGATGGTTGGACAGTGTTCTCGAAGCTACCAACATGAGTTTGACCAAACTGTGGGAGGTAGTGGAAGACAGGAATGCCTGGCGTGCTCTGGTCCATGGGGTCACAAAGAGTCAGACATGACTAAACAACAACAACCATATTCACTAATGCATGGGGAAGGGCTGTAGCTTAATGAGAGAACATCTGCTTTTCATGCAGAAGGTCCTAGGCTCAATCTCCAGGTAAAGAGCACCCCACCTGAACTCCCAGATGCTGGTGCTGCCAGTTGATGTACTGACCTAGACAAACCAATGGTCATACTTCATGTGTTCCTGCGTTGGTGTGAATAGATTCTGAATTGTCCTCATATGGAGTCAGGAACTTTCCTTTGATCAACTAAAGATTGTCCAACGCTAGTTTAGTAATTCCCAAACCCCTGATAATAATGTGATATTATATATCAGAGGATGTTGAGAAAAGGCTGTGTCAAGCAAAATTAATTTTGATTTACTCAGTAATCTAAGATCTGACACAATGAATAAGAAATTCAAAACATAGTATTTACTGGTTCCGATGTAAATTAACCAATCCTATTACTAATCGAAGGATGCTTATCTTGATACTAGCATATTTCAACATTTCCTGACATTTCTAATCACATGTTGATATAATGAAGGATGTAGTGCTTTGTGGCTTTTCAAATATCTGTCAAATATGGTTGTTATATTAACCTAAAACTGACTTTTCCTGATTGCATACTTGACTATTCAACAGTGATCGCAGACATGGGTTTGTGATCCCATTTGTTGGTGAGACTGTTGATCCTACTCATTACTAAGATTGTATAGTTCCATTCAAAGTTCAGCTAATGAGAGTCGAAACTTTCTTGTAGGTTGGTAGAGACAAAAACTCTGATGTATAAACCAGTTGCATTTGCACCTAAGTCACCATGATCCCCAGTGACAGTAGAGCCACCATGTTCCACCACAGCAGAGACCTCTAACTTTCCTATGGTCACAAAGAGCACACCATTTCAGGTGCTCCATTTCAGGTCTGGGGGCTGCCCTTTCAATGATCCCTACTGGTTGGAAAGCAAATGAGACCTGGGAGAGGTTGACAGGGCCTAGAGAAATATAAAGGCTCTGCAGGAGTAGGGACTTTGTTATGAACAAGTGGTTGACTCTGATGCCTCCTGGGGATCTGTCTGTGATTCTGCAAGCCCTGTGTACCACCATCTTTGCTATGTGGAACTGTAGTGATATGCTACTCTTGTCATCCTGGGTTTTGAACATGTACTTGGTTCACCCAGGTTGACCCAGGGTCCCTTCAACACCCCACTCTGTTTAGTCCAGCCTTTCCCAAGGCAAACACAAGTCCCAGCTCAGCCACAATTCTCACTGTTATGCTCTCTCAAGGGATTGTTCTGAGGATAAAACTTCCATGGGTGCTGCTTTAATACAAACATATCAATATAGGCTTGTATCATGCATGTGTTATGAAACTTACCGTGGAAATCTCTTGGCACTTACTAGTCCCACTCAGTCCATTGGTAGGACTGGTCCTGGTGGCTACCTAGCAAAATCTTCAAAAATGGGAGTCCGGTTGCTGTGCTTCAGCTTAGAAGCTAGCCTTGGAACTCATCCCTGTCCCAACAATTCCTTAATCTGTCTTACTCTTGCCCACTTAACTATGCTTAAGTTCTACTCATATGACATTTCTGTGAGGTCAGATGGGGACATGCAGAACTTGGGGGGGGGGGCATCTAGCAACCCACTGAATCATACCATAGTAAGTCTGAAAGTCTACATTATAATCTTAGGTGTTAAATTGGATAATGGCTTTACAATCCACAAGGAGCATAATTCAGTACCCAATGGTCATTTGATTCTGAATGTGTTCAAGTAAGTTGGCCTAAGCAGGTATTTGGAAAATATAGCTTTATCCTCAGAATGACATGCTAATAGAAATCTGGGACAGAATTGACTCAATAAGATGGCAGTCATTGTATTAGAGACATTCTGGGGGAGAAATCCGTAACCACCCCGATTTAATTGTTCAAGCATATGCCATCTTACCTCCTTCTTTAGAACAAAGACTGACCAAGTTGTGAACGGTGTCCATGAGCTCCAGCTGTTGTTTTTGCAGAATACTGTTATTGGTGGTTGCCTTACTCAGCTGCCTCTCCAGTTCTTGGATGATGTAGGTCTGACGTGAAACCAAGCCTTGCAGGTTCTCTTTCTCCTCCTTCAACGTATCCAGCTCCCCTTTATGTCTTTCTTCCATTTCAAGGATTTTGTGTTCCAATAAACTAGTAGGGGCAAAACACATCAATACCACATCTTTGTTAGAGCTAGTGTATGGGAGTAGCTGGGTGGAGAATCAAGCAGAGGAGATGAGAGGCTGCAGGTCATTCATTCATTACATTTATATCCCGCCATTCCTCCAAGGAGCTCCACATGGTACCCATGGTTGTCCATCTCATTTTGCCCTCACAACCACCCTGTGAGGTAGGTTAGGCTGAGAGACAGTGATTGGCCAAGGCTGCGGAGTGGGGACTATTATCTTAGTCTCCCAGGTCTTAGTCCATCACTCTAACTAGTACATCACGCTGACTGTCTTTTATATGTGGAAGGGGCCCAAAGCCTTTGAGAACCAACCCAGCTCTGGAGGGTAGCCTCCCAGCGATAGGAGTGATTGCATCTGTCACTTTTGGTTTCTCAGTTTCTCAATTTCCCACTCTTAGTTTCAGCTCTCCACATTTCCACATCAGTTTGCAACTTTTTATTTTAATACATCCTCATGAAAATGCATCAGCATTGAACTGCAACTTTCTGTTAAAATACACAATTTTTTTGAGGGGGGATTCCCAATACAGTGGGCAGCTAGCATCTGCAAAGAATAAGAGGATAAGGGGGGGAGGAGTGAAGGAGAAGCACACTAGCCCAAAGCTCACCTTATTATTACTAAAAACTATAGTCAAGGCATGCCTGCCCATGTGGTGGGCTGAAGTTGCCACCTTGGGTGGTGGAATCCTGCGGGGCAGCACTTGTGCAGCAATGGCCTCTTCTGGCAAGATCTCGTGAGAGTTCTGTGAGATCTTGCCAGAAGAAGCCACTGCCATGTGACCTAGGCAACTGAGGCTTCTGCAGGAAAGGGCACCTCACGTTTTGCCACAGGTGGTTAAACAGGATGGGTCCCCCCCGACCACAGTTTATCATTACAGCAGAAGAGTCTACACTAAAATACAGCACTGAGTTGCATTTAAAGTGTGATTTCAAGACAGTTTGGAGGTTACTGGCTGGAGAAATGGCAAAGGGAGCAGAAATGAGTTTCGAAAAGCCTAGTGAGCCCCTCATTGCTCATCCTCAGAGGAGCAACATAACGCAGGCCTGTTTCTGGATAATACTGCTGACAAACATGGCCAAACCTTGACACCTGGCAACATACCATCGTTATAATGTGAATGGTTTCCTATCTGAAAACTAATATTTGGCTAAAGAGTAAAGGTGACTAGACTGACTATGGCTGCATGGAAAATAAAAATACCACCCACCCACCCCCGCGCGCATTTTATTACGATTCAGATTTCCAAGTGAGATAACATGTACAGCATACAGGAATATATTAAATATGTGTTTAGAAAAAGCAAGATGATGTAAGATCTTGTCTCTCTCTCTGTAAATGAGAGTGATACCCAGATCCTCGTGAGTCCCCTTGCCCCCATGTCTTTAGTTGTACTAGAATCCAATAACATTTAAAGTTAAAAAATATCAGTTTCTCCAAATCTACTTAATTTCTCTGTGAGGTGTCAGAGGAAATATGGCACCCTAACTGTTCTCAGATTAGCGTCTTTAGAGAACAGGGAAGTGAAAACCGACACAGCAAAGGTGATCCAGATAAAGAATATAATAGTTCATCCAAAGAGGAAATTAGGCACAAGCTAACATGATACTTTACTCTGCCAGAATTTCTTTCAGTGAAGTTGGCTTGTGCATGTTTGAAATATATTTTCATGGTGAATCAGAGGGCGTTCACTCTTCATTGAGAACTTCAGGCTACAACACGGGGACGGGGGAACCTTGGACCTGGGGGCAGAATGTGGCCTTCTCGGCGTCCCTCTCTGACCCTCAGTACTCTCTCCACAGACCCCTCTCAGGGTCACACAACTCAACACCCCAGATCCACACTCTCCTCAAGTGTTTGGGCCTAACCGGAATGTCATTGAACTACAAACACGCCTATTGCTTCCCTGAATGGAGGAGGCAGGTACGTATAGAAACCCCTGGTTTTTGTGTAGTTGAAATGTCCAAAGTAAGAGTCTCCTCCATTGCGCCAGCCACTTTTCTCTCTGGCCCCACCCGCCACTGGAATGCAGCCCTTTCTGGAAAGTTCCCCATGTGGGACCTGTTACGAAAAAGGAGCAATGCAGCAGAGTGCTCCAGGTGGCTGGAAAGCCAAACAGGATGTTGATGTTTTGGGACTGTACCGTGGGAACAAAGGACAGTCTATTCAGTGTACTGAGCACCGGATGTTAGCTCAGAGTGTCACATGATCTGTACTGGAAGTACATGGGAGGAGTTTTTCTCTCTCTGCTGTTGGTGATGAGAGAGTGCAGACACGATTCTCTGTACTGCTGGAAAGACAGGAATAAAGGCATGTAAATACATTTCTGTCTGTCTCTCTCCCCTCCCTGGGGATGGTAGGGGAGGAGTGGTGTGTTCTTCTCACGTTGAGAAGGATCGCCGATTGAGATCTCGCCTGATCTTGCCGGGAGTCGCAGACAGGGAGGTCAACAAGGATTCAAGCCGGGCACCTGGAGGGTGGCCAATTCCTCTGACTTTTGGCTTGAAACCGACAACCATGGTCCTCCTTATTATGGGATTTTTATTCCCACCCGCACTCAGATCTTGCTCCCAGTGGGATAGAAAGCTCGGAGTTTGGAGGAGTTGCCTCTCCTTTTGAGGTAGGTCTCCAAACAGCCAAGGTTCTTCTATCACAAGCATCTTTACATCTTTCTCTGGAAACTACATTTACGAAGGGGTCACCGACATCCTTTTTCTTGGCCTGCTCTCCTTCTTAGCCTGAAAGAGGAAAATATATGGCTTTCTCCCATTCCTCTCCCTGTGGGCACATCACTGCTATGGGCTTTGTTGGTTTCAGAGGAAGGAAGAGGGTTGGGGGACTGCAAATCTAAATGGGACATTTTCTTCTCCCACTCACTTTTCTCTGAGGTGAGCACTGTGAGCTCCTAAAAGCTGTATCTGCGCCTGATAATCTTCACTCACATCCCTAATCACCAGGTCTTACAGAGATGATTGGGGAGCATCTTCATAAATGGATGTGCATTTTGCCCCAGAGTTCCACTGGACACTATAGCAATGGACTACTCGTGGTAGTCCAGTATTAGCATCAAGACTCAGCATCATAAAACCACTCATGTGGTGCTGCTTGGAAGTTTTAGCATCAAAACCTTCCTGTTATAACAAGGAAGATGTAAATATATCCCATCTGCAGACCAGTCTTTTGATTCCGTATGCCAAAGATCATGCTTTTTATATTCACAGACTAACCAGTGGATTCAAGACTGCCAGTGATCCACGTGCTATCCAAGATTTAATTTGAAATTCCCCCCACATCCCTCTTAAGGCTTTTATTTCTGGATAACAGATCAGTGGCAGAGTGCCTTGAACACAGTTCATCTACCCAAACCTCGGGATATAATAGTATCCATATGTTATTGTTTTTATTGACTATCACAGACATTCAATGTGGGATGTTACATATGATAAACATATACTTAATTAAAGCCATGGATCTGCTTCTACACTCTGGAGTAATATTTTTCTAGAAAGGAAAAGTAATGAAAATGAAACACAAATATGCTTTCCATTTAAATTATAAAACATTTGATGTACAAGAAACACACCTCCTAAAAGCATAACTTTCTGTCTCACAAAGTGAAAAGTAGGAGGGATTATGGATTAGAAGAACATGAAAAGAGCCTTGCTGGATCAGGCAAAAAGCCGATTGAGTCCAGCCTCCCTGCTTCCCACCATGGCCAACCAGATGTTTCTGAGAAGCTCAAAGCAGTTAGTGCAGTTCTTATTCTTACAACCACTTCTGCTTGGCTTTTCTAGGATGCTCATAAGAAAGCTGTCCCCCACATAGGTAAAGGTAAAGGTAAAGGGGCCCCTGACCATTAGGTCCAGTCATGACTGACTCTGTGGTTGCGGCACTCATCTCACTTTATTGGCCGAGGGAGCTGGCGTTCAGCTTCCGGGTCATGTGGCCAGCATGACTAAGCCGCTTCTGGCAAACCAGAGCAGCGCACGGAAACGCCGTTTACCTTCCCACCGGAGCGGTACCTATTTATCTACTTGCACTTTGATGTGCTTTCGAACTGCTAGGTTGGCAGGAGCAGGGACCGAGCAATGGGAGCTCACTCCGTCACAGGGATTCGAACTGCCGACCTTCTGATTGGCAAGTCCTAGGCTCTGTAGTTTAACCCACAGCGCCACCAGTGTCCCCCACATACTGAACCCTCTATACACCATTTCTGCAACAATTTGTTTTTTGCTTTTCTTTTTTTGGTAGATCCTCATGAAAATATGCCAACATTTTAATGTGGTATTTTTTCCTAATACAGTCATACTTTGGTTCTCGAACAGAATCCGTTCCGAAAGTCCAGTCGACTTCTGTAAACGTTCGAAAACCAAGGTGCAGCTTCTGATTGGCTGCAGGAGCTTCCTGCACTCAATCGGAAGCAGCGGGGAAACTGCGTCAGATGTTCAGCTTCCAAAAAAACATTCAAAACTGGAACACTCACTTCCGGGCTTGTGGCATTCAGGAGCCAAAAACTTTGAGTGGCAAGGCATTCCAGAACCAAGGTACGACTGTAAATATGTACAGTCTGTACGACTGTAAAAATTTGTGTATGTTTTGAAAAATATACGCATTTTTGCAAGTGCTTTCCCCGAATCAAATGCATGTTTCTATGTTATTGTTGTGTGCATGTGCACTTTCGCACACACTTTATCTTAGTATATGCATTTTTGTACATACTGCTTGGGTGAAGACCTGCATTGCAAAATTCAGGAAAGCTTAGATTTCAAAGGATCTATGATGTACTGCTTCCTTGAGGAGGGAGGTTAAGTGGGGGTGTCTGTATATATCTGTTGATTTCCACAATGCAGCATGCTGTCTTGTTTGTTACCTCCCAGACAATATTTTACATAACAGTAAATTAATTCCCAGTAATGAGTCGGCCACGGGAGTTAGATTAGTGGAATGTTGCCTATGTCAAGGAAAGAAGAGAGATGGTAGCATTTTTAACCCCACTGAC
This sequence comes from Podarcis raffonei, assembly GCF_027172205.1. NCBI lineage: Eukaryota > Metazoa > Chordata > Lepidosauria > Squamata > Lacertidae > Podarcis > Podarcis raffonei. The sequence continues at coordinate 20,827,357 of NC_070608.1, read as the reverse complement.
TGGGATGTTGTGGAATGAGGAAGCCTACAGATGTTTTACTGCTTAAGCAACAACACATCTGACCATTTATAGATAACAGTGACCTCATTGTGGGAGTTTACTATAGATCCCCAAGCCAAACGGAGGACATAGATGATGCCTTCCTGGAACAGATGGCCAAGCATGCAAAAGGAAGGGAGATAGTAGTAATGGGGGACTTCAATTACCCGGATATTTGTTGGATGTCAAACTCAGCCAAGAGCATAAGGTCAAACAGATTCCTCACTGGCCTTGCAGACAACTTCATTGTCCAGAAAGTGGGAGAAGCAACAAGAGGAACAGCCATTTTAGATCTGGTCCTAACCAATGTTGATGACCTGGTTAGTGGGGTAGAAGTGGAAGGATCATTAGGCGCGAGTGATCATGCTCTTCTGAAGTTTACTATACAGCGGAAAGGAGCAGCCAAGCATACTAGGACTCAATTTCTCGACTTTAAGAAAGCCGACTTCATAAAACTTAGGGAAGTGCTTGGTGAGATCCCATGGACAGTAATACTAAAAGGAAAGGGAGTTCATGATGGCTGGGAGTTTGTTAAGAGGGAGATAGTAAAAGCACAACTTCAGGCAATACCAATGAGACGGAAACATGGAAGGTGCCTAAAGAAGCCAGGGTGGCTATCTAAAGAACTTTTAACTGAGTTAAGATTAAAAAAGGATGTGTACAAAAAATGGAAAAGGGGGGAAACCACCAAAGAGGAATTCAAACAAATAGCCAACACGTGTAGACACAAAGTCAGAAAAGCTAAAGCACAGAATGAACTCAGGCTTGCTAGAGAGGTTAAAAGCAACAAAAAAGGCTTTTATGGGTATGTTCGCAGCAAAAGGAAGAACAAAGAAACAGTGGGGTCACTCAGAGGAGAAGATGGTGAAATGCAAACAGGGGACACAGAAAGGGCTGAACTCCTCAATGCCTTCTTTGCCTCAGTCTTCTCCGATAAAGAAAACAATGCCCGACCTGAAGAATTTGGAGCAAAGGATTCAGCAGAGGAAACACAGCCCAGAATAACTAAGGAGATAGTACAAGAATACTTGGCTAGTCTAGATGTATTCAAGTCTCCAGGGCCAGATGAACTGCATCCAAGAGTATTAAAAGAACTGGCAGATGTGATTTCAGAACCACTGGCAGTCATCTTTGAGAATTCCTGGAGAACAGGCGAAGTCCCGGCAGACTGGAGGAGGGCAAATGTTGTCCCTATTTTCAAAAAGGGGAAAAGAGAGGACCCAAATAATTACCGCCCAGTCAGTCTGACATCAATACCAGGGAAGATTCTGGAGCAGATCATTAAGCAAACAGTCTGTGAGCACCTAGAAAGGAATGCTGTGATCACCAATAGTCAGCATGGATTTCTGAAAAATAAGTCATGTCAGACTAACCTGATCTCGTTTTTTGACAGAATTACAAGCCTGGTAGATGAAGGGAACGCAGTGGATGTAGCCTACCTTGATTTCAGCAAGGCATTTGACAAGGTGCCCCATGATATTCTTGTAAAGAAGCTGGTAAAATGCGGTCTTGACTATGCTACCACTCAGTGGATTTGTAACTGGCTGACTGACCGAACCCAAAGGGTGCTCATCAATGGTTCCTCTTCATCCTGGAGAAGAGTGACTAGTGGGGTGCCACAGGGTTCTGTCTTGGGCCCGGTCTTATTCAACATCTTTATCAACGACTTGGATGATGGACTCAAGGGCATCCTGATCAAATTTGCAGATGACACCAAACTGGGAGGGGTGGCTAACACCCCAGAGGACAGGATCACACTTCAAAACGACCTTGACAGATTAGAGAACTGGGCCAAAACAAACAAGATGAATTTTAACAGGGAGAAATGTAAAGTATTGCACTTGGGCAAAAAAAATGAGAGGCACAAATACAAGATGGGTGACACCTGGCTTGAGAGCACTACATGTGAAAAGGATCTAGGAGTCTTGGTTGACCACAAACTTGACATGAGCCAACAGTGTGACGCGGCAGCTAAAAAAGCCAATGCAATTCTGGGCTGCATCAATAGGAGTATAGCATCTAGATCAAGGGAAGTAATAGTGCCACTGTATTCTGCTCTGGTCAGACCTCACCTGGAGTACTGTGTCCAGTTCTGGGCACCACAGTTCAAGAAGGACATTGACAAACTGGAACGTGTCCAGAGGAGGGCAACCAAAATGGTCAAAGGCCTGGAAACGATGCCTTATGAGGAACGGCTAAGGGAGCTGGGCATGTTTAGCCTGGAGAAGAGGAGGTTAAGGGGTGATATGATAGCCATGTTCAAATATATAAAAGGATGTCACATAGAGGAGGGAGAAAGGTTGTTTTCTGCTGCTCCAGAGAAGCGGACACGGAGCAATGGATCCAAACTACAAGAAAGAAGATTCCACCTAAACATTAGGAAGAACTTCCTGACAGTAAGAGCTGTTCGACAGTGGAATTTGCTGCCAAGGAGTGTGGTGGAGTCTCCTTCTTTGGAGGTCTTTAAGCAGAGGCTTGACAACCATATGTCAGGAGTGCTCTGATGGTGTTTCCTGCTTGGCAGGGGGTTGGACTCGATGGCCCTTGTGGTCTCTTCCAACTCTATGATTCTATGATTCTATGACTTCATGAAAGTCATGTCAGCTTCATGTAGTGCAATAAAGAGTCTGGGTATTTTAGATTTCCCCTTCCCGTTTATATTTACAAATGTGGTTTTGCATTAATTTCAGAATCAGTGTATAGATAAGGGAATCATACGCACTGCCTTAATGATTCTCTCTGCAGAAAGGGCAATGAAAACCATATTGAAGTGTTCAGGGTGGCATGCAGATCCAGAAAGGGTGACATTCTCAGTAACATGGTAATTACTTGTCAACGGTGGTCAGACCACTAATTTCATGTCTCCTTTATTTAGCTGCACAACAAACCTCACAATGAAACCACAGGCCTATATTTAGATGGTAGATTTCGAAGCCATGTTTAAAGGCAGAAATACCAGCAGAGAATAAAGTCCTGCTGTTGAGACCTTCTATCAGCCTTCTACTTCAGAGTTTGCAGGGCACACTGCGGCCAGCTCAAGAATTGGATTCCATTTATTTTAAATTTTTGATAAGATCAAGTGTTGGCATTTTTTAAGGGAAACTAATTGCATGTGTTTTGTGAAATTATAAGGTTCTTGAAAAAACAGGTACATTAGTAAAAAAAACAAAACCCTGCATATAAAAATGTGTTTACTGGGAAAAATTCACTCAAAAATGCTGATAAATTTTCATGAGGATAATAATAATAATAATAATAATAATAAGAAGAAGAAGAAGAAGAAGAAGAAGAAGAAGAAGAAGAAGAGTAGTAGTAGTTTGGATTTGATATCCCTCCTTTCACTCCCCTTAAGGAGTCTCAAAGCGGCTAACATTCTCCTTTACCTCCCTCCCTCACAACAAACACTCTGTGAGGTGAGTGGGGCTGAGAGACTTTAGAGAAGTGTGATTAGCCCAAGGTCACCCAGCAGCTGCATGTGGAGGAATGGGGACGCGAACCCGGTTCACCAGATTACGAGTCCTCTGCTCTTAACCACTACACCACACTGGCTCTGAAAAAAGAATTAGCAAATTGAAAAAGAATTAGCAAATTGCTGAAAAATGTGGAGAAGTCAATTTAATGTTGGGAAAATGAGCCTGTGACAACAAAACGTGACAGATCCATCCCTATTTCAAGGAAATAATTAGGGATGCTTCAAATATCATACGTTTCCTACATGGAGAGCATGTAGGAAAAGCAAGAAGGCCACGTGTGGATTTTCATGAATAATGATCATGCTTGTGTCTATTACTACAGCCCACATAGGAAATACAGATCATTTGAAATAGGCTTTAGATGTAGCAAGATCAGGTTAAAGGTGCAAAGAAAAGTGTGTTGTCTTTAGGGCATGTTAGCTAGGGGGCATATTCCTTTAGATGACAACGTTTAAGAGCCGCTAGTTCCTAGTCTCAAATGCCACAATATTATCTAATGCTGTCAAGTCTATTGATCTTAAATGAGGCCCGAAATCAATTTTCTACCGGAGAAATGGTGCGTTACATTTGTCAGGATGTAAACCAGCAGGGTGGATCAGCAGGAGAGTATACATAACCCCCTTCTCCCTGTTCTGCTAATAAACTTCACTCTTAGGGAGAGGTTAGACAGAAAGGCCAATGTAAAAAATTCTCTGTTGTAGCTACTGTGGAAAAAAGGTGATGAAGTAGACCGTGGAAGCAGCCCTGATGATTCTCCCCTGGGGCTAGGATTGCTTGATTCAGACAATTTCCTTTGCAAGGTAGATCTGCTAATCCGGTCCAGACCATGCTTGAAGTTTAAAGAGGATTTTAACTCAGATGCATTTGAGAACAGGATGTGGACCAGTACTTAGAGATATATTAGGGTTCTCAAGAGCCTGGACATTTTAAAAGTACAGATAATAAGATTTAGTCTGCCCAACAGATACAGATAACTGCCATCACTGGGATAAATGCCCTGCATATCATATACATTTTTACTGTATTTTATATGTATAAGGGAATTCGAGATGACACTTCACCTGCTATGAAGATGGAATGGTTGTTTTAGAGATGGAATTCTCTGACAATCTTGACCTTGAGCTTATCTGCACACTTTTTTTTTCTAATTCGAGTCTCACTCCCTTACTGGTTCTGCTAAAAATATTAACATTAACATCAACAAAGGGAGCCCTCCTTGCTCACCTACAACTTAGATCTGTGAGACAGACAGGCACAAGGCACAGGGCCTTTTCTGTGGTGGCTTCATGGCTTCAGAATCTTTTACTGCCTCACCTCCAGAAGCCAGTTCCCCCCCCCCAAGGGGCTTGAATGGCTTGAAACTTGGCATTCACGTCAGCAATATTCTTCTCTGAGAGAGCTTTCCTTCTGCTGTCTTGTATTAGGAGGTCAATGTGTTTTATCTGGCTTATTGTTTTGATTTCTTAGCACATAAGTGGAACACGGTTCAGTGAAACTTGGTGATTCAGCCTACAAGTATTTTAAAACAAATAAAGCAATTCACAAACATCAGAAGTAAGAGTTGTCATCCTTTTTCAAAAAAACAACAACCGTAAGCAATCCCTTGCATTGAGCTACCTGATGGGGCATATTTTGTTGCGGTTGTTGCTGTTATTAATAAAATACATGTTATTTCTTAGTGAAGATGTAAACTGGCTCTTTCAAGGAGTACTGGAAACCTTTTCTAGTCTATTTAAAAAGTAATTTTCCATATGTGAAGTCCACAGTGGGGTTTGAAGTTTAAGGGGACAAAACAGCAGAACTTATTAAGAAAACCATTAAAGAAGATGAAACTGGATGTGATGGAATTTTAGAATGAAACTGTATGCAATCTTGATTATAAACATTGAGGATGGGTGAGTGGGAAGGCAACAGTATTCCAGGAAGTTTTTTTTTTATGGTTGATGTTTTATTGTGTTTGTAATATTTTGTTGGGAGCCACCCAGAGTGGCTGGGGCAACCCAGTCAGATGGGCAGCATGTAAATATAAATATATAAGATTATTATTATTAAATAGGATTTTAACTGTTGAGTGACAAAATGTAACTTTGAATTTTGAAATAAAATATGTATTGGGGGGATGTAAACTGGACATTTTATTTAGTCATAAGAGCATTTCTCCAACCCACCTTTCAGGCCAATGGGGCCACCTAGAAGGCATGTACACACACACACACCACAAAATAACAAGCAATACAAATTGGGATCATTTACACAGAGCCAAACAGAATGCAAGCAAACAGCAGGAATGCGATAAAAACAAAAGCTTGGCAAGCTACTGAGGCTTTGCCGCAAATCAAAACGCCGTAACAGAGGAGCCCACAGAGCCTTTCCATAGCGGGGATTTCGCAGGCAGAGGTGCTGCTGATGTGATGCAGGAGATCAGATCTCCTGGCTTTTAATTTTATTTTGTTAAAAAGGCTTCATAGCAGAAGAACATCAGAAGTGCCTGCTGGATCAAGCCAATGGCCCAGTGACCACCCAAGTCCCTGTGGGAAACCGGCTAGGAGGACATGAGCACAAGAGGAATCTTCCCTCCCATAGTTTCCAACAACTTGTATTCGGAAACATATTGTCTCCGTCTGTGGAGGCACAGGATACCAGCTGTGGGGTGGCATGAATTGGAATGGGGCAGGGTGCTGGGGGAAATGATGTCCAGTGTTTCCCTGTTGCTCTGTTTCCCTGACCAAAATCCCCCTGCCCAAGCTGCTATTAGCTCTACTAGGAGGAAAGGGGACCTCCTGAGCTTATTAGCTTCCCCCAACGGGACTTCAGGGGAAGGGACATATTTTAACTAGGAAAACAGCACAGAGACAAAGGTTTCAACACTGCACCACCTCCTGGTGCCACTGCCCTCATCTAATTTTGGGGGTCCCACAGCTGCTTAGAGCTGTAATAGAACATCAAGAGCTCTGATTACAGATGTCCCACCACATCATGTATGTTTTGGCCCATAGTTTTCAATGCATCTATAAAAAAAAAATTACGTCCAAGGTATTACACATTCCTCTTGCACGGAATATTATAGCACCAGATGTTTTTTGACAGCGCATTATACTAACACTACAGATTTTTTAAAAAAAAAATTGGTGAAGGGATCATAATGTCGCTGCTGTGGCAATTCTCATGCCAAAATCCTTTTTAAAGCACTTTTTGTTCATGGCTGAGCAGTCGCAAGCCCTTGTGTTGGAAAGGCAGGGATATCCTTTCCAACGAAAGGCTGCTCCTTAAATTACAATATTCTTACAGGGGAAGATTGGTATGTGGGGGGATGGATAGGAAACATGTGTAGATCAGGATGGGCAAACTCAGTTGACAAGACCTATTTTGTTCGACAACGTAAGAAGAGTTTGCAGGATTAGACCAAATGTTCCTTTAGTCCAGCATTTAGTCGTGGTGGCTAACAAAAGGCCTGCAGGAAGTCTGTTAGCAGGACATGAGTGGTGTGGTCCTCTCCCACTCATGATTCTCAGCAAATCATGTTCAAAGGCATATTGTCTCTGGCACCGAAGGTAGTACATAACCCTCATGACTCATAGCCTTTTAAAAAACAACTAGAACCTTAAGATCAACCAATCAAACCCGGATGCAAAAGACATACAGTGGTACCTTGGAAGTCAAACGGAATCCATTCCAGAAGTCCATTCGACTTCCAAAATGTTCAGAAACCAAGGTGTGGCTTCTGATTGGCTGCAGGAAGCTCCTGCAGCCAATTGGAAGCTGTGGAAGCCCTGTTGGATGTCTGGATTCCAAAGAACGTTCACAAACTGGAACACTTACTTCTGGGTTTGTGGCGTTCGAGAGCCAAAACGTTTGACTCGCAAGGCGTTTGTAAACCAAGGTACAACTGTACTTAGAATTAAAGAATTTTGAGCTCAAGGATTTGTTTCAGTACCAGAACCGATTGCACAGCCCCTAAAACCCCACTCCTGTGTGTCCTCCTTCCCCCATTTTCTTCATTTCAGCAATATAATTTGGAGTTGGGGGGAGCCATTTTGCCATTGCCGCTGTTAAACAATTGGAAGTTGCCAGTCCACAAACAGATCACGAGCTACCTTTCACTCGCCCCTGGCATGGATCATTCTTGGTGATGATCTCACATGCAGATACTTTTTGCTCTGAGCTGCAGTTGGACTCTGCTTTCCAAAGCATGCATGCTGCCAGTTCATTGAAAAGAACAGATGTGATAGTTTTGCCTGCATTTTGTTATGTATGAAAAATGCATTGATTGAAGTACATGCATTGATTAAAAGAACTGTGATGTGATTGTGCAATCACACAGATTCCTTTTTGTGCTGTGATTTAATCTAAGTGCATATTTATTTATTTTTATTAGATTTATTAGATTTATATACTTCCCTGCATTAAACGATCTCATGGTGATACACAAGATTAAAACATGAGATAAAATCACAAATAGATAGTTAAAACAGAAACAACAAAACAATAAGTGAATATGCACTGGTCTGCATTCATAATCCGCAAAGGAAAAAGATGTTAACTGCAAACTGCATCAAACTGATTATGTGCAGGGGTCTGAACAAACTCTGGGTTTTTATTTTATTTTTATTTGTTTAAGGTATAATGAACAGTTAAGGCATCAGTGCCATTCTGGAAATAAAATCAGATTCTAAAATCTGGGTAAAACATTAGAAGGGGGCAATGCCACAAGCATAGTGAGGAACCATCCTCACTCAATTATTATCCAAACTTTCAATTCAACCAGTTTGTGGGTTATGGGCTAGGCAACTTTTCTCCATTATCTATAGGGAAGTTTCTGAGTAGCCTAGTATCTCAATCCTGTTGTTCCAATTCAACCGCTTTTTGGAAATAAGCAAGACAGTGAAAAAGTTGTGATCTCTACAACAAGAAAAGATGATCTCTCCAGTCCGCTCACTCCTGCTAATTTTATTAATGGACCTTACTGCATTCAGCTTTATTGAACAAACAGTTTCTGCTCCCCTTCCCTCGTTTAACTGCAGCATGAAAATAGGTTGATTTTCAACACATCCCTTCCTTCCATATTCAAGGCCAGGCTATTTCATCACATTAAAAGGGCACATCAGTGTGTAAGTCGATGCAGCCACACACAGAGGTCAAGGCAGGCCATGTTTATTTACTGCCAAACATATCTTAACGCTGTGACACATTGTTAAAGCACATAAATAAATGCAAAATATTAAGCACACCAGTTATCACCTATAGGGATCTCTGCCTTTTCCACATTCTAAATAAATACTTAGGCCTAAGCCGATAATTGGCAGGTCACTAATACAATCAGTAGGTCAGGGGGTTAAAAAGCCACACACATTTCCACTTTGACACTGAAGCTTTGTAATGGTCTTGCAGCTAATTCAATAATACGGAAGCAAAAGTTGATAGAGCACATTACCTATAAAGGGTCTAGATCTCCCTGCTCTGCCTTCCTACAGGGCCAGTATTCCTATATAACAAAGTGGCCTTTATGCATTACCACAATGATGCAGAGACCACGTTCCCACAGCTTTAACTCTGGTTGTACAAGAGTGGTTGAATGCTAAGAACAATGTGAGCAGATCCAATTGCAAATTTCACTGAAAGGTTGCTGTCTTTCCCGGTGGGATGAATATCAGATCGGAAACACCTATGTAATTTACCCCACCCATATGGTTCTGGGGTTTCATTTCTGCAACAGAATGGAAAAATGGCATGAGTGGCTGTTGTGCTTTCCTGTGACATGAAGGTCCTTAAGGGTGCTGCTCCACATTTTTTAAGCAAACTGGTCTGTTTAACAATTGCCAGACTAATGCATACTAAATCCTTGGGATGCTTTTGGGGGAGAAACTACATTGATGAGCCTGTAATTAAACTTTGGATTTTTCCACATATTGTGATATGGTTATTTTCTTTTATAAAAATGTACCAAAATACATATTTTAGGGTAAAATATGCTTAGAAATGTCTATATTGAAAGAAAATGTGAATTTGCATTTTGTGATAAAATATGCATTTAAGTAAGTATTTGGGACCGATTCGGATGGTCCGCCCCCGCCACTTAATGGATCCAATTGGCTTCCAGAGAGTGGTAGGGGATGCTTTATCCCAAGTTGATGGCCTTTCAGCTGATTCCCTGGTGGCACGCTGGAATGCGGAGTTAACCAGGGCTATTGACTGTCTGGCTCCGAAGCGCCCTCTCCGATTGCATGGAGCCCGGACAGCCCCGTGGTTTTCCCCGGAGCTGAGGGTGATGAAACAATCGTTGAGACGGCTAGAGCGCCGGTGGCGGAAAACTCATTCTGAATCAGACCGGACACGGGTTAGAGCTCAACGTCGAGCCTACCAAGTGGCAATGGCGACGGCGAAGAGTGCCTTCTTCGCCGCCTCCATTGCATCTGCAGAAAACAGCAGCAGGAGACTTTTTCAGGTGGTTCGCAATCTATCGGAACCACCTGTACCACCGGGGCCCGGTAGGGACCCCAAGATCTCCTGCAATGCTTTTGCAAAGTTTTTTGCAGATAAAATCGCTCAGATTCAGAAGGAGGTAGACTCCACCGTGGGAGCAGGGCCAGGGCGGGAGAGTGCTAGAGTTCTGTCTGGTCCTGTTACATGGGATCAATTCCAATCTGTTACCTCCGAGGATGTGGACAGGCTGCTTGGACAAGTGAAACCGACCACCTGTCTCCTTGATCCTTGCCCATCCTGGCTGATAAAAGCGAGCCGGGAAGGGCTGGGCGATGGGCTCTGCGGGGTGGTGAATGCTTCCCTCTGTGAGGGAGCCTCCCCAGACCCGCTGAAAGAGGCGGTCATTAAACCGCTTCTTAAAAAAACATCTTTAGACCCGGCCAATTTGGCCAACTATCGCCCAGTCTCAAATCTGCCATTCTTGGGCAAGGTGATTGAGCGGGTGGTTGCTGAACAACTCCAAGCACGCCTGGAGGAAACGGACCATTTGGATCCCTTCCAATCGGGATTCAGGCCTCACCATGGGACTGAAACTGCCTTGGTCGCGCTGGTTGATGATCTCCGGCGGGCTAGGGACAAAGGTGAGAGCTGTTTCCTAGTTCTGCTGGATCTCTCAGCGGCCTTTGACACCATCGACCATAACATCCTTCTGGACCGTCTAGAGGGGCTGGGAGCTGGGGGCACTGTCATACAGTGGTTCCGCTCCTTCCTCCTGGGCCGTGTCCAGAAAGTGGTGGTGGGGGATGAGTGTTCAGACCCCTGGGCTCTCACTTGTGGGGTGCCTCAGGGTTCTGTCCTCTCCCCCATCCTTTTTAATATCTATATGAAGCCGCTGGGAGAGATCATCAGGGGGTTTGGACTGGGTGTTCATCAGTATGCAGATGACACCCAGCTCTACCTCTCCTTTAAATCAGAACCAGTGAAGGCGGTGAAGGTCCTGTGTGAGTGCCTGGAGGCGGTTGGAGGATGGATGGCGGCTAACAGATTGAGGTTGAATCCTGACAAGACAGAAGTACTGTTTTTGGGGGACAGGGAGCGGGTTGGTGTGGGGGATTCCCTGGTCTTGAATGGGGTAACTGTGCCCCTGAAGGACCAGGTGCGCAGCCTGGGAGTCATTTTGGACTCACAGCTGTCCATGGAGGCGCAGGTTAACTCTGTGTCCAGGGCAGCTGTCTACCAGCTCCACCTGGTACGCAGGCTAAGACCCTACCTGCCCGCAAACTGTCTCGCCAGAGTGGTGCATGCTCTAGTTATCTCACGCTTGGACTACTGCAACGCGCTCTACGTGGGGCTACCTTTGAAGGTGACCCGGAAACTGCAATTAATCCAGAATGCGGCAGCTAGACTGGTGACTGGGAGTGGCCGCCGGGACCACATAACACCGGTTCTGAGAAATCTGCATTGGCTCCCAGTACGTTTCCGAGCACGATTCAAAGTGTTGGTGCTGACCTTTAAAGCCCTAAACGGCCTCGGTCCTGTATACCTGAAGGAGCGTCTCCACCCCCATCGTTCAGCCCGGACACTGAGATCCAGCGCCGAGGGCCTTCTGGCGGTTCCCTCATTGCGAGAAGTGAGGCTACAGGGAACCAGACAGAGGGCCTTCTCGGTAGTGGCGCCCGCCCTGTGGAACGCCCTCCCATCAGATGTCAAAGAGATAAATAATTACCTGTCATTCAGAAGACATCTTAAGGCAGCCCTGTTCAGGGAAGTTTTTAATATGTAACGCTGTACTGTTTTTAACACTGATTGGGAGCCGCCCAGAGTGGCTGGGGAAACTCAGCCAGATGGGCGGGGTATAAATAATAAATTATTATTATTATTATTATTACAAATTTTCATATGGATTCTTTCCCCACCTCCAAAATGACCAGATCAATGTGGAAATGGGATGAAAACATGTGAAACAGGCATTGACTGGCAACAGACTGTTCCATCCATCCCTAGTGACAACCAAGTCAACTACTTGGTGACTACAATAATTGCTTGATAAACTAGTCATTTAGGAATCATGCGATATCGCTCTATGAGATTGTTTTATCATCTCCTAAGTGCAATTAATGGAAAGAAAGATTCTGCTAAATGATACAATCAGGTTGTGAATGTCCTGCTAAAAGCATCTCTGAATACATGCAAACTGTTTGCTAAGCACGAAGCTGTTCCTAGGTTCTTTGAGAATATCCATGTGTGTGTGTGTTTGTGCAGCAATTGTCCAAGAAGTACATTTTAAACAGCACAAAAAGCAGTCCTTGATGTTAGTTAATAATTGGAATGGTTTGGGAAAGCATAATAATATCCAAATTCATTTGTCTATTTGTCCCTTTCTTAAGCTACCTCCTGCCTTTACATGGAACAATGTTTCTTAAGATGACATGAATAGCTCTGCTCCATATCCAATACTCCTGATAGGGCCATATAGAATTCCCCCTATAGTTGGTGGCCTTCTGCCAATCAACAGAGCGGTGACATGAGGCCACCCACAGACAAAGTAGGAATTTCTTCATACCTGGGAGACTTCCTAGGGTTTTCATTTTTTAAAAGTAGCACTTTGTTTAAAGAATGAGAAAAACCCTCCCCCAAAAGCCCCCCAAGGATTTAGTATGCATAGACCCTTCCCTAGCTATAGATGTTAAAGTTAAAAACAATGCTAGTGATGAATGTAAGTGGGGGTGACAATCTCATTCCAAGATCAACAAGAGAAATAAAGATATCTCCGAAGCAAGGAAGGAGAGGTGGGTAACCATGAACTGTTCAGGTTGGAGATGAATAAATATAGTCCTCCACAATCTCCCCGCCCCCTGCCCCAATTTCTCCCCATTGATCTAGAGCAGGTGTAGCTAAACCTGTGGTTCTCTAGATGCTGCTAGACAGCAACTCCCATCATCCCTGATCACTGACCAATATCTTGAGAGCCATGGTTTCCGCAAGCCAATCAACAGCATTGCTGGACTACAAATCTTCTCATTTACCATGCTAGCTGCGATTGATTAGCACTAGGAATGTCAGAGGATTCCACTGTAAGCACAGTGCAGCGCAGCCTTTCCACAAAGGAGAGGACTACATTGAAATAAACACAATGAAATAACTGCAAAGAAGTGAGATGTAAGGAAAATAATGCCAAAAAAATGAATATCAAAATATGGTGTCTATGTATGGCATTACATACCACAAAAATAATATACAGTATAATTCTACTTACGTGAATGATGAAGCGGGTAGCATATTACAAGGGGAAAAGAAAATTCAGTTGAGCATATTGACCAATATGTCAGTATGAATGAACGTCGGAATGGAATGAGGCACATTCATACATCCCTAATGCAGGCTTCCTCAACCTCGGCCCTCCAGATGTTTTGAAACTACAATTCCCATCATCCCTGACCACTGGTCCTGCTAGCTAGGGATCATGGGAGTTGTAGTAGGAGGGCCAAGGTTGAGGAAGCCTGCCCTAATGGGTCCAACCATATTCAGAGGGACATCATTTTAGCTACCACTTACCTACAGCAATATAGTGCTTTATCATTCATTCAGGGCCAGTGATTGTATCAAATGTATGAAGGAATAGCTCACACTCCTTTCACCAACTGTACTGCTCATTATTTACCTTCCCCCAGTGATTGACATGGGGGTGAAGGGAAGCAGAGCCCCTTCATGAGTCTTTCTGGTTCCCAGGTTCTTTTGAGATGCCAATATCACACCTTGCTGCCTCTCATCCACTGGTATCATTCAAAAGTTTAGGGTCACTGTAAGCATAACAGTACAGAGTACTGGCCATTTTACCTGATAGTCTCATATATAATTGTATTGTTTCGTTGCTTGCCAGCCTGGGCTCCTTTTTGAGAAACAGTGGAGAAGAAATCCAATCAATCAATCAATCAATTAGAGAATGTCCGTAAGAAGGCCTCTTGGTACTGAAAATGTTCTTCCACACATGCTTTACAACAGTATTAAAGAACTCTGCACTCACCTATTTTTATCATGGATCTTCAAGATTTCATGTGTCTGCTGGAGCAGTTGTTTCTCCAGCTTGTAAGTAGATAATGAATTCTCCAGCAGCTGAATTTCTAGTCGGGACGTTTGATTTAGTACCTGAAGGAGGCAAGCGAGAAATAATAGATAGGCCTTCCAATACTTTTGACTTTAGCAGTCAACATTGCTGTTCTGCTTTGCTTGATCCCAGACGTATCACGATGATCCAAAAGAGAAATATTGCAAAACAGAGACGCACCAACAGGACAGTTTATTTTGGTCTCTACAGGTTTTCCATTGTTCTTTTATGAAGTGCATTTACCTAAGAAGCTTGCCAGGGTGATTTAAATTTAAACACAAGCCAACCTGCTCCCCAGCTTCTGTTCTATAAACAGAAGTTCCAAAACATCATTGTCCCAAGGTATTTCTTTGGCTGTGTTTGGTCTAGGTTTATTTATAGCATAGCTTCAGATATTGCATACCTCCTTGGAAGTAAGTCTACATTCCTCTCTTGAGCTTCTTCAATTTCAGTCACTCTAAGCCTCACTAGGTTCTTCCTCTGTCCTTACCAAACAACAACACCTAGAACAGTAGCCTTCAGTGTTCTCAGACCTCAGATCACTTTTAAACCAAACATGTTTGGGGGGACCCATTCCTTCCTATATATGGGGATGGGGGAATCTTCCTAGATACACATAAAATGTAAGGCCGTCAATGCCAATCAGGTAATGGAGAATTTATAGGACCATCACCAATCATCATGTCTCTGCATGCCAAGCATGGTGCATGCGTGTTATTTAAAGAAGGCACCATTGGCCAAATGTAGAGTTGCCATAGGATATAACAGACCTGTCATTACAGGGAGACAGACTATTTTCTACCACGACCCAAAATCATGTGTGCTCCAGCTATGAGTCACTTCAGATCCAAGAATTCTGTCTTGTGGATCACATTGTGAATCTACTTATTCGTGCATGATCAAATCAGGTTTTGGGGGAGTCGTTATAAAATTAGAAAGAGAAGGCTCTGGTGGTTCTGATGGGTGATTGTCTAGAATATTATTGAATAATACACATTTATCTTGTTGTATCACAACACATATCTTCTCTACATATTTGGATAGCATTGCCAGAAAAATAGTTGGTGTTATGGGTGACTCAACAAAAAAAGGTCACAATCTTTGGCCGAAATCCTGTGTAAAGCATAAATTCTAGTGTTGCCTTCTGATAGTGGGCATCCCCCCCCCTATATTGTATGTGTGCCAAAAGTCAATTCTTATGTTTAATACTGTGACTTCAGGACTAAGTCAATGGGGATCAGCATCTACACTGCTCTGGTAATATAAAAGCCGGCCTTTGTTTATCAAGGATGATGGGTGAGTTGACCTTGACATGCTTATTTTCTCCTAATGCAGTTCAAATATATAGTGTAGCCTCTATTCTCTGTTATGACTTAAGATTAAAAATATAAGATTTTGGTTCCAGCAATTTCTCATGCTCATATTCCATTACCTACAAGCTAAGGCTGTCTTATATGAAACTTTTATTAGCCCTTCCATGGAAAACTAAGAAGCTGAGAGCTTGAGTAAGACTATATTGTCATCACCATGTGTATATTATCTCTAGCTAGACTAAATTAATTGTCCTTTCTTGTGTAATTGATCTTGTTACTCTATATGTTGATATGCGTTTTAAGTAATCATTTCGGGAAAGGATACTGTAAACACGGTTTGAGGCTCAGAGAATACAAAAAATATGATCCATCTCAAACACTCTGCTGGTATAACTAACTGGCCAGTGTAGTGATTACACACATGCATACATTTGTTTTAAGCAGACAGTCTGGATGCGCAGCATCTGCTAGATACCATATGCTTGAAACTGTAAGGGAAAGGGGAAAGAGTGGCGGAGAATTATGAATTGTGAACAGATAGATAATATCAAAGGGCTCTCAATGAGTTAGGGCCAACGGACATGTATCAGAAGCTGGGATGCTGATCTTGTGGACTTCTCTTTCTCCTCCCTTCAAACCCAGGCCCTGTCTGTGATGGGTTCCCAACAGGACTGCAATTAGCAAACAGATGTTCTCTAGACCTCTTAGCCTTTGGTATCGACTGTTGGGAACATAAGACTATGAGAAGAGCCTGCTGGATCAGGCCAAAATGGACCATCTTGTCCGGCATCCTGTTATCACAGTGGTCAACCAAATGCGTGTGGGAAACAGGATTCAGATGCAGGAGCCCTCTCCCCTCCTGTAAATTAAAGGTAAAGGGACCCCTGACCCGTTAGGTCCAGTTGCGGATGACTCTGGGGTCGCGGCGCTCATCTCGCTTTATTGGCCGAGGGAGCCGGCGTACAGCTTCCGGGTCATGTGGCCAGCATGACTAAGCTGCTTCTGGTGAACCAGAGCAGCGCACGGAAACGCCGTTTACGTTCCCGCTGGAGTGGTACCTATTTATCTACTTGCACTGTGTGCTTTCAAACTGCTTGGTTGGCAGGAGCAGGGACCAAGCAACGAGAGTTCACCCCATCACGGGGATTTAAACCGCTGACCTTCTGATCAGCAAGCTCTAGGCTCTGTGGTTTAACCCACAGTGCCACCTGTGTCCCCTCCTGTCCTGTGGATTCCAGCAAATGGTATTCAGGAGCAGTACTGCCTCCAGTGGTAGAGGCAGTGCATAGTCATCTTGCCTAACAGTCTGCGATAGCCTTCTCTTCCATGAATTTGTCTAATCCTCTTTTAAAGCTACGTACAAACAGGGTCCCTACTTAATTACAGCTAAAACAGGCAGAAAGGGTCTGGTCTTTTCTTTAGCCCTGGAAGAGGAGGAGGGGGAGGGGGAGGAGGAGTTTGGACTTGATACCCCACCTTTCACTCCCCTTAAGGAGTCTCAAAGCAGCTAACAATCTCCTTTCCCTTCTTCCCCCACAACAAACACTCTGTGAGGTGAGTGGGGCTGAGAGACTTCAGAGAAGTGTGACTAGCCCAAGGTCACCCAGCAGCTGCATGTGGAGGAGCAGGGAAGGGAACCCGGTTCACCAGATTACGAGTCCACCGCTCTTAACCACTACACCATGCTGGCTCTCCCCTAGGCCATGCCACCTCCACTACCACCATTAAACAACAGGAGAAGTATTGTTGGACATGAACTTACACATGGGACATTAAATGACTTGCAATCTTAAGCATGTCACAGAAGCCCCTACAATAACTTACAATTCAGGCCAAGTTCTCACTGAGATGATAAACTTCTGTTTTGGCTGGTCCCAGGTCCCAGGTCTGGATTCAGGTTCATGGGGACCCACAGCAAAGTGCCTTCCACAGGTTCTGTCCTACATTGGATCCTTCTTCCCCTCAGCTATGGGCTGCACCCCACCATTGCCCTGCAGCAGCATTGATGGAGTAAGAGTGTTTTCTCCTGTTCTAGAGGGTAGGACCTGCACCAGTGGATTCAAGTTAAGGGAGAGGCGATTGCAACTAATCATCAGAAAGGATTTTCTGACAGTAAGAGCAGTTTGACCATGAAACAGACTCCCTTGGAAGGTGGTGGATTCTCCTTCCTTGGAGGTTTTTAAGTAGAGGTTGGACGGCCATCTGTCATTGTTGCTTTAGTTGAGATTCTTGCATTGCAAGCAGTTTGATTAGATGACCCCCAGGGTCTTTCCTAACTCTACATTTCCACAACCCTGGGATTCTATAATTCTATAAGCAATATTCCATGGGCACAGTGTATTTTTCATGGCTGTGAACACTGAAGAGAAAATCAAAGCAACCCAAGCCAGCATAAAGCGGCAAGTGATCACATATATAAAAGGCACAATCAGAACTTTTCGACACATTCGATGCTTCAGTTACTCACAGCTAGTAGCCAAGCTGTTTATTTGAAGTCAGCAGTGACTCACTTTCTTGGCTAGTCCAGCCTGAGATAACACATGCAGAGCAAACTATACCAAGCAACTCCCATTTGGCCCAAACTAGAACACTTTAACTGAAACCAGCCTTTGCTGCTGTTACCACCAATCAATAAGTGTGTTTCCTGCAGCAAAAATAAATAAATAAATGCTGAGAAGCACAGTATGAGGAAATGACACAGAAAAAGGGGAGTAAAGGGGGAAATGTTTTGTCATAGTTAATGGCCTGGTGAATGCAGCCATGGAAACATACCTGTGTTTCGACATCTGTGAGCTTTCTTGTCTGCTCTGCTGTCTGGCTGAGGAGGCTGGTTCCTATTTCCAGCATGGTGGCTGTATGGTTCTGCACAGCGTTCTGCTGTAACTGGGCCATCTCTGATTTCATGTTTTCCACAATGTAGTTCTCGAGCTATGGAACAGAACAGGTAACGAGTTTAAATGGCAGCAAAGTATTTATGCTAAAATGCATCTGCAATTTAAGTGTGTGTGTGTGTGTGATCAATTTATAAGCGCTTTTTCCTCTCCATAGTGGACTTCAAAACAATGTGAAATGCAAGAGTTTTTAAAAATAAAAATAAGCAAAGCAAAAATAGCAAAGCTTGGAAACAATCCCATAAATACTACCAGCACAGCAAACAAAAGTAAAATCAGCAACAGAACATAAGAAGATTTCAGGGGCAGGACTGAGGAGGAACAGTGCCCACCCTTCTCCTGAACCTTCCCAAGAATAGGAGGACAGTATAGATTTAGGACAGTGGTTTGCAAAAGGACCTAGTTCAGAGATTGCAGAGGGGGAAAGCTGGGAAGTATTGGAAGAGGAACAGCAGGAAGAAGAAACACCAGGGAAGAGACAGCTGGCAGACTCAGTGTCTTTGGAGAGCATTCCTGAGCCAGCTTCCCCCAGGACTAGGTGTGCAGTGAGAGTAGCCGAACAGAAAGCTCAGAGACAGAAAGTCCAGCTCAGCCAGTGCAGGGATGATGTGGGATAAGAGAGACAAAGGGGGTGGTGGCTTTACTTGGAGCAACGCCATTTCTAGAGAGAGATTGCATTCCTTTGTCTCTCGCTGTGTTTATTGAATAAACTAATTGGTAATCTCTTCTTTTTTTATCTGCTTCTTTGCTGCCACCGGGGGAGGGATCTGATTCCCTGAAGCCTGACAGAAGATGAGTCCTGCCATCAGGCCAAAGGCCCACATTCTGGTCCAACTTTCTGGTATCATACTAGATGCCTACAGGAAGGCCACAAGTAGGACCAGAACCACAATAGCACTGTCCCTGCTTGTGATTCACTTCAATAGGTATTCAGAAACATATTGCCTCCAGCAGTGGAGGTAGAACAGCCATCGTGGCCAGCAGAGATTGATGGCCTTATCCACCACCAATATGTCTAATATTATTTTATAGCCATCCAAGTGGTGGCCATCATTACATTCACTGGAATATAGTGTGGAAAACTACACTGTCCTGAATTTTCCAACATTTAGCTTCCCTGGATTCATAGCCAGCAGCCTCAGGCATACCATTTTCTCAAAAGCAAGGTGAGTTATTGTTCTTCTACAGTGAGATGTAGCCCTTTCATATGCAGTATGTTTAGGAATCAATCCTACCATTCCGGAAACAAAAGTTCATTGCAGCTTCCCTTGTAAAAATCAATCACCCAATGCACTTTTACACAACAGCTGATTCAACAAACTATGTGATGAGCCATATAATAAAGTCAGTTGGGGCCAAATGAACTCTTACCTTCCCTTTGGCCTCTAATGTTTCCTTGGGGAGTACCAATAGTGTCCAAAATTGTGGATGGAAAACACATTATAATATATTACAATGGGAAGGCTAGATTTACACATCTAGTAGCAAAATTGCAGTTCTGAGAAGCTCATAATCAAGAAATAGAGCAAAACCACAAGCAATTGGCTTGTGACATTCAGAGGGGGTGTGTGAATTAATTTCCTCCAAAATAGTACTGGGTTGATGACATTTTTAGAGTGTGATAACCTCTCACAGAATAATTGTAACACAGAACTCCATTGTAATAATTTCCAGCGAAATATCCGTGTTAGTCTCTGGAAACAAAAACAAGAAAGTCTTGTAAAGAAAATCTTGTGACACCTTAAAGACTGACAAATTTATGATGAATAAGCTTCTCTTGTGGACTATAATCCAGTACCTGCATCAACTGAAGTGGACTATAGTCCACAAAAGGTTATGCTATAATAAATATATTCATCTTGTTTTTTACAGATGGCCATGAGGGGGGGAAATCTGTTTTTTATTATTGGGACAGAAAATGAGGAGTGCACAGCTTACAAAGTCAAATGTACATATTACTAAGTCATGTGATTAATTTTTCATATACATTTATATAATTTGATCATTAGTTAACTGTGTACTTACATACTGCTTTGTGAAGAGTTTTTTATTTATTTGAAAAGTGGACTATAAATTTATTAAATAACAGAAATAACAGCAACAACAACATTAGCATCATGGTAGAACTATTCAGCTCCATTTCTGAAATATGCTTAGTTTATTTTTGTAGGCTACATTAAATAGTATATTCATAGTCATAGTTATAGCAGAGACTTCTGGATAAAAAACTAGTGCCCATCATACTCATCAGACTATATGGTTTCTGAGTCAATGGAATTGGTGGGTAAATGTAAAACTCCCATCTCCTAGAGATCTACAAATGTAGGGGGAAAGAGTCAGGCAAAGACAGCTTCATACATGTCTGTGAATCAGTTTGATGGACCTCTCACTCCCCTGGTGATATTATCTCACTGCCCTGTGAGAGAGCCCTGAGAAAAGGAGGCAAATGGAGACACCACCATCTTTTCTGCAGATAGGGCAATTCAGAAAGGGCTCAACATGCATTGGACTTTGCAGATGATATTCACTGGGTAAGATATGAAAGTCTAGTTTGGGTTTACTGACTATCCATGAAAGTTAGCAACTTTCTAAGTCAATGTAATTCGGAGGAAAGCATTGCAAGTGGATTCAGAGTCATTGAGTCTTGGCTAAGCCGTTCTTTCTTTGTCCCTGCCTGAACATGTGCAGGATATTCGTTCCCATGTCAGATTTTCAGTGTTTCAGCTAGGGATGCAGAGGATGAATTTAGGCATAAAGTGGCAGGAGACCTGAATGTCTTCTCCAGTGAAGAACAGATAGGCATTGTTGACCAGATGCCAGGATCTCTGGAGTGTTTGCAGATGTAGGAGGTGTTTTCGCTATTGCTATTTTGATAATATTTCTTTGGCGTTCACAGCCTTTTAAAACCAATTCCAGGAATGTGACCCTGTGCTCCCTGCGTTACTGTCTTGAATAATGGTCACTTAAATACATTGAAGATGGAGTCATTTTTTGGGGGGGGGGGAGAGTGAGAAGAAGAATTCAATAACAGCTGAGATTCTTTGATGCAACACACTGCAAAGACAATGCTAGTTATGTACTGCCTAAATAGGCACATTCTGTGGCCCATGAGAGCAGTGAAAAAATTTGAGACAAGACACTGAAGTTCGGTGAAAACCAGATGAGATTTTCACTGACTACGGTCAGTAAGCTGAGTTGGCATGGCTGTAGGACAAGGATGAGTTCCTCATTCTACTCTGCCTTTGCTGATGGAATGGCAGTGCACTGAGCATAGAAAGACCCTCTGTGGGAGTTCTCCAGCATTGAACTCTGGTTTGATGAAAGCCTGGCATCCAGGTTCTCACTAGGCAAGTGGGGAGAGATTCCTGTTAGGTAGAGATCCTAACTCATGCTGGGCATGTCTTAGTGAATCCTCCCCTCGGACCCATTTACTAGGAACCAGGCAGAGGGCCTTCTCGGTAGTGGCGCCCATTCTGTGGAACGCCCTCCCATCAGATGTCAAGGAAATAAACAACTACAGTGTAACCTCGGGTTGTGGACGTAATCCGTGACGGAGGCACATCCACAACCTGCAGCATTCGTAACCTGCAGTGCCGCATCTGCGCACGTGCATGACGTGATTTGGCACTTCTGCGCATGCGTGAGTGGCAAAACCCGGAAGTAACCCTTTCCAGTACTTCTGGGTTTCCCACGGTCCGCAACCTGAAAACGTGTAACCCAAGGTACCACTGTATCTGATTTTTAGAAGACATCTGAAAGCACCTCTCTTTAGGGAAGTTTTTAATGTTTGATGCTTTATTGTATTTTTAATATTTTGTTGGGAGCCACCCAGAGTGGCTGGGGAAACCCAACCAGATAGGCAGGGTATAAATAAATAAATAAATAATAATAATAATAATAATAATAATAATAATAATAATAATAATTACTACTGCTACTGCTACTACTATGCCGATCCTACCCAATTCCATTTCCACCCACACTTGTAACAAAAATTCTCTCCAATGCTTAGCATAATGAAGCATTTCGCTGAGGGAAAGGGAAACAAACAAGCAAGCAAGCCCCCAAAGAGGCCAGTTGAGGTTGAGAGGAAAGAACCAGAGACCCTTTTAATGGCTTCCGCCCTTCCTTTCTCACCTGAGTTCCCGGGGGATGAACACCACCCCGCAAGATCTTGTGAGGGCAGACGCAATTCTTCCCCCATTCCTTTTCTGGGCTCTGCACTGCTGGGCAATGTTGCCCCATGTGCTGGTCACACCCAGAAGGAGGCTCAGAGGTGTATGAACTTTCCTTTATACAACCTGGAGACTTTTCATATGTGAGATTTAAATCACTTTTATACTTACACCACACACCACATTGTTATGAGACTCCCAAGGCAATTTTTAAAGGCTCATTTCCCTACTAAGCAAAGTTTTAGTCTTCCATCTGAACCAGCCCTCTGAAGTTGCCGTCCCCATTTTAATCGGGTAACATCCTCAAGTTCTACTGCCGTTCCTTTTCTATTAAACTTGAAACGCTACAGGGGAAGTGAGCATGTTTCATTCTGAACAGTAAGCAGCACCCAATACGGGCCAGATGTGTGCCTTGATTTAGGGACTGAGGGGAAAAGTAAGAAGGGAAATGTACAGCATGGGATTAATACAAAAGCACCCTTTCATCTTTTATCTATGTACTTCTGCAGATACCAGACTGGCAAAGGCTGATGAATTGCACTGGCTGAGGTCAAGAAAGTTTTGTAACAAATTTGATTGTCTATGTAGAACTCCAAGTGGTGGGGGGTTTTGTTGTTTTTTTGTGGGAGGCAGAGAATGTTTGCCTATGAGGAAGAAAATGGAGCTGTCCCTCCAGAACAAATATAGGTGATTGAGAGATGATTTTTCAGCTCAGAAAAGGGAGAAAACCAATGGAAGCATTAGAGTAGAAGCTCAGAAATATCACAGGCTTTGCTTGCAATAAATCCTGAGTTACTGAATAATACCAGTGCAAACATGCTACCTGGCATTCTAAGGGCCCCTTCTTGCAAATGCTAGGATTCATAAAAAGGGAATCACAAGCAGGGAGTGTGCTGCTGCACTCAGGTCTGGCTTTTGAGCTTCCTATACACCTCTGCTTCATCACTGTGAGAACAAGATGCTTCCTCGTGTAATAATAATAATAATAATAATAATAATAATAATAATAATAATGGGGCGTGGGTGGTGCTGTGGTCTAAACAACAGAGCCTAGGGCTTGCTAATCAGAAGGTCGGCAGTTTGAATCCCTGTGATGGGGTGAGCTCCTGTTGCTTGGTCCCTGCTCCTGCCAACTAGCAGTTTGAAAGCACGTCAAATGCAAATAGATAAATAGGTACCGCTCTGGCGGGAAGGTAAATGGCATTTCCGTGCGCTGCTCTGGTTTGCCATGCTGGCCACATGACCCAGAAGCTGTACACCAGCTGCCTCAGCCAATAAAGCGAGATGAGCGCTGCACCCCAGAGTCATTCGCAACTGGACCTAATGGTCGGGGTCCCTTTACCTTTACTACTACTACTAATAATAATACTTTTATTATTTATATGTCGCCCATCTGATTGGGTTGCCCATAAAGCATTAAAAACACAAAGACATCCAAAGAGAGGGAGTGATGTGTGTAAATATATTTATTTTTTTTTAAAAAAAACACATCATATTGACTTCAATCAATATCCTAGATCTTTTGCAATCTTGTATGTGAAAAGTCTTCTGAGCATTTCCCAGTCAATCCAAGGTAAGTTGTAGCACAGTTCACCCATTTCTAATGGAACAACCTGTCCCCCTCTGCACTAATGAACCTAGAGAAAAACCAAGAGGAAGCATAGGCTTGCCATACGTCAGAAAAATTCCTGACATGTCCTGATTTTCAGGTATAAAAAGGGCTCTGGGGTGAATTTTGCAGAATCAGCAAAATGTCAGGAAAAACACAGATGTA
Organism: Podarcis raffonei; assembly: GCF_027172205.1. NCBI lineage: Eukaryota > Metazoa > Chordata > Lepidosauria > Squamata > Lacertidae > Podarcis > Podarcis raffonei. The sequence continues at coordinate 20,803,167 of NC_070608.1, read as the reverse complement.
GGGCAATGTGATGGGGAAAGCAGCAGAAACAGCTCCAAATGCTTAAAATCACTATGGGGGGGGGTCAACAATTTTGGTGGGTTTCTTAAAAAAAGAAACTTTGCGGGTGTCAGGAATTTTACTTTTTGAACTATGGCAACCCTAGAAAATATTACTGATGGTAGCTCACTAGGTTAAATCCCGGTTATCATGGTTTGTACAGCAAAACCTTCTTTGGGAGAAAAACAAACCACAGTCTCTGGTTTGGATGCAATTCCAAGACAGGACTTGTGGTCTGTTTCCTTTGTGAGCTAGTTGGAAGGAGCAAAACAGAGCAAAGAAGCACAATCACAGTACAGTGGTACCTCGGGTTACAGACGCTTCAGGTTACAGACTCCGCTAACCCAGAAATAGTACCTCGGGTTATGAACTTTGCTTCAGGATGAGAACAGAAATTGTGGGGTGGTGGCAGTGGGAGGCCCCATTAGCTAAAGTGGTACCTCAGGTTAAGAACAGTTTCAGGTTAAGAATGGACCTCCAGAACAAATTAAGTTCTTACCCCGAGGTACCACTGTAAACCATTAACTATGGTTTCCTGTGACATGAGATTGACAACATAGATTGTATGGCCTCATTTGTATATAATACTAAACCGTAGTTGGCTGTTGATTCTACAGGAAAGGCTTTCTTATGCATTTATTTATTCGCTTTATGGCTTTCCTTTCTTTTTTGCTTTGGAGCCTCTGTCTAAGCCAGCTCTTTTTATGCTTTATGTTAGCTTGCAGCCTGCCTACATAATGGTATGGGTGCTCATGCTATTAAATTCAGCGGCATCTGCTTTCTGTAAACACTCATTACACTGAATCTGTTTTCAACAATGTGGTAATACTCAGCAGCGATGTAATAAAGCGCCAACGTTCTCCGAAATAAAACTGCCACAGAGTTAAATATTATTGTTTATTAAACATTCCAGGAGATCGTGTATTAGGAGTAACTGATTTTTATTTTATTTTTTTTGCTTTCGGTGTTTACCAAATGATCTTTATAGAAGCCACCCAAACGCTAATGATTAAAACGCAAACAGAAATGCTGAACATGAGTGCATGTTAAGGTTAGTGGCTTCCGGCATATGCCTATAAATAACGTAAGAGCTATTCTCTCTTACTTTGATTGACTATTATTCAGTGTAGTTTACACTTTTACATTTGACCGGAAGAAGTACAATGGGTGCCCAGATGATTCTGAGCTCACAAATAGGCTTCAGAATTCTATTAATTGGCCTCAGTAAGAGGGTGAAGCTTAGCATGACAAGAAATGGTTTTCAAGCTGAAACCTGTTAAAACCCTTTTAAGTATACAGTGTGTTTTGGAGGTTGATGAAAGGCGATAGATTGCTCCATAGCTCAACAGCACACATGGCAGCTGGTACATGCACCCATACTTAAAAAGCAAAGAAATCATGAATAACATTGGGACATAGCTGTCAACCGTCCCTTATTTGGCGGGAAAGTCCCTTATCCCAGCGCCGTGTCCCGCTGCTGTCCCTTATTGATGATGTCCCTTAAATTTCCCAGGTTTCAAAGGAAGCAGCTCCTCTCCCTCCCTCCCTGCCAGCTAATGAGGAGGGAGGCTCCAACTGTGTTGCTTGGCTGAGTTGCTCACCCAATAAGGAGTCTAAGAACGCCTGGGGGTGGAGCTTGCATGCCTTGAGCCGATCAAATCGGCCGCGGAGAGGTGACGGTGGTTTTTCTTGCTGCATCCCCTTTGCCGGGTTGCTGCGCTGTCGGAACCACCGCTTGAGGCTTCATTTGGCTGCTGGCTGGGCTTTCTGCCTTTGGCTTGAAGGGGCTCAGAAGTTAAACATACCTGTGCTCTGAAAATCCCTTATTTTGGCTGCTGATCCCTTATTTTCGAGGCTGCTGGTCCCTTATTTTCAAATCTGTAAGTTGACATCTATGCATTGGGAAAGGAACTATGAGCATGTGTGAAGTGTAATTCACAAACTGATTGGTGCACAAGGTAGACTGATAATTTATTACCAGCATTTATTTGCTGTGGTTCAGGACCGAAGCCTTCCATGTTAAAACATGAAACACAGATAAAATCAAATTAATTAAGATGGTAAGCAGCAGTGTGAAAGGACTCCATAGTCCAGCACAAGCAAATGCAGTAATACAACTCAAAACTATTTAAAACTGAGGCCACATTGGTATAAAGAATAAAATATTGGCCACTGCACTTTTAACTAAAAGGCAGAGGGGAACAAAATGATTTCCCGGAGCTGCTCAAAGGCTGCTAAGGACAAAGTCAAAGATATATCCCTCAAGGGAGCGTCCCACATATATGGGGCCATCACCAAGAAGCCCCAGTCTCAAGGACCACATAATCCCTTATATCCCTGCCCAATGACTGCAGTCTTTGGGGAAGTCGCTGTTAGAGGTTTCCACGGCTCAGATGCATGGTTTGTATCCACCAAGAGCCATTCATTCAGTTTGGTGGAATTCCCTTCCAGCTGAGGTCAGATGGGATACCTCTGCTTCTGAAGATTCGCCTCCCCCTCCCCCCCCGTAGGCACTTTAATTGAAGCCTACACATTCAATTGCAGTCCTCAGTCAGCTATAGTTTGGGCTTCCTATAATGTGTGAACAAGACCACAAAGAAAAGATTTGCCCCTATGTTTCTCAACATATTGCTCCATGCTGAAGCCACTTATATCTGTCAAGGCTGAATTGCCGGCATAATCTGTTAAAAAACAAGAAAATCACATCCATTCACTAGGGATAATTCAGAGTTAACAGCTGATTTATCAAGGGGGTGGAGAAAGCCTATACAGAACTGTGGCTGACCACACATGTTCAGTTTCTGTCTCTCAACATGATATTTCAATAAACATATTGAGAGCATTTATCTGAGATGTATACCGGATCACACATACAAATAAACAGTTGGTGTTTATTTGAATCTGCAATCACTGAAGTAAACACAGCTGTATTTGGCGTACGTGATGTTTAAATGCGCTGCTTCTAATCCAACTGGCTTGCAGGGGTCCGAATGCACTTGTGCTTGATAAGGATCACCTTAGGGCAACAATGCCTACTGAAAAATCAAAATATATGCACAATTTGAGCAGGAAAATATTGGGTTTGCCAGTGAAAAACCACCACTGCCTGTGCTTTCATGGCCACAATCAAAATGCACTTATTTTCCTTCTTGCGCTAAATTAGAAATTAACAAGCTGTTTCATCTTCTTTATTTATAGTATTTCTTTATTATTTCATGAAATGTATACACCACTTGATTATTAAAAACCCCCTCAAAAAGCAAAAAAAGATAAAACAATAAAAGCGACAAAAAATCACCAAAAAACCATACAAAAATTAGAATACTAAAACCGATTAAAATCACCTCAACTTTCTAAGCGTCTTGGTAGACTTGTCTAAACAGGAATGTTTTTAGCAGGCACCGAAAATATTACAGTGAAGGTGTCTGCTTGATCTCAATAGGCAGGGAGTCTCAAAGTGCAGGTTGAGATCAGAAATGTTCAGTGCATTGGGTTTGCCAACCCAGGAAAGTCCCCTTTGGATAATAACAATAACAATAATAATAATAAGAATTTAATCTATTTATATACCACCTTTCTCCCAAATTGGGAAAAGGCAGCAGCTCTGCAAGATCTTTTAAACTTCCCTACTCCTTCAGGTTTGTTGAAGGAGAAACTTTTTGTTAAATAGCTGAGCAGATTGCATAGTCAACTAATGTGTTTCACTGCTATTCATCCATGTCCTGGTTGTTAATTATAACGTAGACAGAGAAGTGTGGAAAATCAGACTCTTGGGCCCTTTTGCACATCTCCAAGACATGGACAACCAAAAGTTGAAATTTCAAGGGTGCACTTGAAAGCAATGAAAGCAATGAAACCCAGACTATATCCACTGTTGCTGTTCAGCTCTCCTGAAATCCCAGATAATAAAGTTTAGAATTTCCATATCCAATGATCATAATGTTTCATGGAGGTATGACCCTCTATTATCTTCAGGGGCAAACAAACATCTGCGGTGAAATCCTCTTAAAATTAACTACAATAAATTATACTGTATTTCACTACTGCACTTCTCCCCAATATGTGTAATTCATAATAAGCGTGAGAGAGACTCTCACTCTTGATTTAAATAAATCAAGATTAAATCAAGAGGAATTCATATCAAAAGAAAGACACATCTACAATACACTAATGCCAAGTGGACTTAATTGGGGTTGTTATGCAGGTAGGGAGGGGAAAAGGATGAAACTGCAATTTATTGTAGGTTTGTTCCTGTATTCATAATTAATAAAAAATATTTTTTAACAATGTGCAATTAACTTTGCCGTTCATTATCATGAAGGAAGCCAAAAATCTAATCTATATGGTTCATCTCTGTTCATTGAAATAAACAGAGGATGGTATACATACCAGAAAACTTGATTAGCTACTTCAAGTCACCGGCAATTAAAAATTAGACAGAGGATTATTTCTCCCATGCATGGCACTTCTGTTCCTGGATTTACATGTAATATCTACTTTTGATTACAGCTTCGCTTAATATGGTTAGACAACCATATTCATTGGTGTCCTATAAAGTTTGGTATATTTATGGTCTTCAGTTTTTATAGCACTAATGTGTAGCACAAGTGGTTTAGTGATGAATATTCCATATAGATGGCAATGTTTACTTTAGTTCCTCCCCAAGAATTGTATCAATACATCTCTGTTGGACTTGCTTTATAATTGTAGGAGCCCATAAACTGAACAATTCCAGAAATGACCATGGCAATAAAGGAGCGATTTTCAGTTTCCCACAGCACCATAAAAATAGCAAAATGCTAATGGAAACTACAGTACATGTCTTCTTTTCCACTCCCATAATTCTGCACCCATCTATTAAACTCCACATGGCCTTAGCCCTAACTTTACTTTTAATGAGATTGCCTGCATAACTCTCCACATATAAAACTCTACAAGTATTGAGAACAAAAACTTTCAATGTAAGTGTGCAGCCCCAGGATGCACCAGTATTCGGAATCGCACATGAAAAACAAAATGGCCGCTGAGTATTTTCAGCAGTGGGCTTAGTACCCGACTCTGGATTCGACTTGTTTAGAATTTAGGGAAATCTGCATTTGGTTTTACTGAGACATCAAACTATAAAGCTGAATGCCCTTAATATTGATAATACCAAGTGTAGTCATTTCTTAGAAGTGTTGGGTGTGGCTGTATTCCACTGAGCAAAAGAAAAAAGGCTTGGATGTTACACAAGGGTTTGTGTGTGTAACATCACAAACCATTAATATGTTTATCGCGCCAGTAAAACCTTACCAGATTTAATCCCTTCCCCCTTTACATTTATATTCGGTCTTTCTTCCATGCGTGGAACTTAAGGTGGTGTAAATGTGCTTCTCGGGCAGTCACTCATCTGTGTACTGACCAAATCCAGACCTCCTTTGTTTCAGCAAGGTGGTGGATTCATGCACATTCATACCATAAACTGGAACCAGGGCAATTCTGTGCATGTCTAATCAGAAGCTAGGGGATTAATATCAGGTCAGTGGGTACAGGATTTCATCCCACCATGGAGAATCCATCATAAAGAACCGCTTACAGAAAAAGGAGCTGAAGTGAGTCCTACTGGGTAAGGGAGGGTAAGGGAGCACTTGTGGATTTCATCAATGTGGTGTAGTGGTTAAGAGTGGTAGACTCGTAATCTGGGGAACCGGGTTCGCATCTCCGCTCCTCCACATGCAGCTGCTGGGTGACCTCGGGCTAGTCACACTTCTTTGAAATCTCTCAGCCCCACTCACCTCACAGAGTGTTTGTTGTGGGGGAGGAAGGGAAAGGAGAATGTTAGCCGCTTTAAGACTCCTGAAGGGGAGTGATAAAGCGGGATATCAAATCTAAACTACTACTCCTCCTCTTCTTCTTCTTCTTCTTCTTCTTCTTCTTCTTCTTCTTCTTCTTCTTCACCAACTGCAAAGGCCACCTTGTGCTCAGAGAACTCCATTTTGGTGAGATCCATATGTTCCACTTGAAATAGAATGAAAAAAAGTGAAGGGGGTGGGCAGAATGAGTTGCCCGTGCCTCTTCGCTTTTCTTGGACAGTGGTTTGTTACTGCAATAACAAACACTTAGCATGATGGCTATTGAAAAAGATTCAAGCCAAAATTGAGAGGCTTTGCCTGTGAGTGACACGGCCATTTGGATGAACAATGAGCAAGTTCCACTTGTGCATCTAGCTTGACATCACCGCTAAACAGAATACTGCTTGCTGTTATTTCTGTTTAGCTCTTCATCTGAGTCTTGTTAAAATAATAATAATAATAATACACTCTCTCTCTCTCTCTCTCTCTCTTTTTTTTACTTGGCTCCATTTTCCTGGACTCTCCTGCGGTCCATTTCAGTGCTACAATAAATCCAAGTTAGATAGTGGACATTAATAAACTTATATTATTCTGCCAAGTAAAAGCCTTGGCCAGAGGAACAGCTTTGTAATCATGCTAAGACATTACAGTGTAATCAGAAGTCCATAAAACAGCACAGCAGAGAGAGATAACAGGGCTGCCAATTTATTTATTTCTTTTCCGAAAAGGAAAGGGGAAATCTCCATTCTCTGAAATCACGTTCAAGGACATTAAAACACTGATATGTGATGTTCAGGCTTTTATTTGTAGAATGACGGCGAGCCGTGTTGCTTTGTAGAGAAGAAATATTAGCTTTTTATTGCACTGAGTCTCTGGATGACGCATGAGGATGCAGGCTATCGTTCATCACAGCACCCACAAAAGCAATATGGTACTGAATCAGAGACCATCTGAATCCTGGAGGAGGGAATGAAGAGCCTTCAGAAGCAGTTCTAACTAGGTCACAGACTTTATATCATGTCATGAAGTCTGAGGAAAGAACAACACCATAGCTTGAGTGGAGCTTGGGCCTGCCACCATTGAAAGGTAGTCAGGAAACATGTGTGATGCATCTTACATTGATGGGGTGCCTGGGTTCAAGGCAGCAGCAAGATCAGGTCCAAGACCAGCGGCAAGAACACAAGCCCAATACACTGCTAGTGGCATCTGATCTGACATATGGGCTCTGCTCTCCATGTTTTTCTTTAAAATCTTCCCCAATGAGAATAACTTGTTAAGGGCAGGTTTAGGTTAGGGCATATAAAGATTTATCTGTAGGAAAGCAGCAGGCAGCCCTCTATAAGGATGAGACAGGGAGGTCAATGACAAGCTATTTCCTGCCCCCAAAAGAGATGCAAATAATTCTCCTCCAGGCTGACAAACTGCTGACCAGCCCCCTCAGTATTACCCACCCTCAGAAGCCTTGCTTGACGTTTCTGGCAACGAGTTTTGTCCTTTCACTGTAAACTTTCCTCACATGTTGTCCGCGATGATTTTCTTCTAAAACTCGAGCTGTTAACATTAGTGCAAGACGTATGCAGGGGGATTTTTACTTTGTTTCCTTTGGAACAAACCACCCATTTTGTTAAGCATGAAAAGGAAATTCGTAAGTGCTTCTGTTTCAGTTGAAGTGAGCCATCATCGTTCCATGAATTCCCAGCTGAAGGAAGGAAAGGTACTATATGAGGTGTAGGACATGTGAAATATTTGCACATCATGAACTAGGGTCAGTGGAGGGTGGAATCTTGAGAATATTCATTTCCCTAGCTTGAAGGCAAAGCTGCAACGCAGCATACCTTTGGGTCTGATTTGTTTAACATACATAAAGGCATCTCACTGTAAGCAATTATTTCCTGAATCAAGGGTTGTAAAAATTATTGCTACTATTATGCTGACATCATGATGAGCAGCAAACCCTGCATGATTAATAATAATAATAATAATAATAATAATAATAATAATAATAATTTATTACTTATACCCCACCCATCTGGCTGGGTATCCCCAGCCACTCTAGGCGGCTCCCAACAGAATATTAAAAACACAATAAAACATCAGACATTAAAAACTTCCCTAAACAGGGCAGCCTTCAGATGTCTTCTAAAAGTTAGATAGTTGTTTATTTCCTTGACATCTGAAGGGGAGGGCGTTCCACAGGTTGGGCATCACTACCAAGAAAGCCCTCTGCCTGGTTCCATGTAGCCTCACCTCCCACAGTGAGGGAACGGCCAGAAGGCCCTCGGCGCTGGACCTCAGTGGCTGGGCTGAACGATGGGGGTGGAGACGCTCCTTCAGTTATACTGGGCTGAGGCCATTTAGGGTGTTAAAGGTCAGTACCAACACTTTGAATTGTGCTTGGAAACGTACTGGATCTGAAACTGACATTTCCTACCATATCCCTCTTGTGATTGGGAAAAAATATATGGGAATTTGCTTTAATCAACATGCAGAATTGGGCAGATTCTTAATGTGTGGATTCTTCTTCTTCTTCTTCTTCTTCTTCTTCTTCTTCTTCTTCTTCTTCTTCTTCTTCCTCGATCACTCGTAGCCGAGTAAGATTGTCTTCCATAAACACGGTGTGGATTTGCCAAGTGTGCCTTCCTCCTAGCATATTTCTCGCTTGCGTCCTGAGTTTGAGTGTCTTCAAAGCCCAAGACACCTTTGGTAAAGGTTGTTCTCCAACTGGAGCACTCGCAGGCCAGTGTTTCCCAGTTGTCAGTGTTTATACTACATTTTTTTAGATTTGCCTTGAGATAGTCTTTAAACCTCTTTTGCTGACCACCAGCATTACGCTTTCCATTTTTAAGTTTGGAATAGAGTAGTTGCTTTGGAAGACTATGCACATGCAATGAATAATCAGAAACACCCAAAACATATACAAAGTTAATAAGCCCACCACAAATACACTATACACTGATTGCACGTCTGACATAGCATCTAATGACAGCTGTCTGTCTAATTCAACTGCAGCTCCACAATGCTGCTCCAACAGCGATCACATCAGAAGCGCCCCATGACAACAACCATGCAATCGCATGCTAGCAGCCCAAAGCTCAGCCCCATCTCTGCCCCCAAGTTGGGGAACGAATCCCATTTTCTCCAGCAGCGGTGCATTGTAATTTGAGTGCTGGGGAAATGCTGAAGCCCTCCCCCCCCCAACATGAAACTTTTAAAGAGGTTGATTATTTTAACCCTTATTCTTGTGCGAGAGCTTTCAGACAAATAACTAATGAAGCTCAGAATCAAAGTCATCAGCAGCAAATGTCAAGTATGGGTAAATGCAGGGGTACATTTGATTGGACAAAGGCAGAGAAACTTGGCTCAGACTGTACCGGGGACCAGCAGAACCAGCACAAAAGGCCAACATAAAAAGCCATTCTTTGTAATGCCTTTTGCTAATCCTCACCTTTTAGCTCTTGTTTTGGAGAACAAGAAAGGCGAGAAAGATTTAATATAAACTGGCTTTTCTGACTACAAAATGTTAATATGATTGGCATTTCATATCATTTCCCTTCTATTTAAACTCGGTTCTACTCTTAGGAGCACTGTAAAGCTTTTATTGAGAAAAAAGAGTGAGATGCATATTTGTGTGTGTGTGTGTGTGTGTGTGTGTGTGTATATATATATATATATATATGCACACACACACATACACAGTACATAATTGGCTCCAGTTGAGTTGGCAGTGGGGCAATACTCTAGGCAGCATAATCCTGAACTGGCAAAGGATGAACAGAATGACCTCATCAGAGCATTCCACCTCTGGCTTTCTATGAAATGAGTAGCTGCTTTCTTCCTTTCTTTTTTACTCAACCAATAGAAGGGCAGACAGGATTAAATTCAAATTACAGGCAAATAAATCTTACATAACTTTTTGTAAGGGAGGAGAGTCCTAATGGTACAAATCTATTTTTACAACGTAGAACAAGCTTCCAAACTTAGTTAGCTGATCATTAATCAAGTGTCCTATTAAACTCTGGGATAAATTTCAATACAAATTGGATTTTGAAATGCATGAGCTTTTTGTTCCTGGAAGAATCTTGTGTTTAACTGGAATTCGGAAGAGGAAAAAGAAGCTGATTGGCTGAATTCATGCCTTGGCAGTGAGTAAGCAAATGTGCTCACTAATTGTAAGTAACAGAACATATACATGTAAACAGTAATCTCCAAGGAAGACTTCAGGTTTTGCAGGCAAAAGTGTGTGATTAATATCTGGGTTGGACCAGAAAAAAAGGTTGGAAAAAAAGGTTCTCTATCTGATAGATGTTTTACACATTTCTATTTAATTCATTTCCAGATGTTTTCCTAATCTCATCTTCCTCTAAATAGTACATACACCAAATACATTTTTGCAGCTAATGCAAGTCAGGAGCATTTGTGAGCTTGCAAACCTGGGCTATGAATTAGGAAGTCACTAATTTAAAGCCTGCCTCTTCCATGAACTCACAGGGTGGCCTTCACCAAACCACACTTTTGGCCTCAGCCCCATATGCAATATGTGGGATAAGAATAGCAGAGGTTGCTAACCCATAGGTTGTATCATGCCCCCAACATTTCTGTGTGATCACCAAGACCTTCCTTGTTGCCTTTTTAAAAATAAACAATGCCCTTCTTGCCCCTCTTCCAAACCACCCTTGGCTGAAGGTTTGTATGCAATGTGTTTACATCTCTTTGTATGTGGCTGAGGGGGACAACCCTTGAAAGGTTGGCCAACCATCAGTGCAGCTCTAGGTTAGCTGCTTTTGCCGTCCAGGTGTGTTGTTGGGATTACAGCTAGATAATGCAGGTGAAAAACCTTGAGCACCTGAAAGCGCTTTCCAGATGATATAATGATGATGGTTCTTATGCCAGTGTGGTGTAGTGGTTCAGAGCAGTAGACTCATAATCTGGTGAACCGGGTTCGCTTCCCCGCTCCTCCACATGCAGCTGCTGGGTGACCTTGTCCTAGTCACACTTCTCTGAAGTCTCTCAGCCTCACTCACCTCACAGGGTGTTTGTTGTGGGGGAGGAAGGGGAATGAGATTGTTAGCCGCTTTGAGACTCCCGAGGGTAGTGATGAAGCGGGATATCAAATCCAAACTACTACTACTACTACTACTACTACTACTACTACTACTACTACTCTTCTTCTTCTTCTTCTTCTTCTTCTTCTTCTTCTTCTTCTTCTTCTTCTTCTTCTTCTTCTTCTTCCTATCATCCTATCATCATCATGCATCTCAGAGTCATATCTTTCCATGAATAAATTGCAGAGAGAAAGAATGAGAGTAGCTTGTGTCTATTATCATCAAGTTGTTTATCTGAATGGGAAACTGCCAGCTATTTGCAGGATCCGACTGTGGCTCAGGGTCTGCCTTGAAGCCGACTGTGGTTAGAAGGAGAGGCTGGTGTATAATCATTTGGAGAGGCAAAAGTTGCAAACATGAAGCAGTAATTTGGAAGGGAAGAGGAAGATGGCAGCCAGACGGAGGAGTTCAAGCGAAGAGCAAACTACTTGCTAACCAGTGTGGGTGAAGTTTCAGCTGCTGTGCTTGGCTGTGTTTGCCTGGAATCAGTCCTAAGGACCTGTGTGGCGTTCGTATGGAGCCCCCAATCGTCTCACGGACTACTGACCTGTACACCACTAATCCGCTGCCACCAACCAGGTCCTCCCCAGTAAATCACTTAGTCTCAGTCAGGTTCTCAAGTTAACAAAGAAGAGTCTAGTTTATTTCAGACACAAGCAAACTTTAACTGCATTCCAAACATTGTTACTCTTTACCTTCTTAGCCTTATTTTATCCTGTCTCTATCTCTTCTACCTCCCCTCACACAAGAACCCACTGCACTAACTGTCTCTCTAATTCCTACTGCCTGCCAACTGCTTTTCCAACTGCCTTTCCCAACCAACCAACCCACTAAAACCAACCAACTAACCACCACCAACTAACTCAAACCTCGGGCTAAGCCCTTTTATATACAGGTAGGCTCCGCCTCTGGCTTTCCTATTGGTTTACATATTAACCCTTTCTCCCCCCTGTACAGACATTTTTCAAACGAACGGGCAAATGTCACAACCTGACTTGCTGTTCTTGGCATAGCACCACCACCTGAACTTCAGGCTCCACCTAACTTCTTCAGCTGAATCTCGAGTTCCAACCACTGACCCTGAGCTGGAGAACTCATCCTCCAAGTGTAGTTTTGAGTCAGGGCCAGCCCCAGGTTTCAGATGGAGGTCTGAACAATGTGTCCACTAAGATTCACTGTGCCTTCCTGGTGCCTCCCCCATAAGCCTTCCAGGTGATGGCGGCCAGAAGCAAAGGTGGGCACCTTCCCCTTTTGTTTTATTTTAAAAACCAAGGCTGAAGGAGTAAAAATGCTCTGAAGCAAAGCACTGAGTGAGAATGCAGCCGCCTCCCATCTTCATCCCGCAGAACACCTGTTTCTGTAACCCTAATTTAAAACAAATTGTAAGTCGCTTTGAGCTGCCTTGGACAAGATAAAGTAGCTAACAAATTTAATACATAATAAATATAATAAAGGGAATGGGATGCTTCTGACATGCATTTGCCTCACCATGCCAAGTGCTGAGGATGAGCCTGATTCCTGGAAGTATGGTATATTTAAAGTTCTTGTTTTTACCTTGCCCTGCTTGTTTTGCACAAGATGGTGCATGCTGCCTAGGGCAACAAACTCTGAGATGTTAGAACCCCGGAGAAAGACGAAGCACAGGAGCGGCTAGGATATCATCTTTCTAAAGTGACTCTGATCATGCCACTTCTACGTTAGTAGCACGAGCCCAGCTGAAGCATGAACATAATTTGCAGCCTGCGTGGCAAAAAGCCTGAAATCTACCAAGAAATATCCCAGAGGAGCTCCCCAAATAGTAGCCAGTATTTTAAGTTCTTTGCTTTTCTTTCAGATCTTTTGCATAGTGTGTAGTTTTTACATTGTATTTTGGGATATACTAGTAGATTTGCTTGTCACTCAAACAAATGGGAAATAAATGTTTTTCCTTCAGAATCCTTACTTTTTTTCCAGTAAATTTAAACCAACCTGAATTTTTCTTTCTACACCCTTTCTTGACGAATGAAGGTTCTCTCGGGGTTCCTAGCGCTTAATGGCTTCTTTCAACTATTGACTGTTCCTTCCTAATGAAAAGCCATTTTTAAAAATAAAACAAAACAAAAAGTATTTGTTACATTAAAGGGTTCTGATGAAATGATGAAAGCTCAGTTACAGCATGTCCTTAAATACACAAATTATGTTACACGGCGGAGGACAAACAGTATATTTGTTCAGGGCATGCAGTAATCCCTTGTAAGTTGTTTGCTACCTTAGAACTGCACACACAGAGAGAAAGAATGAAATAAAAACACACATGACTTCTTAGTCAGCTTGAAACTTCAGCTTATGCAAAATGCAGTTGCCACAATTTGTGCAAGAGCTAGACAATTTGGTCCTGTGACCATACCGATTTTGCATCTGTTGCATGTGTTACCCTGGCTCAGTTTAGAATGCCAGTGCTAACCTGTAAAACCGAGACAGTCTTGCAGACCAGGTTATCCAATGTGTTGCTTAGATCTGTATGAACCTGCCCAGGCCTTAGGATCAGCCTCAGAGGAGCTCTCTAGCCTGCTGGTAAGTTCATTCAGGTTGGCAAGTACCATTGATAGGGTCTTTTCAGTGGTGGCTCCATACTTTTGAAATTCCCTCCCCTGAAAATTCTACTTCTGCATGCGAAACAGATGCTGTGCCACTGAGCTATGGCCCTTCCCAAATGATCAAGACAGTAAGGAGAGGAGAGGAGGGCGATGCCTGCTGCCCCAGCCCCAGAAGCCCTTCCCCTTCACCATCCACACACTGAGAGATAAGCTCAGCAAAGAAGAAGGATCTTTGAAGAATCTTTGTGAGGCTTACGGCATTTTCTTTGAAGAGGCTTCCTCAGGATGAACTGGAGTACTCTAGAAATGCAAGAAAGATCTGCCAGCTCAGCACCTGAGCTATAGTTATTCTAACCTTTCAGATTATTTTTTCAAGTTGGATTTACACCAGTGAAAAACTGCTTTGCCTGAGGTATCAAGAGACTTCAGCTTAGACCTGAAAAGACTACAGCTGATCGGGAAAAGACCAAATCTCGATTCCAAAAACGTTTTGCTTATGCACATGTCTGGAACTGATTTTAGCTACCTTGAGACTCCGCATCCATTCAGGTAACCTATCCAAAAGAACTTGGAAAAGGATTTTTGGTACTCATCTCATGACACCTGTATTGTCCCTCCCTGAGTGCATACCTCATTAATCTCCAAAGCAGATACAAATATACTGCATTGGCTGTAGATGTGGCTACTGTCCGGCCCGGGTTTAGCTCAGCCGAGACAGGTTGCGGCTGGAACCCACTTTGTCTGAGGGCGGAAGAGAACAAGAAGAGCAACAGACTTGGTCACAGATGGGCTGGACGTCAAGGCCTGAAATCAGGCAGGTGAGAGTCAAAGGACCAGAGACAATAGCAGCGTAAGAGCCAGGAAGAAGAGCCCCTTTCAAGTGTTACAAAGGTGGAGATGGAACCATGTAAGGGGGGAACTGTGAGGACCAGCATACTATTCCACACCCCACCCTGTCACCTTCCATCTTGTGAAGAACTGTGAAGCAGGAAGCCCCCTGCATCTTCGGAGGCCCCCCCCCCCACATTTTTCCAGTTTCAAAAAGTGTGGGGAGCCTTCACATAAATGTATGGTGCAAATGCAGCCAGCATCTGCTGCTGCACATGATCATGATCATCATTATTATTATTATTTACCCCACCTATCTAGCTGGTTTTCCCCAGCCACTCTGGGCAGCTCCCAGCAAAAGATTAAAAATACAATAAAACATCAGACATTAAAAACTTCCCTAAACAGGGCTGCTTTCAGATGTCTTCTAGTTGTTTATTTCCTTGACATCTGATGGGAGGGCGTTCCACAGGGCAGGTGCCACTACCAAGAAGGACCTCTGCCTGGTTCCCTATAACCTCACTTCTCGCAGGGAGGTAACCACCAGAAGGCCCTCAGAGCTGGACCTTAGTGTCCGGGCTGAACAATGGTGGAGACGCTCCTTCAGGTATACTGGACTGAGGCTGATTAGGGCTTTAAAGGTCAGCACCAACACTTTGAATTGTGCTCGGAAATGTACTGGGAGCCAATGTTGGTCTTTCAGGGCCAGTGTTATGTGGTCTCGGCAGCCAGTGAGGTCTGTTTAAAGAAGGGAAAAGCAATCGCAGGATGGGTGTTTGGGAGGCTGCAATCGTGTGCACTTACCTGGGAGTATGTCACCTTGAACTCAAGGGACTTACTTCTAAGTAGACATGCACAGGACTTTTCCCATGTGAAAAGTTTCCAGTTTCCTAAAGAGAGTCACTTATGCTGCAGAAGGCAGGCAGGCAGGCTTGCAAAGGTGCCAAACAGCATTCTGCAAGATGCTGCTGTCATTTAAAATTTTTATTTTAAATGCACCAGACAGACTAAAAGTGGAGCAAGGGATAAGTTTGTACAAGCTGTTGGGACCTGGCTCAAGATTTCTGGATGGCTGGAATACCTCACTCATGCACTTTCTAATTATGCTAATAAAAACAGACTCGTTGTGGTTTTCCAGCTTCCTTGTGACTTCACTGCACTTCCTCGTTTATATCAATACATATTAACTGTATTTTAAGACTAAAGATCACCACAGGGAGGAGGCTCCACAATTTGGGCGTGTTGTCAAAAAGGCCCTTTCCACCCTAATGGAGACAGCGCATTTGTGAACGTTGGCACTAAGTTTCTCTTTAATTGGACAATTTACTACAAGATTGCTTTTGCTGATCTGCGTGTTCTAGACACTTTTTTTGCCTTCTATTAGGTTGCACACATGCTCTACTTTTAAAGCACATTCTGTCCCTCAAAGAATTCTGGGCACTGTAGTTTAGCACTCAGAGTGTTGCAATTTGGAACACCCACCCACCTCTCTCTCCTTTTAGGGCTTTGCGCTTGACCTTGCTATGCTGTCATGTGTTGTCTGTCATTGGGACATGTGTTGTTTGTCGTTGGATCCCATTTTTTTCACTCTACTTCCCCCAAAGCTCTGGTTTCTGAAATAGTAAATACACATCTAAAACTGCCCTTAACTAACAGATCACAGAAGCATTTGGGGGGTCTAAGACCTCCACACCACTAGATAGAAACCCTTAAATGTACTATAAGCATGTACGCCATCCTTAAATAAAAGTATGAAACAAAAGTTTGAAATATATGTAACAGGTTATTTCTATTTTACACACTTTTTATGTAGAATACAAGATCTGCTCAATACTTTTCTTAATATTATATTCCTCAAAAGGAATCCACAAAGGTTTCTTTTTAAACTAGTCTATAAATGCTTTCCTGGTAATAGTTCTTTCTAAAAGCTATTTTCATTACTTAGCATTATATTAAGGTTGCTTTTTCCAGGTGTATACTGAGGAAACACTTATACATGGTTTCCAAACTATGCTACAGTATAATTGCTAAGTGCAGTATCACAGATAACATCAATGGAAAATTGTTAGATGCATATTTTTCCCTGAGGGAGAGTCATTGCTGCACCATGAATGAGTTTAAAATATTGTAAGGTAAAGCTACCCCTGACCGTTAGGTCGTCGCGGACGACTCTGGGGTTGCGGCGCTCATCTCGCTTTACTGGCCAAGGGAGCCGGCGTTTGTCCGCAAACAACTTCCAGGTCATGTGGCCAGCATGACTAAGCCACTTCTGGTGAACCAGAGCAGCGCACGGAAACGCCATTTACCTTCCCGCCGGAGCGGTACCTATTTATCTACTTGCACTCTGACGTGCTTTCGAACTGCTAGGTGGGCAGGAGCAGGGACTGAGCAACGGGAGCTCACCCCGTCACAGGGATTCGAACCGCTGACCTTCTGATCGGCAAGTCCTAGGCTCTGTGGTTTAACCCACAGCACCACCCACGTCCCTACTATTATTTGAGTTAGGTAGAAAAAGTGAAACAAAAAATCTCTCAGAAAAATCATTGGGGGGGGTTAAAAAAATTGAGAGGGGGTCAGCCAAAGTGTTTCAGGTCTGTTGCTTTCCTTTTCAAGTGGGGAAATTTCAGCGCAACCTTAATTGCTATTGCATTTTCATTCCATCCTTCTTCGAAGGAGCTCAGAGAAGTATACCTGTACATCGTTTCTTTCCTCTTTTCCCATTTTAATTTCTTAGGCTGAATGATAGCCCAAAGTCATTCAGTGAGCTTCAGAGTGCAGTAGATATTTGAACCTGTTTCCCAGGCCCTCCTATCCAACAATTTAATTCCTACACCATAGTGACTATCAATGAAAATCCACATGAGTGTCATTCAGTTTACATACCACATCTCTTTCCTCTATTATCAGCTTCTCTGATGGTTCAGATGGTCTGTTGAGTCCCATCAAAGGCAATAGGATGAAGAGCCTTTCACTTTGTACTGTGCATCCATTCATTTGATAAAAACTGACTTTGGTTTGATCATGTTTTGTCTTCAGTACTTGTTTATGCAGCACAGAGAATGGATGTTTCAAATGATGGCCCTATTTCAAAGGATGCTGGCTTTATGAACACCAGACTTAGGCAAAATAAGAGTTAATGCAGAAGCCCAAATCATCCAGTGGTTTCTTTTGGATATGGAAACTTATTATTCCCCCCAGGGTAGCAGTGAACTCTGATGTGTATAATATCTGCAAAACTGTAAGAAAGGATATCTAAACATGCAGATTTACTGTATTGTTCTGAGAATACAGTCAACAAGGGACCAAAAATCTGATTTCCAAATCACAGTGGAACATGTCCTGTTTTGTTATACACTAACACTCAAGCTGTTCCAAAAGTTAATGTTGGCATGTCAGCCTTGAATTAGGAAACTAGGGAAGATTTAAGCAACTTTTACACAATAGTAAGTTGTCACTGCATTGCTGTAAACTAGGTCTCAGGGGCAATTGTTGAGTTATATTGGTGGCAAGATTGATAGCCATCAGGACCACTAACTGTTTGGGCTCCCGTCCAAGCCCCAGAGGGATAGTAATATTAGTCTGTTATAGACAATATCCCAAATGAGAGCTTGACACTAGGAATGAAAGGATTCCTTACATACCATTACACTTTATCTCGTGGATTCTTACATTCCATTTTTCCTGAATTCTGGTTTAATGATTTTATATATATATATATATATATATATATATATATATATATATATATATATAAAATATAATATATATTATATATTATATATATATATATATATATATATATATATATATATATATATATATATATATATATATTTTTTTTTAAAAAATGAGAATTTGCCATCCTGACTGGAGCTAATGGGAACTGTACTTAACTTATGTAATTAACATAAAAGAGCCTCCTGTATCAGGCCAATGGCCCATCTTGTCCAGCAGCCATTTCTTTCACTATGGATGGAAGGATAAAATATTTGAGGTTTTATACTTTAGCATAATAGATGGGAGGATAGAAATTACAAAGGTTTATTAAATGAGAGTTGAATTAGGACAGACAAAATAAATGACTTCTTCACATCAGCACCGACCCGATACACTTCACTGCCTAAGGAAAAGGAAAAGATGGCAACATACAGACACCCCATTCCACATACAGAGGTCATTCCTGTCTCCCTAGCATTTGCCACCTGAGGTGGGTGCCTCACTTTGCCTAATAACAGAGCAAATGTATACTGTTCCCACAAGATGGGGTGATGGCTTCAGGTTTAGATGGCTTTAAAGGGGGATTCAATGACATAATAAAGGATAGTCTTATCAATGGCTCTTTCTTACATTATTTGAGTTTAAGATGCTTTTCTAAGAAAACAGTCCCGGCAGTTCAAAGGCACAACAATGAGATAATCAGTAGCTAACATCTTGAGCTGAGTCTGCAGGCTGTTTGGAAGCCAGTTCAATTGGATAAGATGATCAGACGATAACAGCGTGGGTGGCAAAACAGTGATTAGGCAAGCAATGTAGTCCTATATCCGCTTACCTCAGAGTAAGCCCCACTGAACTCAGTGGGACTTAACTTTTATAGGGACAGATGTCCTGTAAGGCTGAGATCCTGAGGTTATTTACATGGATGGCAGTTTCTCTGGCATCTACCTCACTTTCAAGTAAATTTCCATAGGATCGGGCTACAGAAGTCCTTGTGAGTTGTTTTGATACCTTTTCCTCGCAGTTATAATTTAGTGCAGCCAAGAGGGGAAAGCACCAGTTATGGAGTTTCTTAACTTCCATGCCTGGAAGAGGAATGGGCAATAGACTGAAAGAATTCTGGTCAACAGTAATGGGAAACTGGCATGGTTATGCTAATTATTTACTTTATCCAGATTATTTCTGCAGCTCTGAATATTCTCCTCCTCCAGGCCTGTTGAAAGTACTGCCTTGTTGCTGTGCAATCAGAGAGGAGCATGCAAAGGTGTACAATTTATAGCCTTTTACTTAACAGGTGGTAGCTGTGCGTTTCCTGTACTGGATAATAAAAAAGAAAATCATGTCCTCTTTTTGTCTTTTCCTCTCTTCTCAACATAAAAGAGGGGCAGTATTAGTCACAGTTTGCATGGACAGTTGCCAGCCCAATCGCTTGCTATTTTTCTTTTCTTTTTTGAGCCTAATAAAAATGTCTATTAGGCTTTTGTAGGGATTTAGAGAATGACCTGCACCACTGGCCAAAGCCGAATGAAATTGGCAAAGCACGACAGTCAAATCCCATGTTGCTTTGCAACTTACAAACAATCTAAAAGCCTTGTTGAAATGTAGCAGCCATGGCAAGCTTGCGCTCTTTGCCAAAGCACTC
This sequence comes from Podarcis raffonei, assembly GCF_027172205.1. Classification (NCBI taxonomy): domain Eukaryota; kingdom Metazoa; phylum Chordata; class Lepidosauria; order Squamata; family Lacertidae; genus Podarcis; species Podarcis raffonei. The sequence goes on along the minus strand of NC_070608.1, from coordinate 20,783,435 downwards.
TAGGGGTACGTTCCAAACAAGATCTGATCTCTCAGGCTCGGACAGTGAAGGGGGGGAAAAAGAAAAGAAAAAAAGAGGTTAGGTTCTGTCAATATCGTGCACAGTACAAGCAGGGGGAGAAATTCCCCTTGACTTGTTTTCTTAATGAGACATCCCCTTGGATCTGTTTCATCTGTGCTCCATGGGATCCGATTAGGAAGACTTTCATCCAGCCAAAAGTCAAATGAAATTATCAGGAGTGAAGGCTAGAAGGGGACCATGAAACTGGATTTTCCAAGAGGCAACTCCAGTGTTCACCCCACCCTCCTCCTCCAAAACAAAAACAAAAGCAAAATCCATGGGGAGAAGCAAAGTAATAAAAATGGTTATAAACTTAAATGACCCCGCCTCCTTAGCATGCAATTAAATAAATAATAATGGTTCTACACTAGTAAGAACTTAGTCCACACATGTGATACCATATTTTTCGCCCTATAGGACACACTTTTCCCCCTCCAAAAATGAAGGGGAAATGTGTGTGCATCCTACGGGGCGAATGCAGGCTTTCACTGAAGCCTGGAGAGTGAGAGGGGTCGGTGTGCACCGACCCCTCTCCCTCTCCAGGCTTCAGGAAGCTATCCGCAAGCTGTGGGAGCCCGCGGGAGTTCCCCCCGGGCTCCCCCGGCTTGCGCAGCGCTGCCTCTTATCCTGAAGCCCCGGCGCGCTCAGCAGTCATGCCGGGGCTTTGGGTAGCTCTGCGCAAGCCGCGGGAGGGCTCCCACGGCTTGCGCAGCGCTGCTTCTTATCCCGAAGCCCCGGCGCGCTCAGCAGTCATGCCGGGGCTTTGGGTAGCTCTGCGCAAGCCGCGGGAGGGCTCCCACGGCTTGCGGAGAGCAGCCTGTTCTGGGGGCTGGGGTTGGGGGAAGCTCGGGCTTCCCCCGCCCCAGCCTCGCGCCTTGGGGGGGGGGAATAATTTTTTTTTCTTTATTTCCCCCCCAGAAAACTAGGTGCGTCTTATGGGCCAGTGCGCCCTATGGGGCGAAAAATACGGTACTTTGTGAAAAACCGCTGAATAACAATGAAGATTTTAAATGGCATAGCTCTTTGCTTTCCTATTTGTTTTCCCCTCAACACTATCCTATGAGATGTAGAAAATGTTATCACAGTTATTGGAAAGATAATTGGAACTTAGGTGCATTGTCTTCACTAGATATTGTGTATATTTTTTTGTGGGGGGATGCCAAATTTTGATTATGAAATTATTGGTTGTTGTTTTTTTTAAAAAAATGCATTTTTAGGTGAAATATTAACTAAAAAATTGAGTGCTTTGGCACTTGTCCAATCCTAAATATCATTACATCTTAATTATCAAATACAGGATATCAAATCCTGTAATGTCAAGTATCTGGGATAACTTAAAGATTCTATCTGTAGGCATCAATGTTTATGGAGAGAGAGAGGTAGAAATATTATGCTTTTATCTACCTTTCTCTTTTGGGGGGGGGTCCTTTTCTTTTTCTTCTTTTTTCTGACTTTGTTCTTTCTCAAGAAAGTAGCTGTTTTATCTTAGTATATTATAAAAAGATACTTTGTAATGGGCATGTATTTTTAAATATCTATGAATAAGTATCAGTACATAAGTTCAATTTTTTAGGTGGGGGGAATGAGAGAAATCTGAAAATGTTTGGGTTCACTTTAATTCCACCGCTGATCATCACCTGTTTTATGGCAGGAAACAACAATTTATCCAACAGGAACGAAAGGTTGTCATCCTACATTAAGGATGGGGGACTTACGGCCCTTTAGACATCAACTTTGGGGAGCTGGATCCCAGCATCATCTGGAGAGTCATCTCTGCTCTACAAAATGAATGGCCTTTTGATATTTTGGCTCTGCTTACAAACTATAGCAAGTATATCCTGTAGAGAAAGGTCGGTGCTCACTAGAGCCTCTTCCATGCCCTTCCTGGCCCAATGGATTATACAGAGAGAGGTGCTTCTGTGGGTATCATTTAGGGTAGAGGTAAAGGTAAAGGGACCCCTGACCATTAGGTCCAGTTAAATTTGACTTTGGGGTTGCGGCACTCATCTCGCTTTACTGGCCGAGGGAAGCGGCATACAGCTTCCGGGTCATGTGGCCAGCATGACTAAGCCGATTCTGGCAAACCAGAGCAGTGCATGGAAATGCCGTTTACCTTTCCGCCGGAGTGGTACCTATTTATCTACTTGCACTGTGTGCTTTCGAACTGCTAGGTTGGCAGGAGCAGGGACCGAGCAACGGGAGCTCACCCCGTCGCAGGGATCAGAACCACCGACCTTCTGCTCTGTGGTTTAACCCACAGCGCCACCAGCGTCCCTATCATTTAGGGTAGTACAGGTCAAATCCAGAACCTTAAATTGTGCCCGGCAGAAAACAGACAGAGAGAAGCACAGTAAACCAATAGAGAAATGGGACTGGAATGGCCTGGCCTGGAGATATGGCTTGCACACTATATTGCAGATCTCACTTGTTCAGTGTTGTGCTTAGGTGACGTTTGATGTGTTTATGGTGTTGTTCTCAACCTGTGACTGTTTTTTTACAGCTTCAGGCTGGGAACTAAGCATGACTGGATGCTCCACCATATAAAAATATCCCCTACCACCCAGGGGAAGGTGGTAGGCTACTCTTCCTCCTCACCTGCACATAAGTATGGGATGCCCCTTAGCCATACACCACCGCCACCTGTAGTCTGAAGAAGATAGACCAGACACAAGCAAGAACTACCCTTTACAATCAGTCGAACAAGTATTTTCCTGGGGTTGTTTTTTTAAAAGCCAAAGCAGCTTTAGGAGTCAGAAACCTTGAGCAGACTATCATTTGAGCACTTGCCTCTTTCGCTGTGGGCCAATTTCACTCTTCTGAGGAAAGTTATGATAAAAGTACTGATTGCTTTCCTTCATGAGGTAAAAAGCAGCTTGGGTGGGTGATTTTTGATGTGGGGGGAAATGAGTCAGAAGAAAAAACTGAAGTGCACTTTCCTCACTCAGTGTGATGTTCAACACCAGACTGTAGCCTTAGCCAAAAGCAGCTGCACAAAGACATGTGTGTGTGTGTGTGTGTTTTTGTTTGACATGCAACTTACCATCTTGTGTTGTTGTGATCCTTCGTCTTTTTTGTGGTTTTGACTTTATCTGGCTTTTATAATGTTTTGATGATTTTACTGTGCAAACATTTTGAGCTCGCTCAGAATAAAATGTGCACAATAAACAAACAAAGTAAGAGCATAAGAACGCAAGCTCTTACGTTATTTGTTTATTGTATATTTAAGCCACGCTGAATCAAACCAAGCCAAAGGGTCCATTTAGTCCACCAGCTCTTTCCCAAGAATGACCAGCCAGATATCTTTGAGGAACTCACTAGCAAGCCATGAAAACAACAGCGCTCCCCTGTTACTCGTCCTCAGCACCTGGTATCTGCTACTGGAGACTCCATTTGGCTACAAAATTACAAAACCATTGAAGGAACTACCCTCCCTGAATTTGCCTAACCTAATTTGTGTCCACTACCATATCTTGAGGCACAAAATTCCAGATTAATCATCTATTGTGTGAGGAATTACCTTGTGTTGTCCATCCCAGATCAAACAACTTCGATGAGTGATGCAGAGCTCTAGTAGCAAGTGAACCCAGACTAGGGAGCACACACCCCATTGGCTCCTTACAGAACCAGCAATGGCCTGAGATAAATGCTGAGGCAGCTTTAATAATAATAATAATAATAATAATAATAATAATAATAATAATAATAATTTATTTATATCCTGCCCTCCCCAGCCAAAGCCGGGCTCAGAGCGGCTAACAACAGTAAAAATAGCACAATTTACATAAAATCACAGTCAATTAATTGAAATACATTCTAAAATCAATTCAGAATCAAATTAATGGCAACCATTGGGCTAGAGTTCTATGAAGATTATAGAAGGAGAGAGTGGGTCAGACTGTGCCTTGGCCAAAGGCCTGGTGAAACAGCTCTGTCTTGCAGGCCCTGTGGAAAGATGTCAAGTCCTGCAGGGCCCTAGTCTCTTGTGACAGAGTGTTCCACCAGATCGGGGCAATGGCCAAAAAAGCCCTGGCTCTAGTTGAGGCCAGCCTAACCTCCCTGTGGCCTGGGATCTCCAATATGTTTTTATTTGAAGACCATAAGGTCCTCCGTGGGACATACCAGGAGAGACGGTCCTGTAGGTACGAGGGTCCTAGGCCATATAGGGCTTTAAAGGTTAAAACCAGCTTTTAGCTGCCCTGAGGGAAAGGCCGAAGAAAGGGATTCCAGGCTAGGGAACACAGATACCATTGACTCCCAGTTGGCCTGAGAGGCTTTTGTCACTCTACATTTTATATAATGTATTTATTTATTTATTACAGTATTTTAAAATTGTAAACAGCCTGGGCAGAAATCCAATAAATAAATCCAATAAATAAATACTGTTATGCCATGCATTGTTATCCGCAGAACCAAGAGTGAGGGAAAGGGTTGGGTGGCAGAGACCAAATACTTCGCACAGCACATTCTTAAACTTTCTGAAGATGCAGTGATGGCAACCAAGTTGGATAGACTTAAAAGGTAATATTAGACAAAATCCTGGAGGATAAGGCCACAAGCCGCTGTTCTACCTTCCACTGTCAGAGGCAGCATGCCTCAGAATCACAAGTGGGGATCAGTGCTGTTGCACCCAGGTCCTGCTCTTGCATAACCTACAAGATTCCTCATATGAAAATAGGGGCATTTCTCCCCACCCCCCATTCACACTTCCAACACTACTACACCAATGGGAGACCACATACACCCTCCACCATCCTAAGAAAACCCCTTAATCACAATTTTATTTTATTCTTTGGTAGATTTACCAAAAAAGCAAAAACAAACCCACCAATAAATACATTTTAGAAAGGGGCAAGATTAGACGCAGATGCATAAAGCTTTTTTTATTTTTATTTTTTAATTAAGACTCCTAGTGCTCCGCTCTCCCTTTCTTCCCATCCAGGGCAGCCCTGCCCTCTGCCTGCATGCCAGCAGTCAACAATGTCTAGGCAACACGATGACCATATACATACATAATAGACAATCTTTGTAAGATTCCTTCAAATCATAAAAAGTTCAAAAAGAAATCTTTAGTCTCAAAGTCTCTGAAAATCTTTAAATGAAGCGAGGTACCAAACTTTGTACGGTGGAAGACAAGCTGTGAAGCTTTGTGTATTCAACAATGATGTCCAACACTGGACAGTAATTCTGGATATTGACTACTGTTTCGTAGAATTCTCCATCAGCGTGGTGGGTGGATATAGAATGCTTTATAAACCCATCTTCTTTCAAATGAATGTATATAAATGAAAATATCAAATGCTGCGGAACAGTGCTCATGTAATAATGTAGTCACTGCATGCCAGTAGTGGCATTCTCTCTTCCTCCTTGCCTGCTCTCCAGCAGCTGCTGTGAGCTGCCCAAGTAGGCCAGCAACAGCAGCTATGGAGGGGCCGTGGAGAGGTAACAGGATGCTGCCTTGCAGTCACCACTGCCACCACTGCAGTCACTCAAGACAAGTGCTGGCTGATCCTTCTCCCCAAGCTCAGCGGCAGCACTGGCAGGGAAAATAGGGGCATTCCGGGATCAAATCAAAAGCCGGAATGCCTTTCCTAATTCCAGGACTATCCCTGGAAAATAAGGACACTTGGAGGGTATGCTTTTGGGCTTCCCTCAGGCACCTGCAGTGCCGGATTTATGTATAAGCTAAACAAACTATAGCTTAGGGCCCCACTCTCTTGCCCCCCCAATATTCTTCTTCCTAATTGTATTTCAGTCGGCGGTTCGAATCCCCGCGACGGGGTGAGCTCCCGTTTCTCGGTCCCTGCTCCTGCCAACCTAGCAGTTCGAAAGCACTTCAAAGTGCAAGTAGATAAATAGGTACCGCTCTGGTGGGAAGGTAAACGGCATTTCCGTGCGCTGCTCTGGTTCACCAGAAGAGGCTTAGTCATGCTGGCCACATGACCCGGAAGCTGTCTGTGGACAAACGCCAGCTCCCTCGGCCAGTAAAGCGAGATGAGCACCACAACACTAGAGTTGTCTGTGACTGGACCTAACAGTCGGGGTCCCTTTACCTTTATTAATATACTTCTTCTTAATTGTATTTCAGTTCAACAATTACTTTGATAAAATACATATTTTGTTACTTTTAGATACCTATGAGGTCCATAAATTACCATATAGCATATATTCAACACAAAAAACAGCGCCAATTTGTTGTTGACAAAGGACAGCTGGACATATAAAAGGCCCCATTCCCTTCAGTAGCTTAGGGCCTCATCCAGACCTGGGCATCTGGTTGGCCACCATAAGAAGCAGGGATATTGTCGCTGCACTCATGGCCTGCCTTTCCCAGAGGCACGTGGTGAACAGAATGCCGGACTAATGGAAATGCTACAGGCGCTGACAGGCTCAGGGTCTTAACTGGGCAACAAAGCAAGTGGAGATTCTCCAGCTCCTATGTAGAAATCTCCTCCCTCTCCCAGCTCCCCCTCAGCTGGCCTTCCTTTTTACTGACAATGAGTTTGCTACATACTGTGACTGTTGCATTTTAATGAGTTTATGCATGGCTTCTTTCGGAGCGAGCAATTAAAAGAAAGAAAGAAAAGAAGACATGGCACAAAAGGCGAAACTCCTCATTTACTGCTGCTCTATTATTTCTGCACAGGTTTAAGTTGGCCTTTATTTTACTTAGGCCTATTCTCTACTTAATCTCGCTCTGGTCTCAAGTGCTGGCAAACCAACCACACTAACTTCAGCAGAAAAGGCCGGTTTAGGAGTTACCAATTCAAGCCTTTCTCTCTCCTCACTCCATTCTATGCAACGCACCCAGAGAAGAAAAAAGGTCGCTTAAATCCATCTCCTGCTTAGCTGCATTGTGGCTCACTCTAACCCACAACAACAGTGAGCAAACCTTCCTGACACTGCAGGCTTCGATACGTTCATTTATACATTTGCACTATGCCCAGTGCGACCAAACCGGTCACGCTCCCCGAAATCTGTCTCTGGTTCCTCAGCTGAGGAAGCGATGCAGAATCCATGGCCTTCTATATTTTCTTCAGCTGCAACTCCCATCAGCACCAACCAGCACTCTAAAGCCACCCCAATGAACTTCGTAGCTGACTGGGGATTTGAAACCTCGACTTTCCAGTCCTAGTTTAGCACTTTATCCACTACAGAACATGCCACGTCCAAGCAGGAGTTGGCGAATGCAGTTCAAACACCATTCTGAGGGCTCATTTTAGGAGTTTGCAACCAGGCACAAGATTTAACTTGTGTCTGTAGCTTTAGTAAGCAGCTTCTTCTGTTTTGGAGCTGCTGTGTGTCTTTCCAGCTCAACACATTTTTCAGGAATGAATTTGATCTGTTAAAAAAGTTTTGTCTTCCCCCATTTGTTGTCATGGGGAATCTAAAAATGACCGTAACTTCACAGAATTTGATTCAATTTTCAGACATAGGAGGGACTCCATAGTGAATTAAGGCTGCCAACCAAAGGCAGATACATCCATATCTTTTATTGTTAATCAGTTGGGGTGCTTCATGGGAATGATTCACGAGGCAATGAAGGTTCAGCAGAAAATGGACCTTCACTGGGAGAAAGGTGATAATAAACATCCACTCAGCTGTGCAATCTCTTTCTGACTCCCCACCCCATGCCAACTGCTTAAATCTTCACACTACTTGACTTCTGCAGGAAGTTTTATTTGAAAAAAAGAGGGGGAATTGTTTTGTTTCTCTACAAGTCCACAGTTGTTCCTTTTTTGATAGTTGCACTCCATTTATTATAGACAGCAGAGTTGCTCATTTAGTTAAGCCATCCAGGAACCAGATGGTTCCTATCAGTTGAGATGAAGAAAAATGAAGAGCTATTCTTGAGAAAACCTGACATCAACAAGTCTCAGAAACGATGCCAAGCAACAAACTTAGACCGGGATTTGGATGGCTCAAAGTGCCAACACTACAAGGCTTGGTGATGGCAGAAAGTGGGAAAACATAGCTCAAACAGGGCAATCCAGACTCAAGAACTCTTTTTAATAATTTTTGGAGACTGGAAACCCTACTTTTAGTCTATCAAGACTTTCAATGAAATTTTACACGGCAATTTTACATGAAAAGCTATCTTGGGTGGGGAAGGTCAGATACAGCATGTTATCCAATTAACACATCCCATCAATGCAAGGATTTACACTTGCACAATCAAATTTCACCCCTCTCCTCCCCCTGCACACACCCTAAATCTGTTCTGTCAGTTTCCCCAGTGCAGATTTTGGGAGGGGTAAAGTTATGTTGTGCAAGCATAAATCTTTGCACTGATGGGACACATTCATTTCCTGCTGCAAAGAGACAAATAACATAGGAAATTGCCTTAACATGAGTCAAATTGTTGGTCCATCTAGCTCACTACAGCCTATGGTGACAGGTGGTAGATCTCCAGGCTTTCAAGCAAGTTTAGCAAAGGGTACCGCACTCCTCAAGATGGCCATCCTACAGGAGTGCTCCTATTTGATGTAAGTCATAGGATTCTCCCGCTGGATTGACCCAGTGTATACTTCTGGGAGGCAGGAGGCCAGAAGTCAATGGTTGTACCCAGTGCCTATGTCAAACACCTCTAACATCTGGAATCAATAAAGCTGTGGCCTTATGTGACCCCCCAAAGCATTGTGTTCTGTCTGGTGTATTACTCTGGATGATGCAATGCTTCTTGGCTTGAAACCAAATGTGTGGACTAACTCCATAGGGAAAATTGGGGTTGGATCACATGTTTGTCCCATTGACATAAATGGAACTTTAAGTGAGTCATGAAAAACTTGTCCTGCTGATTTGAATGGAGCTAAACAGTGACAAACTTCCTTTGGATCCAGCAAGTTGTATTTGGAGGTGCGAAGTAAATGCAAGTTCTCTTACTGTATCTCTCACTCCTGTAAGTCATCACTTGATACTGCACTCATCAAGTGATGAACTTCAATGTAGTGAACCAATCTTGAACCTTTTACTTTGTCTAGTGCTTCTTGAGACCGTCATCGAACAGCTAGGAGAGGAGGCCACCAGAAATATCTGCTTTTGCTTGACTAGAATACAAACAATCCAGTCTTCTCTGATTCATACATTTATTAAATTTGTATTACACCCTTCTTCCCAAAGAAGCCCAGGATGGCAAACATCAAAATGTTAAAACAATACCATTTAAATAAGATAAAACACACTAAAAACTTTAAAAAAGCAATTAGAAACCATCTAAAAACATTTCATGTGTCTGAAAATATCTTAAAATGTTTGGAGTCCTTACTCCCAAATTATGGGGATGTTACTGTGCTTGGTACAGACCATCCGCACTAAGGAACTTGGATGGATGTGGAGGTGCAAACATTCACAGCTGGATGCTATCCAGATGTCTTATTTATATCACACACTAGATTTTATCAGATCTGTTATGCTTCGTTTTGGAATAATTTACATGTAGATAGGCCTTGCAGTAAAAATCAGGAGTTGGCAGGACAAGTTGTACCCAGTTCCCAACTGTGTTGTTAGCTGTGTTAAAAAAGGGGGGAGTTCAATCATTTTGTTTCGCTATCCAAATCCACAATTGTTCAGTTTTGACTGTTGCACTAACGTTTATTAACTCACACAACTGAGTTGGTCTGATAGTTCAGCTGCTCAGAACCAGATGGTTTCTATCAGGAGAGTGACCTTAAAAATTGGGAGTGGGGATTATGATTCAGGAGGTGATTACATGCTCCACCCCCATCCCTACACACAACCACAACCTAACCTTCATAGCCACAGCCACTGCTTACAGAACAGTTGGGTCGTGATCCCCAATGCAAGAGTCAGCCTAAGACACCCAGCTGTAGAATGCATACTCCAGTTTTAATTATTCTGGTGCCTTTGTGCATGCTTTATCAATGGACTGCCACATTCTCTTGAGTGCCAGGAAATTCTCTGCTTATACCCTTCCAATTTTTTGTCTCATGACATATATATTTGCCAGCAGCCTTTTGGCAAGAAACAACTCAGTGGATACTGCGTTAGTTGTCTCTGTGGTACACAACCGCATGACAGCTGTCTAGTTACTACACTGACACTTGTCAATGCTTTGAAATGAGATGAATGCGTTTCTTGCCCTACCCCACAAAAGATTCCTCCCATCCCTGCAGCCATCTTCAGATTCCCATGCCCCAATGGCATAGTGGCTGGTTCCCATTGGCAATGTTTACTGAGCTGTTTTTTCAGCAGAAGGGTGGTGACTTGTAAGCCCAGCACACCAGAACATTTGTGGGTAACAAGGACAGTCATCTGGGAGCTATAAGTGGGGTGGGAATTCCTGCAATCCACTTTTTGCCATAAACCACTCTGTCACTCCCAAACTTGCTTGCTGGTAGGATTACATATTTCCCCAGACTTTGCAACAATAAGTGTACACAAAAATATGAAATTTCCTTAAACGATGCATAGTTAATCTATCTATCCCACTTTTCTGGGATGTCCAATGAAACAAAGTACAAAAAAAAATTGCCTAAAACATAATGAAAACTAGCAATATATCCAAACCTACAATTGAAAGAACAAAATCAATCCAGAAGCCAGGAGCTAAGATAAAATGTTAATTTTTATTTTATTTTATTTTTAAAAATATTCCAGCCTGGATGGAATCATTCTTGTTTTGCATGCTTGTTGGCGAAGGTTTTATTATCACTCTGCTAAGATGTACACTTTGAAACAAATGCTTGGATTTATATAAACGGAAAAAGCAAATATCCAAAATATGTAAACAATGCGGCATTATTTGAGTGGTTTGGGTTTCACGACAATTATAGTAAGTATGCAGATCTGGTTTTGATGGGCCATGCAGAAGACGTTGGTAAAGTGCTAAATGTGCAAGTAATTATGAACTTGGCACAGTAGCACTATTTATACTTTAAACTGTACATTTGCTGCTTTGGGGGAGGATGTTTACTTAACCAGAATCTATTAAACATGCTGAAGAGTATCACCGGGGAAGACGGGAAAAAAAGCTGTAGCCCGAAACATCTTTCATTGATGAAACACAGAGTCAGTCAGTCATCACAAATGGTAAAGAAAGGCAGACACAAGTTGGCAGAATACAGGAGACCCTTAGGTGTCTTTTATCTCCTTTTTAAAAAATCTGCGCTGAAGTGTTTGGTGACAGTGAAAAGGGCTCGTGGGGCCGGCAGCTTGAGTCTTTCACTGAGTTACGTACTTTGCAGTCATGGAAACATAGGAAGCTGCCATTGGTCCACTGAGCTTAGTGCTGACTACACTGACGGACAGCAGCAAGTTTCCAAGCAGGGAACATTCCCAAACTTTCTTCTGCATGGGAAGCAAATGCTCTCCCACTGAGGTACGCCCTTTCTCTTGTTTTGCACCACTGCCTCAAGAAACAACGTTGTAAGGAGGGGAGGGGGGGAAGAAATGGACATTGGTGGGCTACCTCCCCCAACTATATATGCTTTCATCACAGTCATCTCCCATTTTCTCTTTGAAGAAGCGCCAGCGTTATCCCTCTGCTGCAATTTATTTGTCACTAGCTGGTGTTTAGGCCACCCATCCCAAAGATTAGTTGAGTGGATGGCCTGCAAATAGATTTTATTTTTAAGGTGTGTAAACCTAGGAGACCATACTATTTGGAGTGATTAAACCACACAGATACCATATTTTCTGTTTGTTGAGTTTCAGTGCCATGCAACACCAAAATGTTACACTTTCAGGCACCTAACATCAGTACAATATTTGACTGACTGACTGACTGACTGATCGATTGATCAACATGTATTGATCAACACTTCACTTGCCAGAAAGCCTCTAAGCAGTTTACAAATAACAGGCTAAAAGAATCATTAAAAAAAACAACCAATACAGTGGTACCTCGGGTTACAGATGCTTCAGGTTGTAGACGCTTCAGGTTACAGACTCCGCTAACCCAGAAATAGTACCTTGGGTTAAGAACTTTACTTCAGGATGATAACAGAAATCGTGCGGCGGTGGCAGCAGCAGGAGGCCCCATTAGCTAAAGTGGTACCTCAGGTTAAGAACAGTTTCAGGTTAAGAACGGACCTCCAGAATGAATTAAGTTCTTAACCAGAGGTACCACTGTAAAAGCAAACATTGACAACAAACTGGCATGTTTTCCCCCAAAATATTAATATAACCAGCAATTTAAAAACAATTATATAAAGCTACATGACAAAAAATTATCTGTGGGGGGTTATTTGGGGGGTGGGGATAGGAAATGCAGATTAATGCCAAAATGGGATAGACTGGACTATGAAAATGGCACAGAGCAGAAGTAGACTCATCCATCCAACCTTCCTCAAATTCTGTAAGCTCTTAGTTGATGTTTCCCCACTCAGTTCCCATTCTAGGACATGAGAGTGGGGAGTGATTTAAAGCAGTTTCTCTCACCACATTAAAAAGTTGATCCTTTTAACATGGCTCACTAATTATTATTCATCAATGCATATTTGCATAAATGTAAGTCAGATGTGTCTGTGCTCTCATATAATGTATCTTCGCTCTGTCTGCTTCCCTAAAAAAAGTGAAGTTGAACTATGTTTGATTTGCAGATATGAACTAAAATATGATCTCTTTTAAGGGGTAGAATTTTCTCATACAATGCAGAAGAATCTTCTATATATTCAGAAGATTATAATGAGTTAGGGTTGAAAGAGTATTATTTTGAATAAAGAATGTGAAGCATTAAATGCATAACATCCCTCTGGAAGAAATATATATTTAGCAACATAAGCTTAACTTTTAATTGGAGGGGCTAGATTCTATTAACAATGCTTTACATGTGCATCTTATGGATTTTATTACTACTTAGTCCAATTCTCATCTTCCACAGAGAGTCACACAGACCCACAGTATGCTTTAAAGTGTTGAAGAAGATTTCCAAGCTTTTGCAAAAGCTACTTTACACTCACAAGTGATGAGAAGGAGAAATCAGGAACGGAGTTATCAGTTGCATGGAAATGATGTCCTACAGCAATGCACCAGCCATAAGATGTATCTTGTGTGTGTATCTGTTGCACTGGGAAGCAACTTGAACTGTTTCAGATCCATCTACATCTTTCCAATCTGACCTGTTGTTCAGGACCTAATAAAATCTGACCCTCACCAAATATAAAGGGGAATCTACAAATAGCTAAATCTCCCCCCTCTTTCCATAGAAGTGTGTGGAATTTGCAGGCAAAGGAGTCCCTCCAGAGTGGCTTAAGCTTGCCAAACTGTGGAGAGATCCATCTGGGGTATGGGGGGGGAGCTTTAATGTTTAAAACCAACCTTCTATGTTAGTCCTGTTTGGCAATCCCCTGGTTTTTAGAGGCAGAATGCCTCCCTTCCAGTCTACTCCCAAGATTTACTGAGATACTATATGTAACTGGTGAGTAGCTACTGTCTGTATAATCTACAGCTTCATTCTGTTGCACTCTTTGGTCAGCACTGAGAGAAGATAAATAAAACGAAAGTCATTTGTAATGGAAAATATTACAAACCGTTTAATTTTAGCAAGTGATGATTTGCTGCCCTATATAATTAGTTTTCCCTTCATTCTCTGACCTAAATATTATGCTCTTTTGTTGTATCCATGAAACCACACATCCTGCATTTAAATCCTACAAGACCCATTAAAAATGGTGTAGCATAACTATTGTATGAAAATGAGCCAAGTAAGAGAAAGGTTGAGTGCAGTGGAGTGGGTTATTAAATCCTTGCTCTGGTCAGTCTTCTTCCATTGCAAATTTGTGCAGCCAGAAAGCTGCCAGAAAGGAAAGCAGCTATCTTGTGCCCATGTTATGGTTCTGTTTCTGGAAATGTTTCCCAAACAAGTGGTTGTTGTTGTTTTGGACACATGCAAAATTCTAACTGGACACAACCTTTTTTGTTATCACAGATGCCCCCTTTTACATCACCATCACCATTGTCATCACATATAATGGTTGTCCCTATGTAAAACTATGTTACACCAAGGGAGGAATTCAATGTAGCACCAGGCAGATCGTTCCATCAGTACAAGCATTTCTGCTTGCACTGATAGAATGATCAGCCCTCTCCTCCACCCTGTTCTGGGAGTTCTCCCAACTCCACAGACAAAAACTGGGGAGGCACAGAGGGAGTGGGGAGCCCTGTTGGGCTAGTGGAAGTCATTGTGTGGGCTTCTGCTGGTGGGGTTCATTCTTTGAATCCCACTCAATACGTTTATTCATATGGTTGTTTTCTGATGTACAAAATCACTGGTGGCACATTCTGTAGAGAATAAATGAGTTACTTCTTTCCTATTCTGCCTGCCACTAATGTACTGTATCCCTTTATTCTGGGTCAGACTCTCTTCAGGGAATGATACCATTGATTCTTGGGTGCCCTGCTTGGCATAGTTCATAGCTTCCCTGAGTTATGGCAAGTTCTTAAAGAAATGGGAGTGCCTGATCACCTCATTTGTCTCCTGAGAAATCTCTATGTGGGACAAGAAGCTACAGTTAGAACTGGATATGGAACAACTGATTGGTTCAAAATTGGGAAAGGAGTACGACAAGGCTGTATATTGTCTCCCTGCTTATTTAACTTATATGCAGAATTCATCATGCAAAAGGCTGGGCTAGATGAATCCCTAGCCAAAATTAAGATTGCCGGAAGAAATATCAACAACCTCAGATATGCAGATGACACAACCTTCTTGGCAGAAAGTGAGGAGGAATTAAAGAACCTTTTATTGAAGGTGAAAGAGGAGAGCACAAAATATGGTCTGAAGCTCAACATCAAAAAAACAAAGATCATGGCCACTGGTCCCATCACCTCCTGGCAAATAGAAGGGGAAGAAATGGTGGCAGTGAGAGATTTTACTTTCTTGGGCTCCATGATCACTGCAGATGGTGACAGCAGCCACGAAATTAAAAGACGCCTGCTTCTTGGGAGAAAAGCAATGACAAACCTAGACAGCATCTTAAAAAGTAGAGACATCACCTTGCCAACAAAGGTCCGTATAGTAAAAGCTATGGTTTTCCCAGTAGTGATGTATGGAAATGAGAGCTGGACCATAAAGAAGGCTGATCGCCGAAGAATTGATGCTTTTGAATTATGGTGCTGGAGGAGACTCTTGAGAGTCCCATGGACTGCAAGAAGAACAAACCTCTCCATTCTTAAGGAAATCAGCCCTGAGTGCTCACTGGAAGGACAGATCCTGAAGCTGAGGCTCAAATACTTTGGCTACCTCATGAGAAGAGAAGACTCCCTGGAAAAGACCCTGAAGTTGGGAAAGATGGAGGGCACAAGGAGAAGGGGACGACAGAGGACGAGATGGCTGGATAGTGTTCTCGAAGCTACCAGCATGAGGTTGACCAAACTGCGGGAGGCAGTGGAAGACAGGAATGCCTGGCATGCTCTAGTCCATGGGGTCATGAAGAGTCGGACACAACTAAACGACTAAACAACAACAACCATGAATTCAGAGTGGAAATTGCCTTCAGATCCAGTCCCAGGTGTACATACAACACCGGAAACACTTGAACAAAATGACCTCTCTGATCCTCTCATTACCCTCTGAGGGCTCCAGCCGTACAATGACTGTCACTGAAACAACACCTGAGCTCTAGCTGTAAGGAGTCTTCAACCTGAGCCCTGTAGGGAGCTGTCCAGGGTACCACCGAAGGGTTGCCTTGCCTCCAGGCTGCTGAAGCCCTGACTCACATGGAGTGGCCTATTGATGTACACAGGAATGCATGCTGTTGACACCACACTTGGGAGAATGCCCAGCAGAGTTGTAGGCCAGTGACACAATCAGTCTGCACTGAGCAGTGCAAAGCACAATCTGCCTGATTGGTACAGAGGTAGACTGCCCTAACTTCCAACTTTAATAAGTGACAGCCTCTTAAAATAACAGTGACCCACTTTTGCTCTTCCTCTTTTATTCACTCTTCAGCCTCAACAGCTGAGCTGTGCATCATCTGCTCCATATAAACTGCTGGTGTGTATACTCTCAAAATAGTATTTAAAGTAAAACCTTTCTTTTTCTTACAGCTGCTCCCTTGCTACAGCGTTAAAGCATTTTTAATGTAATCTGGTTTGGGTTTTTTATCAGCCTCATGAGTGGAAAACCTTTAGATGTTGTTGGACTCCATCAGTGGTCAGGGACAATGAGAGTTGGAGTCTAGTAACATCTGGAGGGCCACATATCTCCCATCTTTGGCCTACCTGATTAACTGGCAAAGTTCATGTTCGCTTGTAGAATATTTCCATTGTAACTCACTGCTTCTTGTCTCTGAATTGGTTTATGTATTCTAGCTCCAAGATGTGCTCTACTCCTTCAGAACTAATGGCAAATCATCAGCTTCTGAACACAAGAACTACTGTCTGTTGGTTGACAATTTTACTATTATCCCTCACTGTTTTGCTGGGTTTTGACCTCTTGTGTTTTATTAGCTTAGATCTTAAAGTAGCAGGCTATGATGGCATTCACTCCAAAACATACCTGTAGTGACTGCCAGAACAGTCCCCCACCATCCCCTTTCCCCAGAAAATCCTGGCAAAATCAAAGAGCAAATGCATATAGCATGCCAAGAGTTCAGGTTTTACAGTTCTTCTTTGCTACTGCTTGTCATTTCTCTTCAGATATATTCAAAGTGCTATTTAACCACTGAAAACAACAAGAGGGAATTAACAACTTGCTGAATTAACAGTTGTAAATATGATGCAACACAATACTTAAGTGACTGAATTCAGTAATTTGACTTGCATACGGATCCCAGGAAAGAGAGGGGAGCTATATTTGTAACTGAGAACTGGGCTGGCTACAGGGCAAAATTACCCATTTTGCTAGAAACTCTTCAGATGTAAGATCCAAGCAAAGCGGTAATCACAACCAGGAAGAAAGTATCTGGAGTGCTATGCAAAGTTAGAAAACTGTGTCTGATTTCAACGCTGCTTGCTAAATTACGAGTTCAGTATTATTTATTGCGCATAGGTCTAACCATGCTTCAGCGTGGAAGAGTACTATTCCAATATTCCTCTTTCCCCTCTAGTTATTCCTCTCTCAACCAGTGCAGCCAGACAGCCAAACTGTCTCTCACCGCTCTCTGTCCTCAGTGTTCAGTTCATTCAATATGACTAATCACTGACCCCGTGAAACAGGAAGCCATAGCAATATAAGAAGGTGCCTTATACCAGGCCAGAGTATTTGCCCATCTAGCTTGTAGGCATTCCATGGGCATCTGGTTAGTCACTGTGAGAACAGAGTGTCATGCACCAGGAGTCAGCTTCAACTGCTGAACAGCAGCCAGAAGGGGGAGTGACTCCATCTGCAGCTGATCAGCCTTCAAGGACACAGAGTAGAAGGCACTGACTATAGCCAGGTGGCTTCAGCCTTCTTAAGCAGAGCTTCCAGCAGCAGTCAGATGCTAGAAACAACACTTGTAGTTCCTGGTCCTTCTTTTCTGCTGCCTGCTCATCTTGACCCTTGACCCCATGATCATCGGCTTCCCATCTGACCACATGCTCACCCAACACTAGGAATGGACGTGACTTTGGATGCTAACTCTGCCTCCAGGCAAATACACCTCAAAGACTCTTCTGGTTGGCTGGCCTCCCACTCCACTGAGCTCTGCACATTGCGGCTCAGCAATGAGACTACAATACAGAGGGCTGGACTAGATGGGCCTTTCACCTGATGCAGCAGAGCTCTTCTTATGTTCTAAGAACTGTCAGCTTTGGCTGGCAAGGTTTTAGGCAGACATCTTCCTCACTGCTGTTACTTGACCCTTTTAACTGGAGATACCTGGGACAGCGCAGGTGGTTTATAAACACAACAGGGGAGTTGTCATCTCTGTATAGGTTGGGATCTAGCATGCACAGTGATCACCATGCTACAATACAAGTTTGGGAAGCAGGGAATGTAATCTGATTTGCAAAGTCTGCCCTCTTCGTCTTTTTGAAAGGGAAAGCGTGTGCAAATTGGCAAAATCTGCACAGCAAATTCTGCATATGCTGTCCACTTTGAAGATTGCCTCTGCTACGGTGAGAGGGCCAAGGTGCCTGTTTCACACACCCTGCCTACAGGATCTCTGTGTGCATGAATCTACCCTAAAAACAAGAAAGTGATACCTGGCTGTTGTTTAAATGCACCTTGTGTTTTATGAGGCAGATGAACTAAGGGCCACAACAGACTTGTTTTGCTAATTGGCAGCTGCACAACATAGCTTTGACAATACGAAATGTGATGCTCTGTCTTCCTTGTACTCCTTCCCCCCAAAAAAGCTGCTATTAGTGGAAAAGGTGGTGATGAGACCCAAAGAACATATGTACCTGTTTCCCTCTTCTGCTGAGCTGAAAGCAGGTTGGTGGGTGGAATCTCCATCTCGCTGTTCTGGCTTCGGGGACAGCATTTGTAGCCTCCACAGGGCAGCGGGGTGCCTTCACGCCGCTGCCCTGTGGAGGCTTTGCGCAGCAAACCCCAAGCTCTGTCTCCCTGTTCTGGCTTTGGGCTTAGCCGCGCAGCCTGCATTCGCTCTATAGGACACACACACATTTCCCCTTAATTTTTGGAGGGGAAAAAGTGCATCCTATAGAGCGAAAAATACGGTACATCAGGAAAGGGCATGACAGGAAGGGTTAAGTAAGTCTTGTTAGGTCACCTTTGATACTTTTTAAATACAAAATGACTGACAAATGTAATAATATAATGATAATGATTTTAAAAACCTCTTCTCCCACACCAGCACATCCACAATTTTCAAAATCATCCCTGAGGAGCTGCTAATGAATAACAACAACAAAAACGCCGCATGAGATCCTCATCACAGCTTTCCTTTATTTTGTCTAGTTTAGCCCTAGGGCTTACTCTAAAAATGTTGGCATTTCATCTATGACTAACAGGAAATATGGCGCTGAACTCTCAATTTAGTAATGTGGGAAACATTCAAAACTGGAGCCCACTTTAAAGCAAGACCCCAAAGCCCTGCTTTTATAGCATGGTGACACATTCTTCACACACCAGCCACAAATTCTGGTCCTCCAGGTGCTTGACAATTCCATCTCTGCAGTTCATGGTAATCAGGAAGAAAAACTAGGAGGCTTAAAACTCCACTAATGGGTCAGCATTAGAGGTGGACACATCAGGCTATCTCTGGTGGATGTCAATTTCATTCATTCAAAAGTCATATGTATATACATTCATAAGGTTTCTTTGGATTAATACAGATGCAGTCATGCAAATCTGTTATGATACAAGTCCATTCCATCCTGTTTCTGCATTAATCTGTGCATATATAGAGATATATAGGTAATCATATTTAAATATATATGTATTTTATCACAATGTACACAGTTCTAAACATATTGTATCCTAAAACATGACTTTTGTAATGCATTTTGATTTATGCATCATTTTTGAGTCAGGAACATTATTTTTGAAAGGAAAGGAGACATGTAAAATCAGAATGTTAAGTAGGGTCCACCCCACACACCAGTCTGGCCCACACAGTAGTCCACATCTAGATAAGATGTCAGCTTGCACAGAAATTCACAAAGCTGAATTCTTCGAGTATCCTTTGGTACCATGCTAGTGTGTGTATGTGGGCGGGTGCTCTTCTGAGGTTGGAGTATCACAGTTTACACAGGCCTGCAAAACTTGTGGTAGATGCCTGATTTCTATCATGATTTGGGATCCCTTCACATTAACAGGCCAGATTTTCACAAGCTGATTTCATACTGAGAGGGCAGAGTGAGATGATGTTAGTGTGAGCCAGCTGCATACATGCGGATAACCACAGGGACCTTCCTGATCACAGCTGCCATTTTGCAAAGTGACATGGTCAAGAAATGCCTATGACTGCCCACCTACTGCTTTGACATACACATGAGTACAGAAGAATGGACAAAGCAAATGTGTATTGACAGATTCCCAAAGCAAAACTAAGACACACACACACACACAGAGAGAGAGAGAGAGAGAGAGAGAGAGAGTTAATGACTTCTTTAGACTCAACACCTCCCTTCACATACCTAAATAACATCTGTTTTAAGCAAACAGCAAGATCAATTGATGTTTTCATCTTGGACAACCCCACATCAAGTTGCAAGTGGAGGGTTTCATGTCTGAAGGCCCCCTTTTGCATAAAACTCCATGAGATCCGGCATAAATGGCATGTCACAGAAAAGGCTTTGGACTAGCCTTCTTCCTATGAACAGCGTTTCATCAGGTGAGGAAGTGGCCAGCCACCCAGGACCTGAAGCTGTGCATTTGATGAAAGGCTTCAGCCATCATTCTGCTAACTACATAGACTGACAGAAATGCTACGACGAGAATGTCAATCCCCATCTCTATTTTAATTATTCCAACTGTAATGCAGGCACAATACAGAACATCTGTAGGGCAGAACCACTGGCTTTTAACTTTGAAGAAAACAGTTCAGCCCTAAAACCCTACACTGCTCATTAATGTCGTGAAAAGAGGACCTTTAATTGTATGTCTCCTCTGTGTTAGCCAAATTTACTGTCAGTCTGTACAGGACCAGCCAAGTAGACTCCTATTAATGTCTGCACATTGGACTGCTCAGCACTGGAGACTGCTAGGCATGAACCAGGACTGTGGTAAGGCATTTCAGAGACCAGACCTTGAATACATGTTCTCTAATATGGGGCCCCTGCTTTTAGGAGCAAGGACCTGTTTTAGAACAGACAGGAGGTTCTATGAGGGCTGTGCACCAGATTCAGTTGAGGCCAAGGTGAATCAGGTCATGTAGGGCTTCTGCTAGGTTGGGTGGAAGCAGCCCTAGACCATTTCTGGTGGGCCCTGCAGAGTGATCCAGGGCTGTTAGGGGGTGGTGAGTTGGATGGGGGGGGGAGAAAGTGGTTTGAGCATGCCTGTTTCCAACAGGGGAACACACAAACAATCAAACTGAGCAGAACTGATTCAGTTCTGCAGGCTGCAGGAATCTGCTTCTCCAGCATATTCCCCACAGGGAATTCGCTGGGGAAGCAGACCCCAGCAGAATATCACATTATGATTGGGCATGATCATAAAGCCAAATCAGAGAAAGGTCCATTTTTCCTGCCCTCACTCAGGAACCTTGTGAGTTATATATTTAAAAATGTCAGCCAGCAGCCTAGACTTCCTGCAGAATGATCACAAACATTGTGCCCACAAAGAAATGGCAGTAGTGGGGAGAGATCAGCTGCTACATTATTTCAGTGAACTTTCTTCACACACAGAAACCCAAGCTGAAAAAGGTTCAGAGGAAGAATTTTTTGTCCCAGCTCTAGTTTAAGATGATAAAAGTTCTCTCAGCAGTCTTTGATAGGTGATACCTCTTTCAGATCTGCTATTTATCACTTGTTCCTGCATAAGGGGGAATGATTATGTGTGAAACAACCCAAAGTGTTTTGTGTTTTTGTTTTGTTCTTCAGTTGCGGGCATTTGAAAGACATACATAACAAAAAAATGATGCCCAAAACTTTTCAGCTTAATGGGATAACCTTTAAAAAGTCCAAATGAAAAATGTGTAGTGCTTTCCCCCCCATTTTTCCTTTTTGTAATGAGCTTTTAACTTTTCCCAGAGGTGATTAAGCAAAGAGTAATGGGACTCTTTCTTCCAACTAAATTACATCAAGTTTTTTTTAGTATTTATGAATCACTTGGACAAGGCTTTGAGTCTGATCTATGCAAAAGGTGCAAAAACTCTATTTTATCTGTCACTACTTTTAATCATAGCAGAGAGGAATTTCATTCCTAATAAATTACACGGTTTATTGTACAACATTGTCAACAGGTTTCATTTTTCACTCCTCGGGTTTAGAGTCCGACAAGATGAATGTCCCTGGGTATTACTCTATATGCATACAGCAGAAAAGCAAATGCAAACCACCCAGTGGGAAAGAGCAAATGGTTTTCATACTGGACCAATTTGATACTTAATAAGAAAGAGAGGAAGGTTTTTTTACAGGGTACATGGTTTTAATTCAAGGAATCTGCATATTATCATGACCCCATCAGCTAATTTCTCCATACCTGTTTAAAAGCAGAGTCCGGAGGCTTTGGATTCTGTTGTCCATGTGGAAGGCACTCACAGACGCACTGCCTCATGGGTATTGTGGCAGATTGCCCATGTTTGAGCAGGAGGCTTGGCTATTTTCATCCACATGTGATCAGCTTCCCAACGTAAGGAAGTAGAAAATAAGAGCTGCCTTATGTGTCTTCATAATACAGTGGTACCTCAGGTTAAGTACTTAATTCGTTCCAGAGGTCCGTTCTTAACCTGAAACTGTTTCTTAAGATGAAGCACCACTTTAGCTAGTGGGGCCTCCTGCTGTTGCCGCGCCACCGGAGCACGATTTCTGTTCTTATCCTGAAGCAAAGTTCTTAACCTGAGGTACTATTTCTGGGTTAGCGGAGTCTGTAACCTGAAGCGTATGTAACCTGAAGCATATGTAACCTGAGGTACCACTGTACTTGGACTTGAAAAAGACCAGCTAGAGGAAACAGACTTCCAAATAGGGCTCCATTTTCCATTATGTGTTATAATTATTTTGCTATTTTTTATTGTTTGCTGTTTAATATTTGAGCATATTTGACCAAACTGCGGGAGGCAGTGGAAGACAGAAGTGCTGGCGTGCTCTGGTCCATGGGGTCATGAAGAGTTGGACACGACTAAACGACTAAACAACAACAACAACAACAACAATTTGAGCATAATATAGTTTATTCTCATGTTTTGGGTTCTGCTGTTGTCTGCACACTGTCATAGTGGGTCAGACTACTAATTAATGATTAAGTATACTGACTCAGTATAAACCAGCTTCCTGGATTAAATGCTAATCCATCTATCTCAGCATTGTCTGGTAACAGTGACCAGCGAAAGCTCTCCAGACTTTCAGACAGGGGCCTTTCCCAATCTAATCTGGAGATGCCAGGGATTAAACCTGAGACCTTTCGCATGCAAAGCAGATGTGCTATCGCTGAGCTATGACCCTTCATCAAAGTGGGAGGAGAAGGAGGCCTTTTCTGCTCCTTGACAGCAAATGAATCACACTTCTTCCAGGCTTCCTGTAGATCTGGCTGGCCCATTGTGAAAACAAGAGGCTGAGGTGTGTGGCCTGATCCTGTGACACCCTTCTTACGTTTAGGAAAAAGAGACGTACCTGAACTCAACAGACACAACACATATTGTGATGGCGCATATTCATCTGCCCTAAGAGAGCCCCCATATTCATTCTGAATTCGTATTCAGACTTTACTAACAATTCTAGTCAAGGCCAAGGTTGGGCCCATGCAGATTTATTTATTTAGCCCCATCTATATCGGTTTCTGGTTCTTTCAATGATATTTTAGTTCTGTATTGTTTTGCATGTAGAAGGTTGGGGGGCTCAGTTAAAAGGCTTCCAGGCAGCAGTGCTGAGAAAGACCCAACCTAAGATCTTGGAGAGTTGCTGTCTGTAAGAAGAGAAAGCACTCAGCTACATGAGCTAAAGAGCATCTTAAAAAGTAGAGACATCACCTTGCCAACAAAGGTCCATATAGTAAAAGCTATGGTTTTCCCAGTAGTGATGTATGGAAGTGAGAGCTGGACCATAAAGAAGGCTGATCGCTGAAGAATTGATGCTTTTGAATTATGGTGCTGGAGGAGACTCTTGAGAGTCCCATGGACTGCAAGAAGATCAAACCTCTCCATTCTGAAGGAAATCAGCCCTGAGTGCTCACTGGAAGGACAGATCGTGAAGCTGAGGCTCCAATACTTTGACCACCTCATGAGAAGAGAAGACTCCCTGGAAAAGACCCTGATGTTGGGAAAGATGGAGGGCACAAGAAGAATGGGACGACAGAGGACAAGATGGTTAGATAGTGTTCTCAAAGCAACCAGCATGAGTTTGACCAAACTGCGGGAGGCAGTGGAAGACAGGAGTGCCTGGCGTGCTCTGGTCCACGGGGTCATGTAGAGTCGGACACGACTAAACGACTAAACAACAACAACACATGAACTAATGCAGAAAAAGGCAACTCCCTACATTGGGGAGAGGCTGTGGCTCAGTGGAAGAGCATCTGATTTTCCTGCAGAAGGTCCCAAATTCAATCCCTGATATCTCTTGGTAGAACTGGGAGAGAGCCTTGTATGAATTCCTAGAGAGACACTGTCAGTCACCATAGACAATATTGAACTGGATGGATGGCATTTCTGAGCCAGAATAAGGCAGTTTCCTATGTTCCATCAGGTTGTATTGATATTGAAAAAAATTAGGGCCCTTAAAATATTGTTATGGTGAGGAACCTGCTGCAACATGTATTGTTCATTTACGACTCCACAACACTACTTGTTCCATTTGCCCAAGTTTCAGAGGTGAGGCAATAATTTCATGGGAAAGAGCCTCATTGCCAGGCTCACTGCCATATCTGTCAAGTCTTCTGACTTCACTGGAACTGCACAAGAACAGGATATGCTGCAACAGCTCCTATAATGCAAATGTAACATCATCATAAGGTTGTTTCTCAATCTGTGTGACCGAAAGTCCATTGCCAAAGTGAATTTAAAGCAGCTGCCATTCATCCAGGACTTCTGCCTGTATCCTGTCCATCTTCATTCCAGTTTGCATCTGTACTGGAAATACTTTTACCTGCTTCTATATGTGGAATTGTTGTTAAATATTTTGTATTGTTTTTCCACCTGCGATTATTTTTTATTGTTTTATATTCAGAACTGCTTTGTTTTATAGTTATATAACTGTTTTACTTGTTTTATTTTTAATTTTACATCAAATGTTAATCTGGCATGTGCATAGTTTTTTATACTTAGATTCTATTGGCAAATTAACTTGACATAAACTCTCATTTTGCATAACTTACCACTGAAGCACAATAAAAAAGGGGGCACGGACAGAAAACATAAAAAAGGGAGCAAAAATAATGTGGTGTTTTAATATCTATGTCTATCTATCTATCTATCTATCATCTATCTATCTATCTATCATCTATCGTCTATCATCTATCATCTATCATCATCTATCTATCTATTTATCTATCTATATGAAATTTTAAAATTGTTTAATATTTGGAACTGTTTTTACCATTGCTTTATGGTTGTAACTGTCTGATATGTTTAATAATTGTATATATAACCAGCCCGGGGACCTTGTGTTGAAGCAAGGGCAGAAGAAATCAAAATAAAGTCAAACTTTGGTTGTCCAATGTAATCCGTTCCAGAAGACAGTTTGACTTCTGAAACATTTAACAACTGAAAACTGACGCCTCAATACAATAGGGAAACTCAAAATGGAAGCCGTGTCGGATGTTCGCCTTCCGAAAGACATTCGAAAACCGGAGCAGTTACCGTATTTTTCGCTCTATAACACGCACCAGACCATAACACGCACATAGTTTTTAGAGGAGGAAAACAAGAAAAAAAATATTCTAAACGAAATAGTGATATATGATTTTTGTGGTTCATGCTGTGGCCGCAGACATGTGATCTGACAGTGAGTTTGGAGTAGCCCAATGTAAAAATCCTGAGGATCCATGTGGATCCATGCTTTGTAACCACAGAGGAGGCAAGGAAGGGGAACCATGGATCCTCTGCTCACGACTGCAGCAGATCCCCCCCGCCACCCGCAGGCATTCGCTCCATAACACGCACAGACATTTCCCCTTACTTTCTAGGAGGAAAAAAGTGAGTGTTGTGGTGCAAAAAATACGGTACTTCCAGGGTTTTGGCATTCAGAAGTCAAAACGTATGATAACGGAGGCGTTCGGGAACAGAGGTTAGACTGTAAATAAATAAATTGCTAGGAAAAATTCAATTGTTTAAAAAAGGAATCCAGTACACTAAAATTATCTGGAAACTGAAGATTATTTAAGGCAGGGGTAGGGAACCTATGGCCCCTGATGTTAACTCTTTAGTCAAAGGAACAAACAGCTCAGGAGGCCAGGCCTAGTAAGCACAGCAACTCTTCCTGGTAGATCACGCCCCCAATGAGGTCCCTGCCTTCCCACAGTTGCCTAAACCTCCTTCTTCCCCAGGTCCTTCCCAAGCAATTTGAGACTGTGTCAACATGTTTGTCTCTGCTCCTCCTCCTCCTTCATACTTATTCTGGTCCTGGGAGACCAGAGGGGAGAGGAGCTTTGCTTGCTGGGGTTGATGGGAATGGAGTCCAGCAATATCTGGAAGGCCATGGATTACCCATTCCAGGTTTAAGGACATGCCTTCAATGCCTTCACACGACCAAATCTTTGCTAATGAAACAGTAATATAATGCTTGGTCCATGGATAAAATCCACCAAATGGTTATTGTGAATTCAGTTGCAGTATTAATAACAGATGTTACTATATGCTAACACATACGATGATGGACACATGTTCTTCAGTCATCAGAAACTGTGGTGGGTAAGTGGTTTACCTATGACCTTGCCATTCTAGCACAACATGAACCTGAAATCAACCAGAAATCATTGTTATGTGCCTCAGGAGGATCACGTCTCTTCATAAAGTTGCAGGGGCAGCCTATTTTGGCCACATAGACTCCAGAAGTAGATACTTAGAAGAAAGTCGTGCTTGTGGTTTTCTCTGCTTGGGAACATAGCAGTCGTTTTACAAGACCATTGTGTTAATTGTAAAAATAAAACAGAAACTATTCGATGGTGTTGTATTTCCTTGCTTACGTGTAAGTCTCAAGCAATAATAAACTGAGATCATGAGCAATGTGGGACAATAATTGGTTTGATTAATCACTCATAAGTAACTCCGCAAGCAGACAGACATCACCGTACTGTGTGTGGTGTGAAATTTTCAATACTTCTAAGGGATGCTGGTAGAACGCATCTGCTTTGAGACAACTGAAATGATATTGCAGAGTGGCAGTGTATCAGTAGTAGTTCACATACACTTTGCATGCCAGAGAAAGAGAGAGAGAAGAGGAGGAGGAGGAGAAGTTTGGATTTGAAATCCCACTTTATCACTACCTTAAGGAGTCTCAAAGCGGCTAACATTCTCCTTTCTCTTCCTCCCCCACAACAAACACTCTGTGAGGTGAGTGGGGCTGAGAGACTTCAAAGAAGTGTGACTAGCCCAAGGTCACCCAGCAGCTGCATGTGGAGGAGCAGAGACGCGAACCCAGTTCACCAGATTACGAGTCTACCGCTCTTAATCACTATACCACACTGGCTCAAGAGACCTTGATCATTTTTATGGGAATGCAAGATATAAACAAAGTAGTTAGAGAGGTGTGCATTCTATGGACTGTGCAAAGACTGAATTCTTCAAGCATTCCTACAGTACAGAGACATCAGCGGGAATCTATGCACTCAGATGGAAATGTTGCCTTACCATTGGCTTTGTATTACCCTATCCATATGATTATGGATAAAGGTACTATAAACTTTGCACAGCATACTAACCACAAAGCCAAACACACATCAGCAGTCATATATTGTGGCCTGCCTGGGGCTTCTGCAGTCTCAGACAAGCGCCCAAACTCTGGAGGGCTATGACAGGCCAGTTAACAGTATTTGCCTTGCTGAGTCGGACATTGTGAAGGCTCTTTCAAGCAGCTAGATTAGCTTTTCACAGGTAAACTAACAGGGGAAACCCAACAAGCCACTGAAGGAACTGCAAGATGGCAAAAGTAAATCAACATTACAGGTTATGTCAAAAGAGCAACGCTGTTGAAACTCTTTCAAAATGAGTATCTAGATGTGTGGTGGGAAAATCTCAGCCCTTCTGATGTTGCTGAACTACAACTCCCATCAGCCCCAGCATGCATGGCCATTGGCCAGGGATGATGGGAGTCGTAATTCACCAACATCTGGAGGACCGAAGGTTCTCCAACTTGCTCAAATATGTTTGAATTGGCATTCGGAGGAAGAGGGTAGAGAAGAGGCTGCAGGGAATGATTAGAGAACAATAGCCATTGTCACAAGTAACAGTGAGTCATGCCTTTTAATGATCTATTTTGCATCACAACCAAAATATTAATTCAAAAAGACGTGTTTCCTCCTTCAGTGATTCTAAGATTGCATTTTAAGTGGAGCACTGAGAAGAACCAACAACAGTGATGTATTATTTTGTAAAGACCCTCATCCTTCATCTCACTTGTTTATTTCCCAGTTCAGCTGTTAAGGGAGGTTTTGATATATATACACACATATATTCTTGAGCATTCTGGAGGAAGGTTTTTCCCCTCCAGGATGACTTAAAAGAATTGTCAACAAGGAGTATTAGTTCTGAACTGAAACAAAAACTAGTGCACATGGGGGGAAGTTACTGATTTATTATTCTGAATGTGCTTTTTGTTTTTTGCTTTATAAAAAGGAATTCTTAGATATAGAGATGAGTGAATTCTCCAGAGCTCTTCTAGCATAAATACATTCAAAAATGTTCCAAAACATGTGTTAATCAAAGAATGAATTTGAATGCTGATCATCACAGAATGTGTGTGTGTGTGTGTGTGTGTGTGTGTATCTCCCCTAGTGGGGCTAGATTTTACATAATTGACGTTTATAGGTTGCTGCTCAGAATCCATTTAGCGCCCTGTCAATGAAAGACTGAGTAAGTAAAGAAATGATTTGACTCTCTTCCTTTCCATTGTTTCATTAACTGTGGTCAGAACATCTTGAAAATATCTCCCATGTTTGTTTATTCAAGGCAGCAGTAAAGACCACCTGTTTTCCATAATATCTTGACTTTCCTACGGGGGAAAAAAAACAACCAAAGGGGAAATCACTTTTCTAGTTTTAAATGGTTTGGTAATTTTTATTTGTTTGCTGTTTTAAGTGATGTGCACCTCAGGTCTTCAGGATATCTCCTGGCATAACAGAAAAAAGAAATCCAAAAACCAAACAAGAGAACAGCAACCAGAGATGGTGATAAACCACAGACAAATCTGTTCGGACTGTATTTTGGATATAGTCAATGAAAAAGAATATCCTGGAAAAAAAATCTCTCAAGAAATGAAGTTCTCATGAGAAATAGAGTTTGTTATCCAGGCCAAGCTGCTTTTCAGAAAAGCGTGCCCAACCTGAAATCTGGTTAGCTGAAGCTAAGTTACATATGTTTTGGGGTTTTATGCATCACAAAATTCTAACTCTGTGGGCAATCCTTCCATGTCTAAAAAGATACATTGTGATATGGTTGCTTCTTGGATGTGTATTCATTCATTCTTCATTTCATTCAGAAGTGTTCTCTTGGCATTGCTCCACCAGCTCCAGCTTAGATATCTGCTAATGGTGATTTAAGTTATAAATATAATAGTAGTTCCTTGTATTTGAGCATGGTGCTTGTTTTTCAAGGAGAGAAGACATCCTTTCTTTACTGGACAACTTAACACCACTGCCTAGTGTACACCTGCTTATGACATAAATTAAGCAGGAATGGAGATTTGCACTCTCAATGACCATTCCAGAAATGAGGGTCCCGTTCAGACAATCAACTCACCATAAGACACCATATTTTATAAGAAACCTTGAGAAGGACATGCAAGAAATAAACAAAGCTTTTCATTGCAACAATGGGATATCTTCAGACATCAACAACTCATCCGGAAAAGCTCCCTGATCTGGGAACCCCACCTTCACCATTATCAGTGGGAAGCAGGAGATGTGAAACCCCCATGGAATCATATGCCTCAGAAAGAAAGCATGGCTTCTTTAACTGGGGAGGAAGAATCTCAGACATAGTCTTCCCCAGAGGACTACTTTCAGCCTTCAGTATGCCAGCCCAGTGCTGGAGCAACATTCCAAGCTATTGATTCCTTGATCCAAAAACACCTGCTGCAGCTACACCAAGTCTGACTCCCACAGTGCACTGACCAAGGTGCTGACTTCTGACTTGGACTGCAGGCTCAACTCTATTACATGCCCATCTGTCTGTCGACACTTGAAGTCCATCCTCAGTCAAGGCTGCAAGAAGTTTGGAGTAAGCTACCATTAGATGTCGGGGAGATGTTCCTTGTCTGCTTTTTTGAAAGGGAATGTACGATGGTGCCTTATATGGAGTCGGACCATTGGGGCATCTAGCTCGGTACTGTATACACTGGCAGGGTTCTCTTCCAGCCCTTTCTGGAAACAACACCAGTGTGCTGGTCCTGGGGGGGTTACCATGTGGCATGGTCAGAGTCCGGTCCTGGGCCGAGGGTCTGGAGACTGTCCACCAAGGGCAAAGCGGGATCCAAGGCAAGGAGCCGGGCATGGTCAGGAACTCCAGAAGAGCAGGTCAGGGTGCTGGCAGGAACAGGTTTTCAGCGATGTTGCTCCCGCAACCTGGGGCTGGGCTGACTGGCCTTTATCTCCTCTGGGGCCTAGGGCGGCCCTGGCCAACAGGTGACTCGCCTCTCCTGGCTTTAAGGCGAGCACTCCTCCTGAGAGAACCCAGTTCCCTCCGCCTCTCTGCCCTGAGCCTCTGCAGCTCCGGAGAGGCTAGAGGGTCACTGGACCTAGAGGCAGCCTCACCTTCCCCTGACAGGGCTGGGAGAGGAGCCCTGCCCTCAGATTCAAGGCCCTGCCCTGGCTCAGCCGGCCCTGGAGGCGGGGACTCCTGTGCAGGCTGGGATTCCTCCGGTTCAGCCTCTGAATCAGATTCCCAGGCCATCACAACCAGTGACTGAACCTGGGACTTTCTACAGGTAAAGCAAACGCTCTACCACTGAGCCAAACCTCCTCTCAGAGTTGGGGTTGTATTCTTAGTGGTTGAGCTGATGGCTACAACTCAGCTGTTATATTGGTCCTGTTCTGCAATGTTTCTGATTTTTTTTCAATTTAAAAAATGTTGTTTGTTGCATTTCTGAGCTACATTTGGAAAAGAGGCACTGACATTATTTAAATTGACAAATCCTCCCCTTTCTTTCTTTCTTTCTTTCTTTCTTTCTTGAACACTGTTGCACTTGGTTTGCTAAGACCCTTTGCTTCAAATGCCACTGGTAGACAGATTCTAGACAAGCACAGCATGTAGCAGGCAGAAAACGTTCTTTAGCTACCTGCAATTGGCCAGGGGGAAAACATATAATGATCCAAATGTCTGTATTTTCATCCATGAAATGTCTGAGAATATCCACTCATGTGCAAGCAGCTGGCCAGAGGATGGATTAAGTCCTATTTTTACTGCATTTCAAGGAGTGTAAAAACCAAATGGAGAGTTGTGTGGCACCTGGTAGGCCAAAATACATGACTGCTGAGCTGTATTTAGCCTTGTTGAACAAACCTGGTGAAATTGAAGGAGTTGAGAGTGCAGAGAAACAGAAAGAGATAACTATAATAGGAGAGAGAGATGATTTCAGCATTCTGAACAGACCAAAGAGCCTGAAGCTGGGATGGGAGACCTATAGATCTCCAGGTGTTATTGGACTGCAGTACGCAGGCTGGCAGGTGTTCATGGGAGTTAAAGAGTCTGACAACATACGGAGAGTGACAGGCCATCCATCCCTGGTGTAAAGGAAGTCCTGTGTTGTACTTTCAAGTACAGCTGTGGGTGCATTGATCATCTGGCTTCTCCAACTCCCTTTGAACCACAGGTAAGTTGGGGTTTTGACTAAATATCTTTACATCTGCAGTGGTCTTTGGTCATAGTGCAGAGGCCTTCAAATACCAGAGCCTTGTCTAAGCCAAGAGCAAATAACCCTATATAATAAATCTGGTTCACCCCTGAACAGATGTGAGTCAAGCTGAAAATAGATAAGATCTGAATAGGAGCTCTGCAGGAGTGCAATCCTCACAGTCGAACAACTCTAGCCAGCCAGATGTTTACAAGCATCTGGGAAGCTTATAAGCAGGGCATAGAGGCTTCCCTTCTTATTTGTCCACAGCATTTGGTATTCAACATCTGGTATTCAGAGGTCCACTAGCTCTGAAAACAAACACTCCATTTAGCTATCATCTTAATAATTGTTGATAGACCTGCTGGTGAGTAGTGGGTTGCTATTTTGGGGTAATTTCATGTTACTAAATAATAAGAAAGAACATGAAAACACAAATGAATTATTTGGGGAATGATGGGGTTAATGAATGCTAAACTGGGCAAAACTGTCTGAGTAGATTTGATACTGATTTACATCCCACTGCTATTTGATTTCAAACACTTCATAAATTAGATGCCTCTATTAGGCCTCTATTATGCAGAATGATCAAATTAACAACAATGGAACTGCGGACTTCTTGGCATGCAAATGGATGGATTAATTCTGATTTATAAAGACAGCATGTGTGTGCCAGGAAGTCTGTACTATAATGGGGGGGAGGGGTTTGACCACACGCACAACCCAAAATATACACACACTACACAACCCAACACACTTTCCCAAAATAGGTACAGCCCTAGACTTTCTGATACCCTTCCAAAGTAGGAATGAGTTATACGACAGGATTCAAAACCACATGGACATTTGGAGAGCTGACGGAATCCAGCTTGAAATTCGCTAAGGATAAAAAAGTGGGATTTCAGTCTACAGCTAGTTTCCAATATTCCATCATGTTAAATTATCGTTCAGTGGAAAAAGAACAAAGGAACTCAAGTGACTTCAAAGCCAAGACTTTTGTTCGTAGAAGTTCACATGCACTCTTCCTCTGTACATAAGTCACAGGTCCCATCATTCTAAAAGCATTTGTGTCACATGGTTGTGTTCTGTGTAACAGTTGGGGAAGGGATTGTGAGACACTTCCAGCTTTTCACAGTTCCTCCAGAGTTTCTATGGGACAAACCACTAAATCTTTCCGGGATATGTGGGAGTGTAAAAATGTTGATTCATAAAGTCAAATCTGGTAACACACTTCTCGGTTTCTTTACACCACAC
Source organism: Podarcis raffonei (assembly GCF_027172205.1). Lineage (NCBI taxonomy): Eukaryota > Metazoa > Chordata > Lepidosauria > Squamata > Lacertidae > Podarcis > Podarcis raffonei. The sequence goes on along the minus strand of NC_070608.1, from coordinate 20,750,636 downwards.
TCAAGGTTTCAACAATGTTTTTCTTTTTCATTTTAATTACTGCAGAAGGGCAAAAGGAATGTAACACTTTCTAGTAAGTTTACATAAGGCTGCTCTTTTTCACAGTTTCAACTAGTTGCTGTCACTCGTGAATGCAATGAAGTCTGATAAATGTAAGGATCAGTGGTCGACAGCATTCTTTTTAAAAAATCTTTTATGGTAGTTTGAAAGCTAGCATGTGCACCACCACCATTTTGAGCTGAGTATGAATGAACCCTCCTTTCCTTTCTTGACCCTAAAGCACAAGCTTACAGGGTGCAATGGGATCATCAGCAACAGAGGCTGGAGTTGCAGAATCTCAAAGTGAGCCATCTGCTCTGACAAAAGCTGCAGTACTGAGGCCTTCCAACTTCTCCAGCGCAGAGGACCCACCCCCATGAATGCACACTCCAGTAGTTGCCCCCCAAAAAACCCCATAAACCCCAGATTCCCAACTTTAATTTAAAAAGCAAGGTATATTTAAAGCAATATACCACTTTAAACAGTGGGTTCACCCAAAGAATACTGGAGCCTTTAGTCTGGCTTAGAGTTGTTAGGAGTCAGTCGCCTTTTCCTCTCAGAGAGCTACAATTCCCAGAATGGCTTAACAATCAATTGCTCTTCCCATGGAACTCTTCAAATTGTAGCTCTATGAGGGGAACAGGGGTTTCCTAGCTGCCCTGGGAAATCCCACAGAGGCCTAATTCTGAGGGAAGAAGAATGGACCCCTATCCGGCCATTACTGGAAGACACACCAACTAAATCCTACAGAATAAATAGAATTTGTGTCTATTTATTGTGATCCCAGATGAGGTAAGTGATCTCATTACAGGAGAGGTGACCTAATTTCATTGGGCTATTCCAAAAAGCTCCTCAAAAACATGTTGGCAATAGCTGAAAGACAACATGGCCTGAACATTTGCAAATCTGTGTTTCTGTGTTAATCGGCATCATGCAAGATATACCTTGCATGCCTCTCATTGACAACTGGTTTTGCATCGTGTCCAAGACACGGCATTCTTATATTAGATAATGTTCTTTTTTAAAAACGCAATAAAAATATCCTCTGGTGGATACAAAAATAACCTATTAGAAGAGACTACAGCCATGACACTATCGTGCAAGTTCTGGCAGAGGACTTCACACAACAATACCACAGCAAATGTGTAAAACTTTCCATAAGCAATGGAGTGGGGAGGTGCTTGCAAGATAATAGTGATGGTGCAAGGCAAAGAAGGTGTGGTGAATCTTCAGAATGTTCCTCTAGTGTGAAATAGACATGGTCTATGCAAATAATTACACATACAAAGCATGAGCAAACACATCCACTACAGACAATTCCAGAGTTTCCCCATCTGTAGCATATGTACATGTAATATGACCATGGTATATAGGCTGTATAGACATCACCTTGCCAACAAAGGTCCATATAATTAAAGCTATGGTTTTCCCAGTAGTGATGTATGGAAATAAGAGCTGGTCCATAAAGAAGGCTGATCGCCAAAGAATTGATGCTTTGAATTATGGTGCTGGAAGAGACTCTTGAGAGTCTCATGGAATGCTCACTGGAAGGACAGATCCTGAAGCTGAGGCTCCAATACTTTGGCCACCTCATGAGAAGAGAAGACTCCCTGGAAAAGACCCTGATGTTGGGAAAGATGGAGGGCACAAGGAGAAGGGGACGACAGAGGACAAGATGGTTGGACAGTGTTCTCGAAGCTACCAGCATGAGTTTGACCAAACTGCAGGAGGCAGTGGAAGACAGGAGGACCTGGCATGCTCTGGTCCATGGGGTCACGAAGAGTCGGACACAACTAAACGACTGAACAACAACAACAATATAGGCTGTTCACTTGAGAAAGACCACTACAGCAATAACTGGGTTGTGGCAGCTATAGGGAACAGAACATAAAAAAACAAACAAACCTGGCATATGTTGGGTGTGGCTGACTGAAACTAAGCCAAAGCTCTCTGTGCCAAAATATCTGCTCTAGGAAGTTATCAGCTTCTGCAAAGGATGAAATCTGCATTTTAACAACAGCAGTGTTGCCCTCCCATTCCACACAGAATCAGGAGGCATCTGAATAATAATATAAAAACCAGGACATATTAGAGAGACATTATTCATGTTTACATGCTTCCTCTGGTTTTAAGGTAAAGTTCACATCTCCAAACAGTGTTGGCATCCCATAAATGTCTCCCCGCCTTGGAAGACTGACTCCAATTCTTCCCTAGCAAAGTGAGAGCCAATGTCCCAAACAGCTGCTCCTTAGATCTGACCTGGGCAAGGCAGTCTATTTAATCCAGAGATGGTATCTTTAGGAAGGAAGCTCCTTTACACATTGGCAGACAACTTTAGAGCACGCATAAATAAGACAGCCCAAAGGGCAAGTCAACTCTCTGGGCCTCTGAAGGGCAAAATTTGAAAAAGAGAATAAAAAGAAAGAAAAAGAAAAGCTGTTTAGGATATAGCTTTGAAGAGTTATCCCTGGAACTTTCAGAGCTGCATAAAATATTTTCCAAGATCACTGAATGCTCCAAAGGTCAGCAACTGATATACTTCTCAAATTATCAGATAAAATGCACCCAAGTTAAGAGCAGTGTTAGTTTCAAGGGCTGTCAGGAATAACTTCATAATGCATAGTGATTGCCACAAAACCCTACATGCATTTAAAGCTCTACTGCATGGTGACCTTAAAATACTGAGAAACATAAAGTATAAATGTTTGATAGAAGTCTCCACCACCTGCTCTTTCAGCCTATAAGAATGTTGTTATTTAAGCAGCTCTGAAACCCATTTTCTATATAGAAACTTTGAAAAGCTGTACTGGGGGAGTAGATTTGAAGATAAATAAAGGTTGCAGCACTCATCTCGCTTTACTGGCTGAGGGAGCCGGCGTACAGCTTCCAGGTCATGTGGCCAGCATGACTAAGCCACTTCTGGCGAACCAGAGCAGCGTACGGAAACACCATTTACCTTCCCGCCAGAGCGGTACCTATTTATCTACTTGCACTTTAACGTGCTTTTGAACTGCTAGGTGGGCAGGAACAGGGACTGAGGAATGGGAGCTCACCCAGTTGCGGGGATTCGAACCGCCGACCTTCTGATTGGCAAGCCCTAGGCTTTGTGGTTTAACCCACAGCGCCACCCGCGTCCCTATTTGAAGATAAGTAGTGGTGAGGAAGGAAGGCAGGAAAAAATAAATATAGATCAGGTAAATATTGAAACAGACAGGAGAGAATACTGTAAAACTTTGGAACAGTGCAATTTTAAAATGTCCTACTAACTAATAACTCCACATGTTATCAGATTTATTGCCCAACTTGTGTCTGTTTTGGAGAGGATCTAGTTAGAAACTGAAACAAGCATCACTATTAATCTGGAGCAATTATGAGCGTTTTGCAGAATCGACCTTCCCCAGGGCCCAGTATTTTTGCAAAGCTGCTGCTGCTGGCTGCAATCCAGAATTTCAGGTAGGCTATCCTATTTGTTGCAGCAAGTAAGAAGCACTGTGCAAGAACAAGCAAGCTTTCCCCAACACTGCAGAAAAACAGATACATCTTTACTTGTATAGAGCTCCATGAGTGTGTATGTGTGGGTGTTCTAGGTGTGTTACTGCATCTAGAAAGGTGCCAAAATTAGGTGCACCAGCCCTAACAGCCACTGGTTGGGTTGATGGTGGAGCTTGTTAGCATCTAAATGCACATACAGCTGTAGTCTGCATGCAACCCAAAGACACAATGACAACTTTCCCTGCTTCCACCCATCCTGTGGAATGCAAATCACTTTCCAAGAAACTCACACCAATCTGGGAATGGGGTAAAATTCAATCCTTGCTCCCAGGGTTTAAAGCAAAATAAGAGATGGGGACCTGTAGACTGTAAGCTCCTTGAGAGCAGGGACCTATGTAATGCTGAAAGGCAGCAAGCACGTTACAAATAGTAACTCATTGTTGCAATATAGAACCACACACAAAATGTTTCAATGTAAATAAGAGTGGGACAAGAGCAATGCATAGGTTTAAATGTTTCCCAATTAAAAGCTGTAATCTTGTCCAGCAAAAACCCGGGCAAAATAGACTTTTTTTGGCAAGAGGATTCATAAGGATAGCTTTGTCTCAAGCTTTGTTGTATGTATGCTTTTTTAGAAATCATCATATGGCACAGCTCTCTTAAAATACACCACGAGAATCCAGGTGGCGAATAGCATGTTTAAATGTTCTCTCAAAAATCATAACATTAAGCATGCATGCATGCATGTATGTATGAACCTTGCAACTCAAGAGTTCTCATAGTCTTCAGCCTTGTCAACAATGTCTCATGATCCCTTGGTTGTTAGGTATGGCATCTGGGAGCTAGGAGAGATCAAAGCACCCACTAGCAGAAGTTTAAAAATAGAACGAAGAAGACACCATCTGCTAAAGGTGAGTGACCCCACAACAGTGGCAAATTTCAATGTGTAAACCTCCCTCCCCTGACACAATGGGATAAATCTCCCCCTGCTTTACTGCTAATGAACAGGGCCACAAAATGCAGAGGGCCCTCTCTAGGTGTACCCATTGTTTTGTCTCATCTTCTAGTATATATGGGATAATATGGCGTATTTGGTTGGCAATGTAATATGCTTCTATGTTGGGGATTCCCCATCCTCCTTCTGAGGTGGGGAGGTGCAGGTATTTGGGGCTTATTCTTGGCCACCAACAGCATACAAATCAATATGGCTAACCTGATACAAAACACCCACCCACCCCACTCACACACGAAAGCAAAGATCACCACAGCCAATCACAAACAAACAACCACACCCTAGGCCAATCCCAACCTCTCTCCCCACCAAAGAAACACAAATGAACAGCACGAGCAACGCTGACACCAAACCCTACATACATTAAGCAAAATAGAAGCATCGCCACCTGACCCCACCCCCACCCATCTTCCCCCCTCCACCCCTTCCCCCCCAATGTCTCAACAAATGAAAGTGATTTGTAAAAATGTTACATGCAAAAAATACGAGAGACATTACACATGCTTCTTTAAGACAAGAAAATCTTTAATTTTAAAAAAATAAAAATGCAGAGGACCATTTTGGTCCAGCCAGTAGACACACATCCAAATGCACGTCAACACCAGCAACAGATGTGCAGGAAGATGCTGACTGCCATCTGCAGATATCCCTTGTTGGACCCTATCAACTCATACATACACCATTTATTCATCACATTAGCAGTTGCCTCTATTTGTCCTCTGCATTTGATTAGTAAAATATACACTGGTGCTTTAGGGATAGCCAGTTCTCCCAGGGAGAATGTCAGGGACAAGCCTAGAGACAAGTCTGATGACTGATAGTTTTCTATGATTTAGTGTGACCGCAAAGCGCCGACCTACCACTGTTATTAATGAAAATAAATAATTCGGGGCTGGATGGCCCATTGTGACAAGGCTCTCCATCAAAGCCTGGGAAACATTTTGAGAAACTAAAGAAATGTGATGATGCCCCCCCCCAAAGCAAGATAGGCTGCTTCTCTTTTCTAATGGCCCTTTGATGCTTCCACTTGCGTGTATTTATTTTATCATTGCCAAATAAGTAATCTCTCAATTCAGACCCATCCTTAGCATTTCTACGCTGGGGATCCCTTGACTTTTGTTGTGGGCACTTGGAATATCTCTGTGGGTTACCAGAATGTGGATGAATAAAGCTCTTAACGAAATTCAGCCACATGAATAAGAGAAAGATGTTTTTAATGCCCAAAGCAGCCAACTATTTTTATTTTTGGGCACAAAGTGCATTGCTTTTGAGACAATTTTCATTGCTAAATAAAATCCTGCTGCCAGCCTGACTCTGTTCTTGGCCGCAGGTGTAAAAGAATCTCCAGTGTGAGAGCCAGTGTGGTGTAGTGGTTAAGAGCGGTAGACTCGTAATCTGGGGAACCGGGTTCGCGTCTCCGCTCCTCCACATGCAGCTGCTGGGTGACCTTGGGCTAGTTACACTTTTCTGAAGTCTCTCAGCCCCAATCACCTCACAGAGTGTTTGTTGTGGGGGAGGAAGGGAAAGGAGAATGTTAGCCGCTTTGAGACTCCTTCGGGTTGTGATAAAGCGGGATATCAAATCCAAACTCTTCTACTTCTTCTTCTTCCCAAACATACCACAGGGAAGTTGAATTTCTCACCCACTCCTAGCAACTGCTTTGTAACCACCATTGGTCCTGCTGTGGGTAATTTCCTTCCCAGACCTTGGGCAATACTGCTCTGCCATACAAAGAACATTTTAGCCCAGGGGCAGACACACCCTTTGCATTCAAAAAAAGTGCCTGGTTCTGTCTCTAGCATTTCCAGCTTAAAGGACTAAGTGATGAAAAATAGGGCTGTGTAGCCAATTTGGTCATAGCTCAAGTACTGACCCAAATCAGCCTGATTTGGGTGGATCAGGGCTTCAGCCAGATCAGATTGAGACTACCCTGGGTTGACCAACCAAGAGCAACCCACCACATTTTAAAATCTGTCTCATGGCTTTCCCTCGTCACCAGCCACAAGTTTCCCACAACACTACTTCCCCTGGTCTTTCTGGTTTAGAGGCAAAGTGGGTGGCTAACCATAAGTATGGAAGGATCTGTCAATTTCACTTCTCTCCATTTCTCATCAACCCAATCTTGAATACAGCTCTCCACATTTTCCAGCAATTTATACCTATATCTATATAAATCCGCATGAAATTTCACCAGCATTGTAATGTGAATGTCTGCAAATTTTAAATGCTGTTTTGAGTAATGCACACATTTCGCAAGCAATTTCTTCTAATTGAAAATAATAATAATAATAATAATAATAATAATAATAATAATAATAATAAATAATTTATACCCCACCCCACTCTGGGTGGCTTCCAACAAAATATTAAAATACAATAGTCTGTTAAACATTAAAAGCTTCCCTAAACAGGGCTGCCTTCAGATGTCTTCTAAAAGTCTGGTAGTTGTTTTTCTCTTTGACTTCTGGTGGGAGGGCGTTCCACAGGGCAGAAAAATAGACTTTTGTATGTACTTTTCAATAATATCTTCATTTTTATGCATGCTTGCTAAATGATGTTTTTTTTTGGGGGGGGGACTGTGAATTTCAAAGGAAAGATGTGTTCAATTTGCATATTGTTTTGGAAAGTGTGAATCTGATATATTCATCTTTAAATGCATACCAAATCTAATTTCTCCTCCATTCCTAGTTGGGTGACACTGAAAAGAGGTGCATTGAATAACACCAACTAGCACCATCCAACATCTCTCTTGTTTTGGAGATGGAAAGGAGGCTATCATAACTGAATGAAGTAAAGCCTGTGCATTAGGTTTTTTCTCTGTACAAAATGATCAGAAAAGTGTTTCATGGACACTGCCAAGAAGAGATTTGGTTTATTGCCACATCTTAAATCTCAGTAATGCTTAGAAAAACTATAAATCTCAGCTGATATTGTAACTAAGGATTCTATCCCAGCGAGCACTGGTCAAACGTGGAGTTGGAGAATTTCTTACTGGATTCAGTTGCTTCCCATACAATTGTTCTGAACCAGGCAGAGGGCCTTCTCGGTAGTTGCTCCCACCCTGTGGAACACCCTCCCATCAGATGTCAAGGAAATAAACAACTATCTGACTTTTGTAAGACATCCGAAGGCAGCCCTGTATCGGGAAATTTTTAATGTCTAATGTTTTACAAAAAAAATTATGTGCTGTAAGCTGCCCAGAGTGGCTGGGGAAACCCAGTCAGATGGTGAATATAATAATAATAATAATAATAATAATAATAATAATAATAATTCTGAGAGTATTCAAGTTGGGGAAAAGAGGAGGAGGGAGAGTCAGTTATCAGGAAAAAGTGAGAAGGGAATAGCACAATGAAAGAAAAGGGATCATATCCACCCTGGACATGTGATCTACAACACCTTGCAACTACAAAATTCACACACAGATTTCCTACTCCCTTAGACACCAACTACTGATGTTCAGAGTACCTTTTAATTGAAGTGTAACCGCAAGGATCATTTCACGTGCAACTTCAGGGTTAGTTCTGTTAGCCAACTAGCCAAGACTGGACAAGTGGAGGTATTGCTTCGCAACCAGCCAGAGCGGCATGTTTGTTGAGGTAGCACATGGCCTCACTGGCTATGTAGTACTGAGCGAGTTTTCCTCTGTATGTTTGATCGAATGCCTCCCTGCTGTCTACAAGGCCTGAAGTCAGAAAGATAAAGCCTCTATTTCTCCTCATATTATACACTGTTCTGTACAGTTTCTCCAGTAAAGCATTTTGGGATTTCTCTTCCCTCTGAACTCCATCTGTGTTACTTAAGTGGCTTTTCAGTTTGTTTGTTTATTGAAGAATTTATAAAGGAGCTGCCAACCAATGTTTCTGAAGTGGTGCTCAGCAAAGAGATCAGAAAACAGAACGTTTAAGAGAAATAAATACATACACAACAATTTGAGCGCAAATCTAAAAAAATAAAAATAAATAAAACTCCACAAATTCAGCATACATTATGAAATGGCCATGTCACACTGCTCAGAAGGCCTTTTTTAAAAGATAAATTGGACCATGGTTCTCTATGCTATGGCACTTACCATTCTTAGTTGCTAACTGTTGGTTAGGACTGAGCTACACATGGAGCAAAACCAGGTGGGAATGAGATGGTAGAATGGATTGTACCACCTCAGACTGCCAGTGGGAATAACGTTTTCAAAAGCTGCTGTATGCAAAACAAAATCAACCTGCTCATCTCCCTGCTTGCAGAAAACAAGCACTGAAGGATAATGGCTCAGTTAGCACTTTTCACTGCATTGACAACTTGTACTTGGAGCTTGAGATGAAAGCTGTCCTCCTCCATTTTTTCCCCAGAGTAGCTTAAGCCAATCCCTCTTCCCAGGGAACTCCGGGAATTGTAGCACTGTGAAATCAACTCTCAGCACCCTTAACAAACTACAGTTCCCAGGATTCTTTGTGGGGAGTCATGAGTGTTTAAAGTGGCATGATACTGCTTTAAATGTATAGTTGCAGATGTGGCCTGAGAAAGGCAACATATGAACAGGACAGTAAGAGAGAGGCAAGATCTTGAGAATGACAACAGAAAAGACATTCTGTCTGCCTAAATTCAGGAAACGTCAACATTGTAAGGCTATCATATATGCTGAGCCATCATCTTCCATACACAACACCCTTAACAGACTAAAGTGGTCTACAGTCAGAAAATAGGTACAACATGCGATCAGGCATCCCAAGCGTATATGGAGAGGTTTATGAAAACATATTCAAATTACTCAGTCATGAAAACTCTGCCACATGGTAAGAGGAACAGAGAACATTCCCCTGAATTATCTTCCAATATGATTCATGGGAGATCGGCTTAACAGACCCATTTTTAATTTAGATTTTGGCTGATTACAGAAACAATCACCAGTGGTTTCTTCTTAACAAGGTTATGCTTTTAACTGTTGGGTATTGAACGCCAAACAATTTTGCTAGAAACGGTTTTGAGAGAAGTTTTTTTCTGGGGGGAAAAATGCTGGCCACATTATTCCGATGTGCAACTTCATCCACCTACAGCAATCTCAAGCATTGTGTTGAGAGAAGGCTAAATGGATACCATACATACATCTGCACAGTTGTGAAACTATTTGTACTTCTATTGGTACCATACATTCACTCAGCATGGGAAAAAAATCCTGAATAGTTGCCAAGCTAAAAATGTCAGTTATTCTTTGACAATGTTTAAACACTGAAATTACAACCTAAGCATTTCAATGCTGCATGACAGCCAGTTATTGCAAGGAATAAAAACCAGTAAGCAGTCTGTTTGACGCTGTTAGAACAAACATGGCAGATGCGCAGCCCAGGGTTAAATAACGAAGGAAGCTACCCTTGTTAAAACAAATCCTTCAAGGGAAAAGGGCTAAATAGGCTTCCCAAACCATCACCTTCTGGTAGTTTCGGCAAAAGAGCCCCTCATGGCTAAGCTGGGTCTTCCTCCAGCCAATCACTTCCGCACTAACCGTGAATATGCAAATGTCATTGGACAATGCAGAAAGTCAGACACGGCAATCCTCAGAAAGATTTAAACTGACAGTTCATTTTAAGAGGGGTTTAAAAATATTTATTTTGTTTCCCAAAATCTGCTGCCTTTTGCTTTTTGTTAAAGAAAGACCAGGCTACATTTCTTCCAGATTAGCTAAACTAAGACCCTCGCAATGTCAACTTCCTCGTTAAACAATGCATACTACAATCCTTTCTTACATTGCCAGTCTGCCTTCCAAAGTGTACAAGACTGTGTTTGGGATATGTTCTAATAAAAGTAATATGTCCTGACGTGCTCTAATGCCGAACAGTTTTAATGAATGTGATACATTACAGGAAAGGCTCAGGAACCCACATAGACACAAGCACTGTGAATATAAATATATATCTTCCCAGATTCTTAAAGCAATTCTAATGCTGCACTTGGGTCACAGCCATGGGACTAGTAATATTTCTCATTTACTCTGTCTGTGGCAATATATTGCTCAAACAGAAACTTATTTGAACAGACGGGTTTTTGGGAGGAGGGAATTAGGGGGCATAAACCTCAGCTTTGGAACTGTAATATAGTCTTGGCTATTAAAAAGGAGGAATTGCAATATAAATGGCCCACATTGACACCAACAATGCAGCAAATGGATATTATAATGGAGCCCAATAGAAGTGAGTCGTTTGCACCACCACCTATAGTGCTGGGAAGCAGGCTATTTTGTTTTGTGAAATAGTGACACAGAAAGAGATGTGACCTTTGTTTGTTTGCTGCTTTGAAAGGACCCATCAGGAAACCTTTTGCCTAATTTCAAAATTCCAATAACCACTGAAGGGTGTTCTCCCTAGACATATCACTTAGGTGATGAGTCAGCCAGTGGCTATCTTCTCTTAGAGCCTGGGGGCCAACTGCAATTCAGAAGTAGTTTTCCCCCCTTCCTTATGTCCCCCTCTCTCCCCCCTCTCTTGTGCAGATTGCAAATAAAACAGTGGGCTTAGTTCAGTCCCTAGTGGTCAAATGCAGAACACGGAACAACATCCTAGATGCCTTCTAGCAGAGCAGCACTTTCCACAAGAGAAGCAATGACACGTGAACACAGAGGATTTGTGAATGCAGGCATGTCTCTCCTGCATAAGGTTTGCTCAAAGCCATGCTGAATAGAACAAGTGTTTATTATAAAAGCGTTCCTCTACTTTAAGTCTCCTCTCAATGCAGTTGGAGGCACAGGCTGAAATCCTACAAACCTTTAACTGGGAGGAATTCCCAATGCATTGGATTAGTCTTATCCCTAGGGAAATGCACTTGGAATTGTGATGCATGCCTATGAAGAGTAAAAGACAGCACAGCGCATCAAATTTTGTACAATTCCACCAAAACATGGAAGCCACGTGGGTTGCTCCCAAGCTATTCTTCAGGTTAAAATGCAACATTAAACCAGTAAAACTGCAGTAGCAACACGTTCATAAGTCTAAATGAGGCAGATCTTCTCTGGAAAGCTTTAAAGCTACAATTCTATGCACCATTATGTAGGAGTAAATCCAACTGAAAACAGTGGGTCTTACTTCTGTGTCGAGGTGCATAGGATTGTAGTTCAGGATTGTGCTCATGAAATCCACCTGTCCAGCTGATTATTACTGTTGCAATATAATGAACCACATTTAGTGACCATTTAGTATAATTAAGGAATGGATTGTGCATAGAATGTAGAAAGGCAGCCTCAGAATATTCAGGCACAGAGAATGGCCAAAAAGTTTTCAAATCACTAGTTAAGTGATGTATTGGGATGTGTGATTCAAAGCTGCTTTTCAGATGACAATCCAGTGTAAACAAAAACAGCAAACCCTTTACCTAGCCACGGTTCTACTAAGGTGCATGCATGTCTCATCTAAAACTTCCAGCATAATTCTTCTGACTAAGCACATTTATAACATTCCTAACTTGTATCAACTTTTTCTTAGCTGAACCAAAATAAAAATAAAAATGGAAGGAGTCCAGTGGTTTATTGATGCGGCACAATGTACTGAACGATTACCGTAATTACCCTTAAACCATTCATCAGTTATCCCCTGCAGTGTTGAAATTTATTACTGAAATAAATTTCAACTTGATATTGATATCAGATGCAAGCTGTTTTATTTTTATGAGGGTTAAAAAAGAAAAAACCTTTACAGTTCTCTTTATAGATCCATAATGCTTAATCTCTTACCTAACCAACTGGCAATACGTATTTCCATGAGCACCAAGATTATGCTTAAAATATTGCATGCAGTTTATTTTTTAAGAGCCTGTTTTAGTTTGTCAACAGGTTAGCTGATCATAAGCTACCAGCACATGATATAAAATGTATTTCTTCAGAAGTTCCTAACGGATTATTATAAGCCTCAGCTTTTATGTTCAGAAACTAAAGAGATCAAACATTTTTTTTGTTTTAGGAGTGGAGGGAATCTTCAAGAAACATGCACCAAGCTTTATTTGCTTTATTCCACAACAGAGAGGATGCTGTCACCATTTTATCAGCACGTACGCAATGTTCGCCCAGCTAATACAACATCTCAGTCAGAATAGCATGTACAACTTGAGCAAGGTGTGCGAGGAATCGGAAAAAATGGAGTGCTTACCTTTTGCAGCCACTGAGTGTAGTTTTCCATCACATGCTCCAAGCGCTGCAGTTTCTGGGAAGAGAAATCCTGCTCCATGTGGGGGGCATCCCTTTGGAGAGCGTTAGCGTTGTATTGGTCGGTGGTGCTTTCACGACAGTTCCCATCCTGTTCTGGAAGGATGAACGTGTAGGTGCACTGTCCATGCTGAATCCGGTTATATCTTCTGGCACTGGACTCTGGACCCCGACGTGGATTGCTGCAGCCTAGGTGAGTCAGAAGTGTAGCAAGGAAAGCAAGCTGAAGGAATATGGTCATGTTACTGTCCCTTTCCTTTCCTGCTCTTAGAGACAATTTTGACCCAACCCCTTTCCTTCCTTCCTTTTCTTTTCTTTTTTTCTAAAAAAAATGCTTTACCTTTTCTTTTGAAATCCCTTTGGGGGATCAGAGAAGGTAAAGAAAAGTGAAGAAGATTCAGATAATAAATGGTGACTTTAAAAAACCCAACAACAACAACAGTGACTAAGTGCACCAGAGCTGATTGCTTCCTTAGCCGGAGTTTGAGCAATTTATTGCATAGTAGCCGGGATTTATCGTTTCCTCTCTGTTACACTTCAGCATGCAGCCTCTTTGAGTCAGCTGCCCAGGCATAGCCCCAGCCTCTTTCTCCTACCCTCGCTGCTGCTGAACTGCTATTTTCTCGGAGACCTCGGCGTGTTTTATTAAGGTTGTACATTCAAGCCAAGTTGGAAGCCGGCAGCCTTTCACAAGATGACTTGAGTGGAATGTGTGTGAGTGAGTGTGTCCCTGTGCGAAGGGATGCCTGATGGGTTCGGCAAAGGAGGATCATCTTACACTCTGGCTCGAAGCATGACCTCAAACATGCACGCCTGCTCAGCTCCCTCTGCACAGAAAACGGCTAAGAGCCTTTTGACAAAGTTTAACGAGTCGAACAGTCCACCTTAATAGACTTCCCATGTTCAAACTGAACTATTTAAATGGACTTGCAGGGTCCAGGCTTGCTGTAATCCCCCCCTCCAGTAAACATTAACACACAGACCGCCGCACATGGAAAATATCTGCTCTCGTATAATGGGTATGTGACCGAGCGACTCTCTCAGGGAATGCTAAATCGGAGAGTGGGTTGCGATTCTTGTCAAACTATTGGGGTAGAAAGCAGGCATGATAACAGAACAGAGACCAATTTCATTTCTTTCATCAAAACACAGAATCATTTCTGCATCGGAGATGTGATTAAAGCAAAAGTTTGGGAAATGTAACTCACCAGATTCTTTCTTTGCATGTCGATACAAGATTGAAAAGCGTGTTTGCATATATAATGTGGAAGAGGGAAGCAATGATGCTGGTTTCTCCCCCCCCCCGCCCCCGACTAAGATTTCATACAACTTGGCACTGATCCATTGAGCCGCACTGCACATTTGCAACTAATACTGTGTACACATTAAACTTCTGCAATGGCAATTTTCCTCCTGCAGTCCCCTTTGCAGCTCAGCACATGACTTTTAAAACTGGGGAAGCTGCTTGAGGACAAATGACTCAAGAAAACCCTACTTGGAACCTGGATCTGTTGCGCTGCATTGAATTATGACCACAGATGCATTTTATAATAGTGTTTTATATCCTTAGGATATCCCACCAGGTATTCACTTTGTATATAATTCCATGCCTATAATTCACTTGCATGGGGCTACTAGGTGGTCTCCCTTCAAGGTGCTGACCCACCACCAAAAGACCTCCTTAGCTTTAACAAATGAGGGCCGGTTGAGGAACAAGGTCCTGCAAATAAGGGGTCGTGGTCCTATGCTTCACACTGAGCTTCCACATCAGATCCAAGATTTTCACTTTCAGTGTCAGTCTTTGTAAAATTCCAAGATTCTTGTGGCTTTATAACTGGAAGTGCATCGTTATGTTCAATGGGTCTTGTTGCCGATGGCAAATTCACATATTGTACAATATGTTCAGATTTCAGCCCAGTGCCTATTTGTCAAGCAGAAAAAACAATCTCTGACATGGTCTTTTGGCTTTCTCCAGACCATCATCATCCTGGGGAAAAGCAACAGATGGGGTGTCAAAGGTTTTCGTCCTGGGCCCACTGTTGTTCATCGTCTACAAATCCACCTAAAGTTACTGTACCCCACTCAGCTCACACTTTACCAGCTTCCTTGCAAGAATATCATGGGGCAGTTTGTCAAATCTAATTGACCAACATAGCTGCAATTTATAATTAGAACCAATTAACTTCATAAAGATTTTTCTGCTTGTTTTCGCACCCCAATGTGTTTTGAAAGCATCAGATCAGAATTACAGCTTTTCTTCATAGATAAAATCTTTTTGTTCTTGTTTTTGTTCATTTGCTAGTTAGCAGACTGAGCCAGACTGAAAAAAAGTCCTCGTCTGTTTTGAAGGATTAATTGAGTCTTTTAACCCCTTATCATTTGGTTTCTTCAACCTCCTTACATCCCTGGCTCCCTGATTTGTATTTATAGCCAGACATAACAATATGGTATATGTATGAGAATGGGTGGGTGGGTGTGAACTAGACATTTGCTCAGATAGTAATGGTTTTATGGAGCCCTAAACAACTCAATGATCCAAGTATCTGTAGGAGAAGCCCCTTCATTACCACCCAACTCAATCCTGACAAGGCACACTCTTCTCTTGATCAGCACTGTGACTGGAGGATGAAGGAGGGAACACATAGAATGGCCTTCTCCGTAGTGGGACCTGAACTCTGGCATGATCTCCCACCGCCACCCAGAGGTTTTTGCACCCAGGCCTTGGTAAATTGAACTCTTCCATCCTTGAAATGAAATGTTCTGAGTTCATTCACTTTATCACTGTCTGGACGGGCTGCGGTACAACCAATTGTGGTAGCATTGCAGAAGAAATCAAAGCAGAACAAATTCACTGCCAATGTCCAGTTACTGTGTCAAGGACACTGCAGAACGCACCCACAATAAAACTTGAGAAGGAATGGCCCCTAAAGCTGCATACACAGCATAAAAGGTAAAGGGACCCCTGGCCGTTAGGTCCAGTCGCAGACGACTCTGAGGTTGCGGCGCTTACCTTGCTTTATTGGCCGAGGGAGCTGCCGTACAGCTTCCAGGTCATGTGGCCAGAGTGACTAAGCCGCTTCTGGCAAACCAGAGCAGTGCACGGAAACGCCGTTTACCTTCCCGCCAGAGCGGTACCTATTTATCTACTTGCACCTTGACGTGCTTTCAAACTGCTAGGTGGGCAGGAGCTGGGACCAAACAATGGAAGCTCACCCCATCGCGGGGATTCGAACTGCCAACCTTCTGATTGGCAAGTCCTGGGCTCTGTGGCTTAAAACACATTTAAAGGACATGGCTTCCCTCAAAGAATTATGGGAATTGTAGTTTGTTAAGGCTGCTGGGAATTGTAGATCTGTGGTAGGTAAAGTCCAGTTACAGAAACTGCAGTTTACAGACCTACAATTCCCAGCAGCCTTAATAAACTACAATTCCCAGAATTCATTGAGGGAAGCCAAGTGCTTTAAATATATGGTGTGTCTGCAGCCCCAGCATTTAAGATGCTTTTATATCCACTTGTCTATCTCATAATCTATATCTTGTCTATCTGTGCACACCGGCATCAGTACAAGTGTGCATGAATTGATATATTTGGCATTGAAAAGGGTGACAAACAGTTTGCAGAGTTTGTTTGTTTGGGTTTGGTGTAGAGTGAGTTTGTTTGTTTGTTTGTTTGTTTGTTTGCCTGCCTGCCTGCCTGCCTGCCTGCCTGCTTGCTTTTGAGGCTGCTAGATAAAGTTAAGTTACGTTCACGTCACACAAAATACCTGAATCCCTTCCAACCCAATTTCCTGTTCATGGCAAAAATAGAAATCATAAACTCTTTTCTACCAGACACATGATTTACAACCTAATGTGCTTCTGACACAACCTTCACACAGTTCAATTAATAGCCGGCATTAACAACTGTCAGAGTGGGAAGCCCTTGACTAAAGAAGCACAGAATCATGGTGACGGAAGGAACTGCGTGGACATAAGAAGATGACCATAAAGCTCAGATCAAAGGTCTTTTGAGTTCCGCAGTAAGTTTCAAACACAGTTATATGCCTTCAGAAAGTTCGAACAGGATATAATGGTGACAGACATTCCCTGTTGTTTAGGCCTTAGCAGTGAAAATTCAGAAGGAAACCCCCCTTCTTCTAAACCCTTAGCCATCATGGCTACTGACAGGTAGAACCTGCAATAAAATGTTGCACCATGAAGGTGCAATTCCGCTATTCAGAATTCTAGCCCCTTCACTCAGTTTCTCCTTCAGTCACTCACACAGGCTGTGTACACGCAAGACTTCGCCAAAGAATCATGGGAACTCTAGTTTTCATCCCTCACAGAGCTACAACTCCCAGAGGCCTTAGCTAATCACAATTCCTAGGAGTTTTGGAGGGGGACATCTTGTGCTTTAAATATATGGCATGTATGCAGCCACATTCGTCCATCATTATACGACAACGGAGACTGCTAAGTCTTCAGTGGTGAGACTTTCCCATGGGCTTCTCCCCACCCCATAAAGTTTTTTGTACTTCTGTAAACCTTGGGGTTCTCCACAAGCCTACTAATATTTCCCTCTGGTGCATTGGTTGTGCAATTTGGGCTACAAAACAAATGATACTCACAGCCTGACAATCGGAAATAGAGGGAACAATCAACATATCCCCCTTGGATTTGTCTAATTTGTAGCCATCCATTTTTTAAAAAAATAATATGTGAAAGAAGTACTTCCATTGTCTCTCAAGACTCTAGTAAGTATGTGATGAATTACCTCATGATCTACTAAACCATCTTGGGTGGCGGGGCCCCTGAAATGTTGGTTGAACACATAACGCTTTCCTGGAAAGCACAACTACCCGCAACGGGAAAAGGAACTTCTAATCTGAGATTAAGAAAGGAGCAGCTTTGACTTCCTTGCGCCAAGAGCTGCAGGAGATTTGGGGGCTAAACTGAGGTTACGGTGGGGTCTGTACTTGTCGTGCATTGCTGAAATACCTTCCCATCTGCTTCGTGAGTAAATAAATTATAAGGAAGACACTCAGATCCGTATGAAGCCTATATATACAGCAAACACTGTAGGTCTCAGGATAACTTGCCTCAGAGACCATATAAATCATAACTGCAGGAGCCCAAGCCAATGAAGAACAACTTGCAGCAAGGGAGACATTCAACTATCTCCACCGCACACTAGGAACACTCTTAAAGATGCAGGGACCAATCTATGTCACCCAAACTATTCCATTAAGGCCTGGGTAGCTAAAGTGATGCCCTCCCAATGTTGCAGGACAACAACTTCCATCATCTCTAACGGTTGGCCATGCTGACTGGGGCTGGTGAGAATTTAAGTCTATCATCAGGACTTTGCCGGATTGGCTGCCCCTACATTGTGGCAATGGTACGTGGCATGGCCAACTCTCAGGGTTGATGGAAGCTGTTGTCCTGCAACACCAATCAATATCTGGGAATGGGTAGATACAGATGCACATTCAAACAGAAAAGCACAAGCGTGGCTAGGAGGTTGTCCAGGTATTAACTGTTGATGGGCAGCTTCAGGGGCCCTGTTTCCCATTATTATTGTTTTTGTTGTCTTTAAGCTGAATTGGGCTGACAGTCCTTCAAATGGAGGGTGCTGAGAAGGGCTGCACAGATAAGGAATTGTGGGAGCCTCGCCCTCCCCCTACTCCATATCTGGTTCCTGAATCTTCCTAGGAGCAGGAAGACAGTATAGATTTGGAACAGTGGTTTGCAGAGGGACATAGTTCAGAAGACAGAAGCTGGGAAATACTGGATGGAGAACAGCTAGGAGAAGAAACACTGGAAGAGAGAGGGTTAACAGATTCACAGTCTCTGGACAGCATTCACACACACCCTTCTCCAAAGTCACAGAGAACTCAGAAAACCGCAGAACAGAAAGCACAGAGGGTACAAACTCAGATTACAAGACGTAGTAGATTAACTGGGATGTAAGAGGGTGTGAACCTTATCTGGAAGCACCACCATTTCTAGGAGAAGTGTTCTTTGTTCTCTCGCTGTGATTATTAAAGTTTCAAACTGGTAAGAAGTCTCCTTTTCCTTTGTTCTGCTTATCTACTGCCACGTGGGGAGGAAGTCAATTCCCTGAAACCTGACAGAGGGCATCTTCAAATAGAGAGCCCTGACCTCTGAGGGCCCTCCTAATAGAGGGCTGTCCGCCATAGGTCATATAGACATATAGACTTGCATGCCAGGCACACAACCAGCATACACACCACTTAACACACACACACAAACATGATTTTGGGGGCCAGGGGGTTAAATGTATGGTGTGTGCCAGATGCGCCATCTTGCAAGGGCGATTAAGGGGGCTGACACAATGTTGCATGGCCTCACACGTGCTCAATGTCTTGATGTTGGGCGGAATTGCGGGTGGAGCCGAACACATTGGTAGCGTGGCTTTAATGGCAGATGGCCTTTCCTCCTGCCGCAGCCACCGGTGGGGGGCTGCTTCAACCCTCCTTCCCCCTGCAGCTAGGAACCAGCCACTGAAACCATGCCACATTCAGTTCTGCACTCGGCCTCCTCCACCCCCTGATTTTTGGGACATGTGGGAGGGGCTGGTTCCCTTCCAAAAATACTGGGGTTGGGGAGAGAAAAGGGCTTGGCCCACATGAGTTGGCACAACCTGGTGTGTGCCTACTTTGGAGTAACGAAGGTGCTGATGTTGGAGGAGGGGGAGTTTCAAAATGCAGAGTCTCCCCTCTCAAAATCCCAGCCTTGTTTTGAGTCGGGATCAAACCCCATCAAAGCTGGGCCCACCATGTAATGGGGGCTGCACCCTATCCCTGCAATCTCCAAGCCCTCCATGTCAGTCTCCCACTCCTTAGACCTGCCTCAAAAGGGGTGGAATAAAACTCACTTTGAAGAAGGGCACCACCAGAGCTGAAGTGACTACATTTCCCTCAGAAGAAGCTTATCAGATGGCAGAAATTAATTTTCCCACTCATGATGGGTATAATGGAAATTAGAGATATTTCCTCAAGGTAAGGTGGGACTCTTTTTCGTGCTTGGGAAAGCAGGTGAAGGAAAGATGAAAGCTATTTTTCAGTCAAATTGGGCTCATTGAACATTCCTATCACATGTGATTATATTGTGAGGAATATCAATTGCAGGTTATTTGGGCAGGTTCCCTCATTACGCAACTGACTAAGGCAGCTGCTTTAATTCAGTTTCATTTCCCATCCTGTTTGTTAGTAGGGTTTTCGCTATTGTTGTTAAAGTAATTTTCAGACAGGGAACAGAAGAGGTCTTGTCTATACTCTAGTAATATTCTGTTGGGTGTCGGAGGAATTACCACATACAGGCTTAGAAAGAAACACATACACACCTTCAGGTGGCCTGTGAGGGGCTTGGTATACCTCCGTGTTGTTGGTACTAAAGGGTTAAGAGGTAACAAGTCGCTCTAATCACTGAGCAGCTGGAAGTCATTAAGCATCCAAGAATGTGAGTTAGTTTGTATAAATAGTCAGTTCACTCAGTTTGTGGCCGGTGGGCTGATATGAGTTAGGTTTAGAGTAAAGTTTTCTTTATGCCGGAGATAAGAGCATGTGTGCTTTATCGCCAGGGTTTTCTTTTGTAAATAAAGTTGGGTTTTTTTTGAGTTCCAAAGTGCTTGCTCCAGGATTCTTCATTGAAAGGTACTGACTCTCCTGCCCTCTTCAACCACTGCACGAAATTCTCTGCTGCAATAAGATTTATGGCGTTGGAAGCGCACTGGACGTTTACTTAACATTAAAATAATTAAAGTTTGCCTGGGATTGAAAACAGATTGCAAAGCACCCAAGCAGACCATAATGCATAGTTTAGATGTTGCCAACATGGCCCTGGTGTGAGCAATGGTGCCCTTGAGGTCTTTCTGTGCCAGTTTACACAAGAACCTAACAAGACGCACCAATCAAAATGTTACAAGCAAAACAGAATAGGCAACTATCTGTAGCCATTTCTCCTCCGTTCTCCTCAGGGCAAGATGGGTTTTTCAGTAGCGGTTGCAGGACGGAGAGGACAGTGGCTGATAGCTGAATGGCAAACACACTGCATCAGGCCAATGGCTCATCTAATACAGTAGAGTGTTCTCACAGTGGTCACCCAGATGTGTATGGGAAATTAGAAGCAGGACCTGAGACCAAGAGCCCTCCCCCCTCCTGTGGTTTCTGAAAACTGGTATTCAGAAGTGTTATTGCCTCCAACTGTGGATGCAGGGCACAGCCGTCATGGCTAGCAGCCATCAGTAGCCCCCTGTCCTCCCATCAATTTGTCCAATCCTCTTTTAAAGCCATGGAAGCTGCTGGCCATTGTTGCTTCCTGCAGCAGTGAGTTCCATAGTTTAATTATACACTATGTGTAGAAGGGGAAGCGGGTGGCGCTGTGGTCTAAACCACAGAGCCTAGGACTTGCCGATCAGAAGGTCAGTGGTTCGAATCCCCGCAATGGGGTGAGCTCCCGTTGCTCAGTCCCTGCTCCTGCCTACCTAGCAGTTCGAAGGCATGTCAAAGTGCAAGTAGATAAATAGGTACCACTCTGGCGGGAAGGTAAATGACGTTTCCATGCGCTGCTCTGGTTCACCAGAAGTGGCTTAGTCATGCTGGCCACATGACCTGGAAGCTGTCTGCGGACAAACACAGGCTTCCTCGGCCTATAGAGTGAGATGAGCGCACAACCCCAGAGTCGTCCATGACTGGACCTAATGGTCAGGGGTACCTTTACCTTTACCTATGTGTAGAAGTACTTTCCTTTATCAGTTCTTGAACCTTCCAACATTCGGGATATACATGAATTCTGTGTTTGGAGGGGGGGTGAGGACTTTACTCTATCCTCTTTCTCCACATGATGGCGTCTCCCCAGGCTGTTTCTCTGGAACGCCTTGGTTCTGCAGAAGAGAAGGCGTCAAATCCTGCCATAGGGCACTGCCATGGACCCCAAGCATACCTTTTTCTTCTATTCTTGGCTCAACACTAATTATTTTGGACCTTGAAGACAGCACCCATCAAAGCAGGAGACGTCTACGAAGGATTAGAAGGTAAGTAAACAAGCGTGCAGACACAGTGAGAAAGAGACAAAGAGGGAGACAAAGTTCAGATTCAAGAATTGCAGCTATTTCTTATTTAAGCAAGGCAGCTTATTAATGAAAGATCACTTACATTTTTATACACTGCTTGGCTTGCCAGAACTTTATATTTATTTTTATACCCAGCCTTCAGTTTCACGCTGTGATGCTCTGAGTATATGCATGGTTATAAACGAAGAAGCAGGACCCTGAACACTGTGCTCAGAAGGAGCCATTTATATATAGGAAGTAGAGTCATGCATATCTGTCTATAATTCAGAATGCGGCAGCTAGACGGATGACTGGGAGTGGCTGCCAGGACCATATAACACCGGTCCTAAAGGATCTTCACTGGCTCCCAGTATGTTTCCAAGCACAATTCAAAGTGTTGGTGCTGACCTTTAAATCCCTAAACAGCCTCGGCCCAGTATACTTGAAAGAGTGCCTCCACTCCCATTGTTCTGCCCGGACACTGAGGACCACCTCTGAGGGCCTTCTGGTGGTTCCCTCACTGTGAGAAGTGAAGTTACAGGGAACCAAGCAAAGGGCCTTCTCAGTAGTGGCACCCGCCCCGTGGAACGCCCTCCCATCAGATGTCAAGCAGATAAAGAAATACAGTGGTACCTCGGGTTACATACGCTTCAGGTTACAGACTCCACTAACCCAGAAATAGTACCTCAGGTTAAGAACTTTGCTTCAGGATAAGAACAGAAATTGTGCTCTGGCGGCGCGGCAGCAGCAGGAGGAGACCCCATTAGCTAAAGTGGTGCTTCAGGTTAAGAACAGTTTCAGGTTAAGTACGGACCTCCAGAATGAATTACGTAAGTACTTAACCTGAGGTACCACTGTATACAGTAGTTCATCTGAAGGCAGACATCTGAAGGCAGCCCTGTATTAGGAAGTTTTTAATGCTTGTTATTTTACTATGTTTTTATATGTGCTGTAAGCCACCCAGAGTGGCTGGGGAAAACCAGCCAGATGGGCAGGGTATAAATAATAAAAATATTATTATTTGTTTGTTTGTTTGTTTGTTTGTTTGTTTGTTTGTTTGTCTACAGAAGGACTCTAGACTCTTACTTACTGGTGGGGTACGAGATTAGTTGATAGTTCCACATCAGATAGAGACCTGGAATCTAGCGTGCATGTGGTTCAAGACACCTACCACAAGAACAAACTGAAAATAGATTTGTTCATCCTTTGTTTGAAAGGGAAAATATGGTGTACTCACAAAGGACTGAGGTATTGCCAGACCAGAATAGGAAATTGGTGCACACTTCGGACTCAGCTATGCCGCTGGAAATATAAGTGCATTATACAAATGTGACACTAAATAATACTGGTAAGCTAATGGCAAATACCACACACACACGCACACACACACACATAAACATTTTCACAGTGTTTTTTCACATACGTGTAGATTCAGCCTTATTCGAAGGGAACACTTTCCCTAGAGTTCTTTTGGGAGAGGAACTTCCTTTAACTTTGAACGAGAGACATGAAATCATTAACATATTTCATCAACAAACTGGCCACATGCATAATCCAAGATTACTTTAGTTGCGATATTTTGTTGGAAGGCATATAGATAGAACTCACTAGCATCCCTGCATCACACAGCTCATTCCCACTCTTCTCTTTTTACCTGCAAAATATGAGACCTGTAAAAAGGATCTCCTACATCTATTTAAAAGGTTATAACAGCTGTGGGAAGCCTATTTGATTCCAGACTGTGGTTCTGCAGGAGAGAGTGAATTCTCTCCCTTTTGCATTCCAGTTTTGCCCAATAGGAAAAAACATGCAAATACCTGCATGGTGCTGTATGTTTCTCTCCATGGAACAAATGGCAACTAGAGAGGAAAGATAATTTTAATTGAGAAAATGTATAGGGGGAGGAGAAAGTATAGCTATCCACATGCTTGCAATCAGAAGGGAAAATAAGAACCGAGATTATCACTTATTTGCTATACTAAAAATAAAGGTAAAGGTAAAGGTAAAGGTAAAGGTACCCCTGCCCGTACGGGCCAGTCTTGACAGACTCTGGGGTTGTGCGCCCATCTCACTCAAGAGGCCGTGGGCCAGCGCTGTCCGAAGACACTTCCGGGTCACGTGGCCAGCGTGACAAAGCTGCATCTGGCGAGCCAGAGCCGCACACGGAAACGCCGTTTACCTTCCCGCCAGTAAGCGGTCCCTATTTATCTACTTGCACCCGGGGGTGCTTTCGAACTGCTAGGTTGGCAGGCGCTGGGACCGAGCAGCGGGAGCGCACCCCGCCGCAGGGATTCGAACCGCCGACCTTTCGATCGGCAAGCCCTAGCGTCCCCCTATACTAAAAATAGGATGCTGCTAATAGGAATGGATAGTGGAGCAAAGTAGCATTGCTGCACTTAAATAAATTCATCATGGGGCTTTTGGCCACAAATTAGATTTGCCACAAACGAGATGGAGATTTTGCCTCCATGTCAAAAACATTTTGGAAGAAATTGAATTTAAATTTTATTTAAAAAAAAAAAAAGGGGGAGAAAAATGCAATTCTATACCTGTATACCTTTATGGGTGGCGCTGTGAGTTAAGGGTGGCACTGTGGGTTAAACCACAGAGCCTAGGACTTGCTGATCAGAAGGTCGGCAGTTCGAATCCCCGCGACGGGGTGAGCTCCCATTGCTCGGTCCCTGCTCCTGCCAACCTAGCAGTTCGAAAGCACGTCAAAGTGCAAGTAGATAAATAGGTACCACTCTGGCGGGAAGGTAAATGGTGTTTCCATGCACTGCTCTGGTTTGCCAGAAGCGGCTTAGTCATGCTGACCACATGACCCGGAAGCTGTACACCAGCTCCCTTGGCCAATAAAGCGAGATGAGCGCCGCAACCCCAGAGTTGGTCACGACTGGACCTAATGGTCAGGGGTCCTTTTACCTTTACCTAATAGGAATGGATAGTGGAACAAAGTAGCATTGCTGCACTTAAATAAATTCATCATGGGGCTTTTGGCCACAAATTAGATTTGCCACAAACGAGATGGAGATTTTGCCTCCATGTTAAAAACATTTGGAAGAAATTGAATTTAAAAAAATTTTAAAAAGAAAAAAGAAAAAATGCAATTCTATACCTGTAAACCTCTATAATGTGTGTGTGTGTGTGTGTGTGTGTGTGTGTGAGATATACTTTATAAAAGTATTTATATACCTCTCTCTCATAAGACATGAGGGTGGTATACAGCACAACAAAGACATAGAACACCATTGAAGAGGGTGATTAATGGAGGAGATGAAAATTAGGGAAATGTTATACACATGCATGAATAAATTCGCTTCTGGGGCCCCTCTGGGAATACGGGCCCTGAAGCTTAAGCTTCATTAGTTTCATCATAGTTCTGCCCCGAATATGAGCCTCCATTCTTTGAATCTATGTCACCAAGAGCACATGTGATTTATGCCCTGGGTCAGTAGCTTTCCAGTAGCCAATGAGTTTCATTTCCTAGTGTAAACACAGCACAGATTCATTTTGTGGTGCAAAACGGCCTATCATCTGCATAGTACCCACCCGCCCAGCCAGCAAGCCAGCTTTCTTTTTCTTAATGGTATTTCGCTTTTAACAATATAGCACCCTAGTGACCTATTGCCACGGTTACTGCATGTTTTAAACTGGTGTCTGCAACTCTTCATTGGGATTACTATAAACTCATCAGGAAGCTGTTGTGTTTTCATACTACTGAAGAGCAGCAGAACAGTAAAAATGCTTGTCAGAGCTGTTAGCTGCTAGTTTTCAGCAGCAACTATTAATCGCTGGGCCCAATGTTTCCAGAATTGTCCCTTTACAGAAGATCTTTTTAAAGGTCCTTGAGTATGGGAGAGAGCACATAAATAAGAGTGAAGGGGAGGAGCTAAAGTCTTTGCTGTCAAGAATTTTTGAAGGACCACTACAGACCACCTGGCTGCACCCTATGTCTGTTACCTCCTTCTTGTTCTTTTATTTGCATCTCCCTTACAGGGTTACATTTGAGTTGCTGGGTCTGGTACAATGTTAAGCAATACATCGAGTTGTTAAATAGATACACTCTATCCAGAAGAAGCCTCATTGAATTCAAAGAGTTTTGCTTGCAGTTAAGTGGGTACAGCAGAGATGGGGGAATCTGCGACCTTCTGGGTATTGCGGAGGACAACTCCCATCAGTGCCAGACAGCCAGCCTGGCCCAGGTATGATAGGAGAGGTAGATCTGCAACATCTGGAGAGCCACAGGTTCCTCATTCTTGGGGTACAGGATTGCAGCCTTGATGTTACTACCGTAAAATTTATTTTCAAGGAATGTGATCCTGCCAGAGGCTTTAAAATCTTTGCACTCTTACCAAGGAGGAAGTTCAAAGTTAATGTTACAGTGTAAAAGATGTGTGGATCCAGAATTGGCCTCCACAGTCACTCGGCCTCAGCCCAGTATACCTGAAGGAGCGTCTCCTCCCCCATCGTTCTGCCCGGACACTGAGGTCCAGCGCTGAGGGCCTTCTGGCAGTTCCCTCACTGCGAGAAGCAAAGCTACAGGGAACCAGGCAGAGGGCCTTCTCGGTAGTGGTGCCCGCCCTGTGGAACGCCCTCCCATCAGATGTCAAAGAGATAAACAACTATCTGACATTTAGAAGATATCTGAAGGCAGCCCTGTTCAGGGAAGTTTTTAATGTGTGACATTTTAATGTATTTTTAATCTTTGTTGGAAGTTGCCCAGAGTGGCTGGGGAAACGCAACCAGATGGGTGGGGTACATGTAATAAATTATTATTATTATTATTAATTCTTATTGGAAAACAATCTTACATGGCTACGAGCGATCACCAAAGAGGAAGAAGCTTCTTTCCAAATACACAAGCAAGGGATGGTGCTCTCTCTCAAACCCCATTTTCATCTTAGGATATGCATCCACCATAATTTATCCTTGATGTTTTTTATGCAACCATAGCTGGACCTCCTTCTTGCTCTTCATCCTTTCTGCTTCCCTTGGATTGTGCCTCCCTTTAGTTGCCCCTTCTTAATGTGCGTCCTCCCTTGTTTATTATTAGGCTGCCCTGTGCACGCTGCAAGCAATATATTTACGTTCCTGGCTTCTGCTTATAATCAGCAGGCAATTTGAATGCAATTTATACACTGGAAAGAGAAACACCACACTGAGTTTTGTTTCCTTGAGCTGTTTTCCAATGTCCCCTTTCTTTTTCCTTTTTGCATGATAACTTGGTAATAAAGGCAGCTGCTTTGAACATTTTCAGACAGAGGAAATGGTAACCCTGGCAACAGGAACCATGGCGCACGTGTGATCTTTCAGCACAGCACCTGCATAGTTTATTCACACCCTCATTGGTTCTCTCGGTAATATTAGTAGTTGGAATTCATTAGCTTTGTTGAATTGCTTTCCGTTTTGAAACTCCTATTCTTTTCCTCGTTCTCCTGCGTTGCAGTTCCTTGCTGAATCTCAAGCAGTGGGTTGTCTTGTTCCGTGTTGGAGGCTGCAGACTGATATATACCTATCTAGAACTCCTGAACTCCTGGGGACTTTCTTCTGAGTAGACATGCACAGAGTTACACTGTGTAGGTGCAGGTTTTCAGTTGTCATAACGCCCTAGTCCATGTGCTTTCTTAAAAATCAGTTGAGAACATTAATCTGGGACACACATTTCCACACTAACCCACACAGACCACAGACCAGCATGTTTAAAAAAAAATTATTCATGGCATATTGTTATGATTTTCTTTACTGTAACAGTAGTAATAGCCGTGACTTTTTCCGAGAGATCTGAATGTACAGAGAGGAGATTTCTCCAGGGTTGATAAGCCATTCAATGAACAGCAATTGAGTAACTCAGTTTTCCAATTAACTCTTTCTTTCTTTCTTTCTTTCTTTCTTTCTTTCTTTCTTTCTCTCTCTCTCTCTCTCTCTCTCTCTCCTTGTTGTATTTTTTAAAAATGCAGTCTATAAGTATTTAAATATTTTATATATAAACTCAACTCAAAGCCTAATCAATAAACCAATTGAGCGAAGGTACATTAGCTTTAATCTAGTTTAATCTTTTGGTTTCACTTGGACTAAATAATATTAAATTCCAGTAATGTGATTCCCAAACCATTTAGCCATATGTTTTGACTTTACAATGCTTCAAAGATCAAATGTACAGTAAGTACCCGATAACAATGGGGCAGTTATAAAGAAATAATGTGTTTCTCTAACTGGTGGTTGGTTGGGTTTTTTTAAAAAAGTAATCTATTGCAATTGCTTCTGCTTAATAATATACATTTCAATTATCTGGAATTTTGTTCATCTTGATTCTGATAGAGTTACCATCATGTCTGTCACAATGCCTTTTTCACAGAAATCCACAGAATCCACTTCATGCATTCATGATATAATCTCAATAGGATTTAATGGGGACGACAGAGGACGAGATGGTTGGACAGTGTTCTCAAAGCTACAAACATGAGTCTGACCAAACTGCGGGAGACAGTGGAAGACAGGAGTGCCTGGCGTGCTCTGGTCCATGAGGTCACAAAGAGTCGGACACGACTAAACGACTAAACAACAAAACAAAGGATATACTCAATATTACATTTTAAAAGGCATTGTGCTTTGAGGACATTTGCTGTACTTTCTAATACAGTGGTACCTCGGGTTAAGAACTTAATTCATTCTGGAGGTCTGTTCTTAACCTGAAGCACCACTTTAGCTAATGAGGCCTCCTGCTGCCGCTGCACAGCTGCCGCACGATTTCTGTTCTCATCCTGAAGCAAAGTTCTTAACCCGAGGTAATATTTCTGGGCTAGCAGAGTATGTAACCTGAAGCGTCTGTAACCTGAAGCATCTGTAACCTGAGGTACCACTGTAGTTGCTTTTGAAAAAGAACAGTAAGAAAAGGATTTTTGCCTTTGGCTTCATGGATACCTAGTATATAAACTCATTTAACTCAGTGCTGCAAACATGGAGTTCCCCTCACACAGGAAGAACTTATAAAGACCTCCTGATGGTGAGAGGATCTGAAAGAGAGGATAGGCAGATGACATCTGGGCAGGTTCAAATGATGAAAGACATACCTGAAAACCTAACTGAAGTAATGACGGCAGCTTCGCTTAGGCTTGGAAATGAATTGGCAGCCAGTTAATTTCTTTTAATATTGGTGTACCTAAATGGAGATATGCACACCTAAAAAAAAAAAAAAGATAACATAACACATGACTTGACCTGTCAGTACTATATGAAATATTATGGAATTGATTACAGTATCATTCTTAATTATGTGAACGGGACTATCTGCAGCTCACTGAGAAAATACTCAAGCTTTGGCTAATCTCTTCAGAGGCATTTGCTTGTTTAACCTTGACCAGTATCAAGCCTGCTGAGATTCATTAATCAAAAGCACTATCTACGGTTTTGCAAGAAGATTGACTCTAGTTGCTAATTGCTGATCTTTAAGCAACTTTTCAATCATGCATGTGGCTAGCCTGAGACATCCTGCTCCCCCAAGTGGATGTCTTGTGCAATTCAAAGTCCTTGCCACATTGCTGAGGAGGCTGTAACTCTGAAATTGGACACGTATGCCTGCAGTCCTAAAGACACTACCCAGCATACTTTGTATCCATGCAAGAAATAATCACTTAAACTGTGCTGTGCTTCATTGGTTCCCTAAATATACTGATGCCCCTACTGAGTGCTTTGGTAGTCGATCCAGTCCTGGCCCTCAGTTAAGTATGACATACACAAGAGTTTGCCAATAACATTTGAAAATAGATCTGGCCCATTGTTTACCATGTCCAAGACTGAAAGGAGAGAAATTGCATCTAGGAGAGAACTGTGTAAGACAGATGAAGCTTGGCGTCGTATTTTTGCCACAATAATCCCTGCACTTTTAAAACAGTGGCTTATCTCTTTAGCAACGAACTGTGAAAATATGCTCCAGCAGCATGTATGGTTCTCTTCTGCATACACATGTTCCTTCCATGGATGCTGGCCAATAATTCCCATTATGAAACTAAAAATCTTGGACCAGGGTTTGTATTGGAATTCTAAGAAAACAAAACAACGGGTGCAGTTTTGAAATCAGTGATTAAAATCAGTGCAGTTTTGACAATTTCAGTCTGAGGTTGAATCCTGACAAGACAGAAGTACTGTTTTGGGGGGACAGGGGGCAGGCAGGTGTGGGGGATTCCCTGGTCCTGAATGGGGTAACTGTGCCCCTGAAGGACCAGGTGCACAGCCTGGGAGTCATTCTGGACTCACAGCTGTCCATGGAGGCACAGGTCAATTCTGTGTCCAGGGCAGCTGTCTACCAGCTCCATCTAGTACGCAGGCTGAGACCCTACCTGCCCGCGGACTGTCTCGCCAGAGTGGTGCATGCTCTAGTTATCTCCCGCTTGGACTACTGAAATGGGCTCTACATGGGGCTACCTTTGAAGGTGACCTGGAAACGGCAATTAATCCAGAGTGCAGCAGCTAGACTGGTGACTGGGAGTGGCTGCCGGGACCACATAACACCGGTCCTGAGAGATCTGCAATTCAAAGTGTTGGTGCTGACCTTTAAAGCCCTAAATGGCCTCGGTCCTGTATACCTGAAGGAGCGTCTCCACCCCCGCCGTTCAGCCCGGACACTGAGATCCAGCGCTGAGGGCCTTCTGGCGGTTCCCTCATTGCGAGAAGTGAGGTTACAGGGAACCAGACAGGGGGGCTTCTCGGTAGTGGTGCCCGCCCTGTGGAACATCCTCCCTTCAGATGTGAAGGAAATAAGTAGCTATCTTATCTTTAAAAGACAACTGAAGGCATTCCTGTTATGGAAGTTTTTAATATTTAATGCTGTATTGTTTTTAAAACTCGATTGGAAGCTGCCCAGAGTGGCTGGGGAAACTCAGCCAGATGGGCGGGGTATAAATAATGAGTTATTATATTATTATTATACCATTTGATTCAGAATAAGATCCATTTGTATCCAAACACAGAGGAAAAACCTGCTCTTGAATCTCAAGAACCATCATGCAAAATTTGGTTATGAGAGGTTCTATTCATCTCAGAGTGGACTTGAGTGGTGCTTAAGAAATGTTCAAACACATAGTGAACAAACTTGCTCCCTCCTTCACTTTTTTTTGTAATCAATTCTTCAGACCATAGTTTACTGTGGTGTCTGAATAAGCAAACTGCAAGTAAATTGCAAACTATTAATGATTGTTCAAACCACAGTTTGCCAGTTCAGCAATCACAAAAAGTACACAAAAATAACAAACATTAAACATTTTTTAAAAAAAATAATACATATACAATTATAAATATAATATATTTTAAATTTAGCATACATACTGCACTAGAGAATTTAATTTAAACATGCAGCCATACGCAATTAAATAGCCTGGGATAATAGCTATATACTCGCCTGGTATGTCAATAGGACTAGTCCCTTGTCACCAACCACCTCACCTGAGAGACTTTCTAATCCCCTGATCTTGAAAAATGGAAAATTTCGTGTTGAATGCAGATATCTCAACGATAGTAAAGCCATTATAAAACATTTATAAATAAACATTTATATTGGTCGTGGGACAATATAGCTGAGTGTGCACTTAAGTCCTTCCAATTGGAATTTATCAGACTTAATTTCTTAGTTTGGGTTGGATAATGCCTAGTAATTGTACAAATGACTTGTTTTACTAAGTGATTTAGCTGTATGTGTTCTGTCTTGGAAGCCTAGCAAGGAATCAAAAAATTAAAATGGCAGTGCTGCTGTCAGCATATTATTATAGACATCATGTTTAGGAATGTGAAGGTTACACTTTCTGGGACCTGCCAATTAGAGCGAACTC
Source organism: Podarcis raffonei (assembly GCF_027172205.1). Classification (NCBI taxonomy): domain Eukaryota; kingdom Metazoa; phylum Chordata; class Lepidosauria; order Squamata; family Lacertidae; genus Podarcis; species Podarcis raffonei. Next base: position 20,719,038 of record NC_070608.1, on the reverse strand, counting down.
ACCTGATAGTTGTATCAATAAACATTCCAATAACTCAATTAGATATTGCCCTGTTTGTGAGCCAGATTTATCAGAAGAAATGTTTACATGCCCTTGGGAGTTGACATCACACTTTAAAATCATTACACAGAGTCTGTCTGCGGCACTCTCCTACAATGGCAGGTGATTGGATCACACACAAACACCACAATTCACTTTAATTTTTGCTTCTAATTCATACATTTTGAAATGAAACTCCAGGGGTGAAACTTCCTACATATGCAATCTCAAATAACCATTTAAAAATATTTTTGGACTCAGTTCGCAGCATGCTACAGGATAGCCAATTATAGGCATTTTTGTTACAGCTTCCTGGAAAATAAAACCAAAACACTAAGCAGTTAGGATTTGGCAGGAGGGGTGGCAAACAAGCTGACAATCTTTTTCTTATTCCAATATTCAACAGACAAAATAAAAAATCTTCTGCAGGAAGTATATAAGTGTTAGCCTATAGAGTCTACATGCAGCAGCAAAAGTTAACGTTCGTTAAACGAATCCTTGCTTGGAGCACACATTTAGCTGAAAGGTAGTCACACTGAGACTTGGTATAAAATAGGAAAGCTGATGTTTGTCCATGTTTATTGTATTGTTGATTGGGAAGAGTTCTATAGTCCTAGCCAACTATCTAGTTGGAAAAGCAAAGACACCATGTTTGCCCCTTTGCAGACTTTGCTCTTTCAAATTTCAGCAGTGTCCTGTGCGAGGCCAAAATCCACCTCTCACCTTCTGTTCTGCTCAGTGTGCCACATTATATTTGTCATGTCCTAGAGTGCTCTCTAGGGACGTGGGTGGCGCTGTGGGTTAAGCCACAGAGCCTAGGACTTGCCAATCCGAAGGTCAGCGGTTCAAAACCCTGCGACGGGGTGAGCTCCCATTGCTCGGTCCCTGCTCCTGTCAACAATCCTATGATAGACAACAATCCTATGACTGCAATCACGGAGCAGGAATTCTAACATCAAGTTGTTCATTTGATCAGTGGAATAGCAGGGGGGAGCAGAGGGGCCAAGGCCCCGGGTGCAGAATCTTGGGGGGGCATAAACCAGGTGCCCCCAGCCCCTGCAGAGATCCCCACACCCTGCCTGGCTCCAGCGGTGGGGGGGGGTTGATGAGAGCGGAGAGCACCCTCTGCCCCCATTAAGCACCAGGCGGGGAGCGGGTGCTCGTCACCCTCTGTTCTCACCAGTAGCACCCCCTGTGACCTGCCCCCCATGCCCGCCCGACAGAGAAGGCTGGGCAAGCACGCTCTGCCCCCACCTGGCATGTGTCCCACACACCCTCCTCGGGCACTGATGAGCAGCCCCTGCACTGGACGCAACCTAAGATTTATCATCAAAGCATCAAAGAGATAGAGAGAAGTCAGCAGACAAAGTTACAGGGATAGTATGGGAATTGCCCCCTAGAAGAAGAAGAAGAGTTTGGACTCGATATCCCGCCTTTCACTCCCCTTAAGGAGTCTCAAAGTGGCTAACCATCTCCTTTCCCTTCCTCCCCCACAACAAACACTCTGTGAGGTGAGTGAGGCTGAGAGACTTCAGAGATGTGACTAGCCCAAGGTCACCCAGAAGCTGCATGTGGAGAAGCGGGGAAGCGAACCCAGTTCACCAGATTACGAGTCTACCGCTCTTAACCACTACACCACACTGACTCTGTTTGAGTTGCACCCAAACTGCCAAAAATATCAAATGCAAAGAACATCATTGTTCTCATTCATCCAACAGTTCATGATTAAGGGACCTAAGAATAAGTGTGTGGGTGTTTTTCAGAGGATGGTGCGTTTCCTATGACTCTGCCCAGGGAATGTAAAGGTGAGGTATACATTACTTAAGTAATAGTGCCACTCTATTCTCCCTTGATCAGACCCCATTTGAAGCACTGTGCCCAGTTCTGGGCACCACAGTTTAACTCTATTCAGAAGCTCTGATCAGAGTGTTGGGATTGCTCCACAATTTCGTAACTAAATTTAATCAAAGTGTCGTTTAAGAGAAGACCCCCTTCTGTATTCTTTAGAATGGCTCTTTTGGCTGCATTTTCAAAATAAATCAATGCACACCACTTCCTTCTGTGCTACTAGCCTAAGGCTGACTACCAGCAGCTGCAGGGAAACTTATCTGATACGATTATATATTTATTGGAAATATTGATATATGCTGCCTGCCTTTCAACAGCAGCAAAGCTGCCCCCCAAGAGCCAATGCTTTCAAGTGTCACTTTTGAAAAGAACTCCCACCCTGTAGCAGTAAGCGGGGGATATGAACAAATGCTGTTGGGAGGCATCATCGCATGGTTTACATAACAGAGAGACAAAGGAGAAACAGCACTGTTTTGTTTTTAAAAGTTAAAATAATACAGGGTCAGAAAAGGCTGCAGTATCCCTGCTGAAATATGTGGTGGGGCATTTCGCTCCCCGAGCTCAGCAGGACAGGGTCACAACTGAATCTTAAGGCATATCTATCCCACAGACTTGTGGTTTAATAATTTCATTTTCTCCCCAGGAGACTCTGAGAACTGTAGTTTTGAAGTGGGGGAGTCGAGATTCCTAACCAATTCTCAGCACTCACATGACCAACGACAATTGCGAGATGCTTGGAGTATCCCTAGGAGAAGAGTACAGGGCAGGCATGCATTTTGTAGTGTCTACACGTCCCTCTTAGGAATCAGGGTGGAGGAATTCTTTCAGATTCATTTTTGAAGGTAACCTATCAAGGTCATATTTTCCAAACGAATGTGTAGTCTGAAACTCTGCCATCCTTTGAAATTCACACTTTTCTGAATGTTGTGATGCATGTCTCTAATCAAAAAATGTGGCACTTATACACACACACACACACACACAGAGAGAGAGAGAAAGAGAGAGAGAGAGAGATGAAAGGTGCATAGAAAAAAATGCTAATGTAAGGGGAAATAATGTGCAACAATGCATTATATAAGGGGTAAAATGTGTATATTAGAGTCTGTACAAAAATTGCAATACAGTACATAACGGGAAATGTATGTGAAAATGCATACACATTTTATTGCAGAATACACACACACACACACACACACACACACACACACACACTTGGAAACTGGAAAAATGAGAAAATGTTGGGAACCAAAACCAACAGACTGATTCATGTGGACAAAATTTGAAGTGGAAGGTCATCTATATAATCCTGATCTAAAAAGATGAAGGGGCAAAAGATTGCATGTTCATTCAGTTAAAATGACCATCCTGTTCCTGCTGCCTACATAAAATCTCCATGAAAACAACCTTGGAAGTCACCTAGTCCAACCCATTGCCACCAATCCATTTGGTGCAGCCACAGCACCCGGGTCCAGGCACTTCAACACCCCTTGGGGATGGCAAGAGAGGCCAGGGTATATCAGGTCACCATTTTGAGCCTTCCAGTTGCTGGAAACAATGCAGGTCTCTGACTGGAACCCCAGCTCCTGAGGACACGGCTGCCACACGTGGCTGTTTCTGCTTGCCTTTGGCAGGAACAGCAGAGATCTCTGTGGTGGCAGTGACTCCCCACAGTTGTAACAGAGTGGAGGAGCATCTCTGTATATCCACAGCACCTCCAGCATGGCAGATCAAGTGTATAAATGGATGTTCATACCTGCTACAGGTCCCCAGGCTTCCCACTGACCCTTTCCCCTTGGTTACTGAGATCGAGGCAAAGTGGGGACGACTCCTAAGAATCCTTAAGGTGGAACCTCTGGTTCTGGAGGTTAATTGCAGGTGCCTGCCTAAGTTGAACAAAAAGGTGCAACTCCCATTTATTTTATTTTTGCAGATTGGTACAGTGCTTGGCCCTTTAATATCACACTGGTAGCTATCTAATTCACTGTATCATAACATCAAGGAAAGAAAATCTCTTGGTTCCTGGCTTGTTGCAAAGATGGACATTTGGCTTCCCAGCTGTTTCAGAGTCCCAAGTGTTTTGTGTTACTGTCAATCACCACCAGGCTTCCAGCTGCTTCCATCTCTGTGTTTATGGGCTGGCAGCCCACGATCCACATCTCAGGGAACTTGTTTTTGGAACCAGCCCACAGAACAAGCCCCTTGGAACAACTTTTTACCACCTCAAAGGAGTCATCTGGTCAGGATTGTTAGGGGAGTCTTATAGAGCTCTGCCCTTATGTAAACAGATCACCAGAAGCTTTCCATTTTGTCTACTGGGGCCCAAATCAAATGTGATGCAGGCTAACTGAAGAATGCAGGGAATTTTTTTTTTAGCCATGTGTGGTTCTACAAGCTCAGCGTCATGTAAATATTTTGTCACTGGTACCTGCAACATTAGCATGTCAACACTGTGTGCTCTTGGCTCATAGATCTGTAGTATGGTGACACTGAACCCACAGATGCAAGCAATTCAGTGTTTACGCATGGAAGCTCACAACACATTTTTTTAAGTATTAGTATCTGGATTTTGCTAGACCTCAACAGCAATGAGGAGGAGAAGTGAAGACTACAGGGAACCAGGCAGAAAGCCTACTTGGTAGTCGCACCGGCACTATGGAATGCCTTCCTATCATATGTCAAGAAAGTAAACAACATCTACCTGACCTTTAGAAGACATCTGAAGGCAGCCTCATACAGGGAGGCCCTTAATGTTTGAGGGTTTTTGTGTTTTAGTATTTGGTTGGAAGCTGCCCAGAGTGACTGCGGCAACCCAGTCAGATGGGCGACATATAAATAATGACATTTTTGTTGTTTGTCACGTTTAAATGTGAACTGAATCCAATCCCCCACCCTCCCTAGTAGCAGGTGATGAGGAAGACCTATGCTTGAGACTTTGAAGTGTGATGCCAATCTGAGGAGAATGGGGGCAGCCAATGTGGTGCCATCCAGATGTTGTTGGACTCCACCTCCCACCAGTCCTAATCAGAATCACCAATGGTCAGGGATGATGAGAGTTGAAGCCCAGTAACATCCGGAGGGCATCTAATTGGTTATATCTGGAGTAGACCATACTGGCTTAGTTGCATAAACAGCATGACCTTGTGTAAGGCAGCTTTGTGAGAGCTCATGTTCAAGGTTTGTACCGGGTGGTAGGAAGGGAGGGGGCGAGAGATGAAATCTCAAAGATGCACAAAAACAAAGGTTTCTGTTTCCAGGATGGAAATTATTTTGTAGAGACCGTGAGCATTATACATAATGTTTGGCCAATAAGATCTACCCCTCTTGCCCCATCATTGGCGCCTTTCTTCCTACAGTTTGTTCCAGGCCCAGATAAACTATGCCCAGACACTGCCACTACCTTAATCTGTGGGTAGCCTCGTTCTGCAGCCAGACTGATAGTCACAGAACCATCAGATTTGGTATTAGAAGGGAACTGGAATAGTCTGTATATAAGATATTGTGACATTGCAGTAGTATGCTGCCAGTTCTTGCTTGCGGCCACAGAAATCTGGCACCTGAAAAATGGATTGGCTTTGCCAAATGTCTGGCACACTGCTAAGGGTTCCAGTATTACCTAAATAGAAAGCAGTATCTCAATCTAAGATTTATGGTATCTAGGATCTCTCATCACGCAAATGAAAATTAGAAAACTTGGACCCAGTGAAGTGAAATTCCTTTATAATAATTCTTTAGAAGGTGAGTCAAGAACAAGGATTTAATTGTTACAAATCTGGAGAAACCAGAGGTATCCTTTGTTTTTGTTTTCCCCCCTGCCGTCTCCACGATGGAAGAGATCCAAGGCTTGGCAAGGCGGCACAGCCACAGAACTATAGATATTTGGAATTAAGCAGTGATGTGAGTGCAGGTGGGGGTGTTTTTACCCATTTTCTCCAAACCAGGCATAATTTTATAGAGCATGTGCAGAGAAGGGGCCAGGTTACTTCAGGGCTTTTAAGATGGTTTTAAATATGGGAATTGGACTAATTTATGGAGGTCAGGGGATTTCAGCCATGATGAGTAAAAGAAACCTCCACAATCAGTTGCAAGAGTGAATGTAAGCTGCTGGGGAATGGGGCAAACAGGAGTGTCTTCAGCATTCATGCCCTGGTTGTAGGGATGGAAGGTTTCTCATTGTTCTAGGCTTAAGTTCAATGCACAACATTTGCACAGCAGGTTGCAATTTTTTTTAAAAAAAAAAAAGGTATGAAAATACACCAGCATATCAGTACATACACGAGCTTAGGGGTTCTAGGTGTCTCTTGTTCCCAATGTTTGGGACTGTCACCGAGTTGTATGTTGCAGTGTATGGATTTCACAGTTCCACAGAGCAAGGGTGGAGAGCTTCAGGCCTGGAGGCCAGATGTGGGTCTGGAGGATAGAGAAGGGTGTTTGTGAGGTGTGTTGTACAAGGATGAAATTTACATTAATTGCGCCACCCACCTTTGCCTCTGGCCCAACGCATCACTGTCATGGGGTCCCAGAAGGTTGCTCAGAGTGGAATGCTACCCTCAAGCTGAAAAAAGGTCCCAACCTATGTTCTAGAACCTTACATACCAGCTTTTTGCACAGCTCTCTGTCTGAGATACAGTTATCATCAAGGACTTGGATGCAAAAGTAGGGAAAACCCCACTGCAAAACAGAAGTGGTTGGGGGTTTTTTAAGCACGCATGAATCTCTGTGGTTTTTGTCATTTTAGAGAAAATCTCTGTGATTTTGATCAGTTCACTCAATTGGTTCTAACAAACATAGGGCGGGTGTCCGTCCCCGCCCCAGCCAGATCTAAAACTCCATTGCATTCATGAATGTGTTGAGTCTGGGCGTGGAGGCATTGAGACAGAGGAAGTGGCTGAATTTTCAAGTGGTTCTTCACTACAACTGGAGCTGGCAAGTGCAAATTGCACCGGTTAGCATAACAGCGATGGAGCAGTATGGTTGAGCCACTATTATAAAACAGAATGGAGTAACCTTTTCTTAACACTGTACTGACACAATAAAAAAATCTTATAAATGCCAAGCAAGTGAAATTTACCCTTCACTAATAGGAAACAAAATTAAAATGTTCATAGGCAAGCATACAGGCAAACTACATTAAAATATCTATATGGTGATATATTTTTTTGGTACCAGATTAAGACATTTTTATTTGCCTGGCCATTTTAAATTTATGGCATTGTTTTAGCTGTTGGAATAGATTTTGGTTTATTATTTTTCAGATATCACATTGTCTTGCTTTTCCCCCAGTTATTTTAATATAAGGTTGTATTCAGTGTGGCACTTGTTCCATCAGTGCAAACTCTTCTGCTTGCACAGCAGAATTATCTTCACTCGCCTCCCTTGCATGCTGTTCTGGAGGTTCTCCTGACCCTCCAGAGCTGATTCGGGTAGCGTGGGGGAAGCAGGTAATTCTGATGCACTAGTCAGAATCATTGTGATTTAATTGAATGCGGCTCATTGTATTATGTTTATGCACACTGCTCTGGAATCCTTATTTTAGCTCAAGGCATGGCTTAAACATTTCCCCAATTAAAAAATGGATTAAAGTGAGATTAATTATTTGACAGTAACATTTCTCTAATGGGAATTATGTGACTTAGGCTCCTATAGTGACTTACTGTGTGACCTGGGTTTCTGTTGTAGTTTTGTGGACATTGCTAAAAAGAAAAAGAAAAGAAAAACCCATGTTAAAGACCTTGCGAAGCATTTGGTTTTATATTTGTTTTTTTCCTACTGACCCGTGTTTTTAATTAGGAGACATGTGCTTTGTATTACTCTGCCTGTAGGAATAATTGTTACTGCCATGGTCCATTCAAACTGCAAACGATTATCTGACTAATTGCAATTTAAGAGGGTTCTGTTCTCCCATTCTATGTCCCTATAAAGAAGTCATGCTATTTAACCGCTGGCCTTGTCCAAGGCTCTTTTCCCTTAGAAGGTAAACAAGGCGAAGTTTCGAGGCTAGAAACAGGTCATATTTGTCATTATCTCTGCTTGTGAAAACAAAAGAAAAGAAAGAAAGAAGCGATACTGTTAAAATCTAGCAGTGTACCCAGCCATAAATTAGCCTTGCCTTGGTGACCAAATATGAAGTCTCCAGGCATCGTTCTAAAGAGAAAGAACACTGTGACTATATATTGGGTCACCCGGACTCCTTTACCTCAGTCCATTTATACTTGTGGGCCAATTCCACAAGTGAAGAAAGGTTTTATCCGTCAAGGATCCATCAAGGAGTGCAGGCCAATGCTCTGCAGATGAGGCTATGGTTCTTTCCGCAGTCTAAACTGTTAAATGACTTGTTATGCAAAGCTCTGGCAAAGAACTTCAGCGCTGCCACATAATGGAAAACAACTCTGACAAATTACAATTTAAGCAGCCAGATAATGGGGGTGGGGGGAGACACAAGGAAAAACTATCAGTCTACAACAGATCTACAAGTTGTATAAACTTCATCATCTAAGTATGCTACGTCATCCGGCCTCAGTGCAACTTTTTCGGAGTCATTCTCTCATTTATCCACCTGCTAATTATCACTTATTGTTACCTATATATAGACTTAATTGATGGCACTTTTATGGTGATTTTCCTTCAGACAAGTTCCAAAGCAGATTGCAATCAATAAAGAACAGCAATTTTTTTTAAAAAAAATCACAGTTCCAGCACATAATTGTATTGTAAGATTAACAAATCATGAATGGAAGTTATTAATAATTATATGTGAAACAAGACTAACAAAAGAGCTGAAAAGGAAGCTAAACAATATTCCCTGCTGATATGCGGTACTCATCTGGATAGTTGACCATCACTGTTGCCCTCAGGTCATAATAGGCTAAGTGCTCAGGGACAGAGGACATGAGCTGTGAGTCTGCAGCTATGTTGCGTTTTTCCTTATCCCTCTTGGTCTCCACCTCGAGTAAGTTAATGCATTATTCTGCTTTTCCTGTGACATGCTCCAGCATTCACATTATCGCTACAATGTGGAACTGGTTGGCCCAGATGGAAGGGGTGTTTCCAGAACATTCCTTTCACGCTCTTTTTTATGTATTGGTGCAGGAGATGGCACCATACTCTGTTTTTGAGAAGAAGAAAAAATCTTTATTGGGTGTTTCCACATGCCACAAGAGGAAAGTATAACAAAGACGAAAAAAATCCAAGTTACCAAAAGTGCTAACGTATCCCAAGAGATCTATGCACGCCCCCTGCGTTGTACTGACGTGGTCACGTTTAGAAACAATTGGAGCCGTGCTATTCCTCTAGAAAAAGAAAGCCAGCGTGGGGTAGTGGTTAAGAGCAGTGGACTCATAATCTGGGGAACTGGGTTCGCATCTCCGCTCCTCCACATGCAGCTGCTGGGTGACCTTGGGCAAGTCACACTTCTCTGAAGTCTCTCAGCCCCACTCACCTCACAGTGTTTGTTGTGGATGAGGAAGGGAAAGGAGATTGTTAGCCGCTTTGAGACTCCTTCGGGTAGTGATAAAGCGGGATATCAAATCGAAATCGAAAAAGAGGTGCTGGAACTCACCATGAACACCTCCTTTGTTCTGTTATCATGGCCATGGCACACACCTGAGAGGTGCCTGAACTGAGTTCTGGAGAGTTCCGGCTGAAAAAAAAGCCCTGAATAGGAGGCTCTCAGTGAGCTCACCCTGATGAAATCTATATGGGTTTTCACCCCTACTTTCCAAATTGTTTTCATCTGCCTTATGCCTCGTTTTTTTACCTCATACTGACAGTACAAACGGACCCAGAAAGTGGTGGTCTCTCCTTTATTAGAGGTTTCTAAGCACAGGCTCAATGGCCAATTTTTAAGGATGCTCTAGCTGCAGATTTCCAGGGGTTTGGGATAGATAAGGGGTGGGGAATCTTTGTCACTCCAGATGTTGCTAAACTACAACTCCCAACTCAGCCTTTGAAGTACAGTGGTACCTCGGGTTAAGAACTTAATTCGTTCTGGAGGTCCGTTCTTAACCTGGAACTGTTCTTAACCTGAGCTACCACTTTAGCTAATGGGGCCTCCCGCTGCCGCCACGCCGGCACCACGTGATTTCTGTTCTCATCCTGAAGCAAAGTTCTTAATCCGCGGTACTATTTCTGGGTTAGCGGAGTCTGTAACCTGAAGCACCTGTAACCTGAAGCGTCTGTAACCCAAGGTACCACTGTATTTGGCGTTAGAGGTTATTTTCAACTCTTTGATTAAACAATGCAACTCCCTCATCTTGACTGATGTGCTTCTGCTTCTTTCATCGCTTCTTGAGCAGGCTTTCTTTCTTTCTTTCTTTCTTTCTTTCTTTCTCTCCTACTTCTTTATTGAGTGGCCCTGCGGTTTTCCTTGGGATGCTCAAGAGTTTCTATTTTGTTCTGTTTCTCGGTTTATTTATGTTCTTAAAAATCTCATTAATTTTATGGTTTGTTCTGCTGCCCACCTTTTCTTTTCTTACATCTATCTTTCACATCTTTTTTTTGGCCATGGCTTATTGTGAAAAACGGCAATAAAAGTGACAGAGCTGATTTCAGCAGTCACCTCTTGGCAGATGCATTTTGTTTTCCCATGATGCCTCAGATGTTGCGCCGTTCCAAGGCATTCTGTGGGTGGGTGGGGCAATGTTTTCCAGAAAGATACAACATATGAGATGCTCTGGAAAAACAAAAATGGTGACTGCCAAGAGCAGTCACCAAAACCAAGAGCAGCTGCTCCTGGGGAAGGAAAACCCTCACAATCTCCAAATCACTGGCAAATGGGTCTGAATGGAAACAAATATGGGTAATGAAAAGCATGTCGATTCGTTACTCATGACTTTTGGAATGAATGAAAATTGAACCCAACAGACCCAATTTTCGTTCATTCTCACACGACTGGACACACTTCTCCTCAATGCCTGCACCTTTCCATGTAGACTTTTCTTCTTCTGATTTTGGTCACTGCTTGGTCTCTGGCCTTCTTCCTATTTTGGAGGACATTTCAAACAAATGTCTCCCATCCTGAGGATCCCCAATTGCAGTCTTCAGCACCTTTTCTCATGGTATGTATGGTAAGAAACCCAGCTGAGGGAACACACCCTCAGCATGAGCTTTGTGCTACCCTTTCAGATGTACAGGCATGAAACAGTCCACAATATCCATGATGGATATGGATCTATAATCTATTTCCCAGGCAGGCAAATTGAAGTTTATTTTTATTACCACTTAAAAATACCCTATTTTATTTTATTCCAAGTAACTTTTAAAAGGGTGGGATCTTTACACATGCCAGGATATTGTTCTTTCTATCTTCTCTATAGAATACTGATATTCTGCTTCAAAACTCCAAAAGTCTTTCAAAGATGGCGGCAGTTGATAGGCAACAGCTCTCACTGAGGACCTCTGAGGCAGATCAGCTGGAACTTCCACAGCCGATGATGGAGGCAAATATTCCCTTGCTGTTGGTTCCCACTGATGTCCTCTAAGGCAACGGGGTTGAATAGCTGGATCCTGCCAAGGCCAATATGAAGGCAAGTCTTGCCTTGCTGGTGGCTGGCGGTTTTTAATATCAGTTAACTTTTGACAGATAGCTTTTCACAGAAAGAAATAAAATGGCTTGTGAAACTTTCAGATGTTATTTCAGGAATTTAGTAATGCTCTTCAGGTAAACAAACATTACATGGCTCCTTAGGTTTCCAATAAAGCAAATCTGAAATGGGCTCCAGCTCTTTCTGGAGAAATATTACGATTCTCTTTGAACACAGCATGAACGTCTATAGAAATGTGTCATCTCATTTATGATGTATTAAACATTTGCCTTGGAAAAAAATGTTTCCCCCTCATTTTTATTCCCAAAGTGACATCTTACTTTGGGTAAAAGGGGTTTTCTCGCCACCATTTCCCACATCATGAGCTGAGTGCTCTGCTAAATATTTCCCTTGCCTAAAAAAGTTAATTGAGAAGGAACTGTATGTATTTGCTACACAGGTGAAAGGCTTGCATATGACAAGCTAGACCCAGAGACCTCCCCCCTAAATAAAGTCACATTTGATTCAAATTTTAATTTTGGTTTTTGGCAGAATTTAGGCCACAACTTTATTGATTACAGAAGGTGAGTGGTTGAATAGGCTCTGGTTCAATTAGCTCCCTGCACCCTTGCAGGCAGCACTGACCCAGAGCACCAGCATAGGTCAGCCAAGGGTGAACACCCGGGTAGGTGAACATGCCCCCTGGACTCAGGCACGGCCACAACCCTCCTCTCCGGCATTGACCAAACCAGTTGAACCATGGATTCCTTTAACTGAATACCCTTCACATAGGAATGGCGAGACCATTCTCCCATCCCTATCACCTGAACCAGTGCCTTATAAGTTGTGACGATTTGCTATGCGGCAGGCGAAAACCCAAATGGCAATAGCCAATCAGCCAAGTGGGGAAAATTCCTGCCGTGCCCCTGTCCCAACGACAGACGACACACGACGGCATAGCAAGGTCAATCGCAAAATGCCCTAAAAGTAGGGAGAGGTGGGTGGGTGTTCCGAATGCACGAGCCGAAAGAGGAAGCTCTGGGCATGTGCATGGGTCCCTCGATCTGTTTGGACTGCGCCCCATTGGCCAGATTGAACCCAACATCGAGGGACCTACCAACTGGGTGTTGTGGCTATCCAGTCTTACTCACCCACAGCACAGGAGTTCGGTCTCCAGGTTTCACCACAACATGTGCCCTCTTTTAGGGAGGACACAATTTCTCTGCATATTAGGTGGCAATCCCATACAACTGTCCAGGGGTCATTTACTTTTACCTTTGTACACTGACCTGGGAGTAACTTACATTTAACTCAGGGGAGCTTACTCCTGAGGAGACATGTATAGGGTTGTACTGTTAAAGGTCACAGGCTGTAATCCTATGCATATTTATTTTGTAGTGAGTCCTATGATGGAACTCAGTAGGATTTACTGCTGAGTAAAGATGCATAGGGTTAGGCTGTATACAGCTGGAACTCAATGTCACACTCTTATAGTCTTTCCCTCTGTGCAAGCATTGCAGCTGACCAGACAGAATAATCTCCTTTCTCCTCCCACATGTGCTTTCCTGGGGAGGAAGGAGGGGAGAGAGCCTTTTGTGCAGTGGAAGTCCTTGCACAGGGTATTCATTGATGGGGCTCCTTAGGTCAATCCTGCCCTAATTCTTGTGAGGTTCTGCCTTATTCATTTAATGCCTTTCTAGGGTCTCTGGCATTACCTGTCCCATTACCTGCTACCTCTTAGGGATTGAGCATGGGAATTTCAGCATCAAAATATGTGTCCTACCAATCACATTTGATTCCTCTCCATTAACATGTTGACAGCACCCAGCACTGTATTTCTTGACACAACTCTGAAGAGGCTGTGGAGGTCCTCAACCAGGGCATAAAATCATAGAAAGTGGGCCAGGCATGGCAGACTGAGGCAGCTGCCCCAGGGGACAGATGCTGGAGAGCACAGCTGAGTGTGCCACACAGGGCTAAGCTGGCTTACTGCCCTCTGATGCGCTGGAGGGGGATGTCCTGTTGCCAGTGCTGAAGAAAGGTTCAACCGCCAGTCCCAATTTGTGGAACTGGGAGAGGGTGACACCTGGTTGTTCACCTCAGATGACAAAAAACATTTGGCTGGACCTAAACTGCACCCAAAGGGGCGCAGGTGGCGCTGTGGGTTAAACCACAGAGCCTAGGGCTTGCCGGTCAGAAGGTCGTGGTTCGAATCCCCACAACGGGGTGAGCTCCCGTTGCTCAGTCCCTGCTCCTGCCAACCTAGCAGTTCGAAAACACATCAAAATGCAAGTAGATAAATAGGTACCAGTCCGGCGGGAAGGTAAACAGTGTTTCCGTGTGCTGCTCTGCTTCACCAGAAGCGGCTTAGTCATGCTGGCCACATGACCTGGAAGCTGTACACCGGCTCCCTCGACCAATAAAGCGAGATGAGCGCTGCAACCCCAGAGTCGGCCACGACGGGACCTAATGGTTAGTGGTCCCTTTACCTTTACCTTTAAACTACACCCACAAACTGGGTGGGTCTGGGTTCTGGAGTTCACCCATGTTCCCTGTGTTCATGAGCCACTCCTTTTGCCCAATATAATCCAGAAATTGGACTGCATGAATGCACAGCAGTCAGCAACTTTCTTCTTCCCAGGGATGCATGCGGAATTTATCTTTGTGAATTCTGATTTGAAGCGACCTCATCTGCACCTCCTGCACTGATTTGTGAATCAGAACTTAGTTATCCACCAGCTTTCGCACTTCTGAAATATTACAATGCAGTTCTCCACTAAAAGGAAGAAGTAAATTGCAGATTGATGTGGAACTGAGACAGAACAAATTTATGAGTGAGCACATGCGATGGCAACACATTCCAGAAATAGACTGATTCAATTGCAACCATTTCCAAGAGTGTCTACCTTTTTTACTCCCCTCCCCCAACATATTACTACTTACTGCAGGCACATAAATATATCAAAGCCAAGCCAAGTTTTATTACGGCAAAAGCCAGTGACACTAAACACCACAAGATCAAACAAAAAGAAGTCAACAACAACATCAGAGAAGAAAAAAAAAAGGATTACACAAGGGCACTTTGCAGTGTGCCATTCAACAGAGGAGATTTACGCTTCCTGATTACTAAAGTGCAAAATTTGGCCACCTCATATGATATTGAGCTTGAGGAATCTTCCAGAAGGTATTTTCGTAGAATTTCGGGGGAGGATTCCAAATAATGTTGTAGGGGTATAAATTTTGATAAAAGCGGCAAAATAAGTTGAACTCGCTCTTCACTATAAAATTCGCAAAATAGAAGGATGTGTGTGACAGATTCTACCTTATTAGACATACAGGGGCAGAGACGCGCATGCATTGGTACCTGCGTGAATTTGCCGTACAGCACTACTGAGGGCATTGTCTCAAAGCGGGCTCTAGAGAATGCCCATCTATAAGCTTCGTTAGTGATGTTAGTTAAGTAAGGGGCAGCTGCAAAATTAGGCCAAGCTTTTAAACATCTATACGTCTCCGGGAGGCCAAGCTTTTAAACATCTATACGTCTCCGGGAGTAGGGCGTCTTCTTGTTGTAATTCGACATCGTAAAGTCTCTGAGTGATAATTGCTTTTGCCTTGTTCAGAGTTCCAATAAAAAGGTTTTCAGAGTTTAGGTCAATTTGTTTGATCTTATTAGTTATTTGCATAAGCCAAGGAGGATAGGGAACTGCGGCCAGGAAGCAAGGTAACAGTCCCTTAGGATTGTAATGGATTTTCAGCCAGAGGGATATTGCTTGCTCCCATACTTTTAATTCCACTCTGGGCAGTCCTGCCTCTTGCCTTAAGACTGCATTAGGTGTACACTTTGGGGTAGCAAATAATGATCTTAAGAATTTTGATTGTACTGTTTCAAGGGTCTTAAGGTTGGCAGAGGGGCATCTTCCACGACCCCGGGAAAGCCCTAGATGCTATTGAAGAGACAAAATGACTCTCACCTCTACTACTATCCTGGAACGTTGCTGGATGGCAATCGAAAACAAAATATATCAAAGGCAATTTGTTCCCTGTGTCCTGGATGGCAGAATACATTTTCTCTTCCCAGCAAAAGTCTGCATTTTCATTCAGTGTTTTATCTTCGGGTTCAGTTCCTATTCTTTTCACCAGCTTAGCAGAAGCTGTTATAGTGCATATATCACAAATATTTTACAGCCTGTAAAGGGACTCATGTACTGGATTCTGAACAAGCCGTGAGTTTGATGATATGAGCTTAGCCATATTTTCAACATCCAGGTGTTGCTAAGCCATGGCCTTTCAAGTTTATTATTCTGTTATCAAATCTAGGAGGAGTAAGATAATTACAGCCTATCGACCCAAAATAGCTCTGAAGTGTTGGCAAATATATTCTTGTTGCGAAGTTACATAAAGTGCTCTTTGTCAGCTTTATGCAACAAGTGTTAACTGACATACAACATGCAAGGGAAGGCAGCCTCATAAAAAAAAGAAATTAGCTTAAGAAATAATTGCAAGGTGAAGACTTTGGGCTGTGTGTTATGTGGGCTGATTTGGCATTTGGAACATATAAAAAATACCAGATGAGACTTTTTATGTGACAGGCAAAGCTCATAAATATATGTGTGTATTTCTTATAAAGATAGGCAAAGCTTCCCATTTCAATTGTGTTATCTTTTTAAACACAGAAGCATTTGATCGTCTGAAGGCAAAAAAGATCTAACAAGAAGTAACTGAGCCTTCCTGCATAAGTGATGTCGCATAAATGGTCTAGGAAATTTCTGTGAACTTTAATTGTAAGCCAACAGAAGGGCAGTTCATCCATTGTTTTTATCACCCTTGCAAATAGTTTGTAGCGTTTTTAGACAAATATAACGAGTGAGACAAATGATCAGAAAAACGTGGTCTGATCCAACAGTATGAATCATGCATTCAGAGTAATGACATGAATGTGTTTTTCCAGACTGAAAAGCCCAAGCCAAAAGATGGGACTCTATATACAGTGATCAATAGCTTCATTCATCTATTTGGGAGTCAGTCAGGCAATGGAGGGTTGGATTTAGGGAGGAAATGCTCTCTAAGATCCACTGGGATGAGCAACTTAGGCTGCAGTAGATCTCAACCAGCTGATTCCTGACTCAGCTGACCCAGCCCCAGTTCAGCTAAAGTTACGCTGGCATAATTTGATTGTCCTGGCGCAGCCAAGACTCAGCCAATTGCAATCCGTTTTTGCAAGCCACGTGACTTTCATTGAACATCTGAGTTTAAAAGCAAACTAAAATTGCACCAATGAATACAGCTGTATTTCTTTTCAATACATTTGCCTAAGCCACATGTTCTTCTCATGATTGACGAGGTTCTTCGGTCCGGACAGATATCTGCTTTTGATGACGAAACAGTTCATGTTCTGTTTCAAATTCAAGATGCTCTTTTCATGCATGACATAAATCCTAAAGTGCACGACAGAAGATAATTCATGATGGGTCTATAGAAAAGTCCCACATTGTTTTATTTCTGCTGAAAGTAAGAATGGGGAAGAAATTCGGTTGAGTCCACATTTAAAGGCAGACTTACCAAATTCATATTTACTGAAACAATTCACAGACTGAAACACAACCATATTTCAAAATTCACACTTCTCCAAATGCTGCAATGCAAAGTAATGTGTACAATAATATATATACTCTGTAGAGCAAGGTGGGCATATAAAAGCAAAAATAGCATACGAAAATGCATGATAGGGAGAAATTCTTTGCAAAAATAACCACCAAAAAACAAAAGAATGGAGAAATATTGAGAATTTACGTTCACTGTAGCACCAAATCACAAGTGAATTTCTTATTTTTGGTATATATTTATTGTTTAGTCGTCTTAGTTGTGTTCGACTCTCTGTGACCCCATGAACCAGAGCATGCATTAGAAACTCACTTTCTTCTCAAAGCTTCTCTTTTTTATGTTCATGGAGTTTTCTTGGCAAAATATTGAAGTGGATTGCCAGTTCCTTCTTCAGGTGCATCACATTTAGTTTAAACTCTCGGCTATGACCTGTCCGTCTTGGGTGGCCCTGCACGGCATAGCTCATAGCTTCATGGACTTATTCAAGCCCCTTTGCCATGACAAGGCGAAGGGGTTTGGTATATATAGAATCTATAAAAACAAGTCAGCAAAGTAGCACCCTATGTGCCAGGATTAAAACCCCAGAATGCTTTGGGATGGCGCCATTGTGAGCATCGGAAAGAAGCAAGCCCTTCTTCATGAAGCTCTGAGACTGCCTCTGGAATCTTATGCTCAGGTCTGGGCACCACATTATGAAAGAGATTAGGAGGTTGTTGATAGAGAAAGTAAGAGAAGAAACTTGCGTTAAACAGAAAGTTGTGGAGAGATGAATGTGTTGTGCCTTGGCAAACTAATTGCAGCAGCTGTTATATGGCAGTTATCTAATTATATATCTGAAAAGGTGTAGAAGGCAGAAGAAAAGGTAATATTTTCTCTTCTGTGGGGAAAAAAGAACACTTGGATAATTTGTCAAGAGAAACAGTAATGTAGCATTGTAGTAAGCACGTGTAGAAATCTGTTTTCCAGTTTCTCAAAAGATTTCTTCCCCCATGAAGGAGGCTTATGGTTTGGGGCCTCATTTACAAGATGCTGTATAATTGATTTAGAATTGGGTGGGTGCAGGGTTGAGTTTACCTTGCCACTGTGAGGTGGCCTAGTGTGGTGTGTGTTTTATTTCCATATTCTTTTTTTTCCCCTCTAGGGTGAAAAAGCTCCAGGTTTCCTGATCTGAAAACGCCTCATGTTTTGTGATTTGAAAAAGCCCCAGGGGTGGAGTTACCTTATGTTACCTCCACGCAGCCTTTAAGTGAAGTTCAGGAAGCCAGATTTCTCCAGCAATCAATGTACTTGCTGACTTTGTTTTTGGGAAAATTCTTCCCTTTGTCTTCTTTAAACACACACTCTCACACACACACTTCACAATGATTTATGTAAAAGTAAAAAGACTTCACTTAAAAAAATAACCATGAACAGATGTCAGGACCATGGGAGATGGGTCTCCATGAGATGCCCAGCTGAAGATAATATGAGGTGTTCAGGAAGTGTGGACACCTGGGAAGACTGCAGAAGGCAAATGACCAGAGAAATGATTTGTAGAATTGAAAGCACACTCACAAAAACCAAGTTATGCCCCACCTGAAAAGCATTTTGCTGAAAGTTTCTCTTCTCTCCTTTTCAAGGTGCTTTCTTATCACATTAATTGATGGGATTGTTAAAATAAAATACAAATACATTTGTACAGCTGTAATTGCAGACTTTTGCTGAAGGGGATTCCACTCACCCATTCTTTCTTCAGGATAGATAGATTGCATGGACAGGCCCTGTTTGGAACGATGTGTTTAAGCCCTGGCTTATATTAACGGATGCCAGCAGATGACAAATTAGCCCAAGGCTTACCCTCATGCCCTCCAAATTGGCATCTTGCTCACAAAGCCTATATGCAAACCAGCCTTTAGAAACTGGAATGCACTGTCAAAATTAGGCTGAGGTTGCTGGAAGCCATATACAAATCCAGGCCTGGAATGATCTCCAACTCTGTGTTCTCATTCCCATGGTTCGCTTCTGGGTCTAGGGCTAGCTGCAACTGGTGGGTTGTACTCATGCCACCACCAAAATTAGTGCTGGATCCAAGCTATAGATAGGACAGGAATTTGGTGAAAGTTCCTGGGAGGTTTTTTTTTTTATTAAGGATTTGTGCAAATTCATCCTAAAATATCTGGACAACAAGGACAGGAGGACCCTCTCAGTAGTGGCGCCCGCCCTGTAGAACGCCCTCCCATCAGATATCAAGGAAATAAACAACTATCTGACTTTTAGAAGACATCTGAAGGCAGCCCTGTTTAGGGAAGTTTTTAATGTTTGATGTTTTATTGTGCTTTTAATATTCTGTTGGGAGCCGACCAGAGTGGCTGGGGAAACCCATCCAAATTGGGGGGTGGGATATAAATAAATTACTGCTACTACTTCTTCTTCTACTACTACTACTCTAGTCCTACGTGGTAGAAACAGCCCTCCCTTGTACACCAACCAGATAGACCTCTGTAAGTTCTGATATGATCTGGGCACAATCTGTAGACTGCAAGAAAACAGCCAAGGCAACATCAGCAGAAATACACGGATCCTGCAAAAACTACTAAGAAAATACTGTCCTGGGCCATGTCTCTCAAACACAGGAAGTCACACTGTTAGTTCACCTAGCCCAGGATTGTCTACAGTGTACAGCAATGTCTCACCATGCTGTACCGCTCAACTACAGCCATTCCCTGGCCTATGGGACATGTCCAGGTAGGATCGTCATGTCACCAAATCTCTCCCATTCTGAGGACACCAGTCCTTATAAATTCAGGATTGTAAAATTATTTGGAACTCTAGACTTGATGCCATGGCATCAGTGTCCCCAGTCTTTGTCACAGGCTACACATGGCCACATTTTTGGCTGGGGTGTCCCAGGGGGCGATGGTACTTGGCCAGCAATGCAGCTGCAACAGCTGTGCTGCTGCTTGAAGTCACAGAAAGACTTTGTTGGATAGAAATAAGGCAAAACGGGGAAATCCTTGGCCACCTTGTAAGATAAGACAACATTTTTTAACACACACCCCAAAGTGCATGTGTGCCTGGGGGAGATATTTGTCCCAGCTTGAATCCAAATATGAAGCGTTTTGTCTTACAGCTGGTTCAAAGCCAACCTGGGGATTTAACCACTGAGACTAGGTTTCCTCTTCCCTTTACCATGAAATCTTTTCAGTTTTACATTCATCTCCCCCCCCCCTTTCACCAATCTCCCTGTCATTTTTGACGTTTTCTTGAAAGTGATCAAAAAGGTACTACTGTGAAACAATGCATGTTTTGGGGAAATATACCAGCGATGGCATGACAGGTTTATGAAAAATACATACCGTTGAGAGGGGTGTTTGTATTTATTCATATGCATGTACATTGTAAAACGTTAAAAGCCATCAGGTGCATTTTTAAAGTTGCGCTCCATATTTATTTCCAGATTACCGCAATCAATATTTCACACACAAATCCATTCGAAGATTTCCCTCTCCTAATGATTATTGTCGCAGATTGAACAATCGCTCCTCTGAACCACATGTAAAACTCAGGAAATTCACAAATAACTGTGGTTGCTGAAAGTTTTTCTTTAATATCCTGGAACGAACACTTAGCCAGATGTCTGAGTCAAAACTGCTTTTGTCAATCTGAAGTGGGTTGTGTTGGTTACAAGGAAAGTGTGCTTAGAAAATGACTGAGCTGCTCAGCAAAGAAGTTGGGGAAATTGCTCCAATTAATATATTTCCAATGAATTGCAGTCGGTTAAGCCACTCTAGAGGCAGTACTGTGTTGCTGTGTTGATACTGCTTGGCAGTGGCTAAGTGTGGGATGAGTGGGGAAGGCCTTATCCTGTTGTGCAAAGGTCTCTTCAGGATGCAGTGGGCCCATGTCATTATCAGCAGCAGAGACACAAGCCAGACATCCCTGGTTGCCAGAAGGTTGGCCTTCTGCACACTGCACGTTCTTCATGCTGCTACCATACAGAGGGTCTTTATTTTTGCAGCAGGAATAATGTCCATCATTGACAATGCATCCTATGCAAAAAGTCTGCACAGCTGGCTTCCAGTGGCCGATTCTAAACAAGCAGGCGTATCTTCCACAGAATGCACCTAAAAGCAAATGTACAAGGGAAATTCCTTTATGTTCCACACATTCCTGTTCATGGTACTCACATCCTGGGTTGTGGCTCATAAGACACAAAACGCATTTGTTTTCAGTGGTTAAGCAACCTACCAAACTACAATGTGACCCAACATACAGGCCACCAATCATATATTGTGACCAGACAGGTGTTGGATCAGGGGAATGCTGTGGACAAAGTGTATCTTGATTTCAGTTATGCTTTTGACAAAGTCCCCCATAATATTCTTGCAAGGAAGCTGGTAAAATGTGGGTTGAACAGGGTAAACAACTCTTTTAGAACTTTAATTTTGTATTTATTTTGTAATTGTGACACTTAGGAGAAAGTCTGACTTTGTCAGAGACTGTTTTGAGCTCCCAATCAGCACAAATAATTACAAATCAGTTTGGGTCAATCCAATCTGCTCTGTTGTGATTTATAGCTGCCTAAACCCAATCTGGATTCAATACAAATTGACCTGACTCTGTTCAGGATTTGGGCAAAGTGGTTGCACAGCCCTAGTGTCTAATGTTACTATTCTGTCATCACTATGTCAATAATATTTTTTAAATCACATGCTCTTTTCACAATTTTTTTAAATCGCATGTTCTTTTCACAATTATTTTTATGCTTACTTTACTCTAGTATGGGTATTTCTGTACTTAGCTGGAGTGCTGCACTGTAAAATTCAAAGAAGCACAAATTTCAGTGTTTGCATATTGTTTCAGAAAGAGCAAATTAGGTGGGTTCACTTTTAAATGACAACTGAATTGAATTCCTCTGACTGGGTGTGTGTGTGTGTGTGTCTCTCTTTCTAAATATAAATATATATTTGCTAGCTTCTTTCTGCAGTCCCAGGCATGTAGCAAAAAGAGGAGAGTTCTCAAACTACAGGCACACCATGATTTATTGCTGGTGAGCTGCACTTGGCTTTGTAGCTCACTGTTTCTGCATGCTTAAGCTGGTCACATCACTTAACTACTCTTCTCAAGACAGCAGACACATGAGTGCTCTTCCCTTCCTTTTATACATCAGCTGAGAGGATTGAGATCACCACCTGGATTGCAAACATATACGGGGTTCACACTGCCAACTTCCAGCCAAAATGGAGAACCTATTCCATATGCCTCTGCTGTGAGCAACATTTGCATTTGTAATGTCATCTCCTGTCATCTCGAAATCTCGCCTGGCACATTGCCTTCGCTAAATAGCTGGCTTTCAGAGCAAACAAAGCAAGGCAACTGTGCCAGTTTGGCAACATACTGCAGGCACAGCAGATTGGAAGAAGCTTCCAGGAATCCTACTAGCTGCCCAACTAGCCACAGCTGGAATCATTCAAACTCTCTCACACCCAGCAGGGTGACCAAACCCTCAAAATCCCTCTTCTCCCCTTAAGTACCTGGTTATTATGAACACACTGGGACTGTGGAACTGATAAATGCACTTATTTAGATTTTTAAATCCCCTCTTTCCCTAAAGGCTGAGTGTGAGGCAACACATATCTGAAGTGATGAACACATGCATGTGTGTATGGATGTAAACATATTGGATGTAAGAGTGGTGTAAGGAAGAATTGGGGAGAACTCAGGGAGTGCCAGCAAACCCAAGGCCATGTGCCCAGAGGATGGAGAAGCTTTCAGTCCCAGGAATATGAATTGGACATGAAACACTTTCTCTTAATCCAGCAGGCATACTGGCCCAGTGTCTTCAGAAGTTATGGGAAATATAGTCAGTTGTTAAATCAGCAAGTTACAAATATTGCAGAACATTAGCAGGCTGGGACAACACTATTTGTGCACCACAAGAAATGAATTAATTCAATTTCTTTCTTTCTTTTTGTATTATTATTTCTTAAATTTGTCTGCTCCCCTTTATCCATAGATCTCAGGGCAAGTCACAACATAAAATTACAATCTTCAAAAAACAAACAGACCATAGAATACATAATAAAATTAAGAACATCCCCCCCCCAAAAAATTGCCCCCTCCCACAACACATTTAAAATGACATTGAATGTCAATCAGCCAAAGCCCTGGTTGAAAGAGGAACCTTTTTGCCTGGCGCCTAAAGGTGTATAATGAAGACGCCAGCCGAATCACTGCAGAAAGGCCTGTTATCGTGTTGCCACCCTCTGGACCTCTCGTGGAGGAGGCACACAAAGAAGGTCTCAGAGGATGATCTCAAGGTCCAGGTAAATTCATTTGGAGAGAGGTGATCCTTGGCATCTTGTGGTCTTGAGCCATTTAAGGCTCTTAAACCAGCACTTAGAATTGGGCCTGAAAACTAATTGGCAGCCAGTGCAATCAGGCCAGGAATGATGCAATGTGCTCAATCTTGCTCCAGTGAGCAATTCAATGCTCCCAGGAACCCCAAATGATCTATCCACAAAAGAAACCATCTCTACATGATCTTGCCTCAGTCTATGCTGTGCTTTGTCCATTCTTCCATCATATAAACAGATAATCCAATCACTCCCGTTACCAAAAGACAGAAGATTTACCTGTTTGCAAAGGAGGCTGCCCATTGTATCTATCCATATCAGTGTTCTCACCCCTTCAGACTGAGAGTTATGCTGAAAACAATCAATAATCTTTGTAGAGCCACTGATCTGTTACAAAAGAAGCTTCCATGGATAAGATTCCTGGAAGCTTCCATCAGATGCACCAGAGTTCTGATGGAGTAGAATCCAGACCATGGAA
Source organism: Podarcis raffonei (assembly GCF_027172205.1). Lineage (NCBI taxonomy): Eukaryota > Metazoa > Chordata > Lepidosauria > Squamata > Lacertidae > Podarcis > Podarcis raffonei. The sequence continues at coordinate 20,695,219 of NC_070608.1, read as the reverse complement.
GCCTCTACTACAAGAAATCTCAAGGAAGAAATCTTCCACAAGATTCTTTGACATTTCAGCTTCAGCAGACTAGCAAAGCTACCCACCTGGAAGTTGTTGCCATGCTCAAAAAGTGTCAAAACACAGGAACACGGTGGTCCTCAAAGGGTGGGTATTATTTACTATTTTAATGATCTAGTGAAAAGAAATCTTGATTGTAAGAGTGAAGCGTACCTCCAAGTTTAATTCAGGAAATAATGATCCCCAGGCTGCCTTGTGTAGGGATCAGATTTTTAACCCACCCTTTCGAGGAGATAAGCATGGAGGGGAGGCCACGTTGGCTTTCATGCCTTGTAGAGCTCAGCTAATGAAGGAGAGTTGCCATCATCTCTCACCGCTGTCCATGGTGACTGGGGCTGCTGGGCTCAACAACATCTGGAGTTCAACAACATCTGCAGAGCCACATGTTCCCCATCCCCGTTGTAATGGATTGTCCTTACTTGTTTTGATTTTCATTTTATGTTTTGGCCATTCAGATTGTCGTTAGCTGCTTTTTATGAGGGAATGTGGAGTAGACAGGTTTGCAATTAATAAGGAATGAACATGTAATTGGCCCATATAAATGATTACTGGGTTTTGACAAACGGAATGCTCTTGCACAACGGCATTTGAAATTGTTTTTCACAGAAACCTCTGGAGTACAATCTTTCACATATGAAGTCGTTTTGGTGGACTTCCTACATAATACGGGCACTTTTATATCTTAGGAAGAAAACCACCAAAATGTGGAATCTTAAGAAAATTAATAGAAAGGATGTTGTGTGCAGTGCCAAATTGTCCTCAGAATAAATAGAACGCAACCAATGCTCATTTTTACATTCTTGACCTGGCAAATATATATGTATGTATATAGTATTGGAACAGGAAATCACAGTCTGAAACATCGACAGCCTCCAAATCAAAAGTACCTATGAACAGGACAAAATATGACCATGTGTCACCTACAATATGCATTTTTTTAATTTAAAAAATGTACCCAGTTTAATGTCTCCCCATAATGCAAAGCAGACTTTCTTATTATTTTTATAAGCTTTATTGCTTTCATGTGGCCCACAAAATGGTTTGTATTTTTTGTTCAAATGGTAAAAATAGGCAGTCTTTTCCACAAAGGATTGTGCATTATTGTCACGACTTATAAAATCGGGAATGGATGATGTTGCATGTGTGTGTGTTTTGGAAATAAGCAACAGTCAACATGTAGCCAATTATATTTGATCATTAAATTACCGTATTTTTTGCTCTATAAGACTCACTTTTTCCCTCCTAAAAAATAAGGGGAAATGTGTGTGCATCTTATGGAGCGAATGCAGGCTGCACAGCTATCACAGAAGTCAGAACAGCAAGAGGGATTGCTGCTTTCACTGCACAGCGATCCCTCTTGCTGTTCTGGCTTCTGAGATTCAGAATATTTTTTTTCTTGTTTTCCTCCTCCAAAAACTAGGTGTGTCTTCTGGTCTGGTGCGTCTTATAGAGCGAAAAATACGGTATTTAACATCTGAGACAGGGAACCAAACACTATTCATTGTGTTAAAAATGGTTCACAATGCAGATCTCTGTGTGATGCAAAAGATTTCAAAACCTTTCCCTCCCACCCACCCACCACAGTGCTTGACAGATGGGTGAAGAAAATACAGGGAGAAAAAATAGTTATATTCTGGTGTTCTCCTAAGGACTTTTATTTGATTTTTCCAGTGGGTGATGGGAACTGAAGACAAACAACATCTGGAGGGAGAAAGGTTAGCCATCTCCGATTCATAACGTTAGTGAATGATATTCTGATGTATACGCCACTGAACTCCAAAGTGCATTTCTGCTCCTAGAAAAGTGCTGTAATCATCATGAGGGGAGCATGTAGGGCTTTAACTACTTATGAATTGCTGCTTCCTCTGTTCCATAAATGTTTGATCTAGTCTGAAGACACCAAAAGCAAGTGTCCTGCTTCTTCTGTTCTTTTGAGCAGGCACACATGATATAGGTGCGATGGTCATGGGGGGAAGTTTGGTGAAATGTCCTAATGTGCCAAATTGGGATCTTCACTGAACCTAATGACCCCACCACTGACTTACATGATCAGTTATCATACCAGCTTGAAACCAGGCTTAGCCAGCCAGTGTCACTTTGACATGGACCCATGAAGGCATGATACATTTATTTACAAAAAAGGGGAAAGAAATTACAGGGAGATCACTTACACTAAATTCTCATAGAGCTGGACTGGATGTTTACATGCAGAGTAGCTTAGTTTTATCCAATGTCCAAGTCGTATGTGTGTGTTTTTGTATTTTTATGTACTGAAATCTATTTGTGGGTATTTGGACTGCAGTGGGTTTTTTGTTTTTTGTTTTTTTAATGGCATCCTCAGAGAGTCCAAGATCAGGCCCCTCTCCAGGAAATGGACTGACTCAGGGTCCAGCAGATCTATGCCCAGCCCTGGCCTTCTCCCATAATGCCCCATTTAGATGGTCTTCGCTGGCTACCTCTGATGGGACGCTGTTGGCGGTAGCTTCTTGGCTGCCCATGCTTGCATTTGGCGGGTGTTGTGAGAGCCTCCAGACCAGGAGATTCCCCACTGTTAATAGAGCCTGGCAGAGGGACTCCTCCGCCTATTCCTAACCTCCTGCAGCAATGTTGATGGGAGGGGCGGGGTTGATTGCTCTCTAAGTATACATTCGTAGGATCAAGTTGACAAAGGGTCCATTGGCAGTTGCTCTTGTAATTGATGTAGTTATACTAATAAAATAAACTAAAACCCTGAGAAATGATTTAAAGTTTCAAGCCAGCCCTAAAGTTTCACGCAAACCTCTGAGCATGCCAAGATGTGGATTGAGTGAATGTTTACTTCATTTTTTCCAGTGCGTCAGTCAGTTTGTGGCATTTCCCATATCTGTATATTGAATTTAAGAGCTACATTGTCAAGATCGCTGGTTTACAAGTCAAGGCCAGGATCCATGAGTGAGTCACACATTGACCACTATCATCATTTTCTTTCTTTCTTTGTTGTTTAGACTTGGGGAAGGGCTTTTGAGAATAAGATGATGGGGAGGGGGAGAGAAAGACAGGCAGGTACATGAAAATGAAGTGGGACCTTTACTGCAGTTTCAGATTAAAAGTACATCTTGGGATTGTAAAGACTGAAGGCTAGAGGGTATATTCTACAGGTCACTTGTGCTGCAGAACACTCAAGCATGCACTATCAACCTATTCATAGACAACCTTTCCTCCCATTTTTCTTTTTCTCATCACCCTAAACACAGGAAAGATTGGTGCAGTGGTACAGAAACATTGGGCGTCATTGAGAATTGGCTTACATTTTCTCACATTGACACTGTTGCAAACAAGCAAATATGACAGGTTTTTGGGCATTGTGACATCGATACATTCCCAAGGTGATCCCTGATTGGCTGGGATCGTGTTGTAAGGATGAAGAAGTCTCGATGGAAGACTAAAAAAAATGCCCCAACAGCTGTCCAGAGGTTAGAAAATATTAAAAAATGGCAATCTTTTGAGAGTTTGGCCAAATGATTCAATGCTTCCCAAAAGCTCCCTTTTAAATCCAAAAGTGTTCATCCATGATCAGTCAAGACAGCCCTAATGTTATATTTCAGAATGACTTTTTCCAACTTCTACTTTGTGGACAACAAAGAGAAATGATGTGTTCTGATGGAATGGCATTCTCGGGGCCCCCTTGTGAAAATGTGGTTGCTTAAGGTGACTGCACATTGCAACTGTGTGATTTGCTGTTTACCAATGAGCAAGCAAGGGGAGCCCCAAGTTTTTTAACCTATCTATCTTGATGGGTAAAGTGAGCATTTGACAGGATAATCACATAAGTGGCTTGGCCCAATGGCCAATTTGAATAAGAAACGATCCAGCTCGCATCAGGGAGCGCACTGAGAGTTGTGTGAATTGGCCCTCGCTTTCTAGTGGAACACCTGCAATAGCACATCTCTCCGAAATGCTGCCTGCCAAAAAAATTGGGCCATTTGACTCGCTAATGAATGGAAAAAGGAAACAGACACAGATCTTTGTGTGTGTGTGTATAAACAACAAAGTCAAGACCAATGAGGAGAACCAGCATACCATGGAAATGAAGGGATGGAGGGGTACCAAAAATGGGCATTGCACATGTTGTATGACAACCGTAATAAACATTTCACACGGAGAATTATAGCTGGGTTAAGTCTCAAGGAATGTCCCACAGAGAGAATAGGTAAAGTGATACCTTTCCCAAGAATGAAAAACAAAAATGGCAGTGATGAAAAGCTATGTACAGTATGATCTGCATGGCTGTATGGATATGAGGCATGGAATATTGACATGGAACAGAGGGGGCGGAAATGGGACCAATTCAGATGTAGTTTTCTTAGGCAGATGCTCAGAATGACTAGTATTATTCTATAGCAGTGTAACCCCTGAAGGCTTTCCGCTGCTGCATTAACCATTTTCTTCCACTCTAACCTTTCCAGATGTAGGGTATGTCAACCAAGAGAGGTGATACCTTCGAAGTTATTTATGTATTACCACAGGCTCCTTGACTTCTTTAGGATCTGGCATGTTTTCACAGCCCCAGACGCAAGTGGAGGAGGAAGGAAAAGGAACAGATGAAAGGCTGGAAGGTGAGCATCTCAGGGATGAAGGAAGAAGGTCCTTCTCTTGTTACTCCAGATGCCAGAGAGGGTGAAGATCTACCAGCTCTCTCCCTTGCCCCTCCTACAGATCACAGAGCCTCATGTGCCAGAGAGAGGAACTCAACAGGAGGCGGCGGCAGAAGAGCTGGAGGAAGAGGGGCAGGACACAGTGTTGACACTGAGAACCAGGTGCTGCCTTCAAAAGATGCACCCAGCCAGGTGTAATGTTTGTGTGTACGCATGGCATAACCATAGAGAAAAAGCATAAGATGAGTGAGCTCATCCTACATCATCTTTAATAGCTTGGCGGAAGAGGCATGTCACCAGTCAGGACATCTTCATAGCTTCTAGTTAGGTATGAATCTCTTGCCTTGCTCATATACCATGGAATCTTGACTTCTAGATCTTGTGCTTGCTGCTGAGCCTATACTGCTATTTAGAATGAGTAAAGATCTCTTCTTTATTTTCAGCTAAAAGTTGTTGTCCTTGCATTTTGGGACAGGAGCCTGACACATATCTTAAGCAAAATCATATGTCTGAAGGCTGAGGAGCCTTATGCCTGGGGGCCAAATGCAGCCCTTCAGATCTCTCTACCTGGTTCTCAAGAGTCTCTCTAGACCAGGCAAAGGCAAACTCTTTTTTTATATATAATAATATTTATTACTTTTCCAACAAATTAAACACTGCAAAAAAGAACAATACAAAAAAGAACAATACAATACAATACAAAAACACTACATAACACTGACACATTAAGCTAACAAAACAAAATAAAAACAGTTTAAAACACATCAAACAATTTCAATATCTTATCTTTCATTCACTTATTTCAACGACCTCCTCACACCTCCCTTTTTGTATTCCACTTCTATTAATTGTTTCAGCAATTCCTTTCCATCTTCCTCTGTTTTCTATCCTATAATTATCTTAACATATTCTAACCTTATTTTTTCCTTTAATACTCTATTAATCTATTTATACTTAATTCCTTATAACATTTCTACTAAAGCCATATAACTTCATTCCCACATTTTTCTAACATTCATTAATTTTACAGTATTTCTGTAAATAGTCTTTAAACTTTTTCCAGTCTTCTTCCACTGACTCTTCTCCCTGGTCTCGGATTCTGCCAGTCATTTCCGCCAGTTCCATATAGTCCATCAACATCATCTGCCATTCTTCCCGGGTGGGTAAATCTTGTGTCTTCCAATACTTCGCGATGAGTATTCTTGCTGCTGTTGTTGCATACATGAAAAAAGTTCTATCCTTCTTTGGCACCAATTGGCCGACCACGCCCAGGAGAAAGGCCTCTGGTTTCTTCAGGAAGGTTTCACCATACTCTGGTTTCACCTCAGATCGTATAAATCTTTCGCCTTTTACAGGCAAAGGCAAACTCAGCCCTCCAGGTGTTTTGGGACTACAACTCCCACCTTCCCTAGGTAACAGGACCAGTGATCAGGAATGATGGGAATTGTAGTCCCCAAACATCTGGAGGGCCAAGTTTGCCTATGCCTGCTCTAGACCTTCCACCTTCTCAAGGCCAATTCTGCTCCATGCCCTCCTCAGGTGCTTTTGCTTGAAATGTCTTCTGTTTGTTTGGATGAAGAGAGGAACATGTACTGATTTAATACTGTAGTCCAATTGTGATTTTATTTAGAGCAAAGATTACTGAAGACAAGCTCTCTTGGTCCACTTTTGTGACTGGTAAGCCAGCTGTAACAGGATGTAGGCACTGTTCAATATACATTAAATAGTTCAGCTTGTAGAGCTTTTCCAGTTCAACTATTTCCCAAAAAGAAACAGCTCATCTTGTTTACAAACTAGTCTGACTTTGGAAATCAGAGTAGCCCTCAGAAAAACCATCGCTCCCAAAGGATGCTGGAAACTTCTCCACAACTACTGTCCTAACAGCACACAAGAGAGAAGGAAAGGAGAAACCCAACCTCCCTCTTCACATTAGTCTTCCTCCATTGCAGCTGGAGTGCCAACATTGCTGCTATCCCTGTGCTACCCCGTAACTGTAATATAAAAGGGAGAGGGATGAGGGTTTGGAGATCAGGGAGCTGGGAGGAAGAGTGTTTTGGGCATCGTGGCGGCTGGGTGGGTACGCCTGGAATTTTATTCTGAGTCAGAGAAGAGTTTGGGGGCCTGTAAAGCTCACCAAAACTTGTATCTGTGCCCACATTTGGAGATCTCTGCCAGCATCTTCCATGCTTAATATACACTTTTTGATTTGATTTTGTGAAAGTCCAAATCAAATCTGTAGCAGTTTCCAATTTTGTATTTATTTTAATGATAGTAATGGATGAAGAGTAAGAAATAATGAAAAACACACTAGGCTGTATCATGAATGCAAAAATCAAATTACAGAGATATTCATTGGTGGCCTTCACAGGAGCCTCTAATAAACATGTTCGGCCACCAGTGGCCTTGCAGCGTAGCTGTGCTGATGAAGAGATAGAGAAACATAGGAACCTGCAATAGACTAAGTCAGACTACTGGTCCACCTACCTCAGCATTGTCTACACTAACTGACGAGTGTATCTCTCAGGCATAAGAACATAAGAAGAGCCTGCTGGATTGACGCAGTGGCCCTTCTAGTCCAGCATCCTATTGTACAGTGCCCAATCAGATGCCTGTGAGAAACCAGCAAGCAGGACCTGAGCAGGACAAGAGTGCTCTCCTCTCCTGTGACTTCCAACAACTGGTAGTCAATAGCATTACTGCCTCCAACCTTAGAGACAAAGCAGCCATTGGTAGGATGGCTAGTAGCCCTACCTGGAGATGCCAGAGATTGAGAATGGGATCTTCTGTGTTCAAAGCAGATGTTCTATCACTGAACTACATCCCTTTCCTAGGGTGCTTTGGAGGGTGTTCACATACAGGAATTTTTTACCGATCTGTACTGTTCTAGACATCAACACAATGTTGCCATCAAAACATTTCAAGAACCAGCACCAACTGTTTTTAATGGCTAATGTTTTTTGCAGCAACTCTAAATCCAGCCTCATAAAACCTTAAGTGCCCAGATTAGTTTAATGATGAAGGTTTTAAACAATGAGAAACTACCAACGATTAAGAGTGTGATTCTGATTTATGGAACCCAAAGGCATGCATAACCTCAAAAATTTCTCATTAGAGCACATGTTTAATCAAGCCAGGCATTTGCAGATCTGTGTGACATCTATCTTTACACAACATGACAATGAAGAGAGTCTGCCTCCCTTCTGAATCTCATAACTGGTATCCCAGTTTTGCAAAAACGATGGTATGCATTTCTGTTTAGCTTGGATTTTATTTCCTTTGCATTAGAAGCTGCAGAAATCATCTGCAACAGCCTACAGATGAGGAGTGAAATAGCAGCTCACAACGAATCTACATAGTGTTCACATCCTCTACTAACAATAATTAACCACACATTTTATATACAGAAAATACTATCATGAGGCCAGCTTTGGCTGAGGCAGCATCCTTCTTATTCTCAAGCCCACTTCCAGAGTGGCTTTCCCCACACAAGATGAATAGCCATAGCTCACTGGTAGAGCATCTGCCTTGCAATCAGGAGCTCCCAGGTTCAATCCCTGGCTTCTCCAGGTAGGACTGGAGGGAAATGCGTATCTGAAAGCCTGGAGGGTCTCTGCTAGTCAGTCCTACACTAGGTGGACCAATGGTCTGGCTCAGTATAAGGCAGCTTCCTGTGTCCACACCCCAGCTTTTATAATCCCATGTTTGCATGCCCAGGCACAGCACCACCTGCTTCTCACGTCTCTAATGGAATAACCAGACAGGACAACATAAAGGTAAAGGGACCCCTGACCATTAGGTCCAGTCGTGACCAACTCTGGGGTTGTGGGGCTCATCTCACTTTATTGGCTGAGGGAGCCGGTGTACAGCTTCCGGGTCATGTGGCCAGCATGACTAAGCCACTTCTGGTGAACCAGAACAGCACACGGAAGTGCCGGAGCGGTACCAATTATCTACTTGCACTTTGATGTGCTTTTGAACTGCTAGGTGGGCAGGAGCAGGGACCGAGCAACGGGAGCTCACCCCATCGCGGGGATTCGAACTGCCGACCTTCTGATCAGCAAGTCCTAGGCTCTGTGGTTTAACCCACAGCGCCACCCACGTCCCTACAGGACAACATATTTGGGGGCAAATAAGGCCATAACCTTTATTGATTACAGATGTCAGAGGTTTAGCATAGGCACAGAGTATAACTGTTGACTTGCAGCCTGCCTGCTGGAAGTATTTCCTGGTTCAACCCAGCAATGATGGAGTCCTAAGACATGCATCAAATAAGAATGCCTCTGTGGGATCACCGTCTTAAGCAGTGCTGTGGTCCAAGACCCCGCTGTTATTATTTGTACTGTATTTGTTAGAAGATGTATTTTACAAAGAATAAATTGTACTGGGGAAAAGAAAACCTATGTAATGTAACAGCTGCAAAATCTTGTCTCCAATTCAGGTCACAGAAATGCTGAATCATTGCCTTTTCAATTTGTTAACTCCCTTTAAAAGTGAGGATGTGTGTGTCTTATGGGAGGGATGGGAGTTGAAGGTTGGCTGGTTGTTTTGCTGTTTATGGAGACTCCAAGAACACACTGTTGTGAGGACAGACAAAGGAGTTTTAGAAGCAAGAAGCAAGAAAGGTGCTCAAGGGAGATAAACACATTTTTGGACTTGATATGCATAAATACTATTGCTTGTTAATAGTTGCCATTCTGCAAGTAAAGAGTCCTCTTCAAAGTCTTGTGTGTGGAGTCTACTTCATCACTAGGGCTTCAAGGGTAAAACCACTGTATCACTCTGCATGACGCAGAAAAATAGCCAACACCCACCTGGGTGTCTGGGCAAAATAATCTCTTCCCAGATCCCTTTAATGGGATACCCTTTCCCTTGGAGGGGCAGGCAGAGGCTACAACCTCCCCTCCAACCAAGACTAAGGCATACCCAATTCCAATCCACCCAAAGTTGTGACAATTGCTATGAGACAGGCAAAAACCAACTGATGAGAGCCAATTGGCCTGGTTGGAAAATTCCTGTCTGGTCCTGAAAATGGCAGCCAATGAAGTCCATAACAAGGTCAAGCACAAACAAGAGAAACAAATGGAGGAGGGTGGGAGATCTGGTGATGACCTGGGTGCAGAGGTCAGGGAAGGTTTATTTATGTTCCCCAGGAGCGGACCCAATGGAAATCTGAAGCTTGATGATGAAATGGGGGGGGGGAGTTTTGTGTGAAATAAACCAATTTCAGTGGAATGAAAAAGAGCAGGTGAAAATGTGAATGAATGTAAGAATAGACTGAGGCGCACCCATCCATCCATCCCCAAATGCCACCCAAAGGGAGAGGGCAGGAGTGAAAGCACATTGCTTCAATGATGGCAGCTCTGCATGGTGTAGTGGTTAAGAGCAGTGGACTCGTAATCTGGTGAACTGGGTTCGCTTCCCCGCTCCTCAACAAGCAACTGCTGGGTGACCTTGGCTAGGCACACTTCTCTGAAGTCTGTCAGCCTCACTCATCCCACAGAGTGTTTGTTGTGGGGGAGGAAGGGAAAGGAGATTGTTAGCCACTTTGAGACTCCTTAAGGGGAGTGAAAGGAGGGATATCAAGTCCAAACTCCTCCTCCTCTTCATCTTCCTCTTCCTCTTCCTCCTCCTCCTTTACTTGCTGCACTCAGCACTCACTCACTTGGCTTCAGTATAGGATAATCTGAAAATACAATCTAAAGTTCCTCAACTCAGTCTTCAAGACTGTGAATGTCTAATGCTTAAGCTAAAAACATTCTCCCTCAAAGCATTCTCCCTTTCAAAACAGATAAGCCACAGCATTTCTGTAGATTGTGGTGGCTTGAACTGCAGGATTTCCTCTTTCTCTGGAATCAAGAAAATCACCACACTTTCCAGCACAGAGGACTTGGTCATAGCTTAGTGGCAGTGCACATAACTTAGTCTGCATGCAGGTTCCCAGGTTTACTCCACAACATTTCCAAGTAGCAGTAATGGGAAAGGCTTCTCCCTGAAACCTTGGACAACATTTGCCTGACAAAGTATACTATAGTAGGTATTTTGGGGGTCTCGGGTCTCTGCTTTTTAAGATGCTGTCTTAAGCAGAGATATCACCTTGCCAACAAAGGTCCATATAGTTAAAGCTATGGTTTTCCCAGTAGTGATGTATGGAAGTGAGAGCTAGACCATAAAGAAGGCTGATCGCCGAAGAATTGATGCTTTTGAATTATGGTGTTGGAGGAGACTCTTGAGAGTCCCATGGCCTGCAAGAAGATCAAACCTATTCATTCTTAAGGAAATCAGCCCTGAGTGCTCACTGGAAGGACAGAACGTGAAGCTGAGGCTCCAATACTTTGGCCACCTCATGAGAAGAGAAGACTCCCTGGAAAAGACCCTGATGTTGGGAAAGATGGAGGGCACAAGGAGAAGGGGACGACAGAGGACGAGATGGTTGGACAGTGTTCTCAAAGCTACCAGCATGAGTTTGACCAAACTGCAGGAGGCAGTGAAAGACAGGAGTGCCTGGCATGCTCTGGTCCATGGGGTCACGAAGAGTCGGACACGACTAAATGACTAAACAACAAACAACAAGGGAGATCTGTACAGACTCTTGGGTTGGGGTATTGTTTAATATAAATAACAGCAACACCCCAAAACACTTTTCTGTATCTTTGTCTAAGGTCTTATGATTCATGTGGAAATTGTTCGGTTTGGTTTTGTGCTTTTTGATTCAATAGTCTATTGTTGTTTCAAATGAATCAGGCTACGATTATCCAAGATGTCTCCCTTGACAAATATCAGTCATCCCTCTGGTGTGACTAGAGCTATTTTTATCTAAGCCAAGCAAATGAATCAGTCTTTTTTATGTGTGTTACAAAACTAAACTCAATACAGTACAAACTAAACTGTAAAACAAAATGTATTTTATCAAACATTATTCTACAAGCTTTGGGAAATAAAGTAAGCCACTTGATTTTAAGTGGAGCTTTTCCTAGAAAGCCATAATGAGATATAACATGTGCTTTAGCACCTGCTCTGCTAATGGGGTTGCCATAACATCTGCCACACTTGGCAAAATTGCCTGGAAGTATTTACCTAGAAGAAGGAAGTCCCTCATTGACAGCTTCCACTGGTAAGACTCCAAGGACAATTTATAGCTGTCCTCTCTTGGTACCCAGAAAAGAGGAAACCTCATCTCCCTTTTCAAGTAGAGATTAAGTTCTTTACTTTTGGTTAGCAAGGTGATTATTGCTTCGGAGGAATTGGGGAGGGGGGAAAACCATTTGTGGAAACATAATCCATCTCTGAAGGCAACTGAGAGGATCCTGGAAAGAAGCCCATCGTGTGAACTGTAATTCATGCATTTTCTAAGGCTGATCAGCAAGCTCTACCTTTCTGCTTAAAAAATGCAAGCCTTTTCTGCCTGGACAGCACAGAGAATATCCATGCAATGAAGTATCTGAAACAGTCATCTATTAAAATGCTGTCTTCCTGATCTTCTGCTTCCAGAACCATTCCAGATGTTTCATAAAAGTGGCAAGCAAGCAACGTATTTATTTACCTTCTTCTGAGTCAGACCAGCCGGTCTGTCCAGCTCACAAGTTGCCTAATTTGTGGTAAGGTGCTATGTGAACATATTTGAAAGACCGGTTCAAATGCCTAAAATATTAATAAATAAATGATAACTTGGACAAAGGGCAGCTACCTATTGTTATAACAGGAGATACTTGAACCTGACCACCAATGAATATCATTCCCAGAGGCTTTGGAGGATAGTAAGACAGTGGAGACTGGAGCTTTTCAGAGAGGGAAGGGGTGCTTTAGTTAGTTAGTTAGTTAGTTAGTTAGTTAGTTAGTTAGTTAGTTGGGCATGCCAATATTGTAGTTGCCTTCCTCAAAAATTCCAAGGCAATTTACGAAATCATTTTTAACAGCTGTATTTAAGCATCCAAACAGACAAAGAACAAGCTTCAAAACCACAGTAAAGACAGCAGCAGACAAGTTCATTAAATCTATTTTAACCAAATTAAAAACTATTGAAAAGCTACTCCAAAAGGACCTGAGAGAATAGAAAATATCTTTGCCTGTTGGTGGAGCAGTTTGGATAACCGCACCACACCCTTAGAAACTCACAGGACTTTATGCAACATGCTCACCAGGGATCCTCGCCTGACACGTATTACATTGAGGTTTCAGGCACTAAGTCAAAAACCATTTTATTTTGCCCATGGTTGTGTGTGTGTGTGTGTGTGTGTGTGTGTGTGTGTGTGTGTGTGTGTGTGCAATCAGATCTCTGTTTTGCTGCTATGGCTATTGTTCTAGCTGCTGTTATTTTAGAATGATTCTATGTTTTTGGAACAGTATAATGCTGCTTTTATTATTCTCTTGTTGCCTTTGAATATCTTATGGTTGGAAACTGCCATGCAAATTCTTTGAGTTTAAAGGCAGGGTGTAATACTCCAAATAAACAGAAAAATAAATGGCTCAGACCTGAAGCCATCAATATACAAAGCTCTACCTGTGCACAATGACTCCTCCCCACAATTTCCATCAAGAAAGCTCATCCATATCCCAGGAGATACAGAACTCCCCATATTCAGTATCTGCACTGAAATCTCTTGTCAGGATCATTGTCAAGGTGTTGGTGGATCAGTTAAGACAACTTCACCACACCCTCGGAAAGCTGCATGACTGATTGGATTCCTGCACTCTTTAGCAGGCATAACTATCAGGCACTGTTCATTGTCTCCAGTAGTATTATTTTTTACATATTTGATCCCAGGTAAGCCCCTTCATTAGGGACACCGGTGGCACTGTGGTCTTAACCACAGAGCCTAGGACTTGCCGATCAGAAGGTCAGCTGTTCAAATCCCCACGACGGGGTGAGCTCCGGTTGCTCGGTCCCTGCTCCTGCCAACCTAGCAGTTCGAAAGCATGTCAAAGTGCAAGTAGACAAATAGGTACCGCTCCGGTGGGAAGGTAAACAGCGTTTCCATGCTCTGCTCTGGTTTGCCAGAAGCGGCTTAGTCATGCTGGCCACATGACCCGGAAGCTGTACACCGGCTCCCTCAGCCAATAAAGCGAGATGAGCGCGCAACCCCAGAGTCGTCCGCGACTGGACCTAACAGTCAGGGGTCCCTTTACCTTTACCTTTAATCCCCTGGAGGACAATGGAGGACAATGGGGAATTCATTACAGCCATTGGATACTCCTAGACTCAACACTGCAGCTAAGTTCTGAGATCAAGAAGAGCACCTTTCAACAACCCAGTTTGGCCAAAAGATTGCAGCCCTTTCTGCTGAGAGGTCACCCATAAAGGCTGCCCTTTATGGTGTTTTGGCAGATTCATAAGATGCAGAATCTCATCATAATTTCTAACAGAGGTAGGATGCCAACAGAGTATTACCTCGGCACACCACCATACACTCTGACTTCCTGTTACCTTCCATGACCATTTCAGCTCCCTCCCGCATACAAATACCCACTGGGAAGTGTTTTAAGTTTTGAATGGGGGACAAAGAGCAGCCCTAAGTATGTTTCATGTACAATCCATTCTTGATCTTTTTCTGTCATTATGGCAGAAGCAAAGTTGGTTTCCCACAATGGACTGACATCTATACAGGAGATGTTGGGCAGAACTAATCACCTTTTACTGCAGCTTTGCGTCTTGTGAGGATGATTGCTCTTCCTCCAATTCAGTTCTATCCTCCTTGTCTGCACCTCCGAGTCAGAAGTCTGAGTATTTGCCTCCTCACACTGCTGGTAATCAAACACAAGCTATTCCCCATAAATCTGGTGTGTGTTCCTTTACCAGCACCTGAAGAGGTGATAAATGTTTATGAACATTCATTGACTGCAAGGCTTATTGCCTTGGATGACTAATTATACCAGGAAGCATAGGCAGCAGCCCTGAACTACTGAGGTGGCTTAATAATAAGCATACAGAGCTCTGCAAAGTCTCATCTCAGCTTGCCAATTTGTAGTGCATCCCTGCCTCAGAACACCTTCAGGTGATGAGATTTCCCAGCCAAGAAAGCTTTCAGCAGATGGAATGGAGCTCTGAAGTATGTCTTTCTTGAGTCAGGCCTTACAACTGTCTTTTGACAGGCTTTGCACAGTAAATCCATCTGCAATTTCTGTGGGAGGGATGACAAATGCGTCTGCAAAGACACCTGATTCCAAATACATGAACAGTTCCAGATATGTTTCTGAAACTCCTCCTTCTTTACTGTATCACAGGATAGAAGGAACACATTTCATTCTTAGACCTGCTTTTTTCCTGAATGAGTCATCTGTGTTTTTCTTCAAACCTACAAAATTGAATGCTCCCATAAACGGTAATAAAAAAAGCAAATGCGCACATTCTCTTTAGAATTTTTATGTACCAAATAAACTTACTGGGATTTGTGCTTTTCTGCATGGCAGCTTTGGCTCCTGCTAATCTGTTTGGGTTCAGCAAACTAAAGAGCAGGAAGTCGTTCTTGTATTATTTAATATTATTATTAACCTCCTGAGGATTTAAATAGAAATTCTGTATGAGATGCAGAGTTCCTAAATTTTCACATAAGAAAGTTGTTTGACACATTGAATCTACCCCTAGTCGTGCCAAGGTTATTGACTGAAATTCTTCAGGTTGGTTGTATTTCAATATTAAGCTCTGCAAGTTATCTGAGTTAAGGGGAAATCCTATGGCAAGGCCCACCAGAATGAGCAGCTTAGGATGCAGCAGATCCCTAGACCTAGGGTATAACATCTATATGGATCAATGGGAGAAATGCTTGCTTTTCCTCTGCCAGGCTTAGGCACAGCAGTAACCCTGTTTAAGTCAGTCCCATTAAGTTAAACCTAAGTCCTATTGATTCCACATATGCCTGAATCCATCCTATTTCAGCTGTACGTTAACTAGTCGCTCCTTAAGTGATAGTGCAGAAACATTTCTCCACTTCTGTGGTGACAAAATTCTCACTGGCGCTAACAACTTCCAAACTATTTTTGCATTTTTTTAATCAGCTTTTTTGCTGTAATTCTCCATTCTTTGCTTTCTTGTTGTTGCTGCTGCTTTTTAGTTGAGCTCTTTCCCTATTGGGTTTCTGATGCTGTTGTTTTGTAAAAGAAGATTGGAGTTGTTTTCATGCATAGAATTGTTTCATTTCATTGCTTTAAACAGTTTAATTGTGAACAGCTTTTGAAGCCATTATGGTTGCAAGTTGATCTAGAAATATACTGTATTTTTTGCTCTATAAGACTCACTTTTTCCCTCCTAAAAAGTAAGGGGAAATGTGTGTGCGTCTTATGGAGCGAATGCAGGCTGTGCAGCTATCCCAGAAGCCAGAACAACAAGAAGGATCGCTGCTTTCGCTGCGCAGCGATCCCTCTTGTTGTTCTGGCTTCTGAGATTCAGAATATATTTTTTCTTGTTTTCCTCCTGCAAAAACTAGGTGCGTCTTAAGGTCTGGTGCGTCTTATAGAGCGAAAAATACGGCAATTAAAAATGGCCTCTGATCAATATATAAACACTAATAGCCTAATCTTGACTTTGGGGCAAAATTAGGAGCTATTTGAGCATATTGTATGAGGATCCTCTGCATCACAAAGCATTCAAGGGGGGAAATTGAGATCCAAACTGTAATGTTTTCATGACTTTCCATGATTTCCCTTGTGTCACAGATTTCTTTCTTTCTTTTAATTAAGGGCCTAATATTTTTAACAGACTATATAGAGAATGACAGTAGGATCAGCTCCTTCATTTAGCCATTGACATAAATTAAAATAGGTTTTCATATGTTTTTGACAGAGATGACTATTTTAAATTCAATTAAATATTGTTCCTGATTTCTGCTGTAAGATCTTCATGAACAGAAATTTGCAAATAAATAAGATCAGCAAAATGAGCAAAACACAGTGCTGGCTAAAAGAACATTTTTGTTCCTTCAAAGTCTGGTCTGCATCTCTGATAATATTTGGAAAGATCACTGATTTATTCTTTGGAAGCACTTGATTTGTGTTTTATGCAATCAGTTAATCAGTGACACGGGGCTCTTTTTTCCTGACAAGGTGATTAAGTTGAATGTGTTAAGATTTCCATATCGTTTTGGCTGTGGTAATCGGTAGCTTTCTGAAACAGGTAATGCCATCTTTTAGTGAACTTCAACATCTACCAAGCTATAACTTTCCCAGCATCAGCAAAACAGCAGCAATTATTTTTTTTAGATCAGAGGTTGGTCATCCACCCCCTACACACAAACTTCTCCCGCCCCGTTCAAAATTCCTTTAGGAGATCCAGGCTTTCAAATATATTCTCATGGGATAGTAGCCCTTCATAGCAAACATACATTTGAGAGAAATGTTGCATTCCTCATTTGTTTGCACTTAAGAACCATCTTCTTGCACCAATTCCACTCACTTAAAGAAACCAACATGGTGACCTTCAGGTGTTATGGGGCTACAACTCCCCTGACCCATGCTGCCTGGCACTTGTGGGAGTCTATAATCCAACAACATTGCAGGGTGACTACACAATGGCTAGCCCTGTTGTTTGCAGCATAATGCATAGTAGGCAAAATGATATATATATATTTTAAGGTGTGCTTGTGGTTATGGTGAAAAATCACAAAAAAGTATAAAGAATTAGCTTCTACTTCTATTTTCCAGATGCTATAGGAAAGCCAAAACAGGAAAACAAAAGAGTTTCTGTGATGTGACCTAAGCATTCTGGTTATTCCCAAAAGAAGCCCAGTCTTGCAAGATTTCCAGCACAATGCTGCATATACTAGATATTTAGATAAGGATCTGCACTTGTCCAAAACTCACCCAGATTCCAAGCCTCTGGAGAGTCATCAATCAATATGAATTTCCCTCATTATATGGACTTGACAGACTCCTGTGACCCTAACATTTTCAGTGGGGTTTGAGGGTCCACAACCCTGATGAAAGTCCACAGGAACAATGGAACCCAATTCCCATTTCCTTCTAGGAAGTGAGAGCTCCCTTTTGCTTATAGATGTGTTCCTGTCACGAACTAACATACCGAAGGGGAATTTGCACAGCTATGCAAAATTAGGCTCTGGGCACCTCTTATAAATATTAGAGCCCTCAGGGTGCCAAGTTTCAGTGATAAAAGGCCCAATGTTGATTGCAAAACGCAAGCAAATACCTCAAGTGGACATGTGTGTTTGTGAGAGAGATAGAATAATTGTGACTGGGGGGGAAACATCAGGGCTAACACAATTAATCATAGTACAGTATAAACCTCTCTGGGACAGCTCATTTCATCACAAGTAATGGGTGAGTCCACAAAGTTTGTGTGCCAGCCTTCTTTAGTGCCATTCAGGTGTTTCAAACTACAACTCCTAGCCTACTTGAACATTGTTTAGGCCAGTTGAGGCTTGTGGGAGTTGCAGTCCAACCATATCTGGATTGCTGTACATTGGGATAGGCTGGTATACGCCATAATATGCCATGTTTGTCTTTGAGGCATCACAAGATTTTTCTGTTTCAGACTTACAGGGCTACACTCTATGGAAACTGGAATTACATATTCATTTATGAACTAAAATCTTTCTTACCTCCTCCACATGCTGGTGTTGGGTTCAAAGCAGAGAGATGTACCATGTTTATGTGGCTCCATGGAATGCATTTCTTCAGTATTTTCATGGGCTATGTGAACTTATTCCTTTTGTGACTAGAGGTGACCAGTTGCACCAGAAGGTGGGATGTCTGTCCTGACAGGCTTAAACCTAAAATTGATCACACACTGGAGGTGGAGGGACATGGAAATTCATCCCAGAAAGCAAAGTGCACAGTCTTAGAATTAAATGGAAGTCAAAGCAGAAGGGTGGGGGAAGGAATACTAGCAGGCAGGAGGAATGACAAGCCGTTGCTGGAGACAGCAGGTGTTGTGAACCCCATGAGTGCTTTGCACATGCTTTCTTGGAGCACACATGAAGGAGTGAGCCCCTCTTGAAGAAAACAGCAGGATGCTGTCAGGATCCCTACCTGACATGGATTAACATCTGTTTAGATTGTGACCATTAGCAATTACATCGAATAAACCAATGAACAAATATTGAATTTTCATCCATTCATTCCAAATGTCTTCAGGAGAGGAAGCTGCAATACAGACAGGTAAGCAGATAGACAGATACACACAAGCCTAAATCGTAACAATAACCCCCTAAAATATGATTCATGTACCAATGTTACTAACGCAATACAACTTTAGGATACCATTAGTATTTAAAGTCGACATGTGTTGGGATTTGTTAAATTATGATCACACACAATTCACTCTGTTGCATTTTTCCTGCTATTGCTGCACCCTGCTTTGAATAGGAAATTGTTTCCCCTCTTCTCCCTTCCACACACACACACACACACACCTTGGTTTGTTTTAATGTCATAGGTGAAAGGCTATCATATTAAGCCTTGAGTGTAAGGGGATCCATCTCTTTTCCTTCACTGCAGCTGCCCTGTTTATACCAGGAGCGGTGAAAGCTGAGCTGGTTTCCGCTCTCTGGCATATTTCTTCAGAGCTCAGGTTGTGTTTTTGTGTTGTTTGGCTGAAAGCTTCCCCTGTCGTGACAGAGAAATAAGAAACACCATGCCCTCAATTCTCCAGGAGCATGTCATGTCACTGGGGTTGTTTATATTGGTTAGCATATGTCACGAGGTTGCTTTCTTCTTTTTAGTGGGCAGTTGGCCAAAAATGTAGAGTTGGGGGGGGGGGCTGTGCAGTTAGAAAGTCAACAATGCGCAGTTTGAAAAAGGGTGGGGGGATTTGACACATTAGGAGTCTGTATTTATTAAGCACTTAAATGACGGGCAATGCTAAGGACAGCATGCACACAAATTAGGTAAAGATAGAATATGCTTAGTTTCCATAATTAAAGACAAACTTCCTTAACCATAATAAAACACCTTTTTCTATTTGGCCAGAACCTCCTGCACCCTCATCTTTATGCAGGTAACTTAAAGTTAATATCCTTAAAGTACACCTTTTTGTATTCCTGTTAGTTATTGAGCTGAGGCAGATTCAGAAATGAATTGTCATTGTATAGTAGATAAGAACTACTGACTGACAGTAAATAAAATAGTAGATATTAACTACTGTTTTTTATAATGAAGAAGGGGCTGGGATAGCTTGAGAAGGATGTAAAAGAACTGAAGAAAAAGAAACAGGTAGAAAGGCTGGGATGAGAAGAAATACAACACACAAGCTGATTCAAAATGCCACTAACAAACTCTTTGTAATGTCCAGAGAACTAGCCAAAGAGTGCAAAAATGGGAAATCTTTCACAGAATCAACATCCCTCACCCTACGCATTGTCTTCGTCTTTGGCTTGTAGCTAAGTAAGATTGTCTTCCATGAATATGGTCTTAACGGTGTGTCCGTAAGTGACTGTGAAGGCCAATTCTGGATCCATACATCCTTCCACCATGGGGACATAGGTTTCCAGGTGGAAGTTGATCACGGTGACGGTTTGCCAAATGTGCCTTCCTCTTAGTTCAATTGGGGTGTGTTGGGTGAGAGTCTAGCCCTGGATTGGAAGCTGCAGCTCTAAGTCAGCAAACTCCATCTCCCTTCCCATTCTCCTCCCCCGGTGTTTTCTTTATATGATATTGTTTACATTTTAAAAAATGAAGATGGGTTGCCTAGCATAAGCAATGTACATATTACTGCTTGCTTTGTCCTCAACACTGGTGTTTGAAACTAAGTGCATGTGAAATTAATCACAGCCCTGTAGCTTCTTGAGAGATATGCCCATTTGATGCACTTTCCTTCAACTACCTTCCATCTTGCTAAAAAACCAGAAGCTGCAGTTGTTGTTGTTGTTAATGAAATTTATACACACCACGGGGCACTTAAGCTGAGGTGTGCATACATTTCAGACAGCCATTACACACATGCAGATGGCAGCTTCAGTGGGTAAACAGATCAGATAATGGCTGAAGACATCCCTGTCCCCTCTCTGGTCAGTACTGCAATATAAGAATGTGACTGGAACGTAGTGGTGGTGGGGGGTGACCTCCCTGTGTTTCAAGCTGCCAACGTGTACACAGCCTTAGAATGCAGTTTTTGAAACTCTAGATATCTCCAAAGAACTTGTGGGGCCCACTTCCACTTGGATCACCTGTAAGGGGCCTTGTCTTGCCTCAGGAGAGCCAGTGTGGTGTAGTGGTTAAGAGCGGTAGTCTTGTAATCTGGTGAACCGGGTTCGCTTCCCCGCTCCTCCACATGCAGCTGCTGGGTGACCTTGGGCTAGTCACACTTCTTTGAAGTCTCTCAGCCTCACTCACCTCACAGTTTGTTGTGGAGGAGGAAGGGAAAGGAGAATGTTAGCCACTTTGAGACTCCTTAGGGTAGTGATAAAGCAGGATATCAAATCCAAACTCTTCTTCTTCAGGAGGTCTCTGCTTCATTCTGAATATGCCTGCCTCAGGATTTGGATGAAGCAGATGTACAGACCGAGCTTCCAAGTATATATTGTAGTGTAAAGAAATCTCTCTCTCTCTCTCTCTCTCTCTCTCTCTCTATATATATATATATATATATATATTCCCACATACAAGGCAAATGAAAATTTTGTAATAGGCTGCTGAATGCTGTACTGGTCCTCTGTTTCCTATTTTGGAGAGAAATTATGTTATATGATATAGCTGGGACACTTTGTTCCAAAGATATTGATCTCTCACAACTGGAACTGGGTATACTATAGAAATGCAATAACAAATATTCTTTTCCTAGCAACATATTGTGTTGTTCATTTGGTAGACTTGGCCTTCTCATAGCATATCTTTATTAAAGGCTTTAATCCACCTCTTATTCTCTTTAATAGAGAGTTTTCCATCACTGAAAAATCAAGCCTTGAGAGAGTTTTCATTTTATTTACAAAGTTGCATTATAATTTTTTGTGTTCTGTAGTCAAATATCTCATGTTCTTTTGTAATATGTAAACAGCATTGTGGGAGAACATATTGAAATAACATCTTGAGGGAACAGCTCATGTTCTTCAGAATTTAAATCTGATTAACCAAACATATTATTTGAATGCATGGTGTACATATCAATGTTCTAGGAAATTTTATATATAAACTGTGCAAGCTTTGAGTTTATATGATGTCCAGTGTGATGTCTTTTTATGGTTACATACTTTTGAATTTATTTATATTTAAATCTGCTTTATTGCTTCCACAAATCTGCATTTCTTCCATTTGCAATGACCTCTACTTCAGCTGAAGGTAACAAAAAAGTTCTGATTTTTTTCCAGTTCCATAACTTTATTCTGATTTGTCTAAAAGGTCTTTGTGTATACTACCAAATAAACTAGTGTTGCCACACAAGTGGTTGTTATGTTTTATGGGATAATCTGGAATACAAAAATACAATTCCAAAAGAATCACCCACATCCTACAGATTCTCACATTAAGCTGGGAACGGCATTGTGGTAGAAAAAACAGGCAAAAGGTTACTCAGTAACTATTGTTCTACTATTATTCTACTATTTGTTTGTTGTTTAATTTATATAGTGTTATATAGTATATCAAACCAAAGTAAAAACCAATTACACAAACATTAACTTTTTATATATTCATAATTAAAATACACCAAATTTAGCAATCCAGTTAAACAACATAGTGTTCAAAACAGCAGAGTGTGGACAAAGCAATCAAAAAATGCCTATCTGAAAGATTTATGCATTTCCTATCTATAATATACCCAAAGCACCTTACAGATCAATGTGTAAAACTGCATGGGGAAAATCATAAACTAAAAACAGTAGTAGTAATAAATATCAAATAGCATTGTAGAATTGACCAAATACCTAAATGATAAAAGAGTAGATGCCTCTTAACTGGAACTACTGTTCTATACCACTTGGACTAAGAACTCATGATACACTGTCTAAAGTAGGGTTGAGGAACCTTTGGTCCTTCAGACGTTCTTGGGCTCCAAATCCCACCAGCCCCAGCCAGCCTGGCCCATTGTCAGAGATTGTAGTCTAACAACATCTGTCCCACAGGTTCCCCATCCCTGGTCTAAAGACTGAGTAGGGCTAAAGCTGAAGTGAAGGCCATCTGCCAACAAGTAGCAGGTTCCAGACAGCAAGCTGGACAAGATCTACAGGACCTTGGAGAGCTCCTAGTGGAAACTAGCCCAAGTGGAGTGGGGTAGCGGCAAGAGATACCCGATAAAGGTCAGAATGCAACAGTCTGCTGTGCATCCTAGGGCTTGCCAAGTCTTGCTAAATGTTAGCAAGAATTTAAGTAGACGAGGCCCACTTTGAAGTTAGGTACTACTGAGCTGTCTCTAAGTGTGCCCTGGCCCAGAATGAATTCTTGTTATTTTGATTAGCTAATTTAACTCATACAAGATGCTCGAGCTCCACAAGTCTTTTGTACTCATTTGCTAATGATTAAGATGTTATTAATGACAGGACCATGCCAAATTTCAGACAGAAAGCAAACGTATTACCGCAAGCTGCCAAGGCACAGGTTTCATTATAATGCATTAAACATGTGAGTCTCCCTTTGAGTTTAGGAAAGTCGTGCATAATTTAGGGCAGAGAGTTGTTCTGTGCCTTGCTTTTGCCAAATGAAAATCCCCTGGATATCAAGGGCTGTGCAAAATGATAACAGAAACTCGAATAACGGCCATGTTAGAATATCAGACTAACATTTTTGTATATCCCTTGCCAATGTAGGATAATACTGTTTAGCTGAGAGGCATTCACTTATTTTCATTTATTTGTTTTATTTACAGGGCTTCAAAGTTGCTTTTCTGGGCAAATGCCCATCCAAAGTAGGCTAGCAATCTAAAATGACAAAAGATGAAAAGAACAATAATACAAAGTTTAGAACTTAAAAGGACAAGTCAGCAACACTCTTTGTGTGTGTGTGTGTTTTTGTGTGTGTGTGTGTGTTTTTAAGACAGTTGAGGGGAGGGGGGATGTAATTCAACCAGACCATCATCCCAGCTAATAAACATCACGCGCCTGGAAGGCCAATTGAACATGATAGGCCCTCAGGGCCTTCCAAAAAGCCACTTACATTTGTCTTATATTTTGTCTCAACCAGCTTCAAGAAAAACATACACAAAATATTGGTTTGTGCTTCAAGGACATTTCCCCCTGTTACAGTCTGCTCACTGATCAGACTGTCTGGTCATCCATTATTTGGGGGGAGGAGGAAGGGACAAAATGAAATCCAGCTCTCTTGTACCTAACCTTCTGCTTGTTTCTATCTAGCCGCAGCTGTACCTCAGCCACAACTGATGTCATATATGATGTCATGAGTAGGGCAGGTGTATGTGATCAATACTCACCTACATAAAGGGGTGTTGTATCTCTGGGACCTTGGGGGAAGGTGGGAGAGCCATTATGCTGTAGTGGTTTATGTAAGAGACCAGGGTTCAAATCCCCATGTGGCCGTAAAGCTCCCTGGGGGACCATCGGCCAGTCACAAACTCCTAATCTACCTCACAGGGTTGTTGGGAGGACAATATGGAGAAGGGGGAGAGTGATACATGCCACCTTGAGTTCCTTGGAGGAAAGGTGGAATATAAAAATGTCACAAATAATTAAATTAATTAAATTAAATTAATTGCTACACTGGGCAAGTCAGATGTGCTCTTTGCCCAAGGTTGTTCAGCTAATACATATGTTGGGTGGCTGCGGAAACCCAGACAGATGGGCAGGGTATACATAATGAAATTATGAGGTTGATGTTGGTGGTGGTGATTCAGTTGTTTTTATGGAAAAGAAAAAGTGGTGCAGGATTTAAGAGTATGCAAGGATGGCACCAAATCAAGAGAGATAATCAGCTTTACTTTTATCAAATTGTGCCCACATTGATTAATACTGCACTTCAAGAATGTAGCATCAATAGCAGATCAAAATCCCCAGGGCTTTCAGCTTCAAAGTAGAAAGAGAAACATTCCTATTTCCTTGAACAGGTCAACCCAGGTCTCAAAGAACAAATTAGATCAAGCTTTATTTTATTTTATTTTAGCATAGTAATTAAAATATATGATCTGCATTTCCCTTAGAAATTATGGCTGAAAACAGGCACTTTGATTATCTTGCAGGTAGGGTAGCTCACTGAAGAAACAGTGAGAGACAGACAGAGAGAGTGATTGAGACCTGGTCACTGAGCATACAGTAGAAGCTGGCATTGTTAAAATGAATTGATTTACCGGTATGTTAAGTAATAGGAAAAGGTTTATGGGATTGTTCCTCTCCCTAACCAATCACATTTTACTCCAAAGAGGTCTATGCATACACATCATAGGGAATGAGATGCTTTGTTATGTGATCAACACATTAATTAAAAATAAAAGATATAAAGTGGTTTCCAAAGGAAAGAATGTGAATGACGGACATGGATTGAGGCTGGCAGTTATGAGCCATATTGAAGAATGAGCTCAGTTGACATGGTGGCTTCTGTGTAAGCCTCCCAACTTCTCCTTTAAAATCGTATTTTGGAGCTGGAAGGGCTGTAGAAAAGGCAAACCTAAATAACCAAGGAGCCAGAGCAACACCCCAGCGAGGTAAGGCTACAACAGTGAATATAAGTGTGCATGGTGTGTGAAAAGTGAAGAGGGAGATGTTTTGCTCTCTCTCTCATTCTGACCCCCAGGGTCAACCAATGAAGGTCGAGAGTGGGAGATTCAGGGCAAAGCATTTCTTCACACAGTGCATAGTTAAAGTGTGAGGAAATGTAGTGTGGGAAAACTACAAAGTGTAGTGATATCCACACACTTGAATGGCTTTTTAAAATTCATGGAAGATAAGGCTACAGAGGATGCATGTCACTATTCACTGCATTTTACCTCCAGTGTCAAAAATGCTGTGTACCTCTGAATAGCAGATGGTGGAGAACTGCTGAGGCAGTTTTCGGAGCCCAAATTTATTTCTTGAGGGCGTTTGGCCCCTCACAACATTGTGCAACGTCACATTGGGCCTCCTCAATCTTCCAGAGAAGTTGGCACCTGTGGTGGAGAACAACAGGGCTATCGGACTCATCTGGTGGGCTGCAGTGGGAACAGAATGGTTAAGAAGCTGGGTCTTTGGTCTGATCCAGCAGTGTTCTTCTTAAGTCCTTCTGCCATCACTCAGCAGCACACCTGTGGCACAGCAGACACACCTGGCCCATCCCTCTCTGTCTTTCCCATGTGGGAACACCTGCATTCCTCAGGGGAAGGGAGCGAGGGCCAGGAAGCTAGGAAACAGTCCATCAAATCGCAAGCATTCACCATCAGAGAGACTGGATGAAAGGTATTGAGAACCACTATGGTGTAATTTATGGGAACAGGTGATTTGTAGCAAGGGTAGGGAGATTACAGGTTTATTGGATCTATTTTCACTAGAACCTCAAGATCTATTGAACCAGAGCCAGGTGCAAAAAAGCATACAGTTAGAACTAAAGAACAGGGTGCCTTGGAACACCCTTCAAGCTGGTAGTGGGAGTGTGGGGCCTCCAGCCTGTGGATCTAATGAAACCCATCAAGCCTCCTCATTTGACCCAACAGGTGATTTGGGCCAAACCTGTCCTATACCAGGCATGACATCAGGTGTGGCTGGGGTAAAGGTGTGGTTCCCGCACGGCTTTGCAAGCACCAACAATGAGCAGATCATCAGCTCCTGTCAAAGTTGGCCCGTTGTGATCAGTGTGGGGGGAGACAGAGAGAGAAAGACAAATAATGTAGCTGCTGGGAAAGGCCAGCATGGTTCATATGGCAGCTGGGTTTAAAATCTCATACAAGGAGAGCTGTGTAACGCAGGCAAAGAGAGTGGGAAGACATGAAGTTTGAGAAGCCAAAGAGATAAATGGTGCATCGTGCCTAGAGCCACATGCAGTTGTTGGGAATGGGTACAAGTGCCTGAAGGATAAGGCATACAATATTTGGCTGCAGGTCTCCAGTCTACTTATATATATTTATGTTGGACAACCAGCATGCAGACCTTTGCAAGATTCATTCCCCAGATTTACTCCATCTCCTCTACCCCATTCCCTGCATGTATCTGTATTCTTTTAGAATATCTGCCTAGATTGCTGGCTGAATATCAGGAAAGAAGTCTGTTATATATTTCCCTGAAGAGTCACGATGCATTATGTTTTTAATTCTGATAGACTTTCATGATTGTATAGTTCTCCCAGCCTCGCATTAAGAAAAGGTCTGCTTTCTTCTTCTTTTTTGTACACACACATTCTTTCGCATTTTGTTACTGTGGAATCACTCGAGGCTAGCATGGATTTGGTTTAGGACAACTCCTTGTTCACCAAGCAAAGAGAGAGAGGCTGCTATCAGAATATCACATCTCCCCTAAGGGTGATGGTGGGTGATGCCACTTGGCTGAAATAAGGTCATTTCAGCCAGCAGGGTATAGAAGTCTTTGTGAAACTGACATTCTGGAGTAGGCCATTCTGGAAAGATTCTAGACATGTTGCTTTGTTTTGTTTATGTATTGCATTTGAAACATCTATCTCCACACTACTCTTCTGCCTGAGGGCTCCCATATTAGCAGTGGTGACTGGTGCGTGTTAACACTAATGATAGTGATAATGGTGATAATGGTGATAATGATGATTTTATTTGTAACCGACCCATCTGGCTGGGTTTCCCTAGCTGCTTTTGGCAGCTTCCAGCATATACAAAAACATTATAAAACATTATAAACTTCCCTACATAGGGCCTTCAAATATATTCTAAAGGTTGTTTAGTTACTTATCTCCTTGACATCTGATGGGAGGGTGTTCCACAGGGCAGGCGCCACTACTGAGAAGACTCTCTGCCTAGTTCCCTGTAACTTCACTTCTTGCAGTGAGAAGGCCCTTGAAACTGGAACTCAGTGTCTAGGCTGAACGACAGTGGTGGAGACGCTCCTTCAGGTTTGTTGGGTCTGGTTGCACATACTTCATTGTAACAACTATCCAAACAGAAAATGATTGGTACATTAGAACATTGATACTGCTGGTGCCCTCCACACCTTTGTGTATACATAGTCCAGCAAAGCAGGAGAATCATATCACCCTCACTATATATTTAAAATGAAATGAAATGATTATTAATAAGTGTGGTTTGGCATGATGTAGGGATCTTAAAGTCACCTGATTCTTTTGAAAAGGAGAACAATGCAACTTGGATAATGAGGTGAGAGCATCTTACCAAAGAATCTTATGAAAGAAAAAAGACTGGAGATGATTGAACTTTTGAGGGGGAAGCAACTTGCCTTTAATAAAGGAGTCATTGCATTATAACATTCAATGGAAAATGGAGAGATGGGGTTTGCTTGCCTTTCCAAAAAGATTATCAAGTCCTAACTAAATCCTTTCGGACAAACTGAGAACATCCACAAGCACCACTGAGCTAAGACAGAGTTTCCATTGATTGGTTTCCAGTGCTCCCAAGGAGATACTGGCTTGCCAGAGATCTGTTTAGAGTCTCATACTTTTCAGGCTCCATTATCCTTCAAGCAGGTCTGATGGCGGCCTTGCCAGCACAATGCATGTCATGCGCTGGGCTTGATTAATGTGGATTTGCGAGGGGGGGTGTCCTGAGGAATGCGGATCCATGAAAAGGAGATTGTGTGAAAGTGACGATGAATAAGATGTGGAAAACAGGAAGCTTCTATGAAAACATGAAGAACGAGCTGTAAAAATGTGTGAGGAGAAACCAAAAGCCTTTGTGAGGTAATTCTATTTTCATAACACAGCCACCATAATACATCGATTGTTTATCTTGATATCTGGTTTGATTAATGAGTTCAAGCTGGTGAGAAAGGACAACTCTTCAGAGCACATGCTAGCAGATGCCTAGATGCAGGGGGTGTAGCAAAGCTGCGCACCAGAGAATGCAGCTGCCTAGCACTAAAGATAGCGTGAAATTGAGAATCCTGAAAATCACAGCTTTCTTTCAAAAAGAAAGAGAGAACAAATATCTAGTCCTCATTGTTTTTAGAGAAACACTGTTTACTGAGGAAGAGCATTGCATTCAGCATTATTATTATTATTATTATTATTATTATTATTATTATTTATTAGTGCTTTTTCTGGGGCTATTCAAGGTTATGCAGTACCAGCACCGTTTTCTCCAGAATCAAAGCACATCATTGATGATGATGATGATTTATATCTCTCTTTGTTCCCTGGTAGGGACTCAAGGTGTCTTACAGATAAAGATAAGAACAGCTAAAAACAACAATAATTTTTAAAAAAAAACAATTAAGCATTGATAGAACATTTTAAAAATCTATTAAAGCCATACAGATAATTACAATAAAATCCAGCCCTTTCATTAAAAGCAGTCAGTTCCCCAGAGGCTTCACCTGCCAGCAGAAGGACAACAAGGATGGAGCCAGTCTAATTTCTCCAGATTTCAAAGTCTGGGAGCAGCCACCAAGAAAACAGTGAATATGCTATAATGCACCAGCATTTGAGAGAATTATTTCTACTTTGCATGGAAAGCACTGCAGCTTCTGAACATGTGTTATTGTGGGGAAACAGAGGTCATGTGATGCATGCAAATAACACAGGGAATTAGGCAAGTTGCCTTATGCCTCTGGTCTTAGCCCAGTACAGTGGTACCTCGGGTTAAGAACTTAATTTGTTCTGGAGGTCTGTTCTTAACCTGAAACTGTTCTTAACCTGAGGTACCTCTTTAGCTGCCGCGCTGCCACCTCACGATTTCTGTTCTCATCCTGAGGTAAAGTTCTTAACCTGAGGTACTATTTCTGGGAGTCTGTAACCTGAAGCGTCTGTAACCCGAGGTACCATTGTATTGCCAGCATTAGATTGAGAGGCTGCCTCATCCCTTACAGCCAGTAGCTCACGGTGGTCTGTGGGAAAATTTCTCTAGAAAATTCCAAAGATCTCAGGAGCCCTTTCTGTGGTAAGTCATAGCAGGGCTTTTAGTGGGGCTGCCCCTGCTCTATGGAGTAGCATTCCTGGTGAGATACAACAGGTGCTCACTGCCTGCGCTTTCCGGAAACAATTTTGTTCCAAAAGCCTTTCACAGCTGTTTAAATGGGACTTTGCCATGAGTGTCTATTCTATTTGGTTTTAGTTTTGTTTTAAATGTATATGCAGATTTTTGTGTGCTTTCAGTTTTTCTTTTCCTGATTTTATTGTACATCACTTCGAGTCAATTACAGAGGCGATTAATAAAATATTAACAGTAGCATCAATAACTGGCAGGTCTCTCTAGAGTTTCAAACAGGAGCCTTTCCCAATTCTATTGGATGTGCTGTTGACTAAACTCGAGACTTTCTTGTGCAAACTATGCATGAAAGCCACTACAGCTTGCAAGCATGTGTTAGTGTGTGGAAACAGATGCCCCATGATGTTTGCAAATGTCAACATACATAATCGTTCCTCTACATAGAAATTGTCTCTGTGTAAGGAAAGCTAGGCCTGTATGAAAAATCATTTACACTCCAGGATGTTATAGCATTTTTTGTACAGTGGTACCTCGGGTTACAGACGCTTCAGATTACAGACTCCGCTAACCCAGAAATAGTACCTCAGGTTAAGAATTTTGCTTCAGGATGAGAACAGAAATTGTGCGGTGGCAGCAGGAGGCCCCATTAGCTAAAGTAGTACCTCAGGTTAAGAACAGTTTCAGGTTAAGAACGAACCTGCAGAACGAATTAAGTTCTTAACCAGAGGTACCACTGTACTGATTAGTCCCAATCCTATGCTGGGCAAAAAACAGATAGGATTAGGTGAAAGGGTTGTTGATTATGATTCAGTAAGATGCATAATCCAGGATGCAGGTGGCGCTGTGGGTTAAACCACAGAGCCTAGGACTTGCCAATCAGAAGGTAGGCGGTTCGAATCCTCGCAACGGGGTGAGCTCCCATTGCTCGGTCCCAGCTCCTGCCCACTTAGCAGTTCGAAAGCACATCAAGTGCAAGTAGATAAATAGGTACCGCTCTGGTGGGAAGGTAAATGGCGTTTCCGTGCACTGCTCTGGTTCACCAGAAGCGGCTTAGTCATGACCACATGACCCAGAAGATGTACGCCGGCTCCCTCGGCCAATAAAGTGAGATGAGCGCCACTACCCCAGAGTCGGTCACATCTGGACCTAATGGTCAGGGGTTCCTTTACCTTTACCTTAAGATGCATAATATACCTCTAAGTCAGCGATAACCAGGGGGGTTGGTCCATCAGGTGAACTAAGACATTTCCCCACCAACCTCTGTCTGCCCTCAATGAGCCCCCACCTGTCTGCCTTAATACTTGCAACCAGTTCAGGGAATGAACATGGCTGTCCGCTCCCTTTGTCTTGGTGTTGCCTTTACAAAACTCAACAGGGAAGAGGATGGTGACAAAGCAAGAATTAGTTGGCTCTGCTTGTCATTGGCTCTGGCTCCACCTGCTGTTGGCTTCCCTTCCTTCTGTCCTATGAGCCTCAAAGGGCACCAGCCACTATGGGGGTTAGCTCATGTGGTGCTCTCCAGATGTTGTTGAACTATACATTGTTGGGGCATGTGTAGAGTGCCCATTCAACAAGCCAGTGGAATGTGCCAATAGAATAGAAAAACACCAGGCAGTTTGGGTAGGGTCAGTTCCTTTATGGACAGTATAATGCAGTTCTACAGCTTAGCGGTTACATACAGTTGTAATATACTCTCCGTGCAGCATTTGAACACAGATTACGCTCTAGCTATGGGCAGGAGCGAAGAGCAACCTTGCTTCAAACACATACTTTAGATTGTCCTGAGTCACTCTCACATGCTTGCTGACTCACACTTAACTACTTGCAAGTGCAGGACAAGCACACCTAAAATTAACCAGTGCACCTAAATTAACCCTTTCTTTGCATTTTTCTCTGCATGCATAAACCCTTTATACATTAACTCAGCTCCCATCAGCCTCAGCCAAGATGGCCAACCGTCAGGGATGAAGGGAGTTATTATTATTATTATCATCATCATTATTTATTATTTGTACTCCACCCATCTGGCTGGGTTTCCCCAGCCACTCTGGGCGGCTTCCACAGAGACCAAAAATACACTAAAATGTCACACATTAAAAACTTCCCTGAACAGGGCTGCCTTAAGATGTCTTCTGAATGTCAGGTAGTTGTTTATCGCTTTGACATCTGATGGGAGGGCGTTCCACAGGGCGGGCGCCACTACCGAGAAGGCCCTCTGCCTGGTTCCCTGTAGCTTTGCTTCTCACAATGAGGGAACCGCCAGAAGGCCCTCGGCGCTGGACCTCAGCGTCCGGGCAGAACGATGGGGGTGGAGATGCTCCTTCAGGTATACTGGGCCGAGGCCGTTTAGGGCTTCAAAGGTCAACACCAACAGTTGTAGTTGTTGTTCAGCAACATCTAGAGGGCACACCCTGCTCTGGGCACGCACAAATAGCTCTCAAAACAGCAACCACTGGTGTCTAGAACCAGGCTAAAAAATGCAAAAGCTGGAAAGTCAAGACTAGCAAGCAAGGAGGGATTTGAAGATTTTGCAAAGCTCTGGAGAGCAGCTCAATGTCAAGTCTTTCTGACGAGCACTTCAGACGAAAGAGCTGACAAAGTTTGGGAAGATATATATATATATGTCATTATTGCCAGCAGGACAAAGGAGTTCTTGAATCTGTTGACTCAGTTGTCAGTACTCGGGAAATTCAGCTGCTTAATGGGACCAGCTGCCCCCAGTTTGAAATCTGCGGTAGCTGACACCCCTAGTCCACCAATGTTATCAACCCTTCCATAACCCCCACTGCATATTACAAGGTCTTCATGCTACATCTGCATTAGACATGCTGTATTCTTGGGAGGTTCTTCGTAACATACTTTCCCACACATACTTTTCAAACCACAAAATGTGGTAATGAGCAGCGGGTCTCAAGCACGTCTTGCAAGGGGTCCCCCCATATCACTGTCTAAGAGGCCAACAGCCTCGGTGCAGTGATGGCATTGGCCCAATATGCCCAGCTTGGCAGGATTCCCTCTCCACCCCTCTTGTTTCATTTCCAGATCACTGGACTAATTAGAAAAGGGCCCCATTCTGAAATGGCTTTTCCAGAGAATTTTATTTTTATTTTTTTAGTTAGCCGCAGCTTATAGAAGTTTCAGTGACTCAAAGCAACCCGTGCCAGATTTCCACTAAGCCATCTGTTAGATAGGAATGATGAGATGTCAAAGCACATGGCCGTTAAGTAAAACATATTTCCAATATTTCTCATTAGAGCAACAATCCCTCGACATTAAAACTCTTCTTTCTAGGAGGTCCTTGGAAGCCACCCAGAGCAAGCAGGGATGCACACGGAGAGTGTCACAATGCACCATGTATTTATTTCAGCAAGGCAGTTAATCTTGAAGAAAGGACGCACAGCGGCTGCTTTAAGGAAGACTCACCCGACCCATTTGCTCTCCCTGCCTTCCTGAAAACAGGTTAATTGTGCAAGCTGAACTTTATGGACCAGCAGGAATGCCATATTGACAGGAAATGAGCTATCCCTACAATAATAATAATAATAATAATAATAATAATAATAATAATAATAATAATTTATTATTTATACCCCGCCCATCTTGCTGGGTTTCCCCAGCCACCCTGGGCAGCTCCCAACAGAATATTATTATTATTATTATTATTATTATTATTATTATTATTATTGATGTGATAAAACCTCAAACACTAAAAACTTCCCTAAACAGGGCTGCCTTCAGATGTCTTCTAAAAGTCAGGTAGTTGTTTATTTCCTTGACATCTGAGGGGAGGGTGTTCCACAGGAGGGGCGCCATTACCGAGAAGGCCCTCTGCCTGGTTCCCTGTAACCTCACTTCTCATAGTGAGGAAACCACCAGAAGACCCTTGGAGCTGGACCTCAGTGTCCGGGCTGAACGATGGAGGTGGAGACACTCCTTCAGGTATACTATCACCAATGTTTAGATCATATATAATTATTCCTGAAGAAACACCTGTTTCTGTGTCCAACTCTAGTGAACAATTATTATCACTGTTATTATTAACTGTTGCTGCTGCTGCTGCTGCTCTTGTTCTTGTTCTTGTTCTTGTTCTTGTTCTTGATATGTGGTGGTATCCAACTCCTTTGTCTCATCAATGAAAGGATTTCTGCCTGTGCAATGGGACTTCTCCCATCCTCCCCCCTATGTGCATCCCATGCCCTCCCCAAATCTGCTCTGGAGGGTTGGGGGAACCCTCAGAACAGATTTATGGGCCTGGGAGGGGAGAGACCCATTGCACAAGTGGAAATCCTTGTGCTGATAGGATGGCTACATAGTGCTACATTGGATACAAGCCATTAGTAGTAGTAGTCGTATTTGTTGCCCTCCTTTCAACATAAGGTCCCAAGACAGATTGCATGTACAGAAAGACCGTACCATAAAAACAAATAGAAAGAATCAAACTCCGAAATACCACATGCCACATCGGAACAAGATATACATTGGAGGACATGAGTAATAGTAGTCCATCTATCAAAGGTCAAGGAGAAGAGGAACCACCTACAGCTGTAAAAAGATGGTGCCTGATTTTCTTCTGTTTACATGCCACTTCTCAAAAACAGGCTTAAAAGTGACTTGCAAAAAATCCAGTGTGAAGTGCAATGTTAAAACATTGATACAATACAGACAAAAAGGTGGTCAGACCATAAAGAAAACCACTCTATCCCTTAATGCAGACTCGGTCACCAAACACATAGCCCCAAATACCTTCAGTTCCTGAAGAAAATTAACAATCTAAATGCCTGAGATGAGGCAGAAGTTTCTGGGGTGCATCACCTGTCATCTCTTTAGCTACAATTGCTTGGGCTGGTGGGAATTGAAGTCCAACAACCTATGGAAGGTTACACCTTCTCCATCCCTGCTGATTATTGCTATAAACCACCATTTCCCCCTAACCTGACACCCTCCTGGTGTTTTGGACTACAACTCCCATCAGCCCGCATGACCATTGGTTAAGCATGATGGGAGTTGTAGGCCAACAACTTCTGGAGGCATCAAGCTGAGGAAAGCTTCTGTAAATATTTAAATGGTCCTGCGTATTTGGCGTGTGTGCCAAAGGCACAAAACTCTTCACTTCACAAAAGAGTTGCTTCCAAAAAGATGGTGGGAGGAGGTGGTTCTGTGTCAATAAAATTTCTGTAGCTTTTTGTGAAGTATAAACAAGAAAATAATTCCACTAAATGTTCCTTTGCAACCTTGAATGTCTCCCAGAGGGGACCTTTGCATCCTCCTGAACCTTGACGCCCTGCTGAAATCTTTCCACTCTCAAATGAAAAACCGAAAAGGGTTCCTTGCCAATATGTTTATTGGTATAAGATTAGAGAGGGAAATCAAACAGTTGCACTTTAAAGTTTCTGCTCCAATTTGTGATTTGTTCCAGAAACTCATATAAAAGTGCAGCATGCTAGACTGTGTAGCACCTAGTAATTCCATGTCAACAAGTCACTCAGGAAGGAATGGAGAGAAGGTCCAAGGCATTGTATATGGAGGGATAGCAGGTTCGATGGAACGGATGAGTTGCCTGGCTTACCAGCCCACCCAAAAAGAGTCTGCCTCTTCTCTATTTATTTGAAGTTCTTCGTGCCAAAAAGGCTCCCAGAACATCGTACAGATCACACACAAAGACACAACAGTCCCTTCCCACAGGCGTCTAAAAAGACATGACACAAAAGGAAAATGGATTGAATGGAAGAAGGAAATGATCTTTCCTCAAGATCTTGGTTTACAAGTGACCGGCTGGGGGTGGAAAAGTTCAAAAAGAGGAGGAGCCAGATTTGCTGGCCTCTCAGCTCTACCATTGCACAATGCCTTTCTCTATTACATAAGAACATGAGAAGGCTCTGCTGGATCAGGCCAATTGCCCATCATGCCCCACCCTCTGGCCCTGGGAGTCCTCATAAGGAAGCTGGTCCTGGAGGAAGAACTGTGAGGGGAGAGACTTCATCAGACAAGGCCTCCTCCCACCTGCCTTGCTCTACCCTCTAGTCTCTGCTTCTCAATTTGTATTGTATTATTTCATGTACTGTGGCTTGCTGTTGTTTTATTGATTATAGTTTAGAAATTATTTATTGTAACTATTGAGTGGATTTCTGTTTAACTTTTATATGTTGATGTTATTATGAACAGAGGCAGCCCTGTTCAGGGAAGTTTTTAATATGTGACATTTTAGTGTATCTTTCATCTTTGTTGGAAGCCGCCCAGAGTGGCTGGGGAAACCCAGCCAGATGGGCGGGATACAAATAAATTATTATTAGTAGTAGTAGTAGTAGTAGTAGTAGTAGTAGTAGTATTTTATATTATCCTAATGATTGTTGAATGCTACTTTTGTGATGCAAATTGCTTATTTTAATGTTTTTATGGTGTTAGCTGCTCTGAGCCCAGCCTCGACCGGGGAGGGCGGGATACAAATAAAAAATTATTATTATTATTATTTATTCTCACAGTGGCCAACCAGTTGGCTGTGGGAAACCCACAAGCAGAAGCTGAGCAGGAGAGCACTCTCCCTTCCCATGGTTTCCAGCAACAGGCATTCAGAAGCATTGCTGGCTCCAGCTGCAGAGGCAGAGCACAGTCATCATGTTTGGTACTGTCTACTGTAATGGCTGCTACCAGGTCACAATGCTAGGAAGCTGGAGAGGAGCCTGACTTCTCAGCAGAGGTCATGCTATTAATGCATCCCTTCTCTTACCCCTTTTGTTACAGCCTGTTGTGATGGCTGCTGCCAGGTCACAATGCAACTATTTCCCCTAGTATAACCATTTGCTTTGGGGAATCTATGGAGCTGTTTTTTACTTGGCAAAATGGCTTTCCTCTGGCTTTGCAACAGTAAAATGTGTAAGAGGGGCACAGGAAACAATTTTATTCTAAATCAGCCCATTGGATTACGTAGTTCAGTGTTGTCTACATGAGCAGTAACCAATGTAAAGGTAAAGGGTAAAGGGACCCCTGACCATTAGGTCCAGTCATGGCCAACTCTGGGGTTGCAGCACTCATCTCGCTTTATTGGCTGAGGGAGCCAGCGTACAGCTTCCAGGTCATGTGGCCAGCATGACCAAGCCGCTTCTGGCGAACCAGAGCAGCACACGGAAATGCCGTTTACCTTCCCGCCGGAGCACTACCTATTTATCTACTTGCACTTTGACGTGCTTTCGAACTGCTAGGTGGGCAGGAGCTGGGACCGAGCAATGGAAGCTCACTCCGTCGCGGGGATTCGAACCGCCGACCTTCTGATCGACAAGTACTAGGCTCAGTGGTTTAACCCACAGTGCCACCAATGTGGTGCCCTCCAAATGATGCTGGACTACATCTCTCATAAACCCTAGTTGGTGTGACCAAGAGCTGAGGATAGTGGGAATTGTGGTCCAGAATTTTACCAGACACAAAAATGAAGGCTGCATTGTCTTTTCCCAGAAACGCTGGAAATAATAATGCTTTGTCTGGTTGCATTTCTTCATCCTTAGTTATGAGAAGTAATGCTTTTAATTGCATCCATATTTACATTATATTTATACTGCATACTCATGATAATAATTCAGATCTAAGGACTGATAGCCCAGATTGGATTAAAAAAAAATGACTGCTGGAGCAATTTTATGTACAAGAAGCTGATATAAAACAAGCCACTGTAAATTAAGTGGACATAGCGTTACAGCAGATCTAAACCCTGCTCCCACTGCTGCTCTGTGTAAGCCTTTAAAACAGTGTTTTATGCCACATTACTGAGTCACAAGACTGAGCTGAACAGGCTTAGGATATAGCCTAAGTCTATTATCTCTGAAGCAATCTTCCTGGAGTGATGTTAAAATGAAGGGAGAGATGCTTCAGATAGCAGTTTCTAATAAAGTGACATGTATTTAGGCTTGACAATGCAGGTGGTGCTGTGGGTTAAACCACAGAGCCTAGGACTTGCCGATTAGAAGGTCGGCGGTTCAAATCCCCGCGACGGGGTGAGCTCCCATTGTTCAGTCCCAGCTCCTGTCAACCTAGCAGTTCGAAAGCACGTCAAAGTGCAAGTAGATCAATAGGTATCGCTCCGGTGGGAAGGTGAATGCCATTTCTGTGCGCTGCTCTGGTTCACCAGAAGCGGCTTAGTCATGCTGGCCACATGACCCGGAAGCTGTACGCTGGCTCCCTCGGCCAGTAAAGTGAGATGAGCGCCGCAGCCCCAGAGTCGGCCATGACTGGACCTAATGGTCAGGGGTCCCTTTACATTATTTAGGCTTGACTATGATAGGGTAAAGATAGCTATATGGCATCCTCCAAATGGTGTTGAGCTACACTTCCCATCAGTCCCAAGCAGCTTCACCAATGGTGGTCAGAGATGTTGTAGTCCAACATTATTCAGAGGGCATCACATTGGTTAACTTTGGCAGTAAGATATGGGGACCGTGATGATTTCCCTTTAAGAAGTATTGCTTAATTTGAACAGAGAACTCCATGACATCCATTAGAAGGTCCGTGCGATTTTGCAAAAAGGTGACTTGAGGAGGGATCTGGAGAAATGAAAGAGATAGGAATACACATGTTGTCTGGGAGACTGTTCAGGGTGGCTATCTGAAGAAGCAGGAGACTTGCATGGTTGCATCTCCAGTGGAGAGCCACTGCCATTCACTGTAGACAATATTGAGCTAAACTGTCTGACGTCATATAAGACAGCTTTCTGTTTTTTGATGTTGTGTTGCACAACTCCTACGGTCAATGGCCTTCAAATTGTGGTCAGAGCAGCCTGTGTCAGAACATCTAGATGTGGCATGTTTAGAGATTGATCCGTTCTCACAGAACTTTGAAGCCAGATCTTCTTCCTCTGAGTGGAACTAGAAGCAGGTCCACAATTCCACAGTGTTTTGGAAACGTCATCAGAAAGCCTTTAAACAATTTAATCAGAAGCAGAACTCTGAAGGCTCAAAAAAAGGGGGAAAGCCATGGAGGATCCACAATATTTTTGTGCAGAATGCTCCCATTCTAAGGCCATTCAGTTTTCAGGCATGGACATCTGTGAAAGGATCATTTTCTATGTGGCCAAATGCTGAGGTCATGCTTCAATTTTCACTTAGGTAGAGTCCCATTACAGTGGATGAAAACTGGAACAGAAAAATAATAATAAGGACCTCAGGGCCCAGCCAAAAGTAAGTACTGTAAATTGATATCTACAGCTTCAATATATAATCTTTGAAATGGAGGAGTGAGAATATATCATTCCATTTGGCTATGTCTGTATTTGATACAGACAACGATAAAAGACCCTGAGCAAATAGAAATCTATAATTTACACGGTACACTGCTGTTATGAGCCATTAGTTCATGTTTAAGGACAGGAGCTATTCTCAAGAGATAAGTCTGCCATCTATTGTCTCTTAATGTGCAGTTTTTGCAAAATTCATTATCCTGTGTTGTAGGAAGAGTGGAAACTCTGAGACCCTCCAGTGATTAACTTGGAGCACTTCAAAGTTGCACAACTTTCTGTCAAAATTTAGGGCAAAAAACAATGTATATTGGTGCAATCAGAATAACCATACAGTCTTCTTGTTTTTCAGATCAGGTCACTCACCATGTTTCTGAGATGTTGCAGTGGCTACTGCCTCCAAAATGACGGGTTTGTTATTGCATCAAAGTGCTGCAAAACTGTTGTAGCCAGTGCCATTTTGTTATCAGTCTTAAGAATGGATTTTAATTGCTCTTATGTGCTTTCGGTTGTTGTTCTAATGTGTGTAATTTTTATATTGTGTCACTAGGTGCCGCTATATCTCCCACTGACAAAATACAAGCACTAGCCACTGCCACAACCATGTGATCTGAGGCAGAGGGCTTTTGTTGCTTTTAGCACACCAGTGTTCTGCATGAAATAGAGTCAGTGCCCCACCTTTAACTACAAGTGTTGGATTCAGAGAAGCTAATGTATGAGCCAGCCCTTTAAAAATGGTACTTTCTGCTCAATTCTTTTTATTATTATTCACCCACTATGTATGTAGATCTTCCCGATATGAAGTCCTTTACAATCTTCTGTCATGTCGAAATATCTGGGTAGGAAATACCCATGGTGCATGGTGTTGAGTCTACGTGACTTGCAAGTGCTTTTCAGCATGGAAATGCCAAGATTCAATATCAAATATAAACAAAAGAAAGATATATCCACTTAGCCCTTCAGACAGCCATTACTGTTCTGAGTCTGGAACAAACTATTCCAATTCTGTGGAAAGAGACCAACAAGAAGGAAGGAAGAGACAAAATGAGTACAGTGGTACCTCAAGTTAAGAACTTATTCATTCTGGAGGTCCATTCTTAACCTGAAACTGTTCTTAACCTGAAGCACCACTTTAGCTAATGGGGCCTTCCGTTGCCGCCGTGCCACCACCGCACGATTTCTGTTCTCATCCTGAAGCAAAGTTCTTAACCCAAGGTACTATTTCTGGGTTAGCGGAGTCTGTAATCTGAAGCGTATGTAACCTGAAGCGTCTGTAACCCGAGGTACCACTGTAATCATATGAGAGTCATCCTGGGCAAAGAGCTGCTGTAGCTTGTGATAAGAAAATATAAGGCTTCTTCCTATGTTCCTGTGTTCTAAGCACAACTTTTGACATGATAAAAATGGTTCACCTAGAAATATTCATTCCTGCTTTAGTCCCCCAAATCTGAGCAGCTGCTGCACTGATATTAAGTACTGAAAGTCAGAATAAGGGGCATATTATTCATTCACTAGTCAGCATTTGATACTTTCTCATCTACAAACCATAGAATAGCAGAATCGTAGAGTTGGAAGGAACCCCAAGGGTCATCTAGTCCAGTCCCCTGCAATGCCGGAATCTCAACTAAAGCATCCATGACAGAAGGCTGTCCAACATAGCTGACTTACAACAATATATTGTAATAAGTATCAGTAATCTACACATACAACAGTCTTTACTGGCCTGTTGTCCTCCCAATGCTTTAGACTACAATTCCCATCAGCCCCAGACGGTTTGGCTAATGGTCACAGATGATGGGATCTGCAGTCCCGAAACATCTGGAGAGCTCCAAGGCTGCTCTTGGTTATCTTAAAAAGTACTCAAAGGCAGTAGCAGTATAAAACAACTTAAGGAGCATTCAGTAAAGACTTCCTAGGCGTTGTCTCTTAGCTTTACACATGGCACAGAAAGAGAAGGTGTTTCTGTTTCTCAACCTCCTGAACCAATCAAGGTAAAGATGCAGCTGTCATACTAACAGTGGTTGAAATTGGTTCAGGGAAACTGATGAAAAGTAACATCTCACATTCGTCTTTCTCTGCAGTTACATTTTGGCACCTGAAAAAAAATAACTGGTACAAATTCACATCGTGCCATTTGTTTAAAAAATGCAATCTTGCAGGTTCAGTCTCAGAAATGATCATTACAAGATGTGCATTTAATATGAATGTCAGAATGTCAGGCAAGCTTGAAAATAACCATGGCATATATTTTCTTTTATAAAAGAAGAGCTGAAATAATAGGAGTAATTCTAAAGATAGCTGTGCTCTCTAATGGAGCCATTATTTACCTCCTGTTCTTCTCCAAATGGCTACCTCTATTAAATTGTCAAGAACTAATATATGTTTCTGCATGTATGTGCTGATTTAAGGTTCTCTTTCTATATGTCACAAATGGATGCAAAGCAATGAAGTTGTTTCCACTGGGATTACTCCGTGTACGATTGGGATGTGCATTCTTCATAGCCCTTGAAAGCACTCCGAAGCTTTTCCCATCATCCCACTATGGAAGGAGGTCATCCAGAGTTCTGTTTGTTCAGAAGGTTGATAAATCAAGGTTGCACAGTTAATGAAATGGGCTTAGGGAGCAGGATAGAAACCCACAAACAAAAGGAGACTAAACCACCACCCCCCAAAAAAGTTTATGTGGTACTTTTATTTATTTACTTACATTTCCACATTCCGCCTCAAGGTTTGGTGTAGCTAACTATAGCTACTGTCAGTACAAAATATATAGAAAATGTTAAAATGTATGTCTGGCCACCAATAAAGGCAGCCAAAATTTTTTAAATTTTAAATCCTAAGAGCTCTGGTGGATCGGATCAGGTCATCTAGAGTAGCATTCCATAACCTACAGTGGTCCTTTGCTACACCATCCCCATGTCAGGACCATCTTTGTGTGAGAGTGTGTAGAAACCCTTGAGTTTTTCATGGCTGGGACATTTGTACATGACTGTACAAACCTAAGAGTCATATCCACCACAGCACCCATTTTTGACTCCATCCATGCCCACCATCGGCATGCCACCACCTGAACGTTGCCCTCACAAGGAATGATGTCCCTCAAAATGAAAAATGTTCCCCACAGCTTTCTAAGGGCATCAAGAAGAGTCAGTAAATACACACACGCCACTGAGGGATCACTGCCCTCAGCTGCACATTTGCCTGGGTAGACTAGCTCCTAAATCTTTTTTGGGGGGGCGGGGGGTTCACATACAGTGGTACCTCGGGTTACATACACTTCAGGTTACAGATGCTTCAGGTTACAGACTCCGCTAACCCAGAAATAGTACCTCGGGTTAAGAACTTTGCTTCAGGATGAGAACAGAAATCGTGCTCCGGCAGCGCGGCAGCAGGGGGAGGCCCCATTAGCTAAAGTGGTGCTTCAGGTTAAGAACAGTTTCAGGTTAAGAGCAGACCTCCGGAACGAATTAAGTACTTAACCCGAGGTACCACTGTATTGCATTACAATACAGATGTACCAAAGCCAACACCATTTCCTCCCCATGCCCCCATACATTTACATTTCTATTTCCTCAATCCATCATATTATTCTTTTCTCCTTCCTCCCACTTCCCTCCGCCCCCACTCAATTTCCTCCACATTATACAATTTAGAATAATCTTTGCATTCTACAATCTTCTCAAATCATCTATATATTATTATTACCTTTCCTTACTAATTTTTCTTCCATCCAGTACTTTACATTTTAATCTAGGCATATTAACGTATCATTTATTGAGCAATATTTTGCCATATATTCATCAAAAAATTCCACTCCTTTTTTAATTTTTGATTTGACTGATTTCTTATTACAGTGGTACCTCAGGTTACATACGCTTCAGTTTACATATGCTTCAGGTTACAGACTCCGCTATCCCATAAATAGTGCTTCAGGTTAAGAACTGTGCTTCAGGATGAGAGCAGAAATCGTGCTCCGGCGGCACAGCGGCAGTGGGAGACCCCATTAGCTAAAGTGGTGCTTCAGGTTAAGAACAGTTCCAGGTTAAGAACGGACCTCTGGAACGAATTAAGTACTTAACCCGAAGTACCACTGTATAGCAGTTAATTTTGCCAAAATTAAATATTCATTTAGTTTACAAATCCATTCCTCCTTTGTGGGTATAGTTTGTGGCTTCCACCTAGCAGCAATCTCTATTCTAGCAGCATGTAGAAAAATTCTTAAACCCCCCCCCCCATGGTATCTCCTAACTCCTAGCGCCTAAATCTTCATTAGATACAAGTCTCGGGTTTGAAACTGGTTCTGCCCAACTGCAGCCATCTCCCAGCATTCCTTAGGCAGAGTGAGGCAGCCACCTCAGGTGGCACAGGCTGAAGTGGGAAAGTGGACAGTCTGTGGTGTGACATACCCCTTGAACTAGCCGAAGATACAAACAGGGATGGCTCAAGACATTTTGCTGCCCTCCCCCAAGGCACACCTACAAGATACCTGGCCTGGTAGTTGAATCTTACTCCAGTACTGGTGAAAGGACAGAATCTTGCCCTGCCCATGAGGGCAGCAGGCTAGCATAGGGGACCCAGGGCAGGCCACAAGGCACTTGCATTTCTGCCCCTCCCCAAGCCTCAGCACTCGCTGTCTGAGTCAGCTGCCTCATTCTGTCTCATCATAGGGCCGGCCCTGAATGCTGATGAGGGCCATGTGCTGCTTACAGTGCCTAATTAAGATTCCCTGCTTTTCAGATCAGCTTTTGAATACGGAACCATTTGGTCCTTTGTCTCAGGCAGCGAAATGTCTTGAGCTGCCCCAGACTTCATTGGCTCTGTCCACAACTGGAATGGAGCCCCTGACAGATTACCCCTAAGAAAATGCAGTCCATGAGAGAGAGAGAAAGAGAGAGAGAGATGCTGCCCCTTACCCTTAGTGTACATCTTCCTCACACCTTCCCACACATGCTAAACTATGCACAGCAGTTTTCTGCTCCACACGTATCCCCCATCAAAAGCACAGAGATGCGCTCACAGGACTGGATCAGGCCCTAAGTATTATTTATCTACAAGCATGTTTACAAACTGCCAACTCATTGGGGGGAAAATATATTCTGGCAGTGTGGAAATTATTAAAACATCATAAAGTTATAAGGTCATTAAAAAAAACAGAACAAATGACAAACTCTGAATTAAATTTGTTCTCTAAAAACATGTGGTGAAACAAGAACATTTTCAGCAAGCAACGGAATATCAGGATTAGAGGTGCCTATCTGATTTTAGTAGGAGCTG
Organism: Podarcis raffonei; assembly: GCF_027172205.1. Lineage (NCBI taxonomy): Eukaryota > Metazoa > Chordata > Lepidosauria > Squamata > Lacertidae > Podarcis > Podarcis raffonei. Next base: position 20,651,121 of record NC_070608.1, on the reverse strand, counting down.
TGTTCCAAATCACTGGTGCCATGACACTAAAAGCCTTTATTTATGAATATATGATAGCTGTGAGACATCCAGGAGACCTTCTCCAGATGATCACAATGATCTGGCTGCTGTATAATTAATTATTCCTTGTTTACAGTTTAGCTTTTTAGAATATAGGCTGTTTTTTGGGCCCAAAGCCGCCTCCTTTTGTTATTAGGTGCTGCTGGACAGTGTTTTTATTGGACAGTGTTGGAAAAGGATGTGGTGCTCATTTAACTACTACAGAAATTATCACCCTCTACAGCCACTTAGAATTCCCCAGTGCTGCATGTATGTTTTACTGTAGTGTGTGCTCTCAGATTACAATGGAAAATAGCTACAGTTCAAGAACCAAAGTGCTTCCCATACACGAGAAAACCAAGATGACAGGTTTCCTTTTCTTTCTCTAACTTGATACTGTGAGAAAAAGCATCATCTTGCTTTGGATTCGACTATTTGTTGCATTTTTATTTTTATGTGCAATCCTTGATGGGGAAGAGAATATGGGGATTCCTCTCTAAAGTAAAGCTAAAAACAACACCAAAATAACAATGGGCCATTTGAAATGTTGATTTCTGTTTCTGACCTACATATTGCAAAATATTGGGTAAGTACAATTGTACCTTAGATCTCAAATGCCTTGGCTCTCAAACAAATTGGCTCCCGAACGTTTGAAACCCAGAAGTGAGTATTCCAGTTTTCGAACGTTCTTTTGGAAGCCGAATGTCCGAAGGGGCTTCCACAGCTTCTGATTGGCTGCAGGAGCCTCCTGCAGCCAATCAAATGCCGCGCTTTGGTTTCCGGACGTTTTGGAAGTCGAACAGACTTCTGGAACGGATTCTGTTCAACTTCCAAGGTACGACTGTACTGAACTTGGTCCTATGAATAATCAAAAGCTCCTCCTTACTGATAGCAAATGGGATCTGCAACACAGTCAGTGTTGCAGTGCCGACTGCTCTAGACTCTTTCCCAGGATACTCCTGGGAACGGCCTCGGTCCTGTATACCTGAAGGAGCGTCTCCACCCCCATCGTTCAGCCCGGACACTGAGATCCAGCGCCGAGGGCCTTCTGGCGGTTCCCTCATTGCGAGAAGTGAGGCTACAGGGAACCAGACAGAGGGCCTTCTCGGTAGTGGCGCCCGCCCTGTGGAACGCCCTCCCATCAGATGTCAAAGAGATAAATAATTACCTGACATTCAGAAGACATCTTAAGGCAGCCCTGTTCAGGGAAGTTTTTAATATGTAACGCTGTACTGTTTTTAACACTGATTGGGAGCCGCCCAGAGTGGCTGGGGAAACTCAGCCAGATGGGCGGGGTATAAATAATAAATTATTATTATTATTATTATTATTATTATTATTATTATTATTATTATTTCATTCTGCCCCCCTGCCCCAGTTTTCTACACACACACACAAAAGACAGCTCCCAAAAGAGGCAGTTATGGGCACTTGAGTGGCTTTAAAAGGTAAAGGTAAAGGACTTCTGACCGTTAAGTCCAGTCGCAAACGATTCTGGGGTTGCGGCACTCATCTCACTTTACTGGCCGAGGGAGCTGACAGTTTTTCCAGGTTATGTTGCCAGCATGACTAAACTGCTTCTGGCAAGCCAGAGCAGCGCAAGGAAACGCTGTTTACCTTCCCGCCGGAGCGGTACCTATTTATCTAGGTTTATTTAGACAAATTCACAGAGGTTAACGCTATGCATGCTACTAACCATGATGGCTATGCCCTGCCTCCAGTGTCAGTGACAGTGGCTGTATGCTTCTGAATACTACTTCCTGGAAACTGCAGGAAGAAAAATGCTGTTGCGCTCATGCCTATGGGAAGCCTGTCTGCTTGTGGGCTTCCCATAGACATGTGGTTGGCCACTGTGAGAACAGGATACTGGCCAGATGCAGAAGGCCTCTTCTTATGTTATTAGCATTCATTTGGCTGTTTGGGCCTCCCCGCCTTCTGCAAAGTTTGGCATTTCCTCAAGCCTTCCAACACGTCTCTCTCTCTCTCTCTCTCTCTCTCTCTCTCTCTCTCTCTCTCTCTCATGGATGGTGCCATTTTGGCTACATAAGCAACAACATATCACTCTGAACACCGAAGGCAGAAGTCATGACAGCCCCTGCAAATTCCTGTTTTGACATTTGCTCTGATAGAAATGTCCACTCACCCACATGGGAAATATATAACCGGTGGTGTCACTTAGTCACATATTCTAGGGGCCCTTCAGAAGCTGCATTTTCTTCTTTCTGAGGAGGCAGCTTTTTCAAATTAAAGTTAAGGAATTACCAGGCCTCTGCATATAAGCTTACACTATTGCTGTCTGTCAGGAGCTTTCTGTCAACAAACAGGGAAATCTAGACTTCATGGCTGTCAAAGCCCCCATCTTTAGGGAGCAATAAATACACTTTGAAAGATAAATGAAATCCCAAAGGATAAATTGACACAACACTAAGAATGTTACTTTTCTCTCCTTAAAAAGAGAGGGGGAGAGAAACTACTGACAAGGATTTTTCTCCCAAGATGGCCCTTGCATAGTCATTGCTGATTTAACTGAAGCGTTTCAGTTAAACGCGTTGCAAACTTTGTATGAGAAATCGAGTTGGCAAAAATGGAACTCCACAGCGGCATTTAGTATCACAGTGTTAGACTGCATAAACAACACATATAAAGCGCTTTTTCTTTGCCAATGTAGCTGAGCCCCAAGTCTGCCTGCAATCCTGCAACTAGGACTAAACCTCACAGGACTCAATGGGATTTTTGTTTAGGGTTGACATGTATTGGTTCATACTGTTAAAGATCATAATGGACATCTGGTCAAACCATCAAATGTTTCATAACAAAAACCGCATGCCCAGAAAAGACATTTAAAGGAGAACAAAACTCAGAGGGCGCCTCCAGTCTGTCCGTATTTCACAGGAGGGATTTAAGTACATACTGGAATTTTTTTACACTTGGACATCTAAAGCAGATTAAAGAGCTTTGTTGCCCTAGTACAACAAATTCTCTTTAAGGGGGGAAATCAACTTTTTGCAGCTTGGAAGCAAACCAGTTGGAGGCACTGGCCTTTAGTTGATTGATTGGGACCCATTAGCAGGTCGGGGCTTAATCCAAGGTGGGGTTGCAGCAGAAGCACTACCACCATGCAAATGAAAAATTTAAAAACGGTTCCCCCAAAGCATGTTTGGGTTAAAAGTAGGTCCTGTGTCTGAAAAGGTTGAAGGTACCAGTTCTATGGCACAATGTCCTCAAAGCACCTGACTTGGACAAATCTGATTTCAGCTACTGAAGGAGTTATTCTAGTATAATATTGCCCCCCCACACTTCTCTTTTAAAATAATAATAATAATTAATGCTGTCATAATATATGAATGGGAAGGAATTCCTCGGCAACTTATATGTCAAGCTGCCAGATAAATATTTACAGCACACTCAAGAGTTTGCTGAATGTGTTTGACTTCACTCAGGAAAACTCTTTCCAGGCATGAAGGTCATGAAATATGTTATCAACGTGCAGGACCAGCCTTCAGAATCACATAGAAGGTGAAGAGACACATGTCTGGTTTGCGCTACTCAAAACGCAGGCCTTCTGATAATGTCTCTGTGAGCTACTCTTTCTATGAAAAAGCAAAAAAAAAAGCTCTATTCTCTGAGTGTTTAATTCAGAACACAGCAGCCTATTTCCGTGACAATGAATTTTCAGCTCAAACCGAATGTCAAGCCTTTATATTTTTGCCGTGGTGCGAATTGAAACTAATTAGATGATGAACCTAACTGAACCTAGTGGCACTTTCTTCAGAGTAAACATGCCTAAAATCATGCAGTCTGGTCCTAGTTATGTCTACTCAGAAGTAAGTCCCACTGAGTTCTGAGTAGACATAACTAGGACCAGACTGCATGATTTTAGGCATGTTTACTCTGAAGAAAGTACCACTAGGTTCAGTTAGGTTAAGTTAAGAAGTCCCACTGAGCTGTATTTCTTTATTAAATTTGTATACCACCTGTTATGCCTATTGGCGTGGTTGCTCGAGAGCGAACAGGCAAAAGCCCCACTGGTCTTTTCAAATGCTTTATTATTGGTGCAAAAACATTTACAGTGCAGAACGCCTCAATTCTATGTCTTGCTCAGTCACTAGCAGAATCTGAGAGTGGGCGGTCCTTAAACTTTCCCCAGCAGAGTAGTCTCTTGAACCCCATCCGATGCCTCCCCTCTCTGCGTGAAAACCTACTGCGCAGGGAGGGCATGGGTAAAGGGGGACCTGCTTCCCCCCCGTGCTTTGCTCATGCACGGTGTCTTGGCTCTTTCTTGCATCCTCCGAGCCCTGCATCTCTTCCCCACTAGAGGCGGGGCTTCCCTCCTCCGCTGAGGAAGTGCTCCTTCCCACGATCTTTGGAGGCTCCCTGTAATCCAGCTGCCTTTCCACCTCTCGCCTCTGAGCTGATGGCAGTTCCCTGACACCACCCTTCATCCACAGTTCTTGGGGTGGTTCAGAAGATTAAAATACAGGGTAAAAGCACAAAATAAAAGTGAAGAAACAAAACAATAACCCCCCTCCCACAAGCAAACAAAAAGGCTGTAGAATATTAATCAGCCCAAGGCCTAGTTGAAGAGGAGTGTTTTTGCCTGGTGATTCAGGCAGTCTTCCCTGGGGAGATCACTCCACAAATGGGAAGCCTCTGCAGAAAAGGCCCGTTCTGATGTTGCCACCCCCTGGACCTCTCGTGGAGGAGGCACACAAAGAAGGGCCTCAGGTGGTGATCGCCTAGTCTGGGAAGTGGCAGTACTTGAGGTATTCAATGAAGTTCAATGGAGTTTACTCTCAGGAAAGTGCACATAGGGCTACATACTTCCCTTACTGTTGCAGCCACATGAGGCTGCATTTCACATTTACCTGAAAGCAAGTCCCACTTAACTCAATGGGATGTACTTCTTAGCAGCTATGTACAGGGAAGGACCACATTTAGGGGTTCGGAAACTAGCTGATGCTGGTGTGTGTTTAACACTTGAAACTTTTAGTTCCAGGGTTGTATTCACCATGTTTATTTTAAAATTCTTTCTGTGTAAAATAAGACAATTGTGTTCAGGTGGGTTTTCTGTTAATCTGGGCATTCTAATCCAATTCGGTTTCAGTTGTCCATTCTGCTGCGACCGTAACATTTAAGTGTGATGGTTTTATTGTATTTTGAATGCTGTTAGCCATTTGGAGCACTATGCTGGCAAGTGGGAAGGTGGGGTTTAAAATAAATAAATGGTGGGCAAAGCAAGGAATGTTTTACCTTAGCCCACTGGGCTGAATGAATGAATGGATTGATTGATTTCATTCACTGACCAGCGTGCAGCCCACTAGGCTAGTTTCTTCCCACACTCCAACACTCTCACTCACAGCTCTATCCTTCATCCAGGGAAGTAAGGTGCATCATCAAAGCTCAAGGACCACATTTCAGCTAGGCGAAACACTAAAGGAGAGTGCGAAGCAAGCCTTGTGGGTAGGTGTGGCCTGGGGAAAGGGGTGTGGCATTGGGGGAGGGTCCTGGGGGCAGACAGAGAGGCTTGGAGGGCTGCATATGACCCCAGGGACTGAGATTTCCCACTCCCGCCACAAGTGTGTGCAGAGTTTGCAATGTTAGTTTTTGTATCAGTGATCCCCACTGTCTTTGGGGTGAAATATGGAGGCTTCTCATGGGTGTACAACAATCTCCTAATTATGTTTGCTTTGCTCTTTGTACCTGCCCAATGGCGCCATACTCCTGGGCGAATCTGTTTGTTTTCACATGGAAATGCTCATTCCATTACAGTTCTATTTTTAGCACGGCAGATAACTAACTGCTGGCAGAAGGGAACGCGATAGCGTGAATATTCCCCCTGCTGTCTCTTACCAAAGAGATAATTGATGTAGCAGCCCTCTCGCTCTTATCTCCGGGGAGCGTTTAACTGCAAAATGCAAGCTCCGTTTTGATTTGTGGGAGCTCCGTCTGGGTGGCCCAAACAGCTTGCGGAAGGTGTTAACAACCAGATAGCAGCCTCTTTTATAAAGCGCAGGGACAAAAATGGTTGCACATCCACAACTTTATTATTACAGCAAAGTGACAGAGCTATCTTGGGAATAGACTGGGAGGCTATGCACCTGACAGCATTTGTTTTAAACGGGATTTGCTCTCCCAGGTGAAAAACAGGGCTGGCTGAGATAAGGGCATCCACCACTCACGACAAAAGAACTCCGATAAGCAAAATTCTAAGATATGATCAGAAACTAGTGATAAAATGTGAATTGCCGTTCAATCATGTGCTCTTTTTAATGCAAAAGTAAGCTCTGCTTCGTTAAACACAGGTTGCTGCCAGGGATTGTGATCCTGGGCTTATTTAGGAACATAAGAAGAGTCAGACCAAGAGGCCTATTAGTCCAGCATCATGTTTTCCACAGTGACCAACCTGATGTCTCTGGGAAGCCCAAAAAGGAGACATGGGGGCATTAGCCATTTTCTTCTGCTGCTCTGAAGCAAGTGGTCTTCAGAGGCATACAGTTTCCAAAGTTAGAGGTAGAATTTATAGCCACCTGACTTATAGCCATTCATAGACTTTGTCTAAACTATTCTGGCCAGGGACAGCCCAGTCCCTTCCATTGCCTGAGGCGAAACGTTAAGGTACCCCACACCCGCACTGCCAAAGCCTTACTTACCAGCATCATATGGTGGTGATTTCTTCCAGCAAAATCTCACAGCACTCTGGTGAGATTTCACATGAGCTCTGTGAGATCTCGCTGGAAGAGGCTACACAACCAGGGGCAGGTACCCTGTGTTAGAATTCCTGCTCCATGATTGCAGTCATGGGATTTTTGTCTATCACATGATGGTATATGTTTTGACTCCACAAAGTGGAAGTGACGGAAACAGGATGTTTGTGTTACTGTGTTCTGTGAAGTAGGATTATTGTCCTTTGTTTACTCTCTTTGCTGTCTGATGCTAGAGAGAGAGGGAGCCATGTTGCAGTGCTCCATGTGTGTTTATATGTAAATAAAGTAGATTAGCCAAATTGCTGAGCTGCTGAGGTCTGTCATGAAAAGCTGCAACGACTCAGCTGATCCCAAAGTGTGCTGGTGTCTGTTGGCATCGGTCACTGTGATGTTCGGGCAGAAGAAAGCTTTTGAAGCTCCTGAACAATCGAGCAGGAGGGAGGGAACATGCCAATCGGTCATGTCTCTCTGCCAGGGTCCTACTCGAGTGCAGGCTAAACTCCTGACACCCTGCCCTGGGGCACCACCCCGAGGGATTCTGCCACCCAAGGCAGCTGCTTCAGCCCATTTCATGGGCTAGCAGGCCCTGAGTCTGGCCCTCACCATGCCCTGTGGCCTTGAATTCCATGTTGACTTTGCGCTGTGTGAAGAAGTCCTTCTTTTTGCCCGTCCTCTCCTGCAAATCTTTGTTGGATGAAAGAGAAAAAGAACATTATTTGGAAGAGCATCAACATTTAGGAGCATAAGAAGTTGTCTGGATCAGATCATTGGGCCACCAAGTTCTTCAGGATTTTAAAGCAAGTCACTCTCCCGGTCCTACCTTGAGATGCCAGGGATTGAACCCAGAACCTTCTTGCATGCAAAACAGATGCTTTTCGACCCAGCTATGCCTTGTCCCCATTAACCTCAATTTTAATAGGTTCAATTTTGTTTTCCATAATTTCAATGCTTTTTTAAAATTTTCAACTCAAGAAGGAATGCACTAGACCGGCGGTTCCCAACCTGTGGATCCCCAGATGTTGTTGGACTACAACTCCCATCACCCCTGAGCTCTGGCCTTGCTAGCTAGGGGTGATGGGAGTTGTAGTTCAACAACAGCTGGGGACCCACAGGTTGAGAAAGGCTGCTCTACACTGTCAGAAAGGATTGGTGTTGCTTAAAAATGAAGTTTTCCATTGCTATAACTCAAGGGGCACTGGATCTATCCCCTCCATTTGCTCAGGGCAGAGTAAGGGGCTGATAACTGAACTATAGCAGGGCAATAGTTGTGACTTATTCCATCTCCTCTGCAACCCCCTTCCTCTCCCTCATACTTCTCAGTCATGCACCTAGGCCATGTAATATGTCCCACCACCTTAAGAGGTTGGGTGGGAGACTGGGCTTCTTGTTCCATCACCACTGGTGCAGAATTCCCTCCCAAAGGAGGTGAGACTAGCCCCACCGCCTGTGGCGTTTAGGTGGGCAGTGAAACCATACTTAATCTGCATGTCTTTTTGTGGTTTTTAATAAGATGACCCTGGCTCAGTGAAAGAGCATCTCTGCCTTGCATGCAAAAGGTCTCAGATTTAATCCACTCAGCGGAAACATTTGTATGACAGACCCTGCAATTTTAACAAACGTGGCAATTACACAGAGCAGATACTGCATCCTACGAAGTCCTTGTGTTGCGCTTTAAAAGAGTCCAAATATAAATACCTGTTTTATATGGGAGGGAAATAAATAAAATTAAACTTGGCTCTTCGAGCAGCTGGCCACTGTCCTTAGTTCCAAATAAATAAATAAAATTAGAACCAGTAACTGTTGGAGATTTTAGCTTCGGGACACAAATTAAGAGTGTCTAAGCTCCAGGTTTGCAGCTTGTGTCTTGTCAGTGTAGCTGTTAACCTCGAAGAATATGATGGGTATTTGCGGTGTTGAAAGGCAGGAGAGTGGCGTTTGATTCTATTAGGCTGGAAATGGAACGATTGATAGCGTGTGTGAGAACCCAGATAGAGAGCTCTGAGCAAGGAAGCATGGGAGACGGGAAATAGGGTATATTTTGCAGCAGCTCCTCTCATTTCTTGAATAGAAAAAGACCAGTTTGAGTGTCTTTACATGCATACATACTCAATTGCACCCACAAACAAACACAGAGGATGTGTCTGGACAAACCTGACTCTATTCCCCCCCGCCGCCTTCTTTTTAGATGCAAATTGTTTAGAGGAATTAGCTAAACTTGCATAGAACAAGCGGAGCAATTGGAAAGAGAAAGACTTTGGCTTGAGTCTTATGATAAGGGGAGTTTTTTATTACCGTATTGGCCCTAATATAAGCCGCACCTGAATATAAGTTGCACCATTAAAATTGGAGGGGGGAAGAAAAAATAAATAAATACCCAAATATAAGCCGCTCCCTTCCTCGCTGTTCCTGGCTGCATAATGGGGTGGGGGGAGCCACGTTGCCAGTGGCCTTTTCCCTTCCTCGCTGTCTCCTTTCCCGGCCTTGGGGGAGAGGACGGGGGACTATGCATGGGGCAGGCACCACTTTGCCACGCTCCTGGCGCTGTTTGCCCTGCACTCCTGGCTGCATACCGTAAGGTCATGAATATAAGCCACACTTTAACTTTTCATGATCGGAATTTGGGGGGAAAGTGAGGCTTATATTCAGACCAATATGGTATCACTATTACTACTACTACTACTACCTGAATGAATTAAGAAATGGAAAGCTTATCAACCCTTCTCCCTGTCAGTATATGGAAGCATCACCGCTGCAGACAGCCAGTTTGTTGACATCACATGATGCACCTATCTGTGGGAAAGAAGAATTTCCCAGGATGTTCACAGGCTGGATAAGTCTTTGTGAAGAGTGTAACTTGGAACCTTCTGTGTGCGCATGTTCAGGAAGTTTGTCAGACTTGCTAGAAGAACTGAACTGAAAGGACGTGTTTTTCTCTAGTGCTGTAATGTCAGAAATAAACATCATGTACGGTTAAATCAGCGATGATTAAATGGGCGCAGGACATAGGTCATAACATTATGTTTGCTGACTGGGAGCAGTTGTGGACCACCGGTATGAAGTTTACGGCATGCATTGCCTTAAAGGAGAATATTATGAAAATGATTTACAGGTGGTACATGACCCCAGTCAAGCTTGCAAAAATTTATCACCTGCCTGACAACAAGTGCTGGAAATGTAAAGAAGCTGAGGGAACATTCTTTCACCTTTGGTGGACGTGCCCAAGGGTTAAGGCTTACTGGGAAACGATATATAATGAACTGAAGAAGGTATTTAAATTTACCTTTCCTAAGAAACCAGAGGCCTTCCTTTTGGGCATAGTTGGCCAACGGGTGCCAAAGAAAGATAGAACATTTTTTATGTATGCAACAACAGCAGCAAGAATACTTCTTGCCAAGTATTGGAAGACACAAGATCTACCCACCGTGGAGGAATGGCAGATGCAAGTGATTGACTACATGGAGATGGCTGAAATGACTGGCAGAATCCGTGACCAGGGAGAAGAACTGATGGAACAGGACTGGAAAAAGTTTAAGGACTATTTACAAAAACACTGCAAAATGTTTGAGTGTTAACATGATGTGGGAAGTGAAGGTAACAGGGCTTGTGGGATTTGGTTAAATGTGAATGAAAAGAAGAATGTTAAAAAGGAGAAGGGGTTATGAACAGAATAATATTATGTCATAGTATATAAGATGAGGAATGGGCTAAAATAATGAAAATTTGGGACATAATAATTAGAAGAATATAATTTAAGCATGGTTTAAATAAGGGTTCGAACTTGCTGAATTTGATTGGAATAAAGAGGAACACAAAAAAGGGAGATGTGAGGAGGTCAGGACAGAGGGGTATGGAATTTTGTAAATTTAAAAAAGTGGATTTTTCTTTTTTTTTTCTTTTTCTTTTTTTGTTATATATCTCTGTTTTTTCTGTTTTTTATGTGAGCTTTATTTAATGGAATGATCTATGTGAAATGATGAATTTTTTGATTTGTAAAACCTTAATAAACATTTATTTTAAAAAAAGAAATAAACATCATGTAAATAGATTTCTGACTTATTTTCTTTCCCCTGCGGAAGCAGGAGGGAGGGGTTGTGCATTTTACCCACACTTGGGAAAATGTCGCCTATCAAAATCTCCCTGGTCTGTCTAGATATCAGCCAGAGGAGGTTACCGGTAAGCAAGCTCCGAGGACAGTTAGAGGGGCCAGCCTCTATGGAGGGTGCTTGCAAACCAACAAGTGGTAGCAGAGGATGGTTTCCCCACATTCCCCACCCTACAACCACCTATAGCCCCCCAAAAGCCTTTCAGGGCAGGGCACGGCAAGGCTCTCCTGTACAATGTTGGATGGGTCTTCAGGGGCCTGGTAGCAGAAGCAGGGAAGGGAGAGCTCCTTTCTTCCATGAATTTCCTTATGTTAACTGAGGGGTCCCCAAACTAAGGCCCGTGGGCCAGATGAGGCCCAAGGGACTCGTTTATCTGGCCCATGGCGAACCCCGCTGCCACCGCCCATTCTTACTAGCGCTACACTACGCAGCTGCCCACTTCCGGCTCAGAGAAGCATCGGAAATAGCTTGTGCGCATGTGCAGGTGTTATTTGCGCATGCGCAAGCATTATTTCTGGTGCACATCCGGGTGGGAGGAGGCTCGTGCACATGTGCACAAGCTATTTCCGGTGCTCCTCTGACCCAGAAGTGCACCGGAAATAGCATGGGCACGTGCTCCCCTGCCCTCCTGCCCGCCGCACGATCGGCGCTGGAGACACCAGCCCGAGGCACGGTAAGTTTGCTGACCCCTTATGACCCAAGGCTGGTTTTGAGTGATCCCTCCTGCCCCGATCTGTACCCCTTGCTCAGTGGTGTCCCTAACCATCCAGAGCAGGAGTAGGGAAACTTTTCCATACATCCCCTCAGCACCACATTACTGTTATCTCCCTCTTCCTTCATAATGTATAGAGATGTAAAATGTGTGATGTGACACCTTCACACCCAGCATTTTTCACTCTTGCAGCCAGTGAAGTGGCTTGGGGACAGAAAAACTCACAGTGAGACAATGGGTGTACCTCTGACCTTTGCATTGTACCTCTACATTCGAGACACACAGAACTAACGGTTTCTACAGACAGAGATACACACCCCTCTGTCGAGGCAAGCCAGAGGCATTTTCACAATGTTCCCTCCAACATTCCTCAGTTGAAAATAGGGACATTCTGTTCTACATCAGTGTCGCCTCTTGAGCATCTCCTCCGGGTTAAGCACAAAAGTTATTAGAGGAAATTCACAAAACTGAAGTATTTTAAGTATGCCATCACCGTCGCTTGCACTTGGGAATTTGGGACTCTGTGTGACAAAGTGAGAAGCTGTGATGACTTAACGGTTTTTGTGACGGTCCCAGCATTTGGGGGGCAGTTGGAGACTATGCATGTTATAACCAGGCAAAAGCGCTTGAGGAGGCCATGGAGGAGTGGCATTGATGGACATGGCTTACAGAGGGCCTATAACCTGTGTGTCTTCTTTGGTGATCACTCGTAGCCAAGTAAGATTGTCTTCCATAAACACAGTTTTAAAAGTGAGTCCATAACTGACAGTGGGGGCCAATTCTGGATCCACACGTCCTTCCACAGTGGGGACATTGGTTTCTGGGTGGGAGTTGATCACGGTGTTGATTTGCCAAGCGTGCCTTCCTCTTAGCATGTTTCTCCCTTGCGTCCTGAGTTCGAGCGTCTTCAAAGCCCATGACACCTTTGGTAAAGTCTGTTCTCCAGCTGGAGCGCTCACAGGTCAGTGTTTCCCAGTTTTTGGGGTTTATACTACATTTTTTTAGATTTGCCTTGAGAGAGTCTTTGAACCTCTTTTGTTGACCACCAGCATTACGCTTTCCATTTTTAAGTTTGGAATAGAGTAGTTGCTTTGGAAGACAATAATCAGGCATCCGAACAACATGGGGTTAGAGCCTAGAAGACCTGGTTCCCCATGTGTTGCTTCAGATTCAAGCCTTTTAGCAATATCAGTGCAGGATATGGCTCACTAGTAATAAATCAGCTGAGTATGCTGAATTAAAGAAACTGCCTTATGCTGAGTCAGGCTATTGATCCATCTATCTCAGTGTCATCTACAGTGTCATCTACAGTGACTCGTAGCAGTTCAGACAGGAAGTCTTTCTCAGACCTCTCTGGAGATCCTGTGGACTGCACTTGGGACCTTCTGCATCAAAGCTATGGGCTCTGTCAGTGGTCTACAGCCCTTCCCAGCACATCCAAGTCAGTAATTAGCAGGTGTCTGTTTCCACACACAATTATGCACAGGGTCCCCACCCCCATTGTTCTGCCCGGACACTGAGGTCCATGCCGAGGGTCTTCTGGCAGTTCCCTCGCTGCGAGAAGCCAAGTTACAGGGAACCAGGCAGAGGGCCTTCTCGGTCTCATCACCAAGAGCTTTTCGCTCTCCTTTCCCCCCACCCCCCACCCCCAGTCACAAAAATCCTGCTCTGACTTTGGAGCTGAGGCTGGAACTTGAACCAAAAATAGCAGCGCCACATTACTGTTATCTCCCTCTTCCTTCATAATGTATAGAGATGTAAAATGTGTGATGTGACACCTTCACACCAAGCATTTCTCACTCTTGCAGCCAGTGAAGTGGCTTGGGGACAGAAAAACTCACAGTTAAGGTTCTTGACCTGAGATTGGGAATAAATGCCATTCAGTTCATATCGAAAGGGAACCTTACCTAATTTGCACTTCATGAAACAATACACAAACCCAAATTCAGCCCTCGAAATACGCTTTTCTTTTAATCTTGCAGTGCAGTTCTCTAGCCAAGTACTGTGCACAAAAATGCATAAGTGAGAGAATGTGTGCATCTAAATGCATATAACCGTGAAAATAACTTACAAAAATGTGTTGTATCTGGGGAAATTGCTTGCAAAAATATGTATATTTGTCAAAGATGCATTCAAAAATGTGTTCATTGGGAGAAATTTGCACTACAATGCTGATGAATTTCATGAGGGATTTTTTTTATTTTAAAAAAAGCAAATTGCTGCAGAAATGAGAATGACTGAATTTAAGATGGGAAGAACAAGAAACTGAAAGAAGCAAGATTCTATCATCTATTCTATCAGGGATGTGAAGATGAAACAACAATGCTCTTCCCTACCTGACTTTCTATGTGGTAGTATCCCAGGAGCATTGCAGCATGTGCTCCTTGAAACATTTGGGTAGATTCAAAGATTCCTCCCATCTCTGAATGCCACCTTTGTCCAGATTCTGTGCTTCTGTTTTACACCAATGCACAAATGGATGTTTACATGGCATCATAAAGAGGAAACTGGGTCTGCCTGCTCAATAGGCAGAGTTCGCAACTGCCTTGGGCTGATGCTGGGGGACAGGGACATTGCTAGAGCATGGGCAACCCAGACAAAGGGGTGGGGTGCAATATTATTATTATTATTATTATTATTATTATCATTAACATTATTCAGCTCAGGGAAGCACCAGTCACAAAATGGTAGGGCAGAGATGATGCCAGCCACTTCAACTATCCCATAACACAGCAGCCAGATTACTGGTCTGGATTCCAGTCTTTCAACCAGTGGTCTCAACAGTTGCCAGGGGGGGAAACAGAAGGAAAAGGGGTGCAGAGGTGAGATTTTGTAGCTGGATTTGGCTGGAACTGGAACTGTAACTATGGTGCTCTATAGCTTGCGGGGAGGTGGTCTTCTGCCTATGTGCCACTGCTTATGCTCTACTTAAATATTTGAAAATAAAGCAAATATTACGAAAACACCATCACTCTCCAGCTCTTTCTCATCCAACAGAAGCTAAATCCAGTAGCTGTGCTCCTGGAACGTCTTGGTGTTCTGGAAGGAAGCATGCGTTACAATATCATACAGTCCCTCTCAGAAATGAATACTCACTTCAGATACAGTACACACAGCTGTTTCTGCAAGTCTGAGTAAGATGCACTGGGCCTGTTTATCCCAGGAATCCGCTTTTTCTTTGTCTTTGAACCAGAACTCAATCTAATTCACCCTGGGCGAAAATAATAATCCAGGTTTGACAATGTAATCCTACCCTATTATAGGTCTATTAGGAGCACCGCTTTCAACAGTAGTTGCGAGTCAATACATTTCCCTCTTTCAAGATTGGTTCCAATGTAACGAAAGCTTCCAGTGGCTTAAGTAACAGCTCTTTCGAGTACCAAACATTACAGAACGTTATCCCACTGCAATGCCGGCTGTGTTATGTCATCAGTTATTGAAGAGAGATGATAAAACACCAGTATGGAACAGCTTGACATTCTGAGCCCATTAAGAGAATAGATTCAGGAAGACGAGGAAATATAAACAAGGCCAAGACAAAGGGTTGGGCCCTACTATATTAGTTGCACATTTCTATCCAGAGCCTAGGAAGCTCCCTCTCCTCAGTAGCTCCTCTACACTCACGGTCCCCAGGCCACAGCAAGCCAGCTACTCATGTAGCCCCAACAAAAGCAGTATCGGGTCCTGATTTCCATCAGGGGAATGCTGGGGAATGTTGGAGGGTATGCAATGTTGTCTGTGGAGAAACAGCTGCCTCCACAAGTCGGCATTAATTAAATGGGAACTTACTCTTAGGTAAGTGTGTATAGGACTGAGATGTATGTCATTCCCACACTTCTGATAAAAGCAGTGCTTTTTTCTGGGGGGGGGACGACACAGGGGTACGCATACCCCTAAACATTTTGTGAATCTAACAGGAAAAGAAACTAAAATAAAAATAAAAATTGTAGTTTCTTCTGTAGCATGGTGAATCGTCAGTTCCATTGCAACCACCAATGGCGGCCTCATTTCCTGTCACTGTGTTTCCTGAGTCTCAGATAGAAGTGAGCGTTTAATGTGTGAAGCAGTATGGAATGTGGATGTATGATAATATGAGGTAATATAAGGCAGGCTCACCAGAAACAACAGCGCAAGCCCCACCGGGTGTTCAGTTTTTTTAAAAAAAACATTCAAAAACTCACTTCCGGTTTTCGATCGTTCAGGAGCCGAAATGTTTGACTCCCAAGGCATTCGGGAGCCGAGGTATGACTGTGCTTTTACCATTAAAATATTTATTTCCCCCGATTTGAACTATAAAATGGTGGTTTTCTTGAGTCAAAATGAGAGTACCCCTAAACATTTTTTAATAAAAAAAGCACTGGATAAAAGCATATGTAGTTTGCAGCTGTTGTTGAGACACAGCTTAAAAATGACTGGAAAAGCTTTAGTGATTGAGGCTGCGAGCCTAGCCATGCCTACTCAGAAGTAAGCCCTGATTAATTCAATGGAACTTACTCCCAGGTAGGAAGGATGGCAGCCTAGGTTTGTCAGTGACTGGAGAAAATATTAGACTAGGAACAACTTTTGAAGATCACGTCAGTGATATAAAATGAAGCATTTGGTTATAAGAACCCAAACACAATTGGTGGGGTTGATTATGTGTAAGTAATATATACCGTAGCTATTATGCCTTCTATTCTTTTCTCTCTTTTTTAGTTTCAAATGCACATTGTTTATAAAAAGCAATAGCAATTTTGGACCAAGCCTTGCAGCAGATGGTTAATTATTTTCCTTTTGGCTTATCTCATAATTTCTCCATTGTGAGCTTCTAAGAAAAGTACCTTCTTCAGGCCAAATCACTTGAACTGACTCATAGATAAAGATACCTAAAATATGTTTTCTCTTCATATTACATGGATTATTTCCTCCTGATAAAAGCTCTAGTATCTTGCCACTTAGCATAGTTTACACATTCTCTTTCACTTGTGAGAATAGAGGGAAGCACTACATAGAATCCAATTTGCATGACTACGCATCAGGCACACACAAATCTGTCAGTTTCAGTTCTCTTACTTTCCCATTTTCCCAACCTTAAATTCAATTATCCACATTTCTGCAGCAATTTGTGGGTTGGTGTTATTGTTTTTTTTAATAGCCAGTGTTTTTGTGCAAATCTCTTCTAATAAACACATATGTTGTATGTGGTTTTAGCCAACTATACACATTTTTGCAAGCGATTTCCCTTAATAGAATGCAGTTTTGCATGTTTTTCTCATGAATTTATACATTTATATACACACTTCATCCTAATATATGCAATTTTATACAGTTTCGGAGAACTGGGCTACAAGATTCGGAGAAACGTGAATTTCAAAGAATGGTTATGTTTTGGTTCACATACTTTTTCCTAAAGAACGAATTTGGAAAGTTCGCATTTAAATGCAAGCTGAATACAATTTCTTCCTCATCCCTACTACACATTCATAAATTTCACCATAGGCAGAGTCACTGGTGAATGGTCATGATTAATAAGAAACTGCCTTATCTTGCTATTTGTCTACCCTGCTATTTGTTTACTCTGTATGGAAGCAGCTTTTGATGACTGTTTTAAGAATACATTTTACAATATTTTTATTCCGCTTGATTGTATTAAAACCTCAAAGTGGTCTCAGACTCTCAAGCAGAATCTTCCACATCACCCGCTCCCTGCTCCTTTTAATTGGAGAAGCCATAATTGATTCTTCTACACGCAAAGCACATGATCTACTGCTGAACCATGTTTCTTCCCCAGCAGAAGATGACCGAATTGCAGCTGGGTCTTTCTACACACAAATGATGTGCTCTACCATTGAGCTATTGTCTCCTCTTTCCAATGCAGCAAGGATATCGTACATAGGAGAGCCAGAGCTGCAAAAATAAGAGTTGCCTGAAAATTTTCCTGTATAAATACCACTGGATTGACTGCACATTTGACTCTTTTGTTTATATTTGTAGATTCAGAATTTATGGACCCTGTATTCTGACAACATATTCAAAGAGTAGCTTATCACACAAACTTACTAATTTAGGGTTGATATAAAATTTCACAAGGCTCATATCTGGGGTGAATTCAGCTGCCTGACGGCGATTTGGCTTAGGTCATGAGACCTGTCTTATCTCAAGCAACACTCACTGCAACAATTCCATTCTTGCTGCTGCTTTTGTACTCCCACCCCTTTCCTAATAATCCTTCCCAATAACTGTTGCGCTTTAAAATGGCAGTTTACAATTGTGTTGAAGTTTACAGGGTTACTTGACTGGCACCATCTCATTCAGAACCCAGGTAAGCTCAGGAGAGGCATAAGCAAAACGAATCTCATTTTGTTCCAGTGTGATTCATTTTGCAAGCTGCATTTCATCTCCTAACTGTTTGCATTTTTGATAGAGTTCATTTCATTTCGTTTTGTTTTAAAAACGCCAGCCCTGCCTAGTTTGAAAAAATCCAGACTGCTTACAATAAAACACAGAACAAAACCTTAGCGATCAATAAATTGTGGCTGAAATTATGTAGAACTTTTAAAAACCACAAAATCTAATATGGGTTGAATGAGAGCTCAGCCAAAATGGACCCTGAACTTTGCTACTGTCTTCAAAGTTTACCATTCTGGTCATTTTTCAGTGGAGTGACATGGACAGGAGAGAAGCATCTACCCCACTTATTGGTGGCAAAGGTGTGTGCCTTGCTGCTGCTGGTAGTGGTGGCCACTCCTTTGATCATTTTTTAAAAACTATCTAACTCTTTCATGAGTGAAGGCAGGCAGCATTTGCCTTTGCTCTGATTTGGCTTCTTGGTGATGAAACATAACCATTTAGAACTGGTAAGGTGCTTCCGGTCTGAAGCCAGATCAGAAGGAGGGCAATTTCTTCCTGCTTTTACTCTGATACCTTGTGGGTAAAGAAGGGGGTTGACACCCAACTGCAGTGAGGCCCTGTTTCCGCAGCCACCACAACCAGACACAGCTATTGAAAACGGGGCAGGAAAGAGAGCAAGAAAAGATTTTCATCTAACCTCCCCATCCCCTCTGAGCTGAGAAAGTTGGCCTGAGACAGGGGTGCCAACCTGAATAAAATATTGTGGGGGGGCCAGGTAAGCCCCACCCTGCGTAATCGATCACATGATTATTTGAATGGGAACAACTATCATTTGAATGGGAACATCCATCGATCACATGATTTGAATGGGAACATCCATCTAATTTGTATGGGCATGGCCCCCTCAAACATTCTATTGGGGGGTAAGTCCCCACAACCCCTACCTAGGAGTTAGCTCCTATGGCCTAAGAACTTCTGGCAGTGGTGGCTGCTGCCCATTGGGACTGGTAGGGTGGAAGGCAAGGATCCAGCAGTAGGTGGAATCAGAGACAGGCAGAGTCAACTCATTTGAGTTTTGTTCCCATCTTCCTGCTGAGTTCTATCAGGGAAAAACTGAGGCTAAAGAAGAGAAAACTGACAGCCAAAGTCACCACCTGGGCTGACTGTAAGTAGATGAGGGCAGACTGAGGTTGGTGGGGCAGAGATTAAGTTCGAATTGCTAGGTTTGAGGCCACAGTAGATGTTCTCCCCTAGCGAGTACCAAGTCTTATGAAATTAATTGGCAGAAAAGGGACTGCAATATGTGAGTGTGGGGTTGTGGGGATGAGTGTCCCATCCCCACCTCTCTCCATGAGTGGGAGAAGCAGGCTTATCTCACATGAAGACCCTTGAAAAGATCTCACCCAGCTAAGAGGCTGACCCACTTCAGGCAGTTGTTCTTCGCCTAACAGGGACAGAAAGGAATGGGGGTGAAGAGAAGAGGAAACACGTTCCCCTCTGTGCATGCCCTGTTATATTCCCTAATTCCTCTAACACCTGGATAGGGCTCCAGCCAACCTCTCTTCTCTTCCAGCCCTGAAGGGGTGGGTGGGTTGTTTGATTAAAACAAGGGTGGGGAACATTTCTCAGCATGAAGACTTCATTCGCTTCCTGGGAAAGCTTCCAGAAGCCATGATGTGCCAACGCCTGCCTTCTGCTGTGAGGCATTTAAATCAGGCTTTTGTCACAGCATTCCTACCAGAGGCAGAAGCACTCATGCATATGGGTAGGCTTGGTATGCTACTGAGAAACTTCCTCTGATGAGTGAAAGTATCCATTTCTCAAACCGTTTTCATAAAATGGTAAAACACTTGCCTTATTTAATGTGCCCTACAGAGCCTCTCTGCCAGGTCCCTAGACTTCACTCCCCAAACTACATGGATCCCCCAGCCATGTTTGCACCCTCCTCGAGTATTCGACCTGGCTAGAACAAGTCCTTGGTCTCTGATAATGCATTCTGCTTGCCTCAATGGAGGATAAGAGGTGTGGGGGTCAGTAATAATAATAATAATAATAATTTATTATTTATACCCCGCCCATCTGGCTGGGTTTCCCCAGCCACTCTGGGCAGCTTCCAACAAAACATTAAAATACAATAGTGCATCAAACATTAAAAGCTTCCCTAAACAGGGCTGCCTTCAGATGTCTTCTAAAAGTCTGGTAGTTGTTGTTCTCTGACATCTGGTGGGAGGGTGTTCCACAGGGAGGGCGCCACTACTGAGAAGGCCCTCTGCCTAGTTCCCAGTAACTTGGCTTCTCGCAGTGAGGGAACTGCCAGAAGGCCCTCGGTGCTGGACCTCAGTGTCTGGGTAGAACGATGGGGGTGGAGATGCTCCTTCAGGTATACTGGACCGAGGCCGTTTAGGGCTTTAAAGGTCAGCACCAACACTTTGAATTGTGCTCGGAAACGTACTGGGAGCCAATGTAGGTTTTTCAAGACCGGTGTTATATGGTCTGGGCGGCCGCTCCCAGTCACCAGTCTGGCTGCTGCGTTCTGGATTAGTTGTAGTTTCCGGGTCACCTTCAAAGGTAGCCCCATGTAGAGCGCATTGCAGTAGTCCAAGCGGGAGATAACCAGAGCATGCACCACTCTGGCGAGGCAGTCCGCAGGCAGATAGGGTCTCAGCCTGCATACCAGATGGAGCTGGTACACAGCTGCCCTGGACACGGATTTAACCTGTGCCTCCATGGACAGCTGTGAGTCCAAAATGACTCCCAGGCTGTGCACCTGGTCCTTCAGGGGCACAGTTACCCCATTCAGGACCAGGGAATCCTCCACACCTGCCCGCCTCCTGTCCCCCAGAAACAGTACTTCTGTCTTGTCAGGATTCAATCTCAATCTGTTAGCCGCCATCCATCCTCCAACCGCCTCCAGACACTCACACAGGACCGTCACCGCCTTCACTGGTTCTGATTTGAAAGAGAGGTAGAGCTGGGTATCATCCGCATACTGATGAACACCCAGCCCAAACCCCCTGATGATCTCTCCCAGCGGCTGCATGTAGATGTTGAAAAGCATGGGGGAGAGGACAGAACCCTGAGGCACCCCACAAGCCCAGGGGTCTGAACACTCATCCCCCACCACCACTTTCTGAACACGGCCCAGGAGGAAGGAGCAGAACCACTGTATGATAGTGCCCCCAGCTCCCAGCCCCTCAAGACGGTCCTGAAGGATGTTATGGTCGATGGTATCAAATGCCGCTGAGAGATCCAGCAGAACTAGGAAGCTCTCACCTTTGTCCCTAGCCCGCCGGAGATCATCAACCAGTGCGACCAAGGCAGTTTCAGTCCCGTGATGCGGCCTGAATCCCGACTGGAAGGGGTCCAAATGGTCCGCTTCTTCCAGGCGTGCCTGGAGTTGTTCAGCAACCACTCGCTCAATCACCTTGCCCAAGAATGGAAGATTTGAGACTGGGCGATAGTTGGCCATCGTGGCCGCATCTAAAGATGTTTTTTTAAGAAGCGGTTTAATAACCGCCTCTTTCAGCGGGTCTGGGAAGGCTCCCTCACGGAGGGAAGCATTCACCACCCCACGAAGCCCATCGCCCAGCCCTTCCCGGCTAGCTTTTATAAGCCAGAATGGGCAAGGATCAAGGAGACAGGTGGTTGGTTTCACTCGTCCAAGCAGCCTGTCCACATCCTCGGAGGTAACAGATTGGAATTGATCCCACGCAATTTGACTAGACAGGACTCTAGCACTCTCCCACCCCGGCCCTGCTCCCATGGTGGCGTCTACCTCTTCCCGAATCTGAGCGAGTTTATCTGCAAAAAACTTTGCAAAATCATTGCAGGAGATCATGTGGCCCGTACTGGGCCCCGATGTAGCAGGTGGTTCCGCTAAATTGCGGACCACCTGAAAAAGTCTCCTGCTGCTGTTTTCTGCAGATGCAATAGAGGCGGTGAAGAAAGTCTTCTTCGCCGTCGCTACCGCCACTTGGTAGGCTTGACATTGAGCTCTAACCTGTGTCCGGTCAACTTCAGAATGGGTCATCCGCCACCGGCGCTCTAGCCGTCTCAACGATTGTTTCATTGCCCTCAGATCCGTGGAAAACCACGGGGCTGTCCGGGCTCCATGCAATCGGAGAGGGTGCTTCGGAGCCAAACAGTCAATAGCCCTGGTTAACTCCACATTCCAGCGGGCCACCAGGGAATCAGCTGAAAGTCCATCAACATGGGATAAAGCATCCCCTACCACTCTCTGGAAACCATTTGGATCCATTAAGTGGCGGGGGCGGACCATCCGAATCACTCCCACCTCCCTGGAGAGGTGAAGGGTCGCGGATAAGTCAAGTTGCACCAGGAAGTGGTCTGACCATGGCACTTCTTTCATTTCGCTTTTACTGAGTGTCAGATCACCAACATCCATAGAGGTAAACACCAGGTCCAAGGCATGTCCGCGACTATGGGTTGGGCCAAACTTATTCAGGGACAGCCCCATGGAGGCCATGCTTTCCACGAAGTCCCGAGCGGCCCCTTGTAAGGTCGTGTCGGCATGGATATTAAAATCCCCTAGGACAACCAAACTAGGTGTCTCCAGGAGAACATCCGCCACGACCTGAAGCAGCTCGGGCAGGGAATCCTTGGTGCAGCGGGGAGGTCGGTACACCAAAAGGAATCCTGTACTGCCCCTATTGCCCAACTTCCAGAACATGCACTCAGAGAACTGGGTCTTCCCAATAGGATGCCTGGTGCAAACTAATGACTTCCTAAAAATCACTGCAACCCCCCCCCTCCCTGCCCACAAGGCCTGGGTTGCTGTGCGTAAGAGAAACCTGGTGGACAAGCAGCGGCAAAAACAGGCCCATCTGCTTCATCCAACCAAGTCTCTGTTACACATGCCAGGTCAAATCCTCCATCCATGATCAAGTCATGGATGGCAGTGGTCTTATGAATCATTGACCTGGCATTGCACAGCAGCACCTTCAGGTCATGTGGTCATCCCTTGCTGATTCTAGTATCCGTCCGGTCAGGACCAGACCCGGAGGCAGGGATAGCCCTCAGACAACTACTAAACCTGCCTCCTCTGTAATGACATGGTCTGGTCTTAGCGTAACTCCTCCTCCTACCCGTGATCACTGAGATCGGTTGTCCCAGTGCATCCCCCTCTGTGGAACATGCCCTAGCCATTTTGTTGGCTGGGACCCACTCCCCGGCAGCCCTGACCCCTCCCCTTAAGAACAAAATAAGACCTTAAAACAAAAAAACAAAACCCCAGAAAACAAAAAACAATACAAATAAAAAACTGTAAAAATTACAAATCCATCAAAATCAAACAAATTCCCAACTAAACATCCATCCCACCCCCATCCCCATCCCCGCATATACAAAAAAAATAAAATAAAAAGGAAAAGGAAAATTTAAAAACATTTTAAAAAGAACTCTGCACCCCTCCGGATCCCCCTGGGCTGCAGCAGCAGTGGGAGTGGAAGCAACCATGTTCTACAAAGGCAAAATTCACATTCATTGTTTTGCTTCTTTTTGCCTCTGACTCCACCCATTTTTGGCATGTGGCCCTCAAAAGGCAATGCGGCCCCCCAAAAAACTGAAAAAGGTCCCCACCATCTTTAGATTGCTCTGCCTGTATAGCTTATAGATATGTTTGGAAGGCAAACAGCACTTAGTCATATCTATCTATATCTATCATCAATCATCCATCTCCAATCTAACTCTAACTCTAACTATACATCAGAGAAACTATTGGAAATTTTTGTGAGAAATGTTGCTTATTTTCACCACATACCGAAACAGGCTGTTTTTATTCCCTGGAATACCTTGATGTAGAACTTCCTGCTGAAAGAAGCAAACCACTCAGCCCAACACCAGCCCAACCCCAGAACACAGCAGGAAGCGGATTACCCATTATTTGTTTCTGATTTATGTGGCTCTGTTCATCTCTTATATGACATGTTTGCTTTTCTTTCTTTCTTTCTTTTTTGGTACAACACTGTTTATTTTTTTCTTAACAATATTACTTAAAATGAAGCCAGGCCAATAATATATTTACACGAGTTGAGCATGTTTGCCGTTCCACATGGATGGCTTTTTATTGGTTGCCTTCGTCTTAATGCATGCAAAGAGATTAGCAGAAATGGTTTAAATTTAGTCCCCCTGTGCTGTTCTCGAGTTGTACATCTTGTCTTTTCAATTCTGTGTTTGGCTAAGAGTCGCATTGTATTACACTGAAAAGTGTTTTGGCTCCATTTCATAACATCAACACTGAAAACCTCATAATGCATTAATTTGCTATCGGGTAAGATGATCTTGTACAGCACCGATGGGAAACCAGTGGCCCTCCAAACGGTGTTGGACTTCTTCTCCCATGAGTCTCACCCAGCATGGCTCATGCTCAGGGCTGATGGGAGTTGTGGTCCAGCAACTTCTGGAGGGCCACATGTCCCCCAACTCTGTTGCAGAGTGTATGGGAGCCAAAAGCTTGAAACATACTAGGCTCTAATCCTAGACAGGGTTGTACAGAATATAATAGCCTATTCCAGCATTATGAAATTCAACATGCAGAGGGGAAGTGAGGTCATGTGCGCCAGCCCCAACCCCAACGTCTACATTACCACTGGCCCCCTCCTCAACCTTTGCATATGGACCAGGTTGATTAATTTAAGGGTAGCCAATCCAAACCTCCCATGCCAACTTGTAACCTTAGAACAATAACAGATGTACATCAAATAAACTTAGGTATGATTATTCCTTTTCTTAGCAGGGTGATTGATTTTCCAGATTCGAAATGAAAAAGTTATGCTTTCCAAATTTCACTTCCATGTTGCAATTCTGGATTCATGGATGCTGGGGTGTGTGGAGGGATAGTTCATTGCAGTTAAAAATAGGAAAATGGGAAACACCTTAAGCAATAAAGATTTTTAAAAGCCTTTTAGCACATCACAAAGTTTACAGATGAGCACAAGGGGATGGTACCTATTAAATCTTTTGTCAACAGGACTTGGAATACTGTGTACCGTTCCGGTTGCCTCACCTCAAGAGTTGCAAAAGGTTCAGAAAAGGGCAACCAAAATGATCTGGGAGATGGAACAACTCCTCTGTGAGGAAAAGTTACAGTATCCTGGGCTTTTTAGTTTAGAGAAAGGGATAGTAAGAGGGGACGTGTTAGAGGTGTATACGATTATGCTTGGTGTAGAGGAAGTGGATAAGGCGAAGTGTTTCTCCCTTTCTTATCATAATCCTGAAACTTAGGAATGTGCAACAAAGATGAGGAAAGAAAACAGAACTCTGAGCTTGATGGGCCTTTGGTCTGATCCACCAGGGCTTTTCTTGCATTCTTATGCTTTGGTCACATTTTCAGAATGGAAGGAAGCATGGCCAGCTGTACAGTACAAGCCTGGCTGCAATTTTACAGACAGCATTATACTAATTGATTACACCCTTTTATTTTACTTTCCATTAAAATATTTTTACCTCGGGTCCACAAATCAATTTAAGGATTTTTTTTTCCTTTTTACAAAGTACAAAGTAAATCACCAAAACACAATACAATAAAAAGCAAACAAGCATTCAAATCAACCCTAATCAGAACAAGAGATTTCTCCAAACATGCAACCAGAAAATCCCAATGGCTCTGCAGAAGAGAACTGCCTTAGCCAAAGCATCTGAAAGCCAGGTGCAAGAGAGCAGAACAGCTATACTTAACAGTCATCTCCCTACCTCCCACAATATACAGTATTTATTTATTTGGATTTTTTTTATATATAAAAAACAAAATACAAAAAACCCTCCAATCCCAGAGGTTCAGAAAGAGTGTGTGTGTGTGTGTGTGTGTGTGTGTGTGTGTGTGTGTGTAAAAGTATTAATGTCTCCCTCCATCCGCACACACATCCCAATGTAGCAAGCATAATCCTGGCTCCCAAAATGGATTTAGCACAAAGGAAATAAATGACTTTCATGCTTCAAAAAAGATGCTCAGGTTTTGAGACATTTCCACTAAAAAGACAGAAAGAAAAGGGCATCCATCAAGAACAGCGTTAACATTCAGTGATATCCCTTTACAATAAATGTAGTGCTATGGCCCTGAGGTCACATGGGGGCATTGCAGGAAAGATCTGGCCCTCTGTTTTAGGTCTCGAAGAAGTAGCTTGCAAAGAGACACCTTCAGATGCCATCACTGCTTCTGCTGAATTCCTATTTGTTCCAAGAATCCACCGATTTCATGTGCAAGTTGCTGAGATCCTTACTGGCTCATTCTCAGCTTTGTCTCTATTGAGAGGCTCCTAGCAGGTTTGCTGTTAGCTATAGAAGATGTTGGCAGAAGGACTCAGGGCTTCAGGTTCTATAACAGGAATAGTCAATCTGGTGTCCTCCAGGTTGTGAAGGATTCCAACTCCTATCAGCTCCAGCCAGGATGGCCAGTTACCAGGGATGGTGGGAATTGTGGTCCACAACAGCTAGGGGGCACTGCATTTTTTACTATAAACAATGTCCATAGAGATGCTGGATGCATTTCGTTGCTTCCTAAGTGAACTGACTTAGTTTTGCATTTTCCATAACAATACACAAACCAAATCTCAGCCATTCTTCAGAATGTGCACTCCCTAGTCCTTGTCCTTCTGTGCTTTCTGAGAAGACCTTTAATCAATTGCATATCATCTCCTGGTTAATCAGGTCTTCTCCACACATTCACACCCAACCTTAGAAGTCCAAAAACTTTAAGAAGCAATCCATTTTCTAAGTGTTTGAGAACTGATCCATGCTTGAGACACTGGAACATTCATGTGACATCTGGCATGTTCTAGAACAGGGGTGGGGTGCTTCAGATGCTGCTGGATTGGTACTCCAATCAATTGCTGACCATTGGCCATGCTGCCCAGGGATAATGGGACTTGGAGTCCAATAATCTATGGAGGACCACAGGCTCTCCATCCCTTTATCTAGAACAGGCATGTCCAAAGTCCATTTCGGGGGCCTAATCCAGCCCCCTGGTCAGTTTAATCTGGCCCCTGTGGCCATTTATTTCCTGAGGCAAAATCCCCCCAAAAAAGCTCAAGAACTTTGGGGTAAAATCATAAAAAAGCTCAACAATTTAAATCATTAAAAAAGGGTCAGCAACTTTGGTCAGCCCTCACGCATATTCACTTCATCAAATCTGGCCCACTTCGGAAAAAGTTTGGGCACCCCTGATCTAGAAGAACCGAGCATGGGTTTGTAGAACCAATAGCAGCAATTTAGCTAATGGAAAGGAGCTTTAAATGGAACAGGTGACCAAAGAACCAGAAAGGTGAAACACTGAGTTTCCTTTTTGTCAATTCGCAACAACCAGCCTCTTAGAAATGCGGCTGGTGTTATTTAATACGAATGTATATAGAAGGAGTAACAACAGAATGTGGGTTCCCCCCCCCCTTACCGCCAAGTCTTGCCATGCTTTATAATCAAAGCAATAAAGAATACAGGCGCTTTGTTTCTGTTCTTTCATCCTGTTACATCATGACAGATATTGGAAGATGTTTTCTTGCAACGCCATGTTCATTCTGCTCTGTGAACCATGACTTCCCCTGGCAGATGAGGACAGCTAAACAAACCCAACCTGAAGTATTAATAAAATTGAATCTGTCAGAGGTAGGCCCATTGGGCATTCACTTACGTTCTAACAAGCCCAAGTATTGGCAAGGCATTCTGGCAAACACTGAAAATTGAGTTTGGCACCAATGCAAACTTCTATCATAATTTAACTTGTCAGGCCCATCCTGCAGTGAATTTTGTGTACTTTATTTTAAATTGGTTTATATCACATAGAACACAGAATCTGGATCAATGTGGGGAGGGAAACCCCTACTATGCTGTAGTAAGAAGACCCCGAGGCCTTAACATAGCCAGCTAGCCAGGTGACTCATGCTTAAGAAATATGCCAGGATCTGAGCCATGTGAAATTCAACTGCCTTCTGTTTTCTACAGTTCAACATGGAGGCCCATCTTATAATCATTAGCAGATTAAGTAGCTTCCTTCAGCCAGAGTCCTGAGTCAAACCAAAACTCTGTGCAGCCCAGTCCAAGCTGAAGCCTATCAAGAAAGAACAGTGTAAAACCAACCAGTCTTCTCCAGCCTGGCTCCCTCAGATGTTGTTGGGAGCAGTAGTTCAGCAAGAACTGGAGGCCACCTCATTTGCTATCCCTGCTCCAGACATCCATGTATAACTCAGGTAGGGTTGTTAATTTTTATGGTCAAGAAACGGCTACATGAAATGTCAAAAATTCAGAGGGAGAAACTTTCTTCCACAGTTGCATGACCAGAAAAGTTGGTTCTTGGTGGCTTTTGAAATTACTTTTGGGGACTCACCAAAGCTTTGTAGTTGGGCTCTTTGGAAAACAGTGTAAGATGTTCTCATTCAAACTGGTTTGTGGTGGCCAGGATAAACTATTGAAGTGGGGCAGGCTATAAGCTGAAGTAAGAAAGCAAGTAATATAATAAATAGAAACTCCATCTGTTGATGATTTCTATCTATTTTGTGATATCTAATGTCAGTCATACTCAGAGTTGACTCATTGAAATTAAAGGAACTTAAGAAATTAAAAGAACTTAAGAAATTAAAGGAATTTAAGAAACTTAAACCTATTGATTTCAATGGGTCAACTCTGACTTGCAGGATATATTCGGGAGAAGAAAAGGCTAAGAAATAGACCCAGTGCTTTTTTCGGGGGGGGATGCAGGGGTACGCATACCCCTAAACATTTTGTGAATCTAAGTTTGTCCTCATTGAGGGACAATATTTCAATATGAGTAGGAAAATGAGAGTACCCCTAAACTAAGGTTAACAGATTTTTTTCAATGAATCTGGGGACATTTTTCAACTTCCTACTAAATAGACGGATTTTGTCAGGGGGACGGATTTGTAAATCTGGGGACTGTCCTCGGGAAACGGGGACGTCTGGGAGCCTTACCCTAAACATTTTTAAAGAAAAAAAGCACTGAACAGACCATACACAAATCTAGAGTGCAGTCCCTAAGATGGTTGGATGGTGTCTTGTATGCCTCCTTCTGGCAACTTCTGCAGCCAAGCTGGTGACAAATGTGTTGCTCCACTTTCCTTTGGACCACATAAGCGAGGTTGAGGGGGGAGGGTCTTGTCATCTGGACAGCCCAGGACCTCCATACACAGCCCTAGGGAAATCTCAAGCAGCTTGACTTCATCCAGGAGGCTCATTCCATTGCCTTGTGAGACAGGCAGATGCCAGCAGCAACAACAAGTCTGATTACAATTTAATTGGATACCATCCTATGACTTGTGCAATTACATGAAAAATATGGTTGTCAGTATCTTCTGTTTGGTGCTGTATAGAGTCGAAAAGCACCATCCCACTCTGTCATTATTAGAAGCTAGCCCGAAAATGATTCCCACTAGCCACAAATGAGCCATGATTGGTATTTCGCTTACCACCTGACTGGCAGCTGTTCAAGGTGCACTGCAAAAATAACTTTGCATTAGATAAATACATTTCACTCTGCTCCAGACAGCTCCTTCGTTTCCTGTTATTTTGCTTGCTGGCACCGACTTTGCCTCTGTGTCATTAATCTTTATTTCTGGAAGTATTAAAGCATATTAGCAGAGGGAGGTAGAAGTTTAGTAAAGAAAACTGTGGAGACAGCTCAAAGCATGTTGTCTTTTTTCATATGGGATTTATGCAATATAATAGATGCAATTGACATGCCCATATGGAATCACTGCCTACAGAGTCTGGATGTCAGCTTATTACCTGATGTCTGAGTCCCATCTTTCATGATGATATAGTTATGTAAAACGCACCGAACAAAGGAAATTTATTTCATCTACTTTTAAAGGCAACTTTGCCACTATAAAAACCCCAGAGGAAGAAAGTATAATACCCAGAAACTGAGTTTAATTCCATTTTAAAATGACTGCAGAATGAAGAGCTCATCATCACCTAGCGACAAGTGAGTGAATTCCATCGCCAAAGAAAGCCTTGTGCACACTTGCTTTTAAGAGCAGATCCATGCCACCATTCTATCTCTTGACAACACTTTTGACTGCTTTTAGATGTGGTCGTTTCCACCCTTAAAAAAAGAGAACAAGCGCCAATTGACTGGGTATTACACTGTGCCGCAAAGTAACATTTCATCCTTCCCAACTTCAGATCTGAGCACTGGGCCATAATAAATCAACTTCTCTTGCCACTGCCCCAGCAAGTAAACAGGATACCCTGATAAACCAGTTGCAGCTAATAAAAGCCACAGGGCTAAATAAGTGTTTAAAAAACGAAATCCCTTTGATCCCTCTAAGGCCTCCCAAGTTGCGAAAAAAAAGAACGTTTACTCTGCAATGAGGAATCCACTCCTGTTGCACTTGGGACCTGATGCTGAACTAGATTAAGCCAAAGTAAAGTGCAGTTGAGGTGGGTAAGGAGCACAGAGTTTTGAAAATGTTCTGCACAGATGATGAAATCTTTGCCCTTGCAAGTTTTGAAAGAAACATCACCTGAATATCTGAATTCCATCAGTGCATTTGAGCACCAGCAACAAGGACTCCCTGAAAACATGCCTTACAAATGTACAATATTGGTCTCATCTTGCAGCTGCATTTATTTGAGGAGGGAGACATGTTCTTTCATTTTTGTCTTTATTTTTTAAAAAAGAAGCAAACAAACCCAGAATACTGAGTTTATACTACAAGCAGTAAACACATTCCATTTATCTACTCAAATCATGGAAGCTCACTTTTTCTCCTTTTTACCTGCCAAGACACAAGACTCTTTGAATAAGCATAACATGAAATGCATTGAGATAAAACCCTAGGGATTCTCACAGGCTTCTAACATTTCTTGGATCCATTAATAAATTCCACTGCTATATGCCTAGGTGCCCATATTGGCAGTGTCTCATGAAAATTTCCAAATTGCTTGAAACGTAATCCTCAGCTTCGGCATAGAATGGAAAGAAGACGGGTTTTGAAATGGTTCTTCAAATCAAGAGATCTTTATTCTAAAGCTGCAAAACCTCAAACGATATGGGTCTAAGAAGTTAATGGACTCTGCTGAGAATAAAATTAGATGGGAAGCTCAAGTCAAGAGCTTCCAGGCTGGAGATCAGATTCCAGGGACTTCCACCAGTCTAAATCGCCTTGATCACTAAATCTGCTTTTACTGATGGGCAACTAAGCAAAGAGAGTTTCATTGTTCTCTTCCTTTTAGACGATAGTCAGATTTCTTCAACTAACTGCAATCCTCTTAAAAGCCTGCTGTTGGCACAGCAGTTGCAATAGTCTCCCCGAAATCTAATGGAAGCATGGATGGTATCAAGGACATACCAAGGAATAACTGAGTCTCCCAGCAGGATTTCCTCCGAAACCCTCACTGAAATGTATGAGGGCTGGGATAATGTTTCAGTAGATTGTGTCCTCCACGCTTTCCCCCTTAAGAAACTGTTCTTGATCAATTGCTCCATAACTATCTTTTGATGACCTAAGCTGGAACCCGATTAATCTTGTCACGGCCTGATAAATATCAGCTTATGGCAGGCTTCCTCAACCTCGGCCCTCCAGATGTTTTGAGACTACAGTTCCCATCATCCCTGACCACTGGTCCTGCTAGCTAGGTATCATGGGAGTTGTAGGCCAAAAACATCTGGAGGGCTGAGGTTGAGGAAGCTTGGCTTATGGTGACATGGGGAGGGGGCCTTTTTCACTGGTGAAGCTGGTGTTATGGGCTGCTCTCCCTGCTGCAGTAGGGGAGGTCTGTCTAATGGAGTCTCCTGTTTTAACTGCTGTGTTGTTTCAATGGGATTGTGTTGTTGCACATTTTCATTATGGATGTTTACATTCTGATGTGTTAATGGGACTTTTTTGTGCATTTTAATGTTTGTATAACTGGTTTTTAGACTTTAGTAAACTGCTTAGAGGGACGTGGATGGTGCTGTGGGTTAAACCACAGAGCCTAAGGCTTGCCAATCAGAAGGTCGGCAGTTCAAATCCCCATGACGGGGTGAGCTCCCATTGCTCGGTCCCTGATCCTGCCAACCTAGCAGTTCGAAAGCATGAACTGCAAGTAGATAAATAGGTACTGCTTTGGCAGGAAGGTAAACAGCATCTCTGGTTTGCCAGAAGCGGCTTAGTCATGCTGGCCACATGACCCGGAAGCTGTACGCTGGCTCCCTCAGCCAATAAAGCGAGATGAGCACCGCAACCCCAGAGTCGTCCACGACTGAACCTAATGGTCAGGGGTCCCTTTACCTTTACCTTTAAAAAGACTTCACTTAAAAAAATAACCATGAACAGATGTCAGGACCATGGGAGATGGGCCTCCATGAGATGCCCAGCTGAAGATACCATGAGGTGTTCAGGAAGTGTGGACACCTGGGAAGACTGCAGAAGGCAGATGACCAGAGGAATGATTTGTAGAATTGAAAGCACACTCACACAAAAACAAAGTTATGCCCCACCTGAAAAGCGTTTTGCTGAAAGTTTCTCTTCTCTCCTTTTCAAGGTGCTTTCTTAGAAGCTTGATTACCTTTTTCTTTTTTTACATCCTAGTGTCAGGCTTCAGGGAATCCGATCCCTCCCACGGTGGGCAGTCAAGAACTAGATAAACAAGAAGAGTTCTTACCAAGTCTTTTATTCAACATTCACAGAGAGAGGCTTTGAAAAGTGCCTCTCTTGCAGTAACTGCTTTGCTTTGAGTAAAGTCCCACCCCCTCCATCTCTCCTATTATACATCATCCCTACGTTGGCTGATCTGTGCTTTCTGCCTCTGAGCTTTCTGTTGTCCTATTCTCAATGCCCACCGGGTTCTGGGAGAGGGAGGGTCTGGAATGCTTTCTAAAGACACTGAGTCTGTCAGCTGTCTCTCCCCTAGTACTGCTGCTTCTTTCTGCTCCTCTCCCAATATTTCCCAGCTTCTCTCCTCTGCAGTCTCTGAGCTATGACCTCCCGCAAATCACTGTTGTAAATCTATACTGTCTCCCTCTTCTCTGGCAGGTTCAGGCTGAGGAGGCGGTCTCCACCATTCCTCCCCCTCCTCTGCCAATTCCCTGACACCAAACCAGGGGCTGGCACTGTCTACCAGCTTGCTTTTTCTTAATCTCAATGTTGTCCTTGTAGAATTGAGCAGGGAGGAAGATGGGGAAGATGGGGGCAAAACTACCCTTGTTGACCCTGCCGGCTACTGGTCATAGTTGTGCCTACCATTGCCTATGGCGCCACCTACTGTTGGGTTCCCTGCCTTTCCACCATACAAAGCCCAATGGATACCCAGCTACCACTGAGTGCAGTTCTGCAGCACAGCCAATGTGGGACATTAACAAACGATTTAGCCCAGCAATCCTGTGCATATGTGCATTTACTCAGTGGAACTGTGTAAAAAAAGAAAAGAAAAGCAAAAGACTGAAAAGAGAAGGCCCTCTCAAGAAATTAAAGCAGAAAGCTATTTTAATCGCTCATGTTAATCCCCTGCTCAGCACATCTCTTTGTCTAAGCGATATTGTTATAACACTCTTGCCAACAGATGCATTGCCAATGTATTCTCAGAATGTTGATAAAGCTTCGCCAAAATGATATTAAGAAGGAACATCTAAGAAATGCAAACACAGCGTAGACTTTTATTAAAAGTGATATCCGCTCAGTATCTCATACTTAATTTTAAAAAACCACACACACCAAATAAAATAAATTCACAGATGAACTTCAAGAACGGCTTATATTCCCTACTGCAAATACATGCATTTGATGCGTTTGTAAAACAGCCACTGATTGCTAACCTGCAAACAACACCCAAACAGTACATTGCACTAAAATTAAAAACAAAAACAAAAAGACACCCCCCCACACACACCATAACTGGTACTATCCTAATGATAAAACTTAGATATGAGAAAAATGCAATACAAGGATACAAATTCATTGAGAGGTGGGCTTTGATCTTTACATTTTTGGAATGATCATGCAAATGCCCATGCTTTCAGTCTATTCACCATACGACAGAGGGTATTTGTTTTGGTTTTTTGCTATGTTGCCCCTTTCCTCATCCACAAGCCATTTTTGTTACCCTCCATTTCTGCTGTAGCTGTGTTCTGAGAAAGCTTTATTTGTGGGCCAGAGCAGAGGTTCGCATTCAAGTTCCCCCGGGCGCCTGCGCTCCTCTTTACACCTTTGTGTGCTTGCCAATCTGGGAAGGTAGCCCATCTAGGAAAGCTCTGGTCCTAAACCTCTGCTGCCTTGTGGGATATTTTCAGTAGAAGATAAGGCTAAGGAGGAAATCCTAGACAAATCCGGAGTGGAGTCCATAGGACAGTTGGATGGCACCTTGTACGTTTCCATTCAGGAGCCAAGCTGGTTGTGCTGGTCCCGTAGGTTTCATGAGGAGTGGTCCGAGTCCAGTCCGTGGTCAAGGGTGCAGTATTGAGGCCGTCCATCAAAGCTGAAGCTAGGTCCAAGGCAGGGAGTCGGGCGAGGTCAGGAGATCTGGCAGGACAGGGTGCAGGCAGGAACTGGCTACCAACAACATTGCTCCCGCAACTTGGGACTGGGGCTGGCTGGCTTTTATCTGCCCCGAGGCATAGGGCGGCTCCAGTCCACAGCTGACTCGCCTCTCCTGGCCTGGAGGTGAGCACTCCTCCTGTGGGAACTTAGTTCCCTCTGTCTCTCTGCCCTGAGCCTCTGCAGCTCAGGAGAGGCTGGAGGGTTACTGGACCCAAAAGCAACCTCAGCCTCCCCTGACAGGGCTGAGAGTGGAGCACCTGCAGGCAATGGGTCCATCACCTCAGGAGCCAGAGCAGACTCAGCTGGTGCCTGCACCTGAGGATCCAGCACAGGTGAGGACCCTTCAGGCTCAAGCCCCAGCCCCGGCTCAGCTGGTTCTGGAGGCTGGGACTCCTGTGCAGGCTGGGATTCCTCAGGTTCAGCCTCCGAGTCCGAATCCCAGGCCATCACACCAGTGTACAGTGGTACCTCGGGTTACGTACTTAATTCGTTCCGGAGGTCCGTTCTTAACCTGAAACTGTTCTTAACCTGAAGCACCACTTTAGCTAATGGGGCCTCCTGCTGCCACCACGCCGCCAGAGCACGATTTCTGTTCTCATCCTGAAGCAAAGTTCTTAACCCGAGGTACTTCTGGGTTAGCGGAGTCTGTAACCTGAAGCGTCTGTAACCGAGGTACCACTGTATTCCTCTGGATCACATCAGCAAGGCTGAAAGGGGGGTCTTGTCTCTGGGCAGCCCAGAACCTCCATACACACTGCCCAGGCTTAAGCCCCAGGGAAGTCACTTCAGTGCTGTTAATTGTGATCAAGACCCCTGCCTTTTGGGAGGTTCCAAGCAGCATGATGCACATGCAACTTACATAGACGGGAGCCCTCTTCATACCTTCATAGGAACACCTCAAGTGATGACAGCAAGTGTGATTCTTCCCCTTCCACCCAATCAGTGAATAGTGAAAAGATCTTTGCTCGCGAAAGGTGCCATTTCAGATTTTACTTGTTTATTCAGTGAGTCAGCCAAGAGAAGCTTCATGCCTCAACGCACCACACTTTTTGTTTATAAAATGATTAAAAGCATTCCAATTTTGAAAACTCAATTAAACTGAGATAAAATAAACCGTCTCTCCATCTTTGGCCATCAGGCTAGGGTGGAGTTATCTCCAGGCTGTTTGTACAGTATTAATAGGATGTTATAGCCTGACTGGCACTCCTGTAATGAGGCGTATCTCCCGTTTAGTTGCTTGGGATTCCAAATTTGCCAAATCGTAATGATGATTAACCATGTACATATCTCAAAATGCCAGCCTCAAACCCCTAGGGTTGTGGGGTTCTTTTCGAAGCTGCAGTCTGTTTTACATCCCAAAAACAAAAATCATGAAGAATCATGATCAGCCTTCTAGCGATGAGATGCGGAGATACTGATTTCCCAAAGAGAAGTTTTGCATACAAATGAGCAGGAAGGGCATTTAATTGAGGCCTGAGATGGATGGTCCATAATTTGGTAATTGCAAAATAAATGCTGGGGAATAGCTGGAGAAAGGAATAAAAAGTTAATCAAGCCACTTTCTAGCATTCATGCGGCGCTAGCGGTGCTTTCTGTCTTGCTTGCTATCTGTATCTGTCCCATCCTAATTGTTAAATGCATGTTTTTAGAAAGGCTTACAAAGGATGTTATTTGACATTAATCACGCTAAGGCTGCCCTCTTCTGGCCAGTTCACAAAACACAAAACACTGATCCCACATCACTAAAAAGGAAGCGCTCCGTAAGTAATGTCGCAAATCTTTAGTGGGGCAGTTTAGGGAGTCACCTATGCTTGTGCGTGCGCACAAACACACACATGCGGAGACTGGTGCTCCATGGTTGACTTCAAGCCTTTTGAGAGGGTTTGAACTGGCTGCTCTTCAAAGGCCCAAACTTTTTTTTGTTTGTGTACCCAGATTAGAAGCTCACAGGTGCTCTTGCCAGAGGCTGTTTTAGGGTAGCATGACTGGTGCGCCCATACTGGGCACTATGCTGCAGGGAGCACCACCAAAATGCTGTAGGACAGAGTGCAAGAGGCAAGGGGAGCTGAATTTTAGTGTCGCTCAGGGTGCTGCTGATTTTTGAGAGCCCCAAATCCTTTTTAGGCTGGACCTTGAGGCCTTTGTGCATTCCTAACCAGCAATTCTTTAAGAGGTCCCTTTGAGGCCAAACACCATAAAAGCACAGGTGACTGCTTCCCTGTTTGCCCCTCCACTGTTGCCTCATGGAATGGCTGCTGTTTGGTGAACTGTTGAGGAAGAGGGAGGAAGAAAGACCGACTCTCAGCAGAGGAGATGGAGAGGCCCTATTTCCCTTCCCGTTGAGCCTGAGCAATTTTGTCCGACTGAAATGCATCCCTATTTTCCAGCAACAGCCCCAGATTTACAGAAGCCATCCCAGTTCCTGGTTTGATCCTGGAATGGCCCGCTTTTCCTTAGGACATCCCTATTTTCATCGGAGAAATGTTGAAGGTTATGTGACACCCAAGCCAAGGAGATATACAGCCTTTAGAAGACATCAGAAGGTAGTCCTGTATAGGGAAGTTTTTTTAATGTTTTTTAATGTTTAATGTTTTATTATGTTTTTATATATGTTGGAACCCAGTCAGATGGGAGGAGGCTATAAATAATAAAATTATTATTATTATGGAACAGGAAGTCCCTATTCTCATCGGATAAATCTGGAGGGTATGGAATGTGTCCTTAAATGATGCCTCTTGCTTGCCAGATATACTGTAGGGTGGAGACTGTCGGAATCTCCGTTCGATTGAGCTGATAAGGCTCATCTTCAGAATCACCTCCCAACGGTTAATTGACGTCCTGATCCTTTGATAAGGCCTCAGGCACGTCGTCCCAGCAGAGCATCAAAACAGCATGCGGAAGGATGAGATAGTATGAGCTACATTGCTATGCTTTATTTTCTAGCTACGCAGAGAGCAAAGAAATATACATCCCCTCCCTGTGAGAGCAGAGAACAACCAAACAAAGGAACAAAGGAACAAAGGAAACAGGAAACCACTAACGTCACATCCTGACTCCTTTCCTGTGAGACTAGAAAGTCTCTGGAATGTAAACAGAGTCCTGTGACTCCACACAGCTGCTCAGTGATAAGAACAGAAACTAACAGAGAGCAGGGGTCGGCAAAGTTTTTGCGGCTTGGGCTGGTTCACGGTCCGGCAGATGCCGTGGTGGGCCAGAGTTCACACAAACGTGCGCGTGCGCAAATGCTCCTTCCGGCACTCCTTCTGGTGAGGAGGAGGCGTGCGCAGCTTCCCACTGGAGCTTCCTGCAGCCGATGGGAAGCCACCCAGCATCGCAGAAGGCGGTCCCTGCTCCGCTGCAGATGAGAGGGTTTTCTTTTTAATAAAACACGCCAGTTTAGGGCAGCACACAGGAGCCAACAGAGCGGGCAGCAGTGGTTCCCGAGCGGGGGGCCAGGGGTCCATAGGCCAGTTAAACAACCCCCATGGGCCGCTAGTGTAAAAAGGAAAGAGTCTCATCTGTTGTTTCTCCCGTTTTTTGCCTCAGGCCCTGCTCACTGTCAGCATGTGGCCCTTGGAAGATTGTCTATGAGAGAATGTAGCCCTTGGGCTTTTTTATTAAAAAGAAAACCCTCTCATCACCAGACCTTCTCCTTCAGTACAGCAGGAACATGATAAAAAAGGACAGGTCATGCTGCTGAAATGGAATACGCAGGATGAGACGGTTAAATCTGCTATGATTAAATGGGCACAAGACGTTGGACATAATATTATGTTTGCTGACTGGGAACAGTTATGGACCACAGGTATAAAGTTTACGGCATGTAATGCCTTAAGAGAGAATATTATGAAAATGATATACAGGTGGTACATGACCCCAGTCAAGCTTGCAAAAATCTATCATTTGCCCGATAATAAATGTTGGAAATGTAAAGAGACTGAAGGTACATTCTTTCACCTTTGGTGGACGTGCCCAAAGATTAAGGATTTCTGGGAAATGATATATAATGAATTGAAAAAGGTATTTAAATATACCTTCTTGAAGAAACCAGAGGCCTTTCTCTTGGGCATGGTCGGCCAATTGGTGCCAAAGAAGGACAGAACGTTTTTTATGTATGCTACAACAGCAGCAAGAATACTTATTGCAAAGTATTGGAAGACGCAAGATTTACCCACTCTGGAAGAATGGCAGATGAAGATGATCGACTGTATGGGATTGGCAGAAATGACTGGCAGAATCCGTGACCAGGGAGAAGAGTTGGCAGAAGAAGACTGGAAGAAATTTAAGGACTATTTACAGAAATATTGTAAAATTAAAGAATGTTGAATGATGTTGGATTGTAATTAAGGGGTTTCCAGCTGCAATGTTTTGAGATAAGGATTTGCTGAGTAAATAATTTGAAAGGGAATACAAGAAGGGGAGGTATGAGGAGGTCAGGGAAATATGTCATTGAAAATTAAGTATTGAGAACTGTATGTGTTTTTTTGCTTTTTGCTTTTTGTTTGTATAAAATTGGAAACTTAATAAATATCTTTATTAAAAAAAAAAGGACAGGTCAAGCGAGTGCAGCCCTGCTCTCTCCCTCATGTAGTTTGATTTGTATGAGACAGCTAGACATGGGCTCCATTGAAATCAATGGAGAAGCTCCCCATAGCTGTAGTCCCATTGATTGCAATGGGAACTAAGTGCAAGTAATTCAGTCTGGCTCTAACCCATAGATCTGATGGGGAAAACCCAAGAGGTTTTTCCCCCTAACTGATTTTTGTTGTCAACGCAAATCCACTCTTGCCTCTCGGTAAAATTTATCTCTGAGAACTCTGATTGGATTTTCAGAAATTTTTTTCTGTATTTGAGAGTGTATCACAGCAACAAGGACTTAAAGGTCAAAATATCACGTTTCATATGTAAGATCCACATGGCTAAGTTGGTAACAAGGTGATCTCAACACGAACTTGTTGTTTTTCGGGAAGCAGCTTAGACCAAGATCATGGACAATTGCCAGAATAATTGAGAAAAATAACCAGACTTTGTCCAAGACACACTTGAATCAGGCTGCGCTCCATCCCCTTCAACAGAACACGTGGGGAGCAGAAAATAGAGAATTTTTTTTCATTAGCAGTAGTGTTGTTGTTTTTGATGCAAAGCTATCCGCAGCATCAAGGGCTAAAAACTTGCTTTGACATTTTTTTAAAAATGGAATGTTCTCTGGGTGCTGCTTTCTGCAGCTAATACCAATTTCATATGATCCAACTATCCCCACCTTTGGGTTCTATCCCTGGAAATGCCCACTGTCCCTATGCTTGCCTTGGCAGGGATGTCTTGTTTAAAATGTGACGTGTTAGCACAATTATTCTTCAGGGTTCATCTCCTTCTTCAGAGTCTCTAGATCTCCCATTTCAGAATGGGAGATGGCTGCATGTTGCCTTTAGTGCACTTCCAGATGTATTGTTCCAGTTGCTATTTGCTCCAGGTTTTTCTCCATATGATGTCATGATCATTCCAATGTCATTCCAGAATACGGAGCCATCTGATCATTTGCAGAGATTCCGATATTTGCGAAAGACCTACAGTTGCACAAGGTACTTGCACCTGACTTTTTACCCCTCCCATGGCAGCCTCTCTCCCCCCCATGCTGCCCAATATAGCCAGAGTTGGTCAAAAGCGCTCCAGACAGATAATGGTTCTGTCTGTGAAACAGACTGCCTCAAGTTACCTAATGGTAAGATGGACTTTCATTGGGACTCAAAGGCCAGGAAGTCACTGAGATGAAGAGGAGTCA
Source organism: Podarcis raffonei (assembly GCF_027172205.1). NCBI lineage: Eukaryota > Metazoa > Chordata > Lepidosauria > Squamata > Lacertidae > Podarcis > Podarcis raffonei. The sequence continues at coordinate 20,610,973 of NC_070608.1, read as the reverse complement.
AATGTAGGAGTTTAATGCCTCGGGAGGAAGCAATTGGCTAAAGTGGATTATTGGAGTTTGTACACATATGTGAATATAACCTGAACAGTCACAAATTGAATTTACCCCAAGATCTTCCCTAGGTGAACCTAATTTACTCCACTGGCAAATACTCAGAAATGTAGTGTGCATTCAGCTCCTTAGACCACCATGAGCCCTGGCCACAGCACAAGGAGGAGTGGAACAAAACCAATAAATGATTCTAGTGTTTAATAACACCATGTCCCCTCACAGAGATAAATCAGTTTTGTAAAAATGACAGTACAGAAAGTTTAGAAACAGGCAAGCTGACAAGAAGAGTACCTAGGAAGCCGCAGGAGTAGAAATTCCCTGGTGGATCTTTCATCTCAAGCCAAAGAATGCGAATTTGTTTCAGTAATGATGAAAAGTTCAAGGAACCTCTGTCAAAGTTCAGCAAGTGATTAAAGTTAAGCCAGTGGAGGCCTTCCAACCTCATGGAGAAATTAGATAAATGGGACCTCTGGGAAGAATGTCGAGTATAGAGAACACAGTGTTATTACATCAAATAATGGCTACTTTTTAACTCTAGTGGTGGTCTGGGGTATCCAAACAATGTTCTTCTAGGTACTACTTCTATGTGTCAAGAATAAGGCTTTCCCTCTAATCCTTTGATGGGGAACATGTGACCCTTCAAATATTGTTGACTTCTCCCATCAGCCACAGTGGTCAATGATCAGGTCTGATGGGGTCCAAGAACATCTGGAGGGCCACAGGTTATCCATCAAGGGTGAAATCAGTGAAATGTTTCACATTATCTACCCTGCAGGAATGCTCCAAAGTCCCATACTGTGAATGGGGTTGCACTCCCCATGGAGGCTCAAGTTCGCAGTCTGAGGGCACTCACTCCTAAATCCATCCTTGCCACTTGAGGTACAGAAGATAACTTCTGTGTCTCTTGGGGTGCTGACAGGAGCGAGCCAGCAGTAAATCACACCAAGCAAGTGAAGTTAACTCTTTATTAGCAAAAACGGAGTCTGCACAGCAGGAGCGCAGCAACTTTTATCTGGTAGGTCTTGCCCCCATGAAGCAGTTGCTGAGACCTCCCCACAGCCATCTAGGTTCCTTCCTCTTCAGGGCTTTTTCCAAGCAATCTGAGAGTGTTCCTGTGTAAAGTGAACTTCTCCACAGAGCCCATTGGGATTACTGGCATGTTGCGCCAGGGCGCCGGCCTCTCAGGGGCACCCCAGCGAATGAGGGAGCTGCGTGACTTTGCCGGCAGCCTTCCCTTTCCCTCCTGCACGCCTGCCAGCTGTGCCCTGTCAACCATATGGCTGGTGGGCATGCAGCTTCCTTCCCAAGCCCCCGCAGAGGCTTGGGAAAAGGTTGACAAGTCTGGGAAACAGTGGGTGGGGCGCGCCGGAGGGATCTTTGCACCAGGGCACTGGATATGCTTAAGATGGCCCTGCTTCTCCACCCTTTTTATGCCTCTCCTGGTTCTGGGAAACCAGGTGTCAGGATCTGGCCGGCTACTGGCTTAGATAATCAGCATGCAGTCGTTGTTAGTTACAAGTAGAATTGTTGTGCACAGTAATTAAGCTCAGAGACGCTCACACTAGCGACCGTCCATCATGATGACATTGAGGCATCTGAATTCAAAGTGCGTCTCCAACAGGAAACACGACAGCGCCCCCCTCATTCTTCTTTGATTCGACACCTTTCTCTGACCTTTGCTCGTCTGTGAGCCCAGGGACTCGCAGGGTCATCTCCCACCTCTTCCGTTGACGAAGAGTCCCCCGTCCCCCTAGAGGCTGCTCTTCAGAGAATTGGCCTCTGTCCAGCCCACTTTCACTGCCCTGATAATTTACAGTCTCTTCTCCTCTAGAGAAGGGGGGTTGTGGCCTACTACCTTCAGCTGGCTGGGAAAGATACCAGTCTTTTTCTCCCTCTTCCGACTGACTGCCCCCCCTCCTCAGAATCCTCATCGTGGCTGTGGGAAGTCATGTCCATGACACCGGGGCAGAGGAGGGGAGCTTGCCACAGCAGAAGGGGGAGACGCCTATGGCTTTTCAACAACTGGACTCATTGCTACCTCTTGGCTTCCCTCCTCTCTTGCTTCAGCTTATGCCTCTAATTCTGGACTTCTCTCTGCCACAGACTCTCCCAGCTCACTAAGTCCTGTTACCTCTCCAGCTTCCAAAACCTCCTCCTCCCATTTTTCTCCCTCTGACCACTCATGGTTCATCCCACCACCACTCCCTCTGCTCTGAACTTTCTTCCCTTGGGGGTTCTCCAACTGGTTCATCCCACTATTCCTCTGCATCCAGCCAGTCTACGACAGGGGCTTTCATTTGTTTAGGCTGGTGCACCAGCTCATCTCTGTCTTAGATAGAGATAGCCTGACTACAGATATCCATGCTCTAGTAACCTCTAGGATCGAATACCTTCATGCATTGTACGTGGGACTGCTGTTGATGTCTGTTCAGAAACTGGTTCAAAACACAGCTGCCAGGCTGTTTACTGGGACCAGTTGAGGGGAAATATACATTGTCAGTATGAAAAGAACCTCCCTGGCTTTCAGTTTGCTTCTTACCTTTGAAGCCTTACGCAGATAAGGTTCTAGGCTTCCTAACAAACACCTTCTCTTATACCAACCCAACCACATATTGATAATTTTTCCCTGTGTCTGCAGCATTGCATGCTATTTGCATAGTCAGCCACTAGATGGAGGTCAATAGCGGCTTATGGTATTCAAAAAATTATTAGACTGAATAACCAAGTTGATTTCTTCACAACCCTGTAATAAGCAACGAGAGGAAGCAAAATAGCATAGCGTCAGATTAAAACTGTATCAAGTGATTACATAATTAAAATGCTTTTTGAAGCAGGTTCTCTTGACTCAGGGTCAAGCTGGAATATGTGCAGAGGAGGGTAACCAAGATGATCAAGGGTCTGGAAGCTAAGCCTGTTGAGGAATGGTATGTGCTGGGCATGTTTAGCCTGGAAGAGAGGAGACTGAGAGGAGATATGATAGCTATCATGAAATATCTCAAGGGCTGTCATGTGGAAGATGAGCAAGCTTGTTTTCTCCTGCTCTGGAGGGTAGGACTTCAACCAATGCCTTCAAGTTACAATGCAGGAGATTCCAACTAAACATCAGGAAGAACTTTCTGATGGTAAGAGCTGTTTGATAGTGGAATGGTCTCCCTCAGGGGGTTGTGGACTCTCCTTCCTTGGAAGTCTTTAAGCAGAAGTTGGTGGACATCTGTCATGCTCTAGCTGAGATTCCTGCATTGCAGGGGGTTGGACTAGATGACCCTATGGTCCTTTCCAACTCTACAATTCTTTGAATCCACGATTCATGTTTTTTCTCTTTCTCTTCACTCGCTTTTCCCTTTCCCTGGTTAAATTTGCACACCTGTAAGCACACACACACACACACACACACACACACAATCTAATAAATCGATTTGATTCACGATATAGTGCCAACCTAGCAGTTTGAAAGCACATCAAAGTGCAAGTAGATAAATAGGTACCGCTCCGGTGGGAAGGTAAATGGCGTTTCCATGCGCTGCTCTGGTTCCCCAGAAGCGGCTTAGTCATGCTGGCCACATGACCCAGAAGCTGTCTGTGGACAAATTCTGGCTCCCTCAGCCAGTAAAGCGAGATGAGCGCCACAACCCAAGAGTCGTCCGCGACTGGACCTAATAGTCAGGGGTCCCTTTACCTTTATATTGCCAAAGAGAATGATTTTTTAATTTAAAAAAGGACAATAAGACTCAAGTTGAGGAATTTCACTTATTTCTTGAATCTATTGTTTCGTAATTAAATCATTTCTTTATTAAATAAATATCACACTCTAGTGCGGGCCAGCATGATAGGAAACACACAAATCAGGATGCAATTCAACTGCTTGGGCAGTTTCATGGTTTTCATGACCTCCTATTATGGTCACTGATGCCTTTCTGGGTTGCTTATTTCGTGTCAAACCAGGAAAGGTGAAACCTGGCAGCATCTCCATCTTATCAGGATTGAGTCTCAGTTTGTCGGTCCTTATTCAGTCCATCACTGACCAGAGACAATTGTTAGAATCTTCACAGCTTCATCTGCATTTGAAATAAAGGAGTAATGGATTCGGGAGTTATCAGCATACAGAAAGATTTTTATTTTAAGTCCTAGGAGTCACACTTTATGTCCTAATTAGAATGGTCAGTGCTATAGATGGGAAGAAAAATGAATGCAGTCCACATTTAAAGGTGAATCTACCCAATTCACACTTTCTGAAACAGTATGTAAAGCAGACAGTATGTAAAGACAGACAGCGTTCAAAATACACACTCCTCTGAATTTCGCAGTAGAGTTCTCCAGTCATGTGTGCAAGACTGCACATACCCTATTAAAATGTGCATGAAAATATTTGTGAAAATAGCATACAAAATGCATTGAAACAGAAGGAAATGCTTTGCCCCCAAAAGGTGTATAATATGAAAAATTAACACTAAAATAATGATGAATTTTCATGACTGCTTTTTTTAATTTAAAAAAATCACAAACTAAGGTAGAAAGGTGGAAAACTGGGCTTAAGACAGGAAAAATGAAAAATGCAAAGAAACAGAAATTGACAGATTCGCCCAACCTTAGTCATCACACAAAGCAACCCGATCATCTCCGCTGGCACGAGAGCCAAAGTGAATGTGTGCATTTTTCATTTGCTCCTGTGTAAACAGATAAAAATTAGAGTCAGCTGTCAGAGTAGCCCAAATTAAAGGCCACATGTTGCTTTAATGTCAAAATTGAATCCAGATCCTTAAAAAAAAAAAGCTAACGAATGTAAAGGAACAAGCTATGCCTTTAAAAGGTTGCAGGAAATGTATTACAAAGTACAAATACTATGGAAACCCTAAGTCTGGACTCCGGATGCAATGGATAACATTGGTTTTTCAGTTAATTCTGATGGATATTAATCCCCCACACTTTCAATGTGGCATAAGCCTTTTCTTGTCTCACGACTGGGAAATGAAATTGCATATAATGTCAGCAACCTAACAACTCATGGTAGAATTTTGAAACACTAGATTTGAGAATATACAGTATTTTTTTCGTCTATAAGATGCCCCCATGTATAAGATGCCCCTGCTTTGGGGGACTCCAATTGAGTCCCTATTTGGGGGGCTCAGATTTAAGAAAATGGGGGGAGATATATCCGTGTATAAGATGCCCCCTAATTTTTGACATTATTTTTTAGGGGGGAACCTAGTATTGTACATGAAAAAATATGGTACATTCTTGTCACCTTCACCTTTCCCTGCCAGTGAATGATGAGGTGGATTTGACTGACCAAAGACAGAGTGCTTACTAATGGTTACTCATCATCCTGGGGGAAAGTGACAAGCTGTGTGGTGCAGGGTCCTATCCTGGATAGAGATGGGAAGGCCCGGGGAAACAAAAGGAAAAAGGGCGGGGGGGATTTTTCCAAGTTTTTCCCAGGCCTTCCCATCTCTAGTCCTGGGCCTGTTGTTGCTCAGTGTCTTTATAAATGGTTTATCAAATTTGCACATACAGAGGGGTAGCTAATGCTGCAAAAGACAGAATCAGTATTCAATATGACCTCAGCAGATTAGAGAACTGGACCCAAACTAACAACATGAATGTAAGGTTCTACACTTAGGCTGAAAGAACCAGCCGTACAAATATAAGATGGGGGACACCTGGCTTGCCGGTAGTACACGTGAAAAGGATCTAGGGGGTCTTAACACAAGTCAACAGTGTGATGCAGCAACAACACACACACAAAGCTAATGCTATTCTAGGCTGCATCAACAGAAGTATAATGTCCCGATCAAGGGAAGAAATAGTCCTGCTCCATTCTGCCTTGGTCAGACCACACCTGGAGTACTGTGTCTAGTTCTGGGCACAATAATTTAAGTAGGATATGACAAGTTGGAAGCTGTGCAAATGAGGGTGACCAAGATGATCAAGGGTCTAGAAACCAAGCCTTATGATGAACAGTTGATGGAGTTGGGTATGTTTAGCATGGAAAAGAAGAGACTGAGGTAAGAAGAAGCCACTGATGCTGGGAAGTCAAGTACGCATCTCTGTCTCACCCTGACCATGTACCAGGATAGGACCCTGCACCACACAGCTTGTCACTTTTCCCCAGGATGATGAGTAACCATTAGTAAGCACTCTGTCTTTGGTCAGTCAAATCCACCTCATCATTCACTGGCAGGGAAAGGTGAAGGTGACAAGAATGTACCTGACCAGAGGAGGTTAAGGGGTGATATGATAGCCATGTTCAAATATATAAAAGGATGTCACATAGAGGAGGGAGAAAGGTTGTTTTCTGCTGCTCCAGAGAAGCGGACACGGAGCAATGGATCCAAACTGCAGGAAAGAAGATTCCACCTAAACATTAGGAAGAACTTCCTGACAGTAAGAGCTGTTCGACAGTGGAATTTGCTGCCAAGGAGTGTGGTGGAGTCTCCTTCTTTGGAGGTCTTTAAGCAGAGGCTTGACAACCGTATGTCAGGAGTGCTCTGATGGTGTTTCCTGCTTGGCAGGGGGTTGGACTCGATGGCCCTTGTGGTCTCTTCCAACTCTATGATTCTATGATTCTATGATCCACTACTATACCAATCAGATGCTTCTTGGGAAGGCATCCATATAGTGGATTTCCCCCCCCCCCTTTAAGTTCCTTAATGGCATGGCATTCATATACAATCAGATGGACCTTCTCTTACTATGTCCATCAATGTGCCTGTCATGGTTGGAAAAACAGATCCAGTTCGTCTTGGTTTGATTTATTGGGCTATATTCTACAAAATCCTACCCAGAACTGACTCACTGAAATGAATGGGTGTGTGTTAGTCATGTCAATGAATTACTGCTTGGACTACTGCAATGCACTTTATGTGGGGCTACCTTTGAAGGTGACTCAGAAACTGCAATTAATCCAGAATGCAGCAGCTAGACTGGTGACTGGGAGTGGCCACCGAGACCATATAACACCGGTCCTGAGAGATCTTCATTGGCTCCCAGTATCTTTCTGAGCACAATTCAATGTGTTGGTGCTGACCTTTAAAGCCCTAAATAGCCTCGGTCCTGTATACCTGAAGGAGCGTCTCCACCCCCATCGTTCTGCCCAGACACTGAGGTCCAGCGCCGAGGGCCTTCTGGCGGTTCCCTCGCTACGAGAAGTGAGGTTACTGGGAACCAGGCAGAGGGCCTTCTCGGTAGTGGCGCCCGCCCTGTGGAACACCCTCCCATCAGATGTCAAGGCAATAAACAACTATTTTACTTTTAAAAGACAATTGAAGGCGGCCCTGTTTAGGGAAGTTTTAAATGTCTGATGCTGTATTGTTTTTAATATTTGGTTGGAAGCCACCCAGAGTGGCTGGGGAAACCCAGCCAGCTGGGCGGGGTATAAATAATAAATTACTACTACTGCTATTACTACTACTACTACTACAGTGGGCCTACCCTGAGAAGAATGAACATTGGATGCAGCCCATTATTTTTACCCAGCTTTTCTGTTCATCGACCTATGAAGCAACTTTGAAGGTTTTTAAAAAATAACATGTTAAACTAAAAATAACAAACTATCATAAGTTAAAGACAGCAGCTGAAGAAAGCCAACCATTTTTCACCTAAGCTACCTTTGCTAATGGTCAAGTTCAGCCAGGTTCTTGGTATCACCAACTGCACTGTGACATTTGGAGGAGGGCAAACCTGGGTAGCTAGGCAGCTTTGATCCATACATTAATCTGAGCGTTGTGTATTCCATCTAGGAATTTGCATAGAGTGGATCCCTTGGCAGAAGGTCCCTTGGCAGCATCCCTTGGCAGAAAGGTCTTTCTGTACCCTGAGTTACCAATGTAAAAAATGACCGGTTTGGCTTGATATGTGTTCACTTGACTGCTCACATTTCTTATAGCACTGAGTTGTAAGCCTTGGCCAGAAGCAGGAAAAGGCCAAAAACAAAGGAGAATAGACCTCTCCCAGTTTTGTTTCATTTAAATAAAAAATTCTGTGCTTGATGGTGCCAAAACTAACTCCAATTTAGAACAGAAACCCAAATCCAATTAGACAGATTTTCAATTCAACTTGAATTACATCTATAACCTGGCCTGTTAAAGGACTCAAATTCATTTTCCCCTCCAAACCTACTTGTTGAGGCTTTGGAATCTAGAAAGCCTGAATTCAGGGTCAAATCTTTTACCTTGCCAATAAGAAGGTTCTTTTTTGTCTGTCAAAAAAAGAAGGAAAAAAAAGCCAACATTTGTGAACAGTGCCATGGATTTAATCCACTGAAAACAGAATTGTAAAACTATGATGGACATTAACTTTCCACATCGTGCAACATGTGTGTGAGCATTTCTAGTGATGTTGGGAAAACAGCTAGAAGAGATGCAGTCTGGTACTGCCAAGAGTTTGGGAACTGGTCTGAAATTGTTGGCCAAAGGTTGAGTTCCATCACTCCTGCAAAAGAAGAAAGCCCACCTCCATATTCATTCAGTTTGTTTGTAAAGAACATAAGAATGTTACAAACACCGCATTTGAACTGGCCTTCAGTTGGTAAAGTTCCTGCATGTAGATTTTACCACCTCAAAATAACCTTAGAGTTATGAATGTTCGTACATTCTAAACCACGGATAGGGAACACTTAACCCTACAAAAGTTGGGCTCCAACTTCCATTGCCATGCTGGTGGGAGCTGATGGTAGTCTGGAGTGCAGCAGGTTCCCCATTCCCAATCTAACCTAAATCCATGCTTTAGAAATAGGAGATCCACTTTTTATATTTAGTAATCAGGAACAGACTGCCCAATGCTGCATTCCGTCTACAAGCAGAACCATCAAATGCTTTTTCACCTTCTCTTGGGAACATATTTGAACAGGAAATGGCATCTAATGTTCTCCTGGTACGAAAGCACACAAGGCCAACTGAGGGGGAAATGTCTGAAGGTGAAGACAGGGTATTGTAATAATATTTCTAAAAAATAAAAAGACAACCTCAAAACTCAAAGCCAGCTTTTCCAACTGTTGTGCGGCTCTTTTAATAATAAAATGTTTTATGAGCTCCAAGTTCTGATTCTATTAGAAGCTGGGCAGATAATTCTCCTCTGTGCTTTGCAGGAGATGGAAATGAGTACAATTAAGCATCATCTGTACTGCACATTTAAATCAGTATTGTGCCACTTTAAACAGCCATGGTTTCCCCCAAAGAATCCTTGGAAGTGTGGTTTGTCAAGGGTGCTGAGTTATTAGGAGATCCATTTTTTTCCTTGCCAAGGAACAGTTCCCAGAGTTCCATAGGAAGAGGGATTGACTATTAAACCACTCTATGCATGTTTTATTCAGAAGCAATTCTGGCAGTGTTTGATGTGGCTTACTCCCAGGTAAATGTGCAGAGGACCGCAGCCTTAATTGAGCACATGAATCCCTGGATTGTGCAGTCCGTTTCACTTTTTCATCCCTGATTGAGGTTGACAATTTGTTCCAGTTTAACATCATCTGCTAATTTAATTTACTGGTTAATATTTCTACCAGATCTTGAGTGAATGTGAGGGGGAATTGATTCCAGTACTAGTCCCTGTAGTGGCTTCATGGCAGAACCGAGAGAGAAATCCAGGAAATATATGTTCAGGTTTAATCCATTTTAGCTCCAACTTTTTTGGTGCCGAGTATGTATGTCTGAAATGTCAGTATCCCATCAGTAATGTTATTCTAAACTTTGCTCGGTACCTTTTCAGTTGCATTTCTGGAACATTCTAGAACAATTGACTCTTTGCAATCCCAGGTACTTAAGGAAGAAGGAAAAAATTTGGAGTTTTTCTTATGGACCAGCACAGCTTCCCTTTTATGTGCCTTGAATAATACTGAATCTAGCAATTTGGAGAAGATTCTGCAACCAGAGGAAGATACTTTTCTACAACCTGGAGATGGACTTTTTAGATTTTGAGGGTTACATCCCATCCTTGGCTTAATTGACTCTTTTACACATTATATCATCTAAAATTAGTATCTGACTTTCACTCTATTGCTGGCCTCCACCTATCCACAAACTTCTGTGTTTTGTTTAAGGCAGAGGTGGGGAATCTCAAACCTCTGTTCCAAATGTGGCCCTCAAGGCTTATTTATCTGACCCTTGCAGACCTCCCTAGGTTACACCTCCTCCTCAACCACATACCCTCCTTTCACCCTTCTTGAGTAAGTTGGCTGAGTGGAATATGAACTTGAACTGTGAAAATGACTCCGGCTTGTCTGGCTGGAGGATGGAGAAGGCTGTGTGTGTGTGTGTGTGTGTGTGTGTGTACAATGTTTCTGAAGGGAACATTCAGATTTGTCGTTGCACCCACCACCAGATGTGACCATCAGAAGATTGTCCAGAAGCAAATGAGGCCCTTGATCTGCAAAAAAATGCTCCCCACTCCTGGCTTAAGGCATGGGACAGTTCTGGGTTACAAGCAGGGGTGTAAGGAGTCAGCAATCTCCATCCTGTCCTGTGTTTGTTGCATTCAGCACTGTTTCCATTCCATTGCAATTCACCTTCTGCTAAAGCCTACATTCTTTTGTCTCACTTTCCATTCAGTGCATTTCAATGGAAGTGAAATGTCAAAAACAATGCAGAAAGTGTCATGAATGTTAAACATTTATGGACTAACACACACTCTGTAGAATAAATACTGCTCATGTTTGCTTGTGTGATTTCCACTTCTGACCTCGGGCAAGCTTGGGAACTGTGGCCATTTCCACTCCCATTTCCATTTCTGATGGAGTTCTCCAACATCTCTAGTTCCAAACCAGGCTTTGTATTCCCAGAAATTAGAAGCCATGCTTGCTTTCTTATCCCAGTTCCAAGGTAACTTGTTAACTCTAGCACCTGAGAAAGACTACAGCCTCTATCTCAGGACTGTGTCTCCAAGCTGACCTTATGGCTATGAAGAGTTCTGTGGAATTTGAAAGCTTGACAGGAGTCCATGACATTTTAATTTGTTCTACATAAATGTATTACCCAACTGTGGATTTCAACCAATTTATGGATTGGCACTGCTATCTTTGCTTTTTATGCTACTTGGGAGTAAACCTGATTGAACTCTGCAGTATTCATTTCTAAGTAAACATGTCCAGAATTGAGCTCTTACTCTTTCCTACAAAGTCAATTGGTGTTACTTACAACACAGCCCACTCTGCACTCTGAGTGGGAATTGGGAGGGGGCTGGATCCTGGCCCTATATAAGGGATAGGTGGTAATTACGTAAAGCAGCTATCTACAAAGCCAACATGGCATTTTTGTAAAGCTTAAATATTTACTCCACTTCCATATGCTTCACACTCCAAAAGCATTTCGATTCCAAAACATTTTTCTGATTTGCTCTGAAGTGGGTCTTTAGGTCTCTGCAATTTCAAAAGGGATTGGTTGACTGACAGGTCTCAATCTCGACCCCGCTCTGGTTAGCGAGTAGCAATCAAACGTGCTTGCTGCTCTTGCACGTCTTGGCTTTGATTTGTTTGCCTGAGCACACAACTATTTCTTTCAGTGCAGGGGGAAAAGAAATGTAGAAATTAAAGGCTTGTTGAGTTCCTGAGGCCCAAGCAACAATTATCAAGGTCACGGTGATCTAAAGAGTTGCTTGCAATTAGGGATGGAGGGATCTGTCAATTTTGGGTCTCTCCGTTTCTCATTTTCCCAGCCTTAAATTCAGTCCTCCACATTTCTGCAACAATATCGTTCAAAGTCAAATGGACTTCCTAACAAATTGAGGCTTTTTAAAATCACAGGGATGAGAAATGGAAACGGCTGCTTTAACCTCCCTCTTGGTAGAGAGGACGCCACCCCCTAACCTTAGTAACATGGCTATCTAACTGTGTGGGTTGCAGGAAGAGCCATTTTGAAGGCCAGCGTATTTTAGTACCACGTCTGAGTGTTTAGCGTGTGGAAGAATGTAGCCAGTGGTGGTTTAACACTTCCAAATGGGAGAACTTTGAATCGAGGCTCTGAAAGGTTAATGACAAAGCACACTCCAAAAGCTGACCGGGCTAAATAGAATGGGTCCTTGATATTGATGGTTTAACTAGAAGGGTTAACTAGATGCTTCCTAGTCATCCATTTTCTCTCCTGTGATGCTCCCAAACGAGCAGCATCAGCAGTTTAAAAAATAAGTTGAGGTATACATTGTTAGTCTCTATGTTGCATTTTGAAAATGATACGGATATGTCTGTAGCTAACGGGGGGGGGTGTATATGCTATGCAGATTTTAAGCTCCATGCTTGCTGCCATCAGTGGTAGAACCATCCCACTTGGATAGAAGATACTTGTTTCGCTTTGCTCTTTTCATTAAACAGATGGGATCAGTTCATCCCATTTCTTCACACATTTGCAGACATTGTAAACAAATCATTTCTCATAATTCTACACATTTGTCCACTATACGCATTGCTGCACATACTTTTCACCAATGCACACATTGTAATGCATGTTTTGGTCAGAGATGTGCATCGCAAAATTTGGAGCGCTGGAAATTCCAAAGTGTTTTCGGCTGCCCTGCTGGTTCAGGAACTGCAAATTTGGTTAGGTTCACATTCCACCACCCCACCCAATCCCTAACTGGAACCAAAGTGACCCGACACCAAAGATGAGTAATGACTTGCATATACAGAAAAACAGACACAGGCGTATTGTAAATAGGTTTATTTATACGTAGACAGCATAATATGTACACATGGGAACTGCTATGCTCCAGAAATACTAAGCAGCAACTCCTGTGATATATCAGTCGAGAGCAGTTTGACTATACAACTGTTCCAATACAACAGGTGCTGAGGACAAAAAGTACATTATCTATGAATATCTGCTTAGTGTTATTTACTCTTGAAAAATGTACAAGATGAGAAACGAGAGGACATATATGCAACGCTAAACTCCCCCGAGTTCCTTTCCTTATATAAATATGCACAAGTCCGTCATCACCCAGCGATGATTTGCAGCCCGAAGCTCCTGCTGCAACATTCCATGCCAAGACGCTGGCTGCCTCCATCTTGCAGGCACCGACTGAAGTCAAAACAGAAAACGAAACAAAAAGAAGAGCTTTTTGGATACCCACACTTACTGATTCAACTCAGTGCGCTTGTTCTGTCCCTGGAGTCTCCAGGGTTTTTTTTGGGGGGGGTAAACCAACGACGACGGCAATAACGACAACGACAAAAGTATAAATAACACACATACAAACAAGCTTGTGGACATATCCTCTCTCTTTTTTTCCCTCCACAAGTTATTTGCAAACCAATACTGTCAAAGCAGCAGCTGAATTGCAGTGCATCAGTGTGCAGGAGCATTTAGCAGCTTCTGTGCATTTTGCAAAAAAATAAAAATAAAAGAACAACAGAAACACATGACCAAAGTCTCTATTGGCCGGCTCGGTCTGTAGCTAAGAAGAGGCTGTGCTGCTTCTGTGCTCGCTCCATTAAATTCTTTTTCTTCTTCTTCTTGTCTTTTATCTTCGGTGTCCTCTTTCCTATAAGAAAGAGCACACACACATCGTAAGCCAACTGTGAGCAATTAGAAAAAGACATACCTTTTTGAGAGACTGGGAGAAGAGAGAGAATGACTACAAAAAAGTTTGTATCGGGCAGCTGGAGCCCGTGCCCAAAAGAAAAGAGACAATGCCAGCGACAATGGACTCCTCGCAGCAACTGATCCTCATCCATAGCTGCTATAATGAATGGAGTTGGGGCATCACGTGGCAATCCTCTACACTCCCTCCGATGGGCACCAGGAATGTGGAGAGGGAGGAGGATGAATAAGGTCATGGTCAAGTTCCATGCAGCGCTTTTAAAATGTTGGGAAGCCACATGAACACCAGTCACCGCAGGGAGGTCATCTTTAGCAGCTTTCAAGTGTGCTACAACTAGGAATGGGCACATCTGTCCGTTTTTGTTCCACCAGTTTCTCATTCTTCCCATCTTAAATTAAGTTTTCCACATTTCTACAACCATTTGCATTTTAAAAAACCTCATCAGCATTTTAGTACCCATTTCTCCTTAAAAATACATTGTTGTCTTGATTGATGTATATACATTTATGCAAGCAATTTCCCTTAATATAATGCCTTTTTGTGGCAGTGTTCCATGGACTTGTCCCATTAACACGAAGATTTCCACTTGCATAATGGGACTTTCCCTCCTCCTCCTCTTGCGCATCCACTGTACCCTCCCTAAATCTGCTCTAGAGGGTTGGGGGAACCCCTAGAAAATATATATATATATGGGGGTGCATAGGAGAAGGAGGAAGAGAGAGAGAGAGGAAAACCCCAGTGTACTAGTAGCAGTCCTTGCACTGATAGGACCCTGCACTAAATACAACCCACTGTTTGGTTGGACAACTGCATTGCAACATTCAGCAAAAGTGCAATTTCCAAAGGATGGCTGTGTTTTGGGTCATGCGTTGCTTCGAGAAGTGTGCATTTGTTAGCATCTCAATAAAATGCAAACAAGGCCCCCACCATTCCTAGCTCCAGCCCTGAATGGTATTACTGGTTTGGGTGGGAACGGGGCCAGATGATGCAGCACAACAATGACTGCTCTTCCCAGGAGTGCCAACTTGAATAAAATATGGGGGGGCAAGGTAATCCCCACCCCACATTGATTATGCCAGGCAGGGCTTACATGCCCACCCCCATTATTTTTTTTCAAGTTGCTACCTCGCCTTGGATCTTCAGATAGGGCTGGGAGAGCCCCCTGTCTCAAAACCCTGTAGTGCTTCTGTAATTTGGTGTAGACAGTACTAGATATGACCAATCGTCCGACTTGGCATCTTCCTTTTATGGGAAGGGCCATAGTTCAGTGGAACAGCATCACCTTTCCACAACCCAGGTTCAATCTCTAGGTAAGGTAGAGATAGCCTCCCATCTGAAGACCCTGCAGACCTGCTGTCATTCCAAAGCTGAGCTCAGATGGACCAACAGGCTGACCCAATATAAGACAGCTTCTTCTGTTTAAAAATGCATCAAGCAGAATTTTATGGAGTAAAGAACAAACTCCGCTTTTTCCAAGGCAGTCCCTTGAACTAATTAAGCCAGCAGTTCAGAGCACAGCCCTCCATTTTTTCCAAGGGGAAGCAGTCTAATGTCATTTGTTCCTCCTCTGAGTGAGAACTGGATCAAATTGCCAGCATGCTTTTGAAAATACGTCATGTCCCCCGTGAAAGGGCAATGAAACGCAGTAGACTTAAGAGACTCTAGATCACAGGCTATCCCAGCAACCCACAGCAAACACTATTCTGGTGGTGTTTCCCTATTCCAAATGCACCCTCAGCAAAGGCATATTTGAAGATGCTAAGACTGTCCAAGCTTTGAGGGCCTGGGATGAAAGGGGCCTCCTTTTTGCAGTTTGGCACAGGGATGTTGTTAGAACTCAGCTTAAGCAGAACGGCATAAAAGGACAATGAAAGGGGAGGGAGGAGGAGAAATAAGCAAATTCAGGTTTCATGCTGCTCCGTAACAGTCACACAATTGGGGGCAGAGTCATACAAACTCCTTTACACACTGAAAGAATTTGTAGAAGACGCTGCTGGACCATGTGGCTGAAGCCCTTTAAAGCCCACATTCACACATTTAAAGTGGTATTATACCACTTTATTCTCGCAAATAATTTTGGGGACTGTGGTTTGTTAAGGGTGCAAGGAAGGTGGAAAAATAATAGATTGCAGCAATTCAGAGAGTGGATGGATGCACCAGAGCAAAAGGCTGGTGCATATATTTTATAATGTTGTTGGACAAAGCATCTCACACTTACATAACAATTCTTTATTATAGTATAATTCAGTACCATGCATGGGCAAGGCCTTCATCTGCTTGGCAACAGGAGTCACCTGTAGTTTCTTTAGGTTAGAATATGCACCCTTCAGCCACAGGAGGGCACTAGATATTCACATTTAAAATCCGGAGTGGTAGAATTAATTTATTGCTCTCTTATTTTGTTGTGGTGGTATTAGTTGAAATGATTTGGATCCCACGTAAAGTGCTGTATCCAACTAAGTTTGACTCAGAGATGGCCCAGTGAAATTAGTGCCCATTAATTTCAGTTGATCTGCAGCATTGCTAACACTGGGTAATACCCACAATTTTGGAAGGTGCCACACAAGCTATTTTTCCTACTAGATTTTAAAAGAAAAACATGTCAAGGGCATGATCCAGCCAAGCCTATTCTGTTGGCAGGAAAGGGAGCTGAAGTGCATCCTTAGCTCTCCCACAGAAAATTAAGAAAATGTGGCTACGCCTCATTAAGGCTCTGTCGGACCCCATTTCCCTTCCTAAAAACCCTTCCTAAACACTCCCATCCTTCATGCTAGGGCTACAATTCCAAGTTTCCTTGTGGAAACTTGTTCACCTTTGATCCTTTTCCATCCTCCCCATTTCTACTTCTCTTTTCTACAAAAGGTAACTAAACCGCCATCTCAGTTACAGATGCAGAAAGATCTCAAGTTGTTTATTGATTTGCTTGTTTGACATTCTCGGACTCCCAAACTGGCTTCCATATAGCAGTCCAAACAATATCTATGAAACACAGGGTATAATGTGAAACATCAGCAGTAAAAGAGCAGGCGAAATAATAAAGCAGTGGAAGCCGGGGCTGAGGCTGATGATAATCTAGACATGGCCTCTGAAACCTCGAGGGATGAGAATAGTATTTCCAATAGAATGGAATCCCATCAATATTGGGACGTTCAATGCCTCTAAAGCAGGTATGCAGTCCTCTATATGTTTCTGAATGACACCCCAATATTTTGGGTCAGGCTTGCTGGGGCTGATGGGAGTTGTAGTTCAGCAACATCCAGAGAGTCAATGTTTCCCCCAATTTTATCTGGACATTGAGCAGAAAACTGGGAGGTGGGCTTATTTTTCAAATGTCAGATTGGCTTAGAAAATCGATGGAGCTATTCTAATTTATTTTGTGAATAACTTGGATCATTTCTCAATCAGCCCAACCTAAGAAGGGTCGAGAGTGCTCATCCAGCTGTACCCGCAATCCGCCTCTGGTATCTGGCTCTAAGCAATGCATCTTGCCCCTCTAGTTTTGCACAACCAGAAGCACAAGTGACTGTCATGTGAATGTGCCCCAAGTGGAATGCCTCCTTTGCAAAACTGTGCTGCAAAAGTTGAAATAGTCTCCCTGTGGTGAGTGATCCCTACCCCAGCTGTAAACATAGGATGTCTGTCATCATGTCAAGAATCGCCATGTCCCTGCAAGACATTACCTGCCATTGCTGGGAAGACTCTTAAAAGAATGATGGTGATCTACATAGCAAATCCTTCAGCTGGGAACCACTCACTGTAGAGAGGGTTGGTCCTGCAGCTCACTCCTGGTGAGCATCTTGTATGCATTGACCTTAGTTAAAGACTGGTTAGAAACCGAAGGATTGAAAAATCCATGGCGCTGAGCTAATGGCATCTCTGTCATTGTTAATTACATACAGTGGTACCTCGCAAGACGAATGCCTCGGAAGACGAAAAACTTCGTAAGACGAAAGAGTTTTTCGTTTTTTGAGTTGCTTTGCAAGACGATTTTCCCTATGGGCTTGCTTTGCAAGACGTCTTGCGAGTTTGTTTCCTTTTTTCTTAAAACCACTTGAAGAGGTGCAGTTGCGACTGACCGTGCTTCGCAAGACGAAAAACCGCGCAAGACGAAAAGACTCGCGGAACGAATTAATTTCGTCTTGCGAGGCACCACTGTATTTACCCTGCTGGTTGGTCCCTAGAGCACACACAGAGTGGCACACCACAAAATACAGAGAATTGCAATACCAAAACCACAGCGAACAAGAAACCATCAGAATAGACTTCGGAATTACAAATTAAAAACAGACAACGGATGGAACCCAAATTAGCAAGCCTCACGCCTAGGGGACGGGGGAGAATTTCGGTTTGGTTTGCATTTCCCATTCAGAACATGCAAAGTGAAATTGGCAGTTCTCCAAATTTTGCAATGCAGTTCTCCGACGAGTCAAGATTGCTCAGAAAGGTGTGCATATTAGGACAAAGGGACACGTAAAACGCTGGTGAACTTTTGAGAGGATTTCTCTTTTTTTGTGGGGAAACTGATGTGGAGAACTGAAGTCAATATGGGGAAAATGAGAAACTGACTTGCTCATCCCTATCTTCACCCACGTTCAAAATATATGGAGTCCTGGAACTTGATTGGCCTCCTTGAAGATGAGTTTCCATAGGACAGGAGTCCCAGAAAGAAAGCCCTGTTACTAGAAGAAGCCAATGTAATATATGAAGGGAGTTGCATCAGAACAGGGACTCTCCAGATCTTAGGCTATGGAAGCCAATGCAATGGGCTATGCAGCTTGAGAGCAGGTTCACCTAGGTCCTTGATATTTCCAAAAGGGCAAAACCTGCTCTCCACACTCGACATTCCCACATTTATTCAGTTACTGAACTTCAAAATCATTGCCTTCAAATTCCTGTTACTCCCACCAAGAGCATCCACACACAACTCCTTAAGTGCAATTATACTACAAAGCCATTCGGTGCTTCAATGGAGATCAATAAAGTAAAGGATGGAGATGAAAGAGCTGCCACACCATGAAAGGGTTTATTAGCCTACTTTGGGTCATTACCTCTAGGAAACTACCAAGGTGGATAAGTGGGCTGTTCAAACACAAAACAATGACCACCAGGGTGCTTTGTGATTAACAAGCAGAGCTTCGGGGTGCTTCTTTGAAAGCAAAGTAACTACTACTTAACAGCTGTGAAAATGTTCGGTGCTCGCAGCGGACCACTAAATTAAAAGCAACTTGCAGCTGATGGTTAGGGATCAGTTAAACAGGTCTTTAGACAAAACATCAGGAGAGCACGGAAAAATGCACCACGTCTTGCATTCTGGCTTAGATTTCGCCCTGCTTAACGTTTCAAAAGCAGATACTTTGCCTCCCTGTGCTCTCACCAGGCTCTGCTTGGCATACCTTCTCTCTCTCTCTCTCTCTCTCTCTCTCTCTCTCTCTCTCCCAATGCCGCAAAGAAGGGGGGGGCAATCCCGTGATTGTGGCGCCGGTAAAATTTAATTTCCACAATGCAAATCAGATTATGCTCCATTAAGGGCCTTTTCTACGAAACGTCAAAATGTTGGGAATGTATTTGCTCGTAGCCAGTTTTTCATTTGTAGAGTGCTACTCGTTAGAGAGGTGTGCGATAAATAAATAAGATGATGGACACACACAAAAACCCCTTCCTCCTGCAAAAGGGCAGAAAAACAATACTATACTTGTAGTCAGGGACTTTTTTCCAGCCGTAACTCAGCGGAACTAAGTTCTGGCACCTCTCAGGTGGGCGCCATTGCCATTATAAGAGAACAAGGGAGGCGTTCATGGTGAGTTCCAGCACCTCTTTTTCTAGAAAAATAGCACTGCTTTATCATGTACAGTGGTACCTCGGGTTACATACACTTCAGGTTACAGACTCCGTAACCCAGAAATAGTACCTCAGGTTAAGAACTTTGCTTCAGGATGAGAACAGAAATTGTGCTCCGGCGGCATGGCGGCAGTAGGAGGCCCCATTAGCTAAAGTGGTGCTTCAGGTTAAGAACAGTTTCAGGTGAAGAACAGACCTCCGGAACGAATTAAGTACTTAACCCGAGGTACCACTGTATATAGAGCAACTGACACATTCTGCACCCTTGTAGTGCTTCAGAACACTTTAATTCAGTGCTGTCCACTCTGCAAGCAGACAACTCTTCAAGGTCTCAGGCAAAGGTCTGTCCCAGCCCTAAGATGGGGAACCCCGTGTTCCTCCTAATGTCATTGGACTACAACTCCCTTTCAGTGAGTCCAAAGATCCCTTAAAGCAGGCCTGGACAGTCTGTTGGACATCCACATGTTGTTGGAACTCACCAGTTCCCCATCGCCCTTGGCCACTGGTCATGCTGACCGGCTGATGAGAGCTGGAGTCCAACTACCTTCAAAGGGATGCCGGCCACCCGCCATTTAAATACAGGTACCTGCCATACACAAACCACTAAGCTATAGCTCCTGTCCAAATGTACACTTATACCAAAAGAGACCCATTTCAAGTCTTGCACGCTCAACAATCGCTAGCTAGAAGCTGTCATGCAACTTACAATGCAAACAGGAAAAAGAAGATCATTTGTACCGCCAGCAGCTATTTGTATTAGTATTTGTTTAACTTAGAAGTCTATCTTTATTCCATATGCCCTGAGCCTAGAGCTTTGCTGTACTTCTGGCCCGGAGTCTGCAGCTATGTCTGGCGCAGAGACACCGCCTGGGGAGGTTCACGTCATGTTTGGATGGGTCAACATGAAGATATTCATCATTGCTTCAGAGCTACTAAACCAGTCGTGCTCACAGATTTTTCCATAAAATATAAACCTCCAACTTGATGATAATTGTGCAGACATGGATGTCCACAATCACGGGTGAAGTTTACTAAGCTTTGCTGCTGTGCCATTTTAAATTCATTCTAGTTTCTGTGGAACTGAAATACTCTCATAAAAACCCAGGTTGGTACAATTCAGGAAAGCAAATCATTTACTATCAGTTTTTCCTAGGAAAGAACATTATTTCCAGACTTTAATGTCCAGCAAACTATGGTTTGCACTAGATAATGGAAGAAGAGTACCTAACAAGCTCATCACTTGCTTGTTCTCAAAATCACCACCACCACCATAGTTCATCCAGCAACGATACTTAAATCTGAACCAGGTCACTGGGACTTTGCAATATGCAGCCTTGGTTTGTAGGGAGTGCTTAAACCAGCCTTCCCTAAGCAGATGTCTTCAAGGTGTTTTGGACTGCAACTCCCATCATCCCTGACCAGTTGCCATGATGTTTGGGGTTGATGTGAGTTGTATTTCAGAACATCTGGAGAGTACCACATTGGGGAAGGCTGGGCTTAAACCAGAGTTTCCTGGTCTGGACATCATTGAGAAACTGTGGTTTAACAAACCAGAAAGTCTTCTCTGCATGAGCACCTGTTCTATCAAATCACTGCTGAACTGAGACATCTGAACTGAGCGTGTATCAGTGTCTTAAAAAAATACTGAAGAAAGTGCAAGGAAGTTTAACAATTTACTAAAAAGGAAGCTGCTACTCATTGCCAGCCCAAAAGACCACCATTAAAATTGTTTTGTTGTTTTTTTAAAAAAACTGCCTCATATATTGTAAAACCTGAAGCGAAATACATATTTTTGCTTTCAGTTAAGCCTAGGCGCATCTAACTTAGTCTGGAATCAATGTCTCCTTCAATCTGTGCTTTAAAGACAGAAAGAAAGAAGAGAGAAAGATTACCCAAGTAATGTTATAGTTGGCATAGCTATTTTTATTCGTACAGATAAAGAAAGGTTTGATTTATTCAAATTGTAATGTATACTCAGATATTTCTGTCTTCTGGCGAAAGATTTAGCACACGTATTAATGTCTCTGCTTTAGTCTCCAAGAAGCAGCCTGTTTCCTCATCATCTGTGGACTTCAGGGGACCTTGAAAATGAACTTTGCTAGGTTACTGTATTTTTTCACTCTTTTGGATGCTTAGTCGATTCCCAGATTTTATTCTGAACCATGCATCACCCACTGAGACTAGGGATTGCAGGGGATGATTCATTCGGTCAGTACTTTTTTGCAAAACAATATAACTGGTACCTCCTGAACCCATACACGAACTGAGACTCAACTTCCTTCAAAACTCGCCCCTCTCCAGATGCTGTGAGGCAGTCCTGAAACCGAAAAATGCATGCAAAAAAATCTTATTTGGGGGAAAGGTTCACACGAAAACCACACTCACTGCTGAAATCAATGTACAAAATGCACTACATGGGGGGCAATGCTTGCAAAAATGTGTATATGAGGTAAACATGCATATAAATGTGTATATTAGAAGAAATGTGCAGGAATGCACATTTTGTCGGGGGAGGGGAAATCACAGAGAGAAACAGAAATGGGACAAATTGAACTTATGATTGGAAAAGGGAAATGGAAAAAGATGTTGAAATACACATTTAAAAAAAAAACCGAAGCATTTTTACTTGGTATTATAGGAGAGGATATTAATAGGCAAGATGTTAAATTGTTTTTATACACAACAACAGCGGCAAGAGTATTGTTAGCCCAGAAATGGAAACAATAAGAGATGCCGATGAAAGAAGAATGGCAAACAAAATTAATGGACTATGCAGAATTGGACAAAATGACAGGAAGGATTCGAAACCTGCGGGACCAGAGATTTACAGAAGATTGGAACAAATATATGAACTATCTGAGGAGCACTTGTAACCAACAAATTATGCTAGTAGGACTACAAGAAGCTGTGTAAGGAGAAATGTATGAAAGATTGCAAATTAGAGAAAGAAGAGTGATAATAGTTATGAATTAAATGTAATTGAAGAAGTGGGAAATGTATATTTAGATATTAGACTGGAAAATTTTCAGATGAGATTGATGGAAGTCAAAAAAATTGTATGACGTTAAAATATGCTTAATTACCGTTAAATAATGATATGCTGAAAATTAATTTAAAAATTATATTTAAAAAAAGGGAAAGGAGAAATGGATAGAGATGGAGACTGATAGGTTTCTCCATCCCTGAGACTGATGCTGCTGTTGTTTGCACATCACCTGCACTGAGATTCTTCCAAAAGAAGGTGGTCAGAAGAACACCTCAGAAGGTATTCACCTCCAATATTTTCTCAGTGTGAACGAGGAAGTGACCTAGCCAGGCAATGAAGTGGCATTTCTTACCCTTGACTAACACATTCTAGTCAGGCACAACCACTCAAGGGGGACTCTGGTTAGAGCAGGTTCAGGATGAGGCACGAAGCAGGGACTTCACCTGGGCAGCATCCCAAGGGCTAGATAGAGAGGCTTGGGGTGGAGCACATTTGTCCCCTGAAGTTCTTCACCCTGGCCCTGAAACAATCTAGCAACTTGAATCGTTGAGGTGACTGAACTCAATCTTGCAACTTGAATCATTGAGGTGACTGAACTCCAACCCTGTAGTTGGAGAGCCAGCGTGGTGTAGTGGTTAAGAGTGGTGGACTCGTAATCTGGTGAACCGGGTTCGCTTCCCCGCTCCTCCACATGCAGCTGCTGGGTGACCTTGGACCAGCCACACTTCTCTGAAGTCTCTCAGCCTCACTCACCTCACAGAGTGTTTGTTGTGGGGGAGGAAGAGAAAGGAGATTGTTAGCCGCTTTGAGACTCCTTAAGGGGAGTGAAAGGCGGGATATCAAGTCCAAACTCCTCCTCCTCCTCTTAGCACCAGGCCTCAAGGTAAAATAACCATAAGAAGAGACCCACTGGATTAGGCCAGTGGCACATTTAGTCCAGTATCCTCTTGTCACAGTGGCCAACCAGAGGCTTGTGGGAAGCCTACAAGCGCAGCAGCATTTCTGTTCCTTTGGGGGGGGCTTGGCGGAGATCTGAACTGGGGTGCTCTAAGTAAGTGCTCCTCAGTCATGGAAGGAACACGCAGGAAACAGCAGCTATCATGTGGAGTCTTGCCTCACACCTTTCTTTACAGAGAAGAACCAGCAGGCAAATGCCCTGTGGAGATAGCTGGGCAATTCTAAATTGTATTTACACAAGAACGGATCACCTTAATCTACAGGATGATGGAGAGGGGTGATGTAAGATACCTTCATGAATAACGCCATTAAAGGGTTTACTGCTGACAAGATATCTGTAAGCCACAAGCTCATCTGTAAAGTTGTGGTTTTTTAAAAAAAAATGAAAATAAAAACCTGGCCCTGATCTACTTGTATTTCATCCCCCTTGGCCCTAAAATTCCATGTGGCAGTTGCTATTTGTTGCCAGCTTCTTAAAGCGGATCTGTTTTCTCATAAATGCAATGTTTACTTGCTAGGGAACTTAACATCTCATAGGCTAGACAGTGGATCACTCTCAAATTCTCCGCTGATACAATGCTGTGCATGATCCCTGAACGCTAAAGCTAAAATAAAATAGATAAAATAATGAATAAATAAAGGGGGGAGGGGAGTCAGCCGGCAGCTGCTTCCAAACTTGAGCCAAAACCCATCTAGCTGATCCAATCAGAGGAACCACAGGCTGCAAGGATGGCTCCGGCCGAAGCAAAGTAAATTAATCATCTCGCAAGCCACATCTCACAGCCAACAAAAATCACTTTACTTATGAAATATGAAATGAAGATTTGAACTTGGCTCTTGGGAAACATAAGGTTAGCATAACAGCCCACCGCACCAGCAATTCCGGCACAGGACCCAGCAGGAATCTTAAGCATCACTTCAAGAAACATTTCCCTGCCAGCATGTACAATTTCAGTTTCACGACTCAGTTCCTAGAGCTGCACCCAGGTATGTGCCTGTTTAAGCACCGCAGGTGAACCTCATAAGGAAAAAATACCACCACCAACCATAACTTCTTTTTAAAGTTTATTGTTAGAACGATTGCGGTTGGGATTTGGATTTGCAGGTCAATAATGAATTAGTTTTTAACCTACATTGCAGCCTAACCCAAAACATGGAACAAGGTTACAGAAACCTAGCTTTGATTACTAAGGGAAGGGGGACAGACGATATACTTCTAATTTTTCAGATGTTTCCTTTCTTTTTTCACTTTGTCTCAGTATAATCCGTGCACATCCTCCCTCTCAAAATTGCTTATGCAGGTTTTTCTTAATTTCCTTTAAAAAATACTCAGTTTGCTGAACTGGTACAAATTAAGCAGACATCATTTCTTTCTAAAATGCTCCATTTGTTGAACTGGTACAAATTAAGCAAACATCTTTCTTTCTTTCTTTCTTTCTTTCTTTCTTTCTTTCTTTCTTTCTTTCTTTCTTTCTTTCCTTCTTCCTTCCTTCCTTCCTTCCTTCCTTCCTTCCTTCCTTCCTTAAAACAAGATGCCCTGGGAGCTGTTGGCTAGAAGAAAAATTGCCCAGAAACAGCACTGACGCAGGACGAGCTACATCAATCACAGAAAACTTTTTTTTTTTAATCATTTGATTTTTTTGCAGAGAAACCAGAGCAACAGTTTTCGGGATGTAATGTGGAACTGTAGCAACTCCTGACATCCACAGCAGATTGTACAAAGTGCTACAAAAGCAGAAGCATGACCTGAACAGTTTGGCCAATAGAAAGGCTTCAGCGGTCCTTTATGGCCAGGAACTATCACAGATAATGGATGGGGACCTTGTGGTTCCCTGGTGCCATCAGCCCCCAGCCAGAAATTATCAATTATCAGGGGTGTTGAGAGTTCTAGTCCAAGAACATGTTCTGCATCCTTGCTTTAAGTTGTTGGGCTATATTATACCTACAACTGTATCTTCCAAGTCTACATTTCTATGATTATAACCATTTGGTAGACAGGAAAATCAAAGCTTGATTGAAAATGTTCAGTAAGGTGCAGGCGAAGATTCAACCGTACAATTTATTGGGAATGCTGTAGATTAGGGAGAAGAAGAATAGAATTGAAGAATTGGAAGGGTCTTGCTATTGATATCATATGTGGTAAGGTAATAAAAGCTTTATGGGAGATGATATACAGTGGTACCTCGGGTTACATACGCTTCAGGTTACAGACTCCACTAACCCAGAAATAGTACCTCGGGTTAAGAACTTTGCTCCAGTATGAGAACAGAAATCATGCTCCAGCGGTGCAGCGGCAGCGGGAGGCCCCATTAGCTAAAGTGGTGCTTCAGGTTAAGAACAGTTTCAGGTTAAGAACGGACCTCTGGAATGAATTAAGTATGTAACCCGAGGTACCACTGTATAATGAAATGGGGGGGAAATCTTTAAAATAACTTTTGTTAAAAAACCAGAAGCTTTTTTATTATGAATTATTAGGTACCAACATTCCAAAGGAGCAGAAAAGACTTTTTATGTATGTGACAACAGCCACACGGATGCTACTAGCCTAAAGAGGGAAAGAAGAAAGAGTTCTTACCAGAGAGAAATGGCAAACTAAGCTGATGGACTACGTCAAAATGGCAAAGCTGACTGGAAAGCTCAGGAACCAAGTGGACAAAAACATTAAGAAAGAATGGGGAAAAAATTCATGATTTATTTAGGTGACCACTGTAAGCAGATGCAAACATTAGCAGGATTTTAATCCTACTTGTAATGTAACAAATACGATGGATAATATGGATAGATATAAAATATAGATTATGATATAATATGCAGTTGAAAATGTTGACATTAGGGATGGGGGGAAGTCACAAGATTCAGAGAAATCTCTGTATATGGGAATGTATTTGGTTTTGTTATAAATTGATATTTGAAGAATCAAATAAAAAAGATTATTAAAAAGAAGAGTTGGAAGGGTTATCTAGTTCAAGCCCCTGCAATGCAAGAATCCTGACCACAGCTTTCCCTGGGGGGTTCAAACCACCAATCTTCTGGTTGACAGCCAGACACCCTGACCCACTGCTGCCAGCACAACAATCAGAGCTACGGTGAAATACCAAGGGAAATAGAAATATGAAAGACTGATATAAAAGAAGGTCGCATAACTATATATAGCTGTTTCGTCTTGGAAGAAGATCATTAAAAGGATCTCTGGTTATAGCATCAATTGTCTGTATATGTGGAATGCATACATATACAACCGTCCCTTATTTGGCGGGGAA
Source organism: Podarcis raffonei (assembly GCF_027172205.1). Lineage (NCBI taxonomy): Eukaryota > Metazoa > Chordata > Lepidosauria > Squamata > Lacertidae > Podarcis > Podarcis raffonei. The sequence continues at coordinate 20,584,360 of NC_070608.1, read as the reverse complement.
GTCCCTTATCCTAGTGCTGTGTCCCACTGCTGTCCCTTATTGATGATGTCCCTTAAATTTCCTGGGTTTCAAAGGAAGCAGCTCCTCTCCCTCCCTCCCTGCCGGCCAGGGAGGGAGGCTCCAACTGTGTTGCTTGGCTGCGTTGCTCACCCAATAAGGAGTCTAAGAATGACTGGGGGGTGGAGCTTGCATGCCTTGTGCCGATCAAATTGGCCACGTTGCCTGGGGACTCGCCTTTGCTCAGCGCTTCCCAACGGAGAGGTGATGGTGGTTTTCCTTGCTGCATCCCCTTTGCTGGGTTGCTGCGCTGTGGGAACCACCGCTTGAGGCTTCGTTTGGCTGCTAGCTGGGCTTTCTGCCTTTAGCTCAGAGGGGCTCGGAGGTTGAACATACCTGTGCTCTGACAATCCCTTATTTTGGCTGCTGATCCTGTATTTTCGAAGCTGCTGGTCCCTTATTTTCAAATCTTTAAGTTGACAGCTATGGGAATGTATGGATGGATGGTGTGGTCCTACCATTAGACAGAGTGAGGTGGCTGCCTCAGGCGGCAGATGCTGGGGTACAGAGAGCGGCGGTGAGGCATTTGAGAACAGCGCCTTCTCTGTGTTTGACACAGCTTGCAATGCACTACCCAAGCTAGCTGCTGCCCTGAGGGGAAGGGAGGATGCCTTCCCGTTGCCAGGGTTTAAATAAGAGTCATCTGCCAGTCCAGCTGGCTTATGTAGTTATGTGGAATAAAGGGGCCATCTTGTACTCTGGCGGTTCCTCTCTCTTTGGCAAGAGAGGGAAGCTGCTAGCCTCACAATTGGCTGGAGCCTTCCCACATGCAACAGTCCCACCCTAACCCTGACCGCGTAGAAGAAAAAATATGTCAAATGTGATTACACATTTAATGTAACATGTAGCTTGGCCCTAATGGTGCTAGCTCTAGCCAGAGTAGATCCAGAACTGACCTAGATTGCAATGGGTCTACTCTGAGTAGGCCTATCATTGCATACAACCCAATACCATTTAAAGTAATTTGATTGTGTGGTATTCAACTACGTTTTCTTCAGAAAAGACGTCTGGAAATTAATGGGCCTTAGTCATGGGCATTCATCTCAATGCATCTGAGTAAGTTAAATACCACCCACTGTATTAAATGTAAAATGAAACTTAATTTAATTTTTAAAATGTCATGGAAGTGTACATTAGGGTTGGCTGAATCTATGTATTTGTGGTGTACGTCCATTTAATTTTAAGTCATTTGGGTTGTTTTTTTAAAAAACTGTAGAACATTTTGGTTTTGAATATATATTTCATCATGACAGACTTAATATAATAACTATTTTTATCTCAACGTGCATTTCTAAATTATTTTATCTTAAAATATTCATTTTAAAGTATTTTTTGAGAAGAGAACTATTTTACAAAATCCAGTTTCTGGTTGTTTTTTCTAATGAAAACCCAGTATGTTTGAGGAGTCCAGGATTCCCAAGTACCTCCCTCCCCTTACACTTACGGTCCTGCAAACATCATTGGAAGCAAATATTTCAATGGGGGAAGTTTCCAAAGGACAAAGCACTAGCAATTATCTCTGGAAACTTGGCTTGAACCCCGCCCAGAAAAGTAAAGGTCCACTTTAATGAAACTAGGAAGGTCCTGAATGGTCCTGAACAGCTGCAACAATTCAAACATGCCATACAACAGTAGCTCTTTCTTAGATCGCACTCATTTCTGAAACAGGCCATGCTAGGTTCATGCAGGAGCTTAGAAATTAGGTTAAAAACCCTCAGCAGTTCAAGAAACCATGCAAGTCAGCAAATGCCTTTCGAAGTCATTTTCACTTAAAAAATGTCTGCAGTAGAGATGCATAAGCCAAATGTGTTGGGGACTATAAAAATCAAAAGCCGATACGAACCTTGGCTCACGAAACAAAGAAACATCTCCAAATTTCAGAATTATGTCCATAATTAAATACTCAATTTCCTGCTGTTTTCCTCCCCTTTAAAAAACAAATCTAGGCGGTTATAAACACAGAACGATGCTTCAAGGAGGAGCGAACCAGATCTAATTATTATTCCCTGCTTTTATTTTCCAGTGAAAGTCCTGGCATGAAAGCACAGCAAAAAGTCCAAGCGAGGCAGGATACCGCTTGGAGTTATAGCTTACATTTAAAAAAAGAAGAAGAAAAAAAGACCTCAGTAAGGTCATTGCTAGCTCCTATTTTTAAAAGGGAAGTATGATTGTTAGGGGAAAATTTGATTATAAAACTCGCCTGGTATTAGCTTCGTCCAAACTAAGCATAAACAAACTCTTTTTTTAAAGAAAAAAATTAGTTACTGAACCATGCAACCACCAGCAGTAAATGTTATCACTTCATTTTCTGCAAAATAGCTCAAAAACCTTAAACCTCCCCTTGCTTAACCCATCCAGCTATTCTCTCAAACAATTATGTGAGCTGTTTGCATTCCCAAAAGGGAGAATTTGGTGGCTGGATGGCCCACGTGACCTGTCAAGAGCCCTGTTGAGCAAAAAATGCTGGAAGGTGAAGCTTGCGGCAACAGCTTAGTAAATTGCAATGCTGGGCTTGCATGGAATTTGCCTCTTTTGCTTTCAGCGCTGCCATCTTAAACACACAACGGATGGTGTCCCTTTGAGCCTAGTGGGACTTACTTCTGAGTAAACATGCACATAGTTTACTAGTGAGTTTTGTAATAGGCCTTCTCAGCTGATGGACCAAGCAAGCCAAATGCAACCCAGCAGTGATTCCACAACTGGGCCAAAGCTCAATGGCACAGTGTATGGTGGCTTTTTTGTGCAAATAGGCCCAGGTTCAATGTCAGGCATCTGCAGAAATGGCTGGGAAAGACCTCTCTGAGGAGCCCCAGAAGAAAGCTCCCAGTCTGTGTAGAGTGGGCAATATGGAGCTAAGTGGGCCACAGTGGACTCATAGGATTGTAGAGTTGGAAGGGACCCTCAAGACAACCTAACCCAATGCCCTGCAATGCAGAAATCTCAACTGAAACATCCATGACAGACAGCCATCCAACCTCTGTTTAAAAATCTCCCATGAAGGAGAGCCCACCACCTCCTGAGGGAGTCTGTTTCACTGTCAAACAGCTCTTTCCACCAGAAAAATCTTCCTGATGTTTAGTTGGAATCTGCTTTTTTGTAACTTGAAGCTGTTGGTTTGGTTCCTACCCTCCAGAGCAGGAGAAAACAAATTTGCTCTATCTTCCATGTGAGAGCCCTTTAGATATTTGAAGATGGCTATCATATCTCCTCTTTGGCGCTCCTTTTCCAGGCTAAACATACCCAGCTGCCTCAACTGTCCCTAACAGTTACCTCATCCAACCCACATTTTACCAGATTCTCAACAAGAATATCATGGGGCACTTTGTCCAAACATTGTCCTTTCTCCTTTCCTTCTGGAACCCTCAGAACTGTTTCTGAGGATACTGAGGAGGGTGCTATAAATTGGCATGGCATGTAAATTGGATGAGAAGTTACTCAATTATTACTTGTTGCTGTTGTTTAGTCGTTTAGTCGTGTCCGACTCTTCGTGACCCCATGGACCAGAGAACGCCAGGCACCTCTGTCCTCCACTGCCTCCCACAGTTTGGTCAAACTCATGCTGGTAACCTCGAAAACACTATCCAACCATCTCGTCCTCTGTCGCCCCCTTCTCCTTGTGCCCTCCATCTTTCCCAACATCAGGGTCTTCTCCAGGGAGTCTTCTCTTCTCATGAGGTGGCCAAAGTACTGGAGCCTCAGCTTCAGGATCTGTCCTTCCAGTGAGCACTCAGGGCTGATTTCCTTCAGAATGGATAGGTTTGATCTTCTTGCAGCCCATGGGACTCTCAAGAGTCTCCTCCAGCACCATAATTCAAAAGCATCAATTCTTTGGCGATCAGCCTTCTTTATGGTCCAGCTCTCACTTCCATACAATTATTACTAGTCATGCTTAATCCCCATTAGGGTGTGACTGAGGCCTCCTTTAGGGGGTACATTTGTTTTTGTACTCCTGCAAACCCTGGAACTCCCAATGCCTGTTACAGTGGTACCTCAGGTTACATACGCTTCAGGTTACATACGCTTCAGGTTACAGACTCCCCTAACCCAGAAATAATGCTTCAGGTTAAGAAGTTTGCTTCAGGATGAGAACAGAAATTGTGCGGCGGCGCAGCAGCAGGCCCCATTAGCTAAAGTGGTCTTCAGGTTAAGAACAGTTTCAGATTAAGAACGGACCTCTGGAACGAATTAAGTACTTAACCCGAGGTACCACTGTACTACCTTGTGTGTGGATGGTGTTGTGTTGGTTACATAAAATAGGCCATGGGAAAACATTACTAACAACAGCCTCCTGATCACTTGTCCTTAGCCTTCATTAAGGGTTTTCTTCTCCAGAATTTCCTTCAGATTTGTTTTTCCTCTGTGGATCTCATCGTTTATCCGGGTTGGTTGCATACGTGGAATATGCTGCAAAAATATTAGCATTTGGAAGGAAAAATGAAAACCAGAATCACCATACATAGATTCGGTGTGTACAGACAATAGCTTTCCGTTGCTTCCTCCCCACTGATATTTCAGTTGTTTTTTAATAATAAATCACATCTATAACATTTGTTTTAATAATATGGTGAGACAATAAATTAGAAGCAGTACAGGTCATTCGATAAGACACCCTCCCTTTCACACTCACAAAAAAGGGGGGAAAGTAAGTAGGAGTAAGAGAAGCAAGTGAATGAGAACAAAACATGAAGAAGAAAAAATGGGGGAAATCCACACAAATGCCATGTACACACCATTTGACCTGGAAAGCTGTCTGCAGACAGACGCCAGCTCCCTCGGCCTGAAGCAAGATGAGCGCCGCACCCCATAGTCAAATTCGACTGGACTTAACCATCCAGGGTCCTTTAGCTTTACCTAACACACCATACATTTAAAGCACATGTTGTTCCCCAAAGAATCTTGGGGACCATAGTTTATTAAATATGTGTTGGGAATTGTAGCTATGTGAGGGGTAAGCTACAGTTCCCGGGATTCTTGGTGGGGGTGCACTTTAAATGCATAGTATGTACGCAGCCAATGCAAGTCATGCACCCATCGAAATTGATAGGACGTAACACATGAGGCACAACTAATTATTCCCGCTAATTTCAACAGGGCTCAGAAGTGTGACAGGTTAGTTAGGATCCAACACATGGGATATATTCCCCAGGATTAAAGTATTAAAACTAAGATTCAGCGAAGATGATAAAGTGAGATTAGTTTCAGTTGCCACATCCTGTCAAAGCTGCACAGCTTTAGGGCATGCGCAAAACACGTGACACAAACTGCCATTAAATTCACAGCAATGCCAAGCGGCAGGCGATATTGCAGAACTGTCATTGTACCTGGTAATCACATTTATTCTGGGGGCCCTGCCAGCCAAATGGGGCGGCTTCTTTGCCCTTCCACAGTGGCTTAAGTTATACCCTCTGGAAACGCTCAAAAAAACACACCCTAAATATGTTTGCGACAGCTGACAGTCCCTACTTTATGGTGTCAATGTGAGGACTAAAGTGTGGGCATGCACAGGCATTAGTGACATTTTTGCAGTACTAAATGATTCTTTAGGTGCAGAATTAATACTCAACCCATGGTGTAAGTTTTCTTTTTCTTTCTTTCTTTCTTTCTTTTTTTCTTCCTTCCTTCCTTTCTTCCTTCCTTCTCTTCCCTCTCACATACACAGCTACAACTCCTCTGCCTTCTATTCTGCAGTGTCTGCATCCTTGGATAATGTCTCTATTCCATCAGGTTTCCACTTCTCCCCTCTCCCCATATTTACTCTTTCTGCTTACAACCAAGCACACCTCCCCTATCTTGGCTCAGAGGCTTCTAGGATTAGCAAAGGGGAAAAAAGTCACCCTATTTTTATTTATTTATTAAAACTGCATGCTGCTCTTCATTCGTAGACCTCAGGGCGGATCACAACATAAAGACACAAAGCAAAAACACAAAATACATACTCAAAAGAAGAATAGGAACAAAGGAAACCAAGAACCCTCCAAAACATGTAAAAGCCTATAGGATGTTAGTCAGCCAGTGGCCTGATTGAAGAGTAACATTTTTGCCTGGTGCCTAAAGGTATATAATGAAGGTGCCAGCCTAATCTCCCTGGGGAGAGCATTCTACAAACAGGGAGCTGCTGCAGAAACGGCCCATTCTTGTGTTGCCACCCTGTGGATCTCTCATGGAGGAGGCACATAAAGAAGGGTCTCAGGTGGTGATCACAGGGTCCATGTATGTTCATATGGAGAGAGACAGTCCTTGAGGTATCACGGTCCTTGCCAAACTTACAGATGCCACTTCTTTTGCCCACACACTTGCCCTTTCCCCATAGCTGCCTACCCAATCAGAGCTCAGAGAAGTTACCACTGTTGAACGCCTGACCGTTAGTTCCCACTGAGGAAGCATCAATCAGTCATTTGGGGCTTCTAACCTATAACCTAAGAAAGGAATATTCAGTCAGAAGCCATCATGAAATATCTATGTATGTATAGTGTTGATCTCCAAAGTGACCCAACTTACAACTCAGCCAAAAAGTAGAGAAAGTCCTTACTTGGATGCTAGAGCTTGAGGGGAAACAGTTGAAAGGGAATGGAATTTGTTCGGCTTCCTACCGACGTGATTGCTCAGCCACACGATATCAGATTGTCGATACCTTATTCCAGTGGGCTTCCGGTTAAAGCCCCAAGGCTTCCCTTCCGTGAGTTCTCGGCAATGTTTTTCCTATTAGTCCTTCCCACCACTAGACTTTCTCTGGGCCTCAAACCCTGCTTCAATCATCATTTTTAGCTGTTTAGGCCAGTAAAAATGCTTTGATACCTGATGTGCAGCGCTGCCTTGTATATCTTTCCTAGGAAGCTCATACCATTTGGCCCGAAAGCCTCTCCGCAGGCAGTGCTGATCAAAGACACCATCGCTCCTTCTTCTGCTGTAACCAAACCCCGCGAGTTTGATCCATCTAACAGCCCTATCAACATGACAGGCCTCTGTCTAATGTTAGCCTAAGGGCTTGCCTCTTCCATACCCAATCCAACTTATTAAATTCGCTCCCTTCTTCCTACGGTTTTGAAATGCGTTCAGCTTGACCGAAAGGAGGAGGAGGAGGAGGAGGAGAAAAAGGACGGCATTTATCAGCAGCAGATGGCAAAACTGTATATATGCCAAGAACGGGCAGCAAGCTGTGTGCTTCCTCCATAATCGTGTTGCGTTCGTCCCAACTAAGAAAGGAAGAGGCAAGAATGAGAGAGCAGGTGGTGCTCACCGACACGGCATTGCTCAGGCTGCCCCATTAACGACAGTCACATTATTATTATTTATTAAATTTGTATTCCCCCCCCCATACCTGCATGTCTCATGACTTCTCTTTCGATGATGGGACTCAACACTTAGTTTCCTGGTGCAAGATCCAGATCCACTTAGTTCCAGCAAGGTTGGTCTCCTTGTACCTTAAGACACTGTCGGCACAGCTGGAGGCAGACACCCTCTGCGGATGCCACTATTCACGTTACAGCTTTGTTCCACACACCCAGAGCTAGACTGGAGCCATTGTGTTTTGACAATACTAACATTTATCTCAAGGTTTCCCAGACTTGGGTCTCCAGCTGCTGGCGGTGCTTTTTAAATAGCTAAATAAGTATCTGCTGCTGTTTTTTGCTTTTATGGTGCTGAGCTTCACTGAATTGGTTTGATATCATTGTGTGTGATCTTAGATTCAGAGGAAGAGTTAAAATTTTTTTTTTAAAAAATGCAAAGACATATTTCTGCTCCAGGTGAGATTTAAGCAAAGTCTTAGTGCTGAACAAACGAGCCTTGATTGTAGAATCATTGAACTGTAAAGCACCCAAGTCACACTCGTCAGAGTTCACTGGCAGGCATTATTAATTAATTAAATTTATATTCTTCCCTTACTTTTGAAAAACAAAAGCATCACAATGGGCAAGCGTTCAAGAGAAAAGTGTCAATCAGCACTTCTCCCTTCCCCCGATATCCTGTACTGAACAATGTTACTAACGCTGTAAAAAGCAAATACTTTCCTAGTCTTTTTGCTATATTCTTCCCCCCCCCCTTTTTTTCCTTTTAAAGTTGCCCATCATTTGGATGAACTGTGGTTGCTTTTTTTGTTTTGTTTTCAGGGATGATGTCAATCACAAATGTGGTCAGACAGCAATCCATCTGCATGGAAATATTAACTGCCGCGAATCTATTTGCCAAAATTCCTCCAACATGGGTGTCTGGAAGCCCATGCCCCTTGCTTGAACTTCTTCAAACAAAGTTCACAATAAATCTGACACCCCATAAAGCAACTGCTTCCATTAGCACCCTACGGTTGCTCTGGCCAAAACCCTGCAACTAGATACCTCCACACTTGTCTGCTGCCCAGCCGAGTCTGACTCCATATGAGGTGCTCAGAAATTCCATCTTATACACACATCGCTCAATAAGTCACACTAAGTTATCAAGAAAACAGCATATTGCTTCTTCCCCCAAGTTATTTTGCTTGGAATACAGCTGAGGCCTGAATTATCAGAAACAACAAAATTCAGGCACTTAAAAAAAAAAAAAAGTTTACAAGTGGGAAGAACTTTCTGAAATTCCAGTAAATCAGTGAAATACCATGTCACTGTCATTTCAAACGACATCTAGCCAATGTAAAAGAATAAACAAAACTTGCTAGGTCGCATGCCATATACTCTACTCGAAAAAACATACACACATCAGAAATTTGCACAAATCCAGAACCCAAAAGAGTTAAATAGCCTAATTTAAAATATGCACATTTTGCTCATTTGCATATACTCACTATTTTCAGTTGTTTTAAAATGTTTTTAATATTGTGTTTTAACTGCCCTGAGACCTTAGAGTGAGGGATAGGTAATGATAACAATAATAATACATTATTCCGCTTCTGTCAGTGATGAAGGAGGACAATAAGCCACACATTGGAAAGAAGCCACATTTCCTAACTCCTGAAAATAAGGCTTAATTAGGCATCACCCAATACCTTTAAAGCCTATAGGCTGCATTCATGAGAACTAGAATTTCATATTATTAAAACTAAAAAATAATAATGAGAACGTATTTGCAGGACAACGAATTCAGTGGTTTTTGCACACAGACTGCTATTAAACTAAAGCTGTTATAAGGACCCACTTCATTATTCTCTGATGATTATTTATTTCCTTCTCTAGCATAAAATATGCCTACACTGGCAGTTGTGGGATGCTTGTGTGGCTGTGTATTTCACATGGACAATTCCACCCTGCTATTTCCAAATCAGGGGGAGGCCTCCAAGCTAAGAGTTCTAGACAGCCTAACCAGTATGACAGCACCTCAGAGGTCTGAACGTCTGAAGGGTGTCACCAATGGGCCGCCATCTGATAAACTAGTGAAATAGTGTTTAAAGGTGAACACGACTCTTGGCAGCTTTTGCTTGAAGAAATTAATTTCTCCAGAACGGATGTAATTCCTAAGTGCATGTTACAGATGGAGACACAATTCCTGCTCCAAGCAAGGAACAGAAGTGCACACTGTGCTCCTTTTGAAGAGCTTACTAATAGTGCGAGGTGAAAAGATGAAGCTAATTTGACAACTCAAGCAATGTCACATGCAATAAAAATAGTATCTATTGATGGGCTCGTTTCTTTGCGTGCGCGCACACACACACACCGGATCAAGTACAACCCTGTTAAGAATAAATACTTCAATATGGATTAGTATCTGGCTGCCATTCAGAATTTTTAAATGTTCGTCAACTGCATAATTGCCCAGAGACGGCTCCAACTCGTGCTCTGGTCATTTGCAAGGATTTTTCTTTAAAAACCATTAAAAACAGATAATTCCAGAAGCAACCCACAGATCACACGATACTTTGAGGGGCTTCTAAAAGACAACACACAAGGGAATCTGTCTAGTCAAGGGAATCTGTGCAGTCCAACCTAAAGAAACTTGTCCAATTTCTTGTGTATATTGTGGGAAGGTTCAGGGTGGGTGGGATATGAACCATTTGAGAATCAAGCAGAACGAAGGCAGGTTGTGCCCCTGTTGTCCAATTCCCAAAGTTAGGCTCAAGCAAGTTACATGTTAGCAGCTGCTTGCTTCGTATATATCACATCTTCTCAATAAAACCCTGTGCTTTGTGAGGGTTTGACTTCATTTTATCTGGGGACCTCTACATTGCCCTGCATTAAAAATGGATCTTCAAACAGGACTTCTCAGAAGCAAGTGGGTTAGGAATACCAGCCATTCAAAGAAAGACTGTGTCTTCTGAATAAGTGTGACCTTTTTTTAAGTCAACTGTCCCAGTCAACAGTTCTTTCAGCCAACCAACCAGGGGGCGGAGGAAGGCTACAAGTGCTTGCTTGAAGAGGTTGTGTATCTTATTAAGATGCTAAAGAGCTTTTCTTCTTCTGCATGATGTGCCATGAAATTGATTAATTAACGTGGATCCATTATTGAGAATTCATTCATGCAGCAGTCATTACCTGATCTCTGCTTACAAAGACTTAGGATAGATTATCCAATTAATGGGGGATTGCAAGCGAGGAGAGATGGGGCAGGGATTGTTGCGCCGTAAAATCTTAGCCCCTCCCATCCTCATACAGAAGATACGATCTAACTATTAGCTATGCTTGGTTTTTCCTTATAAGAACATGTTTACTTTCGCATAGCTGTCAAGCAAAAAAAAAAAAAATATCCTGAGAGAAGCCCTATAGGAAAACTCTATATACAGTAATACCTCGGGTTACATATGCTTCAGCTTACATACTCCGTTAACCCAGAAATATTACCTCAGGTTAAGAACTTTGCTTCAGGATGAGAACAGAAATCGTGCTCCGGCGGCACGGCAGCAACGTGAGGCCCCATTAGCTAAAGTGGTGCTTCAGGTTAAGAACAATTTCAGGTTAAGAACAGACCTCCGGAACGAATTAAATACTTAACCCGAGGTACCACTGTACCATGCTTTAAATTTACCTTATAATGCCATTGCACATAACATTATATACTAGCTTTCCCACTGACCAATTTGATAATTTCCTCTAGATTTTCCAAATAAGGTAGACAGCATCCTTTGCATTCAGTAGAGCAGGGAACCTGTGGCCCTGCAGATATTGCTGGACTACAAATCCCATCAGCACTAGGCAGCACAGCCAAAGGCCAGGGATGACTGTGGAGTTGCAGCCCAACAAACAACATCTGGAGAATAACTAGGCTGGGGAAAGCTGCTATATGGGGAAAGAGGTGAGCATCTATTAGTAACAGAACCCCTCCTTGTTCAAGTGGTTAAACATGATGTGTGGCTCTTCAGTTAGGAGGGACAGAACCAGCTCTTGTTAACATATGGGCTGATTAAGGTGGGCAATTCTGTCCACTAGTCATCTGAGACCAGCTCTGTATTTGTCCTGTGATTATGCCCATATAATTATGGAACTGGCTAGTCCTTTTTTTGGCACAAACACACTCTCTTCGAGCCCTTCTCAAAAAGTCTTACCTTAAGCCTGGCAGGGACTATTTACAGAGTCTGAGGGCAGGTCAAAATACTGGCTTTTATGAAGGGTGTGCATGTCTTCGTTTCTGAAACTGGGCACACATTTACTCGGGGCCATAGGAGTTGAATGTGCTCATGGAATTAGTGGGATTCTGTGGTCATGCAAGGACAACAAATTCTGTACTCCGATTGTCAGACTGCCGTGAACTCAGTAGCTAACCTCGTTCAATGTTGATGAGACTTTAGGTGGGGATTAGGATGGGCAAAGGAAGATTTGTATGAGTTGGGGTGAGGGCTGAAATTCCCTGTCCATTTTTGAGGGACCCAAGGGACGGTCTTTCCAAACTTCTGATACCACAACCAACAATGGAGGTTTATCATACCTTCAGCTCTCTGAAAGTACTCATCAGCTGTTGCCAGCTAAAACGAAACAGGATCCCCAATGCGACTGTCATAAATAAGTTTTGATTGGATTAGAGGACACCGCAACTAGATAAGATCAAAATAGCTGTGAAATTAGCACACACGCGGTCTATTGTCTGCTGTCCCTTTCTGTGATACTCAAACGTGCCCAGCCTTGAGGGTTGCTGATTATAAAGCAAAATGGAAGGTGGACGTATTGTCTTTACAACAATGGGAGATTAGAAAGCAGCAAATGCTGCTCTAACCAAGATTGAGAAATTAGGAAAACTGGATTGCTGAACTAATTGCGGGGAAAAGAAAGAAAGCATGTGAGAGATTGCAACATTAGCTCTCCCCAGGCATTTATAATGCAACTTAAAGCAAACACACGAGAGAGGAGTGAGCCAGCTTGGTCGCATTGCTTTCGCAAAGAGGCAGGTATCCTCACAGAGGCTCCCTGCAGAGTTTACAACCCTGGAAAAAAATCAGGCTTCTAAAACTTTCCAGCTCTTTCCCCTTCATTACTGCACCGGTGCTGCTTCAGCCAAAAATTAATGTGCTTTTCACCTGAGAGGGTGGAGAAGGGTGAATTACATCCTTATTGAGGACCTCTGTGTATTTTGCTTAATGTGGGCACAGAACTAACATACTTAAACCAATTCGCACATGCAGCTCTTCAGTTCAAAAGGAATCCTGCTTTGAGGAAGGGAGCACAACAATAGCCATTGCTTTGTTGTTACACAACCGCTACTGTCCTGTGTGTAACATCTAGCCTGATCCTACCCAGCCATTTTGCTTCAGCTGCAATGGCAACCAATAAGTTTCAAGGTTCATGTCAAGTTTCTGGTGTTTAAGGTCTCTTCATCTATTTGTCTCCAATGTGTTCTTAGACATATAGAGGGAAGAGCACCCCACAACATCTCTGTCCCTGCTGGCTGTGCCTCAGACTTCTTTGCTCTGAGCAAAAGGTTTGGAGAGGAAATCATTGCATGTTCAGCTGAACATGTTCAGAATACGCCACACTATGAGGAGCACTGTGTAGACTGTTTTCCTAGATCCCCAAACAGGGCCTGCATCTTTTTACAATTCCTGGATGTCAGCATCAAGTTTTCCCTCTCAGAACCTGCTCCAAGCTCCACTTCCATTAGAGTTGACATATGTATATATGACATATACTGCAGTCAGAAGCAGTGTCCAGGCAGAAATTGGCTAAATGTCTGGGAAAATCTGGATATATGGCGACCCATGTTGGCAGTGTCGTTTTTGGCAATTTCCCTTAAAAATAGCTCAAAAACTTTTGTGTCCGGATTCTCACTTTTTGAAATATGGCAACCCTAACTTCCATGCAAGAGGAATGACGTGACAAAGAGAAGGACTTTCACATCAATTGTCCTGAGCCTGAAGAATAAATTCCCTTCTCAAAATCATGCCTTTTATTGGGCTTCTGCAGGTGATTCAAGACACATCTTTTCTGATTGGTCTTTTCTTAAGATGGTTATATTTATTTGTTCTTAACTACCGTATTTTTTGCTCTATAAGACTCACTTTTTCCCTCCTAAAAAGTAAGGGGAAATGTGTGTGCGTCTTATGGAGCGAATGCAGGCTGCACAGCTATCCCAAAAGCCAGAACAGCAAGAGGGATCGCTGCTTTCACTGCGCAGCGATCCCTCTTGTTTTGGCTTCTGAGATTCAGAATATTTTTTTTCTTGTTTTCCTCCTCCAAAAACTAGGTGCGTCTTATGGTCTGGTGTGTATTATAGAGTCAAAAATACGGTAGTTCCTTAGATTGTTGAGTTTGTTTTGCTTTGTTGACCTATCTTTATAACTCTCAAGGCTGTGCACCAAGACAGATAAAAAAAGCAGACTTCAGTAATAAATATATGAAGGTGAGAGGCCCAGTCCACCCTGTGCACACACCCCAATACTTGGGACCTTCCCAATACTTAGAACACAAAAAGCTTTGAAGACAGAAGAATTACATAAACTGGGCACTGCGAGGAATGGAGTTACCCCCAAAGAGATGGCTGTTCTTAAGATATCTCACCAGCATGTTCAAGTTGATTCTTTCACCTGAAAAATGGAAGGCTCCACTCCAGGTCACAGAGAACCATCTGTTGGCAAAGCAACCAGAGTTTTGAGCTAGCCTTAAACCTAAAAAAGCTGAGATTTCTCGTAACAGCAAGAGCAAAGATATTAACAAGCCTAGGCTATTAATCCTGTTAAAGTGTTTTCTTCCCAAGGAAAATCCAATTCTGGATGATATCCAAAACCCATCAGTTTGGAACGACTTGGAATAGTTGAAAAAGCATTTAGGTAATACCCACTTTTCTTTTCTTTTTTTAATCAACAACATTTAATAGTTCCCCTAAGCTATTTGATGACTGAGAAAGTGATAACATTTTAAAATGTTACCTGTTCTTCCCACAGTAGTATTTTAATTTTATGCATTAGGCTCGTATTTGCTTTACTCTGTTATTTTATTTTATTTTTGGCATAAGACCCCAAAGATGGAAAGGAAAAGACACATTAATGAGCCACCGTATCAAAAGACCTGCTCAGAGGACTAGAACTTTTCTCATTTCTCTATTTTTATGCAATCCCATCTGCTTCAACTGCAGTCCCATTATAACAATTGTGAGGAATAGCTCCAGGCTAAAAGCTGGCTGCACATTTCCTTCAAGCTGAGCTGCAGTGATGTCACAGAACATCCACGAACATTCCAACTAAAGAGAGGTAAAGGCCAGCCACATGCTATAAAAGCAAAACAATATAAAATGCCAACATTCATACAAATGAAGCCACTGTAAGAGGAGCACGAAGCTGGAGTGCTGCATGCTGTCGGAATCAGGAGGTTAAATGCTATGCTAGATATGTTAGGTACTCAAAAAGTTTCGTAAGCAAGATATCCTTCCAACTGACTGCCATGTATCATCCTTATCTCTATAGCTTGAGTGGTTACTATACTCAAGAACTGTCACATGCTGGTTTCTGGCTCAGACCATTCATCTCCCCTGGTGTGATATACAAACAAGACTAGATGTCCTCATCCCAAGTGGATAATGAATACCCAGGTGTTAAACAGTAGCAGTGCAAGATCAGGAACACCGTTTGCCTCAGTTCGTAAAAACTGAGATCGAGAAGAAAAAGAACAGGACATCCTACCACTTGTCTGCCTCAGAGGTCTCCCAAAACTTTGCTTCTCATTCTGAAGTTGCAGTTAAAACAAATTAATCTGATGGGTTTCGTTTCTTAGCTGGCAGTTGTGCTGTGTCTTCTGTTTATGAAATTAGTGGGAGTTTTTCTTTCATTCCAGAGTTCCAGGGCATTAACTTTGGTTTTATTGCTGCTACGACTGTCATGCTGCAACTGTGGTGGATATTTAGAAGAGCGCTCCAAAATTTGAGGCAATTCGTGGTGTCCTCCCCACCTTCCAGAGAGCTCCAAGTCACTGTCCCAAATAGCATTCATTTCTCCTTGTAAACTCATTACTGGCCTCCCCTGTCTTCAGGCTCAGGAAAACTTGCTGTGAATATTTATCCCATCTGCCCTTCTGTTTCCATCCTTCCATCCTGTTTCCATCCACTCATTCAGTTTTTGCATGGGTTCATTCACTTCATCATTTGTACTTATTTAAATACATATTTTGTTTCATTGCACCCACTTCTTCATTTATTATACCCTAAGATACATGTTTTCTTATGCATTTTATTTATTTGGAAGCATTGCTAAACCACTAAATATCTGACAAATCTTTATGCAATACACAAATAATACAAGAACAACATACTATAATAAAGAGTGAAATGCAACATAAAAGTACAGTAAAAGAGCGCATAATATAAAAACAAGACTTCAAGGATGACAGAATCCAATCTAGGAGGCTCAGAGAAAGTCTGGGCAAAAAAAATATGTCTCTACAAGATGTTCAATGCAATTCATGCTTGATGCTTTACATGGCACAGGGAAGGGTATTTTACAGTGCAGGAGCAATGGCGGAAAATGCCCATTTGGGGGGTCACTGCCCTGTAGTGTGCAGTGCCATGAGTAAAATTTCTCCAGATGATCTCATTGATCTTCCATGTCTATACAATTAACCTGGTCTTAAGTTGTTCAGGGGTTTATATGGTGGTAAAAAGACCTTTAACAAAGCCCTGTAGCTGATCGGGCTTTTGTACTCTTTCTGAGCTGAAAATTGAAGCACAACATTCAGAAAGTGTGAAATCCAAGGGATTCCTGAATTAGTCCAGGAGGTGCAAACTATTTGTTGTTGAAAGTTGCTTTGAGTTACCTTCAGCAAAGAATAGAAAAGTGGCTCACAAGTTTTAAAAATATTATTATTATTTGCTTACAGATGCGGACTGAACAAAATTAATTCTCACAAGGCCAAACAGCTAATTCAGAGCCAAGAGAAGAGGCAGAAGGTTTGCATTGTAATCCTTACTGTGGACTCCTCAAAATGACCCATCAGGAAATCTAATAATCGACAACTGCATTCTAGTGTGATCTTTTAAGATCCTGCACTCAACATGACCACAGGAAGAAAACCAATGATAACACAAAGTTCTTTTGCCCCTGCAGCTGTCTTTCTCCTTCATCAAAGAGAAAGAGGTACTCCAAGGGCTCGTTCTTATAAAGCCACATGGCTATATGGATAGACAGTAAGCATGGATGCAAAAGCATAAAACTGCCACTGAAAATCCTGGGAAAAAACTGTCACTGAAATCCTTCTATGGCCATCGTTGCACATTAAGGCAGAAGGCAAAAATAGTAAAATGAAATGTCAACAAAGCAAACAGAAATAGAAAGCATATGGCAAAGGCACACACACTTGACCCTGCCCCACCAAAATTGTCCTCGCTTCCTGATCTCAGTTTAATCCATCACAATCTACTACTGTCTTTGGTTACATAATGTAAGATTTATCCCACGTGTTGATGAGAGTATACAGACTAAGAACATTAGGAAGGGGTCATTTTTTAATAGATTTATATGCAGAATAGAGCTATCCAAGTCACAGAATATGACTTCACTTACTACTTCCTGCATTTCCTCCCTACTTAACAAGACTGTTCAGACACTGTCCCGTATCAGGAGGCTAAAGTGAACACGCCAACAGACAAACTGTAATTAATTTCATTTTTCCCACGTAAGAGAACAACAAAAAAGGCACAATCTATCTCTAATCACATTTGAACCAGGCAGTATTATGGCGGTAGAAACACATTGTCCCTACTGCACCTGTACATTAATAAGCTTGATCTAACTTCTTAGGCCACAATCCAGTGCCCTGTCTTGGCTCCCACCCCAAAACACACAAGCAAAGACTCTCACTTGTAAGAAAATTGCATGCTCCACAGGGATGGGGTGGGCTGCTCCCATCTGTGAAGGCAGCGCCTGGTTCTCAGCAACAAGCTTGCACCCTACTTTTTGGACTCCTGTTCAGTCACTGCCTTCTGCCTCCTTGACTGCTCAAAGGCTTCCTGAGCCTTCACTGAGGCCCTTCAGTTTGAAGGAAAAGCAGGGGTGTGCAGAGAACTGGCATCCCTGATCCCCCTCCTGACGTGGCTGAAGTTGTGGTAGAGATTCCTCCCTCCTCCAACCCAGGTTTCCCACCATTCAGGCCTCCTTGGGTTTCTACCTCCTCCTGTGTCACAGTCTACCAATCCCAACAGCATCATGGGGCTCATGATGACTGTAACCCACTGCTCTTCAGGTTTTTTGGACTCTTAACTCCCATCAGTCCCAGCCAGCATGGCCACGTTGTAGCCCCTAACATCTACAGGCCACCAGGGCTGGGGGAGGTTACTTATTCACACACTTACCTGGTATTGAACAAAATGGAGTTTCTTTATGAGAGGAGATGTAGAGGTCGGCTGTCTTGAACTGCTCATGGTTTAAAAACTGACTCTTACCTGATGTTGCTGCAAAACAACATTCTATACAGCATGCCCCAGGATCTCATAAACATGTTCTATATATATACACAGAGAGAGAGTCACAGGCTGTGCTTCAGCACTTGTGTGCTAACAGAACGAGGTGGTGTGTAAGTTGGACGGTTTCTCCGGGTTTTTGAAAAACAAGAGACAGTGTTCTATCTATCTTAGTTAAACAAGCACGGTTTGAGTCAGGAAAAGAGCTCATAAAAACTTTTTGGCATCTGGCACGCTTACCTCCCGGACAGTGCCTCAGGGCCATTTTACATCTTCTGGACTCTGCGATGGTTGGGCATGGTATTGTGTCTTTTGCTGGCTTTTTCACAATTTGCCTCGTCCGCGTTTCCAAGCCCCACTTAAATCCGCAGGTCTTGTTATTTCTGCTGCACGTCCCCCATTCGCTCCAAGGGCCCACTTCACAGCCTTCTGAGGAAACCAACATACACAACACACAGCGCTAGTTAACATCTTCTTGTCATCTGATGCACATAACATGGCTGCTCCAAAATACATGTCAATGAGGGGCAGAGAGTGGGGGTGGCAGAGAGGATGAAGAAATTCAAAACTTCATAAGTGGCAGATTTTACTGTTCAGTGTCTGATGGCTTTATTAGAGGAAATTTCCGCAGGCTGGCCTTATTTAATCCCACTAACTCGAAGAGCTGGTTCACAAACAAGCCCTGAAATGTGTTGTGGGAAGGCAATGCAATTTCTAGTCTACCATGAATTCTCCACACCTCCTTCTCTTCCCATCTTACAGTTATCTTCATTTTCCTTCCAGTTGCTTTTGAGAGGTGTTCCAATAATTTTAAATCAGATCTGGGGAACAGTTGCTGGGTTATAACCAGTGCTATTTTTCTAGAAAAAGAGGTGCTAGAACTCACCATGAACACTTCCCTCATTCTCTTAGAATGGCAAAGGTGCCCACCTGAGAGGTGCCGGAACTGAGTTCTGGAGAGTTTTGGCTGAAAAAAAGCCCTGGTTATAACTCCCATCATCCCTGATCATTGGCATTGTTAGTTGGGACTGACTGATGGTGGTTGGATTCTAACATCGTCTGGAGGGCCACAGGCTCACTGCCCCAATTTAAATAGTGGAATTCTTGGGTCTCTTCTCTGTTTGTTTTGTTTTTCTGGTTGAAGAATGGGTTTAGATCAGAACACAGGAACGTAAGAAGACATCCAGATGGATTATACCAAGGCAACATTCATATCAATCATACATTTAAAGCTCTATGATACTGTAAGCCGCCCAGAGTGGCTGGGGAAACCCAGTCAGACTGGGAGGAGGTATAAATAATAAAATTATTATTATACTTTAAGTAGTCATGGCTTCCACCATTGCATTCTGGGAGATGTAGCTTGTTAAGGCTTATCAGAGTGGTAACAGGACCCCTATTTCCCTTCCAGAGCTATGGAAAGATGGGTTCCCTACCAACTCGAAGCAGCCTTAACAAACTAGGCTGGGCACAGAAGTCTCTCACTTGTTCTTTTTTAGCATTAGATTTCAGTCTGATTTGCAGACACGAGTCACCAAGCAACATTAGGCGTAGTTTAAAAAAAAGAAAAATGAGAAAGACCATTTCACGGCAACCTATGCTCTCCCTTTTATTAAGATGCAAAGAAAAATCAAAGCGACTCAACACAGAAGTGCTTCAGAGTATCCTTACTTGGAGAAAAGCCATCAGGTTTCAGAAACAGAGATCTCCCTAGGACCCATTATTTCTAGATTTATTAACGGTAAGAAGATGAATTGCATTGCTCTAACGTTATTATAGCACATTAGCTGTTTCCATCTAACTTATGTACCAAACACTCGCCAAGGTTTTTATGCAGTGAGGTAATGTGTGAACTTGTAAACCTATCTCGATGTCCAGAAAGGTTTAGACCATAAGCATGATCATTATTCTAAGTGTTCAAACAGAAACAAAAAGGCAAGTACGAGACAAGCACATAATCACTATTGTTTCATGGTTGAAAATGTGGACATTAATTTTATTATTCTAACACTCCGATTCTCACTGCCTTAGAATTCTCATCATTTGCTGCTGTTAGTGGTTGGGAGGGGGAATGCGCAAGAGAAAGAAGTGGAACTACATGCTGTAGAGGGGAAAGAGGAAAGGATACAATTTTTGAGAGCAGACAGTATTTTTCTCTGCTTGTTTTTGCCAGTTTGCATTTCTTAGTGCAGAAAGTATTGATCTGATGTGTAGAGATCTTTCCTATTCTAATTAATTCAAGAGGCTTCTGGAAGCTTCTGGAAGCTTCTTTGTGTGAGGGAAACAAGTAAAAGGTTCATGATGTTTGAGTTATTCCTTCAGAGAAGCTGAGTACAGCTGGTTTAAACTGGTTCTCTTATCTCTTTCTGTCAAGGTCATGCAGACTATAAAAGTAAGGCCAGAAGGAGCCTTGGTTTCACTTTCTCTTTCTATCTCTCTTCCTTCTGGTGTGGTGTTGTGTATATAGTGTTAAAGCTTAGTCTTAGAGGTTATTGTAAGTTTAAGTTAAGTCTGCTGCAACTGGATTTCTTATGGACAGAGCCAATCCTGAATGTATTGGATTTGTGACCATTATGCTTATTTGCCTTCAGTAGCAGTAAAGTTCTACTGGATGAAATACAATTGCCTTTGATTTATTTTTTGGGAATTCTGCAACGTGCTTAAATTTTTACTCTGCTAACTATGCATTGGAATCTACTCTGGATCAATATTGAGCAGAATTTCGTGACAATTTTATGTTCTGTTAACCAGAAATGGCTCACTGGGTGGCATGAATATATGTATATAAGAAGAGCTGGCTGGATGAGGCCAATGGCCCATCTAGTTCAGCTTCCTGTTCTTACAGTGGCCAGCCTGTGGGAAACCCATAAACAGGATCTGAGCACAAGAGCGCTCTTAGTTTTAAAAGGTCATCCCAAAAAACAGAAACACTGATTTCTTGGGAACAGGTACCGGAACATCAGGACTGTTACTAGTAAATAGAGAAAGTTGGATTGTATACAAGTGGGTGGCACAACCTAATCAGGCAAAGTGGAAAATAATTTCAGAAACCATTCTGAATCAGTGGGGAGGATCAGAAACAGGTAATATAGAAGAGATGTTCAATAAGCACTCACCCACACATTCCATGGTCTCCTCTAAAGGTGCAAAGCCGTCAGGACATTCTCCAAAGCAACGACCCCGGTAGAGATAAAACCCAGGCTTGCACTTTGTGCAAAAATCTCGACTGAAGCAAGAATCACAGTTCTCTATTCTGCATCCTAAGAGGTTGGAATAACAAATTTATTTATTTATTTATTTATTTCAGGTATGCAAATTCATTGAGTGATGCAGCAGCAAAGAACATAGCAGGACTCAACCATTTAAGAAGAATGGGTTCAGAGCTTACTCTTAAGAACCTAAGAAAAAAGTCCTGTTGGATCAGGCAGTGGCCCATCTGCTCCAGAACCCTGTACCTCAGGTTACAAACACTTCAGGTTACAGACTCCGCTAACCCAGAAATAGTACCTCTGGTTAAGAGCTTTGCTTCAGGATGAGAACAGAAATCGCATGGAGGCAGCGGGAGGCCCCATTAGCTAAAGTGGTACCTCAGGTTAAGAACAGTTTCAGGTTAAGAACAGACCTCCACAACAAATTAAGTTATTAACCCGAGGTACCACTGTATTCACAGAGCTCAACCAGATGTGCTTGGGAAGCCCACAAACAGGTCCTGAGTGCAACAGCGTAGCTGTTTTCATCTAGGCTTTTTAAATATATATGTATCTTGAGCACAGTTTTGTGGAAAGCTGTGAAACTGTATAAGTAACCAGAACGTTAGATGTCAATGAGCTCCTGCTTCTTGACCCATCACACCAACCCACAAAAAACAAATGTGAAAAGGGGGTATTCTCTCATCCATTGTGTTGTGAACTGCCCTGAGATCTACGGGTGAAGGGCGGCATACAAATTTAATTAATTACATTATTAACTAGCTAAAGGTAAAGGGACCCCTGACCATTAGGTCCAGTCATGACCGACTCTGGGGTTGCGGCGCTCATCTCGCTTTATTGGCCGAGGGAGCCGCTGTACAGCTTCCAGGTCATGTGGCCAGCATGACTAAGCCGCTTCTGGCGAACCAGGGCAGCGCACGGAAACATAGTTTACCTTCCCGCTGGAGTGGTACCTATTTATCCACTTGCACTTTGACATGCTTTCGAACTGCTAGGTTGGCAGGAGCAGGGACCGAGCAACGGGAACTCACCCCTTCACGGGGATTCGAACCGCTGACCTTCTGATCGGCAAGCCCAAGGCTCAGTGGTTTAACCCACAGTGCCACCCGCGTCCCCTGCATTATTAACTAGTCAATCATTAATTAATTTGCAGAAGATTTTAGCTAGTGAAAATTAGCAGAATGAGAGAGCATGTTGAATTCTGCTACCTATAAGTAATTTGCTTTCAAATATGCACATTAAATGGGTCTTGGCATTCTGATGAGATGTGAATGGGTGGTCCTGTAACACACAGCAGAAATGCTGAAAGGAAAGCTATCACCATACAATTGCTGCCTCACATCCAAGAGATGCAACCATCTACAAGGTCAAGTATAAGTTGTTGATTCAAATCTGGTGGGGGGGGAATGTCTCATTCAAGTAAATCCTCCCCCCCCCTTTATAAATGGAAATCTTCCATTTAAAATATGAGGGCCTCTGCTATACGAAAAGGCTGCATGTTGTTACCTGTATCTTTGACTCAGTCTTGGGGAGTTTTGTCCCTAACACCTTCCTGTTTTAAATTGAATGGAGAATACACATGGTGTTTCCTTATGTGAAACTTTAACTTTCCATTTCTTGGCCACTGATCATAGCTAGATAGTCTGTGATATATTTCTTGTGTTTGCCTTTTCTGGCAGCCACTCTCTTATGTTTGGTAGATTCCACGCCACTGGAATGTTTATCATCACATTTTGAGAAAGGCTGACTATTCCTCATATAGAAAGCACCCAAACCAAGTTTTCTATGGCCAGGAAGTTCTGCAGACAAGTGAATCTGAACGCTAGACTTTGATTACTTCTATTTCAGTTCCATTAACGTGTACATATGTTTAGCCTTAGGATTGGGGATGTAAATAAAGGGAAAAGAAAACACTACAGGCAACATCACACTTATGGATCATATGTGTCATATCCTCATTAGAATGCAGGGAGTAAACCATAGTTGCCCTGTTATGATGCAACAGGAAACTATGGTTTAAACATAACAATTTATGTCATATATTTATACACGTCTTAATAAGAGGTTTATAGAAATTATTATCTCAGTGACAAAACCAGACAGGGAAGGCAAGAGCATGCAGTTTGTTCTTTGACCAACAACCCATGGTTTATTGGCCTGTGACTCTTACATCAAAAATGAGCCACAGATTATTACTGAAATCCTAGACATGCCAGCTGAAATTTGGGTCCCACCAAGTTCAATGAGACTTTCTTCTGTTTACGTAGGTACTGGATTTAAGCCTAAAAAGGAGGTGTGCACATACACACTCAAGTTAACTAACAAACATGAGAATACGTCTGCACAACATATTTCAGTTTGCAATGAATTCCAGTTTTCAAAAAGCTGTTAAGGCCCCATGAGTTTTATGGACATGGCACAGTGTACAAATCTAGAATGGTCACAACCATGCTTTTAAAAAACATTATCTTGTTGGGGAAATGGTGTAACACCCAATAGACAGATGCGATCTAAACCTCATGACAGTTTCTTAGCAATTAATTTCCAACCCAAAATGGCATATGCTTGCTAGGCCAACATCGGCACTTGCAATCCTGTTAACTTAGAAAACTGAGGGAGGTTTGCGCTGATAAAATTTGGGGCGGTAAGCTGGCGTACGGTTCTTCCCCACCATTAAAAATGTAGCATGGGGTAGTGGTGTAATCAATCCAAAAGCCACTGTTCCATAAGGCAACAGGCCAGATAGAAGCATGAGAATTATAATCAGGGAGACTAATGCAATAATTCTCACATCTAAATGCACTCATAGTTTATCTCTGGGTTGTGTGAAGAAATAGACTTATTATCTGCCCTGAATGACACTCCCACCTATTCAGCTGTATTGGACAGCTGTAGATTCTGGTAATATGAGGAAGGAAGAAAAAACCTTCTTTTCATCCATTTTTCCAATGCCATGCATAATATTATAGACTCCTACTATGTCCACCCTTAGTTGCTTTTTCCCCAACCTAAAAAGCCTCAAAGAGTGTAGCTTTTCCTCACAGGGGATTTGTCCCACCCTCCTGATTATTTTGGTTACATTTTAGTGCACTTTCCCCAGTATCCTTTTTGAGATGTGGCCATCAGAATTGGACACTGCATTCCAAGTGTGGTCGCACTATAGATTTGTATCGAAGCATTGCTATGTTGGCAGGTTTATTTCCCAACAATCCCTTAGCATGAGATTTGCCTTTTTCACAGCCGCCACACACTGTGTTGACATTTTCATTGAGCTCATTATCTCTTCTTCGGTCACTCGCTCACCGCCGCCAAATATTTCTTATGAAAGTTGGTTTATAATGCTTTTTGTTTCTACCCAGAGTAGTTTCTGAGCCAGCGTATAGTGAAACGTGTGAGGGGAGGGAACTTTCCCCCTTTTTCTCTGCATTTGTTTATTCTATTAAAGAGAATTTATATGCCTCTTAATCAGGCAAAACCTTTAAGCAGTTTGCATACATCCAAATTACTGATTAAAATCAGTCGTTAAAAAACAAGTTTGCCTTTACAAATTCCAAAATGAAACCAACAGTTCTAAAAATATATGTTATAAAATAAAATTGCATGTTGAAGTTCATGTCAGATTTACCATATCTGGGTTGCCTTGCTTAAGCCAAATATATTTTTAGTAGGTGCTGAAAATGGTGCGGTGAAGTGCCTAAGATCAATGAGCAAGGAGTTCCAAAGTGTAGCAGGT
This sequence comes from Podarcis raffonei, assembly GCF_027172205.1. Classification (NCBI taxonomy): domain Eukaryota; kingdom Metazoa; phylum Chordata; class Lepidosauria; order Squamata; family Lacertidae; genus Podarcis; species Podarcis raffonei. The sequence continues at coordinate 20,559,568 of NC_070608.1, read as the reverse complement.
GTTGCCACACGGAAGGAGCTATTTCTTGCAAGTGCAGAGCAAACATGGCATGGCAGTTCCCATGAAGACCTTCACCTGATGCTCTGGCCTTGCTAGCTAGGGATGATGGGAGTTGTAGTCCAACAACATCTGGGGACCCACAGGTTGAGAACCACTGCTCCAGAGGGTCCTTCAACTCTCTGGAACAAATGTGGAGGAATGCAAGGCAAATAAAGTTGTCAAAAATTGCCTCTCCTCTTCTGTTAGTGGAGGTGTGAGTTGGACCCAAAAGGATACAACTGGAACCATCCCATGCCAAAAAGAGGGTTTTCAACACTGTTCATGCAGCTCTTGTTCTGCTTACATACGTACATTTATTAATGCATAATAAATTGCTATTCTACAGATGTGTAAGGGGTGCTGCCGAAAGTGTCGGTTTTCTCCTTCTGCCTCTCTTTGCTGCCAGGGGAGCAATAACGATTAATTTTGTTGTTATTCCTGGATCAGGACACTCCACCAATGTACAGAGCCATAATCTGCAGTTATTTCCTTTGCTGCGTCATTGTTTTTCTAATAGGCTCAAAACGTTAGCCTGAGGCCATCTCCTGACTCCTGTGAGTCGTGCTGAACGTTAGCGTTGTGCATTTAACAGACCCAGAAGGGGTGTTCTCAAGTTATAGTCAACAGCAGTCCAATCTGTGCACACAAGGCATTGAGCTGTACAGTGAAATGTTCAGTGCTGGGGCAATCTGTGTACCTGAACTGTTCCAAGTCAACAAGTATACACAAAAGTTCACACAAATGCTTGCACATGCATTCAAGACAGTTTGTGTTCAGTGTAACCTGCGAACAAACCTATTTTCCAGTAGTGGCTGTTGCCCCTTGGGACTGGTGGGGCCGAAAATAGGGAAACCAATAATAACTGGAGCCAGAGTCATGGATTAGTAGAGTCAACTAATTCTAGTTTTGTCCTCATTCTCTCCCTGCTGAGTTCTGTAAGTCGGAAAACACTTCAAGAGGAGGAAACTGTGCAGGCAGTGGATTGATTGCAAGCAAGAAGGCAAGCAGGTTAAGGGTTAACTGAGGACAGATGGACGTTGGTGAGGCAGTGCTGGATTTACCCAAATGAAGAAGCCTCCACTGCTATTCTCTACTGTTCTCCATGGAACAACCAGGTTTGGCAGGACCACTAAAACCACACACATCTAGGCCTGGTAAAAAGATTTGCTCACAGCCCACAGAAGGTCTGGCTCCCTGCATACTACTTCACCACAGGTGAAGGAAGGATAAAGAGGAAATGGAACCACTGCAAAAGAGACCAAAGCCTGAATCATAATCATAATATTTTTATTATTTATATCCCGCACATCTGGCTGGGCTTGTCCAGCCACTCTAGGCAGCTTACAGCATATCTAAAAACATAAAACATCAAATGTTTTTAAAAAAAACTCCCAAAACAGGGCTGCCTTCAGATGTCTTCTAAAAGTTGTGTAATTTTTTATTTCCTTGACATCTGAAGGGAGGGCGTTCCTCAGGGAGGGCACCACTACTAAGAAGGCCCTCTGTCTGGTTCCCTGTAACTTCACTTCTCGCAAGTGAGGGAACCAGCAGAAGACCCTCAGAGGACAACTTCAGTGTCTGGGCTGAGCAATGGGGGTAGAGACACTCCTTCAGGTATACTGGGCCGAGGCCATTTTGGGCTTTAAAGGTCAGCACCAACACTTTGAACTGTGCTCAGTAACCTACTGGGAGCCAGTGAAGATGCTTAAGGACCAGTGTTATACGGCGGCCACTTCCAGTCACCAGTCTAGCTGTTGCATTCTGGATTAGTTGTAGTTTTTGGGTCACCTTCAAAGGTTGCCCCACGTAGAGCGCAATCCAGTAGTCCAAGCGGGAGATAACCAGAGCATGCACCATTTTGGCAAAACAGTCTGCAGGCAGGTAGGGTCTGAGTACCAGATGGAGCTGGTGGAGAGTTGCCCTGGACACAGAATTGACCTGCACCTCCACAGCCCAGGAGGAAGGAGTCCAAATTGACTCCCAGGTTGTGTACCTGATCTTTCAGGGGCACAGTTACCTCCTTCAGGACCAGAGAGTCCCCCCCACACACACACACGGCCCCTGTCCCCCAAGAACAGTATTTCTGTTTTGTCAGGACTCAAGCTCAATCTGTTACCTGCCATCCATCTGCCAACCGCCTCTACTCACACAGGACCTTGACCCCCCTCACTGGTTCTGATTTGAAGGAGAGGTAAAACTGGGTATTTTCCAGCCTAAGCCCCCTGATGATCTCCGAGCGACTTCATGTAGATGTTAAAAAGCATGGGGGAGAGGACAGAGCCCTGAGGCACCCCACAAGTGAGAGTCCAGGGGGCACAGCCCTGGACACAACCCCGGAGGAAGGAGCAGAACCTCTGCATAACAGTACCCCCTCTAGACAGTCCAGAAGGATGTCATGGTCAATGGTCTCAAAGGCCGCTGAGAGATCCAGCAAAACTAGGAAACAGCTTTCACCCTTGCCCTTAGCTCACTGGAGATCATTGACCAGCACAACCAAGACAGTTTTCAGTCCAACGATGAGGCCTGAATCTCAATTGGAAGCGGTCCAAATGGTCCACATCCTTCAGGCATGCCTGGAGTCGTTCCAGGTTACCTACAACAACCATACTCGCTAGAACAATCGGTATGTATTAAAAACACACACACACACACACACACATAGGCATGGAAGTTGTCAGGTTGACCACAGCCACTCCTTAAGTATCTTATGTATCCCCATAACAGGTCTGAGGTATGGACTGAAATAATTTTTGACAGGGGGCAGCCCTACGATGAGGCAGAGTGAGGCAGCTGCCTCAGGTGGTGAATGCTGAGGTGTGGGGAGTGGACAGAGCTGTGAGCACCATGGGGTCCACCCTGCAGCCCCTACACTAGCCTGCTGGCCTCAAGTACAGTGGACAACACTGTCCCTTTCACCAGTATTGTGGCAAGAGTCAACTACCGGTCAAATTGGCTTTTGTATGTGCCTTGGGAGAGGGCGCCATCTTTTCCTTTGCCTCAGGCAGCAAAACGTCTTGAGCCGGCCCTGCATTTTACTATGTCCAAGAAAGAGCCCCTCTCTATCAGACCTGCCATAGTGTTGGTTCAAACCTCTTGTGACACGCGGACCAAAACCCAAAGAATTCCTGTTGCCTTGGACACCATGTGGTGCCCTTCATATATTACTGGACTCCAACTCCCTTCAGGCCTAGCCAGCATGGGCAACAATCAGGGATGAGGAGGAGCTGTAACAGTATCTGGTGGGTACCACGCTGGCTACCCCTACTTTAGAGGGTGATTAGTTTTCTTCCATCTGGCAAAAATAAATAAATAAATCCATGTATGCAACTATAGAGATGAAATTACATGGCACACTGTAACCAGGAAAAAAAACAACTCTAAACAGTCTTGCAAATTTGAGATGCCTAGCTCATAGCTAGTGAAGAAAATTAGATTTGAAAATGCACCTTTTTTTCATAATTTTAGAGCTGCTGCGTTGAGCTGCGTGGCATTCACAGTGTTGTGCTTGGCAAGAGTGGCACTTTTCAATCCATGTTAACATTTTCCCTAAGATACACAGGTTCAAGCACTTTTCTATTGCAAATGCAAAAATGTTCCAGAAATAAGAAAAGGTCAAAGATTTCTTCTGCTCAAAGATACTCAGAGTGCAAGCATTTTACACCAAACTCTCCTAAGACCCCCTTCTGTAAAAACCAGTAGGGATTTTGAATGCAGCCAAAGCTATTTTTAAACTGCAAAAACAATGTCAGAGCAACAGACAAAAAAATGTTCGGAGTCAGAAAGGGCATCCTACATCAGGGAAGAAGAATTTCATATTTATTTGTGTTTTTGAAAATGTATGAAAGATAGTAGGGCAGGGTCTTAATAACTTGCAGGATCATATTGGATAACACAGAAAAACACAGCAAAAACAGGGCGACTGATATCAGAGCTAAAAAGGCAAGATGGTGAGCTGGTTTGGGCACATAATATTAAACCATAGTTAAGTGTTTGTGAATGAGCTGCAGTGGCTCATATGCTGGTGAACTCCCCCTTCAGGGTGACCATAAGGACACTTTTGGAAGCTTCCACAGGTTTTGATTGCTTGCCATACCATCTGAATCCATACAAACTGTGGTTGATCTTAACTGTGGTTAGTAAAATCCAACCAACTTCAAGCCATGGTTTATGAAGCCAGCCATTAATCATAGTTAAGGTCAATCACTGCTTACGGTTCAGCTGACTTTCTAAATGGCAGTTAATCTAAAACGAAAGCAGAACCGTCTATCTCCCCCTTTGCAGCTGTGCCAGAGCTTGCTAAAGCTCATGTTCATGCTAAGTAGCAATGAAATGCAAAGTGGCAATTGACAAGTGGAAAAGAAAACCAGAATACTGAGCCTTGCATGACCCTCTTACAAGCTAGAGTGTCCTAGAGGAGGACATGGCTGGAATCCGGAACAGGATCCTGTTGGGAAGTGAGAATACAATGCAACATTGAGGGATAATTCCCACTTGCATGTCCTACCACTGAGCTTTGACTTCTCCCCACCAACACAACTTTTAAGACTAAGCTAGAGAGGCATTTGCCAGAAGTACTTTGCAAGGAAGAGACAGTAACTGGGTTATCTCATCCAACACGCAGCGCAGTGGAAGTGAAGAGAATCGCATCACCTGCACTGACCAGATTGAGAGAATCTGTGGCCCTCAAGACTCCAGCTCACATCAGCTTCATCCAATGGTCGTGGATGATGCAAACTGAAGTCCAACAACATCTGGAGGTCCATCACTGAACTAGCTAAATCAGGAAAGCATGGTTAACTCCTTCCCATCTTCAAAGGTCCCCCCAACCTTCATTGACTGCGGAGCCAGCTCACAGCAGGGGCTCATCTCTTCTGAAGTTTACTATACAGTGAAAAGGAGCAGCCAAGCATACTAGGACTCAATTTCTTGACTTTAAGAAAGCCGACTTCATAAAACTTAGGGAAGTGCTGGGTAAGATCCCATGGACAGTAATACTAAAAGGAAAGGGGGTTCATGATGGCTGGGAGTTTGTTAAGAGGGGGTAAAAGCACAACTTCACGCAATACCAATGAGACGGAAACATGGAAGGTGCCTAAAGAAGCCAGGGTGGCTATCTAAAGAACTTTTAACTGAGTTAAGATTAAAAAAGGATGTGTACAAAAAATGGAAAAGGGGGGAAACCACCAAAGAGGAATTCAAACAAATAGCCAGCACGTGTAGACACAAAGTCAGAAAAGCTAAAGCACAGAATGAACTCAGGCTTGCTAGAGAGGTTAAAAGCAACAAAAAAGGCTTTTATGGGTATGTTCGTAGCAAAAGGAAGAACAAAGAAACAGTGGGGTCACTCAGAGGAGAAGATGGTGAAATGCAAACAGGGGACACAGAAAGGGCTGAACTCCTCAATGCCTTCTTTGCCTCAGTCTTCTCCGATAAAGAAAACAATGCCCGACCTGAAGAATTTGGAGCAAATGATTCAGCAGAGGAAACACACCCCAGAATAACTAAGGAGATAGTACAAGAATACTTGGCTAGTTTAGATGTATTCAAGTCTCCAGGGCCAGATGAACTGCATCCAAGAGTATTAAAAGAACTGGCAGATGTGATCTCAGAACCACTGGCAGTCATCTTTGAGAATTCCTGGAGAACAGGCGAAGTCCCGGCAGACTGGAGGAGGGCAAATGTTGTCCCTATTTTCAAAAAGGGGAAAAGAGAGGACCCAAATAATTACCGCCCAGTCAGTCTGACATCAATACCAGGGAAGATTCTGGAGCAGATCATTAAGCAAACAGTCTGTGAGCACCTAGAAAGGAATGCTGTGATCACCAATAGTCAGCATGGATTTCTGAAAAATAAGTCATGTCAGACTAACCTGATCTCGTTTTTTGACAGAATTACAAGCCTGGTAGATGAAGGGAACGCAGTGGATGTAGCCTACCTTGATTTCAGCAAGGCATTTGACAAGGTGCCCCATGATATTCTTGTAAAGAAGCTGGTAAAAGGCGGTCTTGACTATGCTACCACTCAGTGGATTTGTAACTGGTTGACTGACCGAACCCAAAGGGTGCTCATCAATGGTTCCTCTTCATCCTGGAGAAGAGTGACTAGTGGGGTGCCACAGGGTTCTGTCTTGGGCCCGGTCTTATTCAACATCTTTATCAACAACTTGGATGATGGACTCAAGGGCATCCTGATCAAATTTGCAGATGACACCAAGCTGGGAGGGGTGGCTAACACCCCAGAGGACAGGATCACACTTCAAAACGACCTTGACAGATTAGAGAACTGGGCCAAAACAAACAAGATGAATTTTAACAGGGAGAAATGTAAAGTATTGCACTTGGGCAAAAAAAATGAGAGGCACAAATACAAGATGGGTGACACCTGGCTTGAGAGCACTACATGTGAAAAGGATCTAGGAGTCTTGGTTGACCACAAACTTGACATGAGCCAACAGTGTGACGCGGCAGCTAAAAAAGCCAATGCAATTCTGGGCTGCATCAATAGGAGTATAGCATCTAGATCAAGGGAAGTAATAGTGCCACTGTATTCTGCTCTGGTCAGACCTCACCTGGAGTACTGTGTCCAGTTCTGGGCACCACAGTTCAAGAAGGACACTGACAAACTGGAACGTGTCCAGAGAAGGGCAACCAAAATGGTCAAAGGCCTGGAAACGATGCCTTATGAGGAACGGCTAAGGGAGCTGGGCATGTTTAGCCTGGAGAAGAGGAGGTTAAGGGGTGATATGATAGCCATGTTCAAATATATAAAAGGATGTCACATAGAGGAGGGAGAAAGGTTGTTTTCTGCTGCTCCAGAGAAGCGGACACGGAGCAATGGTTCCAAACTACAAGAAAGAAGATTCCACCTAAGCATTAGGAAGAACTTCCTGACAGTAAGAGCTGTTCGACAGTGGAATTTGCTGCCAAGGAGTGTGGTGGAGTCTCCTTCTTTGGAGGTCTTTAAGCAGAGGCTTGACAACCATATGTCAGGAGTGCTCTGATGGTGTTTCCTGCTTGGCAGGGGGTTGGACTCGATGGCCCTTGTGGTCTCTTCCAACTCTATGATTCTATGATTCTATGATTCATATTTCTCTCCAGCCCCAATGCCACTCCTGCAGATAGCCAGTGCACCAATATTGCAGCTATTGGTCAACAGGAGTCAGGTGACACAAATAGGATTACAGTGGTACCTCTGGATACGAACGGGATCCATTCCGGAGCCCCGTTCGCATCCTGAGGCGAATGCAACCCGCATCTGCGCGTGCGCAGGTCGCTGCTTCCGCACATGACATCATTTTGACCGTCTGTGCATGCGCAAGCAGCGAAACCCGGAAGTAACGTATTCTGTTACTTCCAGGTCACCGCAGAGCGCAACCCGAAAGCACTCAACCTGGAGCGACTTCAACCCGAGGTATGACTGTACAAGTAAAGGGTTCAACACAGTGCATTACTATGCTTCAGTATATCCTGACTCATCTACTGTCAGATCTTTCATTACTGCTTAATGGCCCTCCAGCTGTTTTGGAACTACATTTCCCATCATCCCTGGTCGCTGGTCCTGCTGGCTAAGGATGACGGAAGTTGTAGTCCAAAAACAGCTGGAGGGCCAAGTTTGGCCACCACTGGCTTAAAGACAGAAAGGAACTTGAGGGCTGAGACAGCTGGAATGAAGGAAAAAAATGAGTTACAGAAAGGTAGCCGTGTTGGTCTGCCATAGTCAAAACAAAAAAAAATTTCGTATCTGAAGAAGTGTGCATGCACACAAAAGCTCATACCAAGAACTAACTTAGTTGGTCTTCAAGGTGCTACTGGAAGGAAAAATTTTTTTGTAAAAAAATGAGTATAACAAATCAAATGATAATGATAATGATGATTGTATTTATACCCTGGCTGAAGTGTATTATTGCTTCATACAAAGCATAATGTTGCTGTTATTGTACGAGATCACATTATTTGGATTTAAAAGACAAAACAAAACAATCAGTACAATTCCTAAAAATAAATAAAGGGTGGTACTTAACTATGTTTTACTCAGAGCAGACACATTGAAATTAGTGGGCCTACTTTGATCATGCTTATTAGTTTCACTGAGTATACCCTGAGTAAGACACACCTGAATGGAGTCATGCATTTCACTCCCATGTCTCAAACATGATGGCAAGATTTATGAGTGCAGCAGTACCTCAGGTTAAGTACTTAATTCGTTCTGGAGGTCCGTTCTTAACCTGAAACTGTTCTTAACCTGAAGCACCACTTTAGCTAATGGGGCCTCCCGTTGCCACCACGCCGCTGCTGCGCGATTTCTGTTCTGTTCTGTTCTCATCCTGAAGCAAAGCTACTATTTCTGGGTTAGTGGAGTCTGTAACCTGAAGCATCTGTAACCTGATGCGTCTGTAACCCGAGGTACCACTGTATACAAATCCAAGCAGTCTCGTACCCTGAGATTTCAAAAGAAGTTATTATCCAGTACATTTATCCAAAGGCAGTTTCATAGACATAAAGGGTTTGTTTGCATATAATGCTAAACTGTGGCATAGCAGCATTGTTCTGTGCACACAACTTAGGGAAACTTGTATCCAAACTTATTCTGCTGGTGTGAGAGCTTGACTACTTTGTGCTCTGAAATCAAAACATGAAAACTTCCAAGAATTTCAATAGTTTTGTGAGAAGTTATCATAAAGTGAATGAAACCAGGCAGAGCTTTACCTGGAAACTTTCGCACCAAAAAAAAAGGACTGGACCTAGGTTGCAATAATAAGTACACTTATAAGTACACATAAGACCCGCTGGACACAACTGGATTTACTTCGGAGTCATGAACAAAATTACCCGAGTTCAAGTCCCACTGACGCACATGGGGAATTGTGGAGAACTGCAGGACTATCTTGGAAGCGACAAAAGGGCATTTCAAGTTAAGCAAGAAGTTGCAGAAAGAGAATTTAATTCATCATGTCAAACTGACATTTCAAAAAATGAGCGCATACTCAGCACCAGAACCAAGATAAATAAAACGGTAACATAAATCATGAGTTCAGAACACAAAACAGTGCAAGCTCCCATTGAAATTAAACAGGAGTTGCCCAACATCAGAGCTCAAGGCACAGAACAGATAGCAGGTGTATCTCTTCTGCTCAGAGAGATGGGAAGAACCAGTGGTGTTTTTTTCTGGGGGGACGCATACACCTAAACATTTTGTGAATCTTTGTACTTCTGTCCATTTACTGTATTTATTTTTCCCAAATTGAACTATAAAATGGTGATTTTCTTGAGTCAAAATGAGAGTACCCCTAAACATTTTTTTAGAACAAAAGCACTGGGAAAAACAGATTCTGATCACAAAAATATACAGCGGTACCTCAGGTTACATACCCTTCAGGTTACATACGCTACAGGTTATAGACTCCGCTAGCCCAGAAATATTACCTCAGGTTAAGAACTTTGCTTCAGGATGAGAACAGAAATCATGCAGCGGCAGCCCAGTGGCAGCAGGAGGCCCCATTAGCTAAAGTGGTGCTTCAGGTTAAGAACGGACCTCCAGAACGAATTAAGTACGTAACCAGAGGTACCACTGTATGAACACTTACAAACAATTGTAAGTGTACCAAGCAAGAGGTTTGTTTCAGATAATTACCTCCCCCCCCCCATCGGCAGGAAACCTGTGGCCCTCAGTGTTGCTGGACTCCAATTCCCATCAGCCCCAGACAGCATGGCCAGTAGTCAGGGATGATGGGAGTTGTAGTCCAACAACATTGGAAGGGACACAGGTTTATGACCTAAGGGAAGAAAGAAGTTCCAATGGATAATAAATTTACAGACGATTGAGGCTTGCACTTGGAATTGCTTGGGAATTCTAAGAAATGGGAGGGGGACCAATGCAATTTTGACATCAGTGGTTCAAGACGGGACAGTTTTGAAAGGTTCAATCTACCAACTTGATTCAAAATAGCATCTGATAGCATCCAAACACCAGATGAAAAACTGTTCCTTGATCTCAGGAACCATCATGTAAAATGAATGCCTGGCGTGCTCTGGTCCATGGGGTCACAAAGAGTCAGACATGACTAAACAGCAACAAATCTTTAGAGGTGTCCAAAGCACAGCGTCCAGACAACTGGAGATTCTTTTAGGAAGGAATGCCTACAATTTATTGGAGTTGTCTACAAAGGTATCATCTTATGTCCTCCACCCTCACCAATAACTTAGTTTTGAAATTACAGATTTTAAAAAAGGAAACTCACTTGAACATCTGTTCATGTCTGGGGCTCGCAGACCGTAGTACCCTGGTGGGCAGGAATTCAAGCATTCCCCATATTGCCTCATTCCTTCCCTTCGGAGAAAGAAGAACAACTTATGCTGACATCTGATGCATCCATTGTCCTTTGAGCAAGACAAACAGCCTTTGCAAATTGGATTTGGTCCATAGTTGGCTGTGGAATTAAAAAAAGAAGACGACGACAACAACAGTATTAGAACCCAAAAATAAGCATGTGGCAATATTTATCTTCCTTTTAAAAGCCTGCATAGAGGAAAAACAACAAATTGAAGGAGAGGGCAGGCAACTTCAGCAGACATGATAGCGAAGTGGGCACTTCCAATTTGCTTTGGAAGTGAAAGCTCCATTCACTTCCCCTTCCACCCCCCCCACGCCATGTGGTATAGTTTAACAAGCCAAAAATTATTACTATACGTGCATAATACTAAATGAAGTTGGAGAGCAACTTAAGCGAAGTCAGTGGAAAGTGGTGTACAAATGGGAGCAGCAACAATAAGGATTGGGTTCAAAGGAGGAAAGTGGTTTTTACTTCAGCATAAGCCTATCTTTTCCCCCATGGCTGCATCTGCAGTCTAAATCTGAGGTCATTTAATCTGTCAAAATATGGTGTAGCACTAAATTAATCTCTTGTTGCACTTGCAGAATGTTGCTCTGCACAGGAAAGCACAAGTTCCGCTCTTGTGCTAGCGGACAGAGAACAGTGGATTTAATTTGAAAATTGAAACTAAGAGAACATTCTTTCCTTTTGTGATATTTTTAAAAGAATGTGTAATTTAAAAAAATTTAACTGTTCTTTTCTAGTTAGAAGATGGCCAAAAATAAAAATCTACACCTGTGAAACTAGCATTCCCCGTTGATTTCAATGGGGCGTAACTTAAGTCTGGATCCAACCCACAGTTACGTATTCAGGAGGAAAACAAGCAAAAAATGGAGGGCTGAAAGTGGCTCTACATGGAAGCAGACAAATTCCTGTAGGCCAGGTCTATCAATGGCTATTAGTCATGATGGAAATATGGAACCTCCATAACCAAAGGCACATTGCCACTAAATACCAGTTGCTGGGGAGGTAGGAGCAGAAAAGGACTATGACTTTCCAACTATGTTTCTGGGCCATAAACATGCCAGTTTAGATCTTGTTTTTGAGAGTTTCCTACCACCAATTTCACTTCTATATCCCAGCTTCTTGGTAGCCCTCCAAGAAATCTTTATCTTATGATGGGACTTTGGATCAGCCAGGGTCTTGAAAGGAGAATCCTTTAAGTCTTAAAAGTTTAAGATGTGCGCCAAGAAGACAACCAGATTAATCCATACAAGGTTTATTAAGTGAAATTCTAGCATAAATAGATCAGTGGAAATTAAAGCCGGCATTAGATAAGACTAATGAGCAAAGACAGAAGCTGCAATAATAAAGGCTTATGGATTACTGGCTTCTAATGCTTATTTAACAGCAGACCGCATGTAACTCTTCTGTGGCTCTTGCGCATTTTGAACATTACTTAATGCAGCTTGGAAAGCATTGCCTGTTAAGGGCCTGATGACGAGACAACCGCTTGTTTAATGGGCATGTGCTGTGGCAGGATGAGAGAACCCACGGTCTGGAGCTGAAATTCCAGTTCTCTGTAGCCAACCATAAAACCATAGACCCCAGGTCTCTGTACTCTCCTTGAACATTTGGCCTGTCTTTCTCTTCCACTATCTTCTCTTTGAGCCCCCCACCTCCAAATCAAAAGGTATATAAATTTTATGAAATAAAATAAACAAACGTACCCATCTCTGTAACAGAGCGTACACTACTTTTTAAACATCTGAACTGTTGTGCACACAGGTACAGAGACTGTACACTTGTTGAATGCGAATGCTTTTATGAGAGCGCAGCTTAACTATTTGCGTACACAGATGGAACATAATGTGTGAACACCTCTAAGGAAGTGTCACTTTGTAAACAAGGAAGGGGGGAAATGGACTCTGTTTTGATTCGCAGGGGCTGATGGGTTTTAAAACCTTTCTTCCACGTCCCACCTTGTACCTATCTTCACTTAACACTTTCAACTGGGAACTTGAAGGACAAGCCATTGCAAAAGAAAGACAGGCCAAATCAGTTTCCTGACAACAAACCCATTCTTAAAAACCTTTCCTCTATCCTCATTTTTAACACAGAACTGTATTTACCCGATTATTCATGGCTGTCGGTAGAGCATGGGTAAATAAGTAGTATGATTGTTCTTATGAGTATAAAATTAGTAACAAGTCATTGTGCTTCATATAAATGCATTCAAAATATCACTGTATTTGTCCATACACAATCTATGTCTTAAAGCAATCTCTTTGTATGTTGCAGGAGTAGTCAAGCCTTCTATCCACAGTACAAAGGGGGGCATGGTATTATCTTTCCAATGAATCAATATCAGTCTTCAAGCAGAAGCAAGAGAGTTAAGAAACAGAAGAGGATGCTGAACTAGATAGACCTTTGGCTATCATGTTTTTATAGCATCCTACAGGAAGGCATGGATACACAGGAACATTCCTGCAGGGAGTTGAAGATCACACTGGGCCATTTGTTGCAGACAGCATGTATGTTTCCTGAGGGAATCCCTGCATTTCTTGGGTGGTTGGAAACATTGGGTATAAGGCTTGTGCCTCTCAATGTGAGAGACATTTAAGTGTTCAGAAATGCACTGGCTGTCACTACAACTAAGTTTAATTGCACACATGTGTGCCTAGGGGAGATACACAAAGATTCGTCTCCAAAGTATACGTCCAGATCAGGCTTCCTCAAACTTGGCCCTCCAGATGTTTTGAGACTACAATTCCCATCATCCCTGACCACCGGTCCTGCTAGCTAGGGATCATGGGAGTTGTAGGCCAAAACATCTGGAGGGCCAAGTTTGAGGAAGCCTGGTCCAGATCAAGAGAAGTAATAGTACCACTCTATTCTGCCTTGGTCAGGCCACACCTGGAATACTGTGTCAAATTCTGGGCACCACCATTTAAGAAGGATGTTGGAACGTGTGCAGGAATGTGCGCAGAGCTAGAACGTGTGCAGAGGAGGGTAACCAAGATGATCAAGGGTCTAGAAACCAAGCCTTACGAGGAACTGAAGAAGCTGGGTATGTTTAGCCTGCAAAAGAGGAGACTGAGACAAGATAGAATAGCCATCTTCAAATATATCAAGGGCTGTCGCATGGAAGAGGAAGCATGCTTGTTTTCTCCAGCTCTGGAGGGTAAGACTTAGACCAATGGTTTCAGGTCACAAGAAAGGAGATTCCAACTAAACATTCAGAAAACCTTTCTGACAGTAAGAGCTATTTGGCAGTGGAAGAGACTCCCACAAGAGGTGATGGACTCTCCTTCCTTGAAGGTTTTCAAGCAGAGGTTGGATGGCCTTCTGTCATGGATACTTTAGCTGGGATTCCTGTATTGCAGGGGGCTGGAGTAGATGACCCCGGGGGTCCCTTCCAACTCTAAGATTCTATAATTCTATATACATGGAACTATATCCTGGTTGGCATTACCAATAACTATTGGCCTTTGCCTATTTCCACTTCTTCCATCACTACTCCCCACACCCTTCCATGTATCCTGCTAACTACAACCTGCACATTGTTGCCATGTACTTATGTCTCAAATATTGAAAACTAAATTTGTTTTTGTCAAGTCTTTTAATATCTGAAATATTTCAGCTTGCTGCTCTGGACCAGCGTTAGTCTCACATGCAGGTGAATAAACAGAGATTTAATTTTTTCTCCTTTGATGGCTTGTTTATTTTGTCTTTTATTGTAAGTTTCAACTTTTTCAAGCCCTAAAATCTGCAGGGATCCAAAGATGTGGCAGTCCAACAAAAACACAAGCCCAACACCAGATCTACCCAAACAGCAAAAGGCGAAAACACACACACACACGTTTGAAGCATTTAAAAAACTGAAGCAAAGTGAAAGAGAGCAACACTTAAAGTCAAGACGTGCAGTGGCATAAGGAGGAAACCCAATAACATGAACTGGTGTTGGCTACTTTACGCTTGGGACTCATTAGTCATAAAGCTAAATGAGAAACTGAACAAAAAGCAGGCAGGGGTTGTACATTTAGGGAGGGCTGGCGGACACTGTTCAACATGATTTCATAGCTGCCCTCCAAAGCTAGATTTGAGAAGTTGAAAACACAGAGGAAAGGAGAAATTTGGGGAAATTGCTGCACCAGCTTGAGAGACTTCATGTATCCAGCTCCCCCTTCACATTTCATAAGAAATTAATAATAATAATAATAATAATAATTGCATTTTTATACTACCCTTCATCCGAGGGCAGTTATGTTTACAACATAAAAACACAAAAAACACAGAACATCGTAAAAACAACACACTTTTAAAGGCCATAGATTGTTTAATTAGCCAAAAGGCTGGGAGAAGAGGAATGTGTTTGCCTGATATGAAATGAAGGCACCAGGGAACCCTTTCTGGGGAGAGCATTCCACAAGTGGGGAGACACCACAGAAAAGCCACCGTTCTCATGTTGCCACACTCCGGACCTCATGTAGATGAGGCACACAAAGATGGGTGCACCTAGCAAAGTATTTGCTGCACTGCATAGAAGCAGGTGAGTCTTCTACATCAACTGTTACCTTGATCCTTTTAGTGGCAGATGACAGGAACTGAACATGTGGCCTTCTTCATGCAAAGCCGAGAGTTATGGACCTTTCCCTTTGGGACAGAATAAGCCAACTGGGGGTAGGTGCTGGATGTACCTACCTACTTATTTGCCCATTCTGTTTTCACACCATACTGCTCTTGCCAAACCCGCACATACTTAGTCTTCCCTAAGGGACAGCAGATACGCCACTCAAACCTTCACACCCTGAAAGCTGCTCCCCAAGCGATGATGGACACCAACTTGGATGCCCTTAAAAGAAGACCAGACAAATTCCTGGAGGATTGTTGGCATCCATCTGTCTCGAGAGACAATAGAGTGCACCTCTAGGGGTGAAGTCAAACCACTGCATTAATAGCAATAGTGACTTTCCCAGGGCGCAAGCCTGGGCAGTGTGTATGGAGGTCCTGGCTGCCCAGACAACAAGACTTCTTTCTTGGCCCCACTGATGTGGTCCAAAGGAACACAAGCAATACACCTGACACCAGCTTGGCTGCAGGAGTTGCCAGAAAGAGGCGTACAAGGTGCCACCCAACCACCTTAGGGACTCCACTCCAGATTTGTGCAGAGTTTACTCCTTAGCCTTTTTGTCTCCTGAAGGTATTCCGCAAGGCAGCAGAAGTTTAGGATCTGAGTTTCCTTCTCCTAGATGTGATGCCTTCCCACGTGACAAGCTCCATCTGCCCCTCGCTTCCCTCTACACCTTTTTGACCATTCGACCTACTGTTGGTTTTGTCTGCTCAATCCGCCCGAGCCTGTCTTTGGGGTTTGAGACCCATTGGATGAAGGCCATCAAATGATTACCAGTCATGGTGGCTATGTTCTAAATCAACTGCCAGAGGCCTCTGATTGCCAGCTGCTGGGATTCATGAGTGGCAAGAGTGCTGTTGCTTTGGGGCTCTCCATAGGCATCTGTTTGGCTACTGTGGGAACAGCCCGCTGGACTAGATGGGCCCCTAGCCTGATCTAGCAGGCCTCTTCTTCTGCTCTCATGACAGGTGCAGTTCACACTGGGGCTGAGCTATGTTGGCAGATGATTCTCCCAAACGATATCTATTCTATTCTTAGGAGGGACAACTTCCTGCATTTCCGTTTCAAATGATAATGCCAAACGGGGTGGTAGGAAGCTCACCGGGTGATGTGTCCTGCGTCTACACAGATAATACTATCCTATTCAAGTAAATGTAAATAATGGTTTTATTGTCATTGCATTAGGTCATAACAAATCAGCTTAGAGGAAAACAGATATGCATGGCCTGAAAACAGTAATAAACCAAATAACTGGAAGAGTAGGGTGTCCCTGGAGTTATTTATCATTGGCAGGGGATTATTTCTGAGCATCATTGTGGTTCAGAAATAAGCTGAGCAACTTCATGATGTTTGTGGGGACGTTGCTCAGCTGACCTCCAACCCCGGGAGGGAACCAGTCATTCCTTGTCAGAGCGGTGTTGTTGAGTTTTTTTTACTAGCTCTGCTATGGCTTTATTAGCAAAAAATTCCGGATATTACCAGTGGATGGTGTAATGGGCTGCACATGAAGTCAACCACCATGGAGCTGAGTCAATGCAGTATACAGAGATGGAGAGGGGTGCGTCAGTGACGAGGCTGGCACGGTGCAAATTTGCCAGCAGAATTGGCTGCCCCAGTGCATCTGCGCTGTGCCAACCTTGCCAAAGCCGAACCCTTCGTCTGCTGCAGCAACTCATCTCGGATAGAGCTCAGGTGAGCAGTGCAGCCCCACTGCACCATCCTCTGCAGCCAGTTAGAAAACATCTACAAATAAAGGGGAAATTAAAAATTATGCATCTTTTGGAAGCCGTGGGTTGCAACCAGCATTGCTGCTCCACTCCTGCAAGCGACTTTCGCAGTGCAAATTCCTAAGCAGCGCCCCGTGTGCCCTCAAAATGTTCTCCAGAAGGTTAGGAGGTCCTGTGGAGCATGTCTGGCAGAAGGAAAGACGGGGCGAGGAGAGGAAGGGGAAGTTCCACCGTGCAAGTGCTGGATATGACCTCGTCGTTTTTAAGTTTTCATTCTTAAAAGTGCTGCTAGGTTCAGACAAGGCATGTGCAAGTGTGAGTGAGAGACGATGTATCTGTTTTGTAAGGCTATAGCTGATAGTCCCTTGCGCTGGGGCTTCAGGCGGGCCAGAAAAACTAACACAAATCATCCTTACAGGCCAAGGAAAACACTGAAACAGCAGTTAAGCTTGATTACAAAACAGCGCCGAGTTAAAAGTGGGTAGCAAGTAAAAACGCTATCCCACTAGGACTCTAGCAAAATAAAATAAAATAAAGTAATTGCTCCATTCTTAGGATAGCCTTAGACCCAACAGGAAATCCAAATTGCCCGATTTCTTTCCCCCCGCCTCACTCCGCCGCCAAAAAAAGTTTTGACTTTCAGTTCAAAGTACTTCATTTGTATCAAAGTCAGGCTGGTGTAGATCACTTTGAAACTCCCACCCTTTTCACTAAGAGTCTAATTATGACTGCTTTGAAGCTAAATGCCATGGATATATAATGCATGGGCCTTCCCTTTGGATCCGTCTTCCTTTTGAACTCCTCCTTACCTCTTGTGCACCAGCAGTTAAAGTGTGAGTGCAAAATGGAAGGGGTCTATAATTAGCAAAAGGGAAGGGAAATCCCTTGAGATGTTGTTTTTAAAAAGTGTCCTTGAGAACATGCGCTCCTTACAGCTTACCATTTAGTTAAAACACTCAGAACATGAGCTTAACACAGACAAGCTACATTTTTTAAAAAAATAAATAAAAAATTAGTGTCCCTTAAAACCTTTCTAAAGTCTCTATTTCCTAAAGGAAACAAGGACCTCGCCAACTTTAATTATACTTTCCTCCAACTGGAACACTCCGTAAGTCTTAAATCCCTTACTTACTTTTTATTGCCAGTAATTAGGCAGAGCAGAAGTTGCCTTTCCAAAAGACAAAAGCTGTTTAAACATTAGGAATTAGGAGGAATCAGATAACCTACTTCAGCTAATGCATCTTTTTCTAAGCTCTTTTAGACATTAAAAGCAACAACTTGGTTTTCCTCGAATGATATTTTAGGCCACAAACTTGTCCCGGATAAACAAAGTTTTAAGTATTTGTGTATCGTTTATATGGTCTTATTCCCGAGAGATATTTAAACAAACTTAAATCCAGGCTGCCTATTTGCAAGGAGTTAATCTGATGAGATGAAGGCTAAAATGTACTAATAAAACCTTTGTGTTTTTAAAAGCCTAATATTGTGCTAGGTGCATTACAAATTACAAACAAGACCCCGCCGGAATAATAAAACCTACAGAATGACTTGACTGGCACCTGACCTTAGAATAATTTAGCTCCCCTGTGCATGTGCAATGTCTGATCACAACTGAGTGCCTTATTTGTACAAGATTTTTAAGATTTACTTCCATACAGGAGAGAACCTCTATCCACATGTAACTGAACCCGCAGAAAGCACTGTTCTGCATTGGAAACACTGCTCAGAACAGGTGTGGGCAGCCTGTGGCCCTCCAAATCTTGAGGAACATCAACTCCCAGCATCCACAACCAGAATGACCAATGGCTAGGGATCATGGGAGCTGTAGTTCAGCAGCATCTCAAGGCCCAGAGGTCACCCACCCTGGGAATGATTCCTCAGATTTCAAACAGCTCTTTGCTCAGTAACATGTTTACAATCCTGAGGAACATACAGGGAAATGAGTGAAATAATTTTGGTCTTGTTTAAGAGAAATGGATCTGCACAGGACACCGAGGGGATGGGGAGACTGTACACTGGACATGCTTCAATGGGAACCCCAATAACCTATGTTACATTTTTCATACTCTGTGCTAGACTTAAGCCTGTTCCGCTCTGCATACACGGTCTAACACTGCACCAATGCAACAGGAGAGATTTGAATAACTGCAGATGCAATAGCATCATAGTTATCCCTCCGGCACCTAGATGAATTTTTATTTTATTTTATATTTTGCTCTCCCAAGAAGTTCTGGGTAGCATCTGCTGGAAAATAGAATTCATGAAGAAGTCAATCACTGAATATAGGCCACCTGAAACATAAAGTAAGGCTGAAAAGGAAACTTCTGCAGTTCCCCAGAAGGTACTAACTTTCGACTTAATATACTTTATGATGCCCAAGTTATCTACAAAATCTCAGGGTAGATGTGGCCAAAGCTGTTGGCCACATAACTTCAATTATAGTCTAGACATGCAGATGGGCACAGGTCACAGTGACATGATGTCTGAACCTAGGTGCCCAAGGGCACATTTTAAGTTGGCACTCCAAATCCAATTTTGAGAAAAATTTCAAGAATTGCCGTCATTTGAGACATATTTGGGGCCTATTCAAGAAAAAAACAGGAAAAGCTGACACATTCTTAGACATGGCATTGTAAAAATCTAACCCACCTGCCAACACTTCTGTACGTTAAGTGGGAAAATCTGGCATGGTGATTAAGAAATTTCTTATTTACTGGCTCTTTCAATCCCTTTATACCTAATGCTCAAAGCTAAGCTTCGATCCAACTAAGAAAGGTAGATTCCTCCAGCCCTTTAGGGCAAGGCCTTGCAAAAAGCTCGGTTGCAGCGTACAAAGCTCTCAAGCACCAGGTTTTGGAAGCCATGCTAAAGATGGCTTTTTGGCTTCTCAGCCAAAGGATATCCAGCCAAATTCAGTAAACAATATTCCCGTAGTCAGAGGTCCAGCTGAACAGCAGCTTGTGACGGGATAGAGCTGGCAAATGCCAAAATGTCAGGCAAATTTGGAAGAGTGCCAGGCATGTACAACAGATGCATCGGGGGAGATGAAGGATACTGACAGGAAGCCAGGCAGGAGTGAGAAATATGGGGAGGATGGCAGGAAGGAAGTGGCACTCACGTGAAAACAAAGGAGGAAGGGAAAAACACATAGTTTGGAGTCAATGAAGAATATGGAAAGGCAGAAGTGCTGAAAGCAGTGTCAGAAACTCAAATATATAAGCTAGGTGCCAAATGGCTCCTTAAACCATGGATACAGTCGCCAAAGTGGAATGTCTAGTTGCCATTTGGGGGCAAGACGGCTCTAAAGTCTTAGATGATGGGGTCTGATTATCAGTTAAACATCTGGCTAGTTCAGGTGACAATGTTGAGAACGTTAAGGTTAAGAACTTTGAGAACTTAAAAAGTCACTTGACAATGCGCATCTATACTGGCCTATTCCTACCACTTTTTCTTAATGGTGGCACGGACCTTTCATAACGTCAGAATATTCTTCACAACTATGGGGTAAGTGAAGACAGGCTGCAACAATTAGCTGTAATATCGTTCGCAGCTCCTGCTCAGGCTGCACAGAATAAGCATGTGGGTTCCAGAAATTCATTCAGATAAAATATAGCTGATAGAATTCTACAAGATGGGGTATTAGTGTGTGAAAACAATCCAGATCCAATGATCCCCAAATGGTGCAGGTGTCAGGCAGCATCCTGGAGCCCAGGCATCTTCACCTGGTGACAAGTGGCCAATAGCTAGGTGCAAAATTCGTCTGTCACCTGGCTGATTTTGAACACTGGCTGCAAGCACCATGGCTGTTTGCTAACATCAGGGGTGTGGAACTGGATCTGGGTGGTGGGCCAAGTCATTATCTCCCCCCACTCCATGCCCATGACCAAATATGGAAGAAGCGTTGGGTACCTGTCAGTCACCTGATCTCAAAATGATGTAAAAGGTAAAGGACCCCTGACTGCTAAGTCCAGTCGCAAACGACACTGGGGTTGCAACGCTCATCTCGCTTTACTGGCCAAGGGAGCCAATGTTTGTCCGCAGACAGCTTCCGGGTCATGTGGCCAGCATGACTAAGCTGCTTCTGGTGAAACCAGAGCAGCGCACGGAAACACCTTTTACCTTCCCACCAGAGCGGTACCTATTTATCTACTTGCACTTTGAATCACAGAATCATAGAGTTGGAAGAGACCACAAGGGCCATCGAGTCCAACCCCCTGCCAAGCAGGAAACACCATCAGAGCACTCCTGACATATGGTTGTCAAGCCTCTGCTTAAAGACCTCCAAAGAAGGAGACTCCACCACACTCCTTGGCAGCAAATTCCACTGTCGAACAGCTCTTACTGTCAGGAAGTTCTTCCTAATGCTTAGGTGGAATCTTCTTTCTTGTAGTTTGGAACCATTGCTCCGTGTCCGCTTCTCTGGAGCAGCAGAAAACAACCTTTCTCCCTCCTCTATGTGACATCCTTTTATATATTTGAACATGGCTATCATATCACCCCTTAACCTCCTCTTCTCCAGGCTAAACATGCCCAGCTCCCTTAGCCGTTCCTCATAAGGCATCGTTTCCAGGCCTTTGACCATTTTGGTTGCCCTCCTCTGGACACGTTCCAGTTTGTCAGTGTCCTTCTTGAACTGTGGTGCCCAGAACTGGACACAGTACTCCAGGTGAGGTCTGACCAGAGCAGAATACAGTGGCACTATTACTTCCCTTGATCTAGATGCTATACTCCTATTGATGCAGCCCAGAATTGCATTGGCTTTTTTAGCTGCCGCGTCACACTGTTGGCTCATGTCAAGTTTGTGGTCAACCAAGACTCCTAGATCCTTTTCACATGTACTGCTCTCAAGCCAGGTGTCACCCATCTTGTATTTGTGCCTCTCATTTTTTTTTGCCCAAGTGCAATACTTTACATTTCTCCCTGTTAAAATTCATCTTGTTTGTTTTGGCCCAGTTCTCTAATCTGTCAAGGTCGTTTTGAAGTGTGATCCTGTCCTCTGGGGTGTTAGCCACCCCTCCCAGCTTGGTGTCATCTGCAAATTTGATCAGGATGCCCTTGAGTCCATCATCCAAGTCATTGATAAAGATGTTGAATAAGACCGGGCCCAAGACAGAACCCTGTGGCACCCCACTAGTCACTCTTCTCCAGGGCATCCTGATCAAATGTGCTTTGATGTGCTTTCGAACTGCTAGGTTGGCAGGAGCAGGGACCGAGCAATGGGAGCTCACCCCGTCGCGGGGATTTGAACTGCCGACCTTCTGATCAGCAAGCCCTAGGCTCAGTGATTTAGACCACAGCGCCACCCGTGTCCCTAATATAATGATGTAAAGTGACCCCTTTTTTGCTCACATGGTATGAAATGAAATCATGCAGGCAAATGCACACCGCAAAGCCCTTTGCAGTGACCTCCACAAGGCCAGGTGATCAGGTGGCTGGGAAACCCCTTTGCACATCATGCCACAAACCATTGTTACAGAGCACTCTGCAATGTGTTGTGGAAGACCTGGCAATCAGCTGGTTGTCAGGGCCTTATAAAGCGGGGCATTGCCTGGGTTGCTTATCAGCTGGTGGCCTGTGTCTACAAACCACTTTTGACTGAGTAAAGATTTTATCTGCCTCATACTTGACACTGTATAGGACATCAGGCATCGGACAGGTGAGTGTGGCATTGAAAAAATGGCCCCATGAGCCAAATGAGGAAGCCTGGAAGGGAGTACCTAGGAAGCTGGTGGACTCTCCTTCATCTGAGGTTTTTAAACAGAGGTTGGATGGTAATCTGTCAGGGATTCTTTAGATGGTTCCTGCATTGCAGGGAGTTGGTCTAAATGATCCTTGGGATCCCTTCGAACCTTAAAATTCTATAGTTCTATTACATTATTATGAAACTGTGCTAAGTCTAATTTTAGCTGTTTCCCCATTTCCTTTGTTTTAAACCGGTTTGATCTGATGCTTTTTGTGGAAAGGCAACATACAAGTAAAACAACGATGATGAATGAGTTAATAAAATACATTTTGTCATTGCAGGACAGCCCCCAGACTGCATTTTGCCAGTATCTTAACATATGGAACTTCCATGCAGTTTCCCACAACTTCTGTGACAGTTTTGCATTTAACTCACAAGCTCTGCAGAATTAAAACCGGGCATCAGGATGCGTCCATGTTCACAGAACAATAGCCATTGCGTGCAAGAGTTCATCACTACAATGACAAACAAGTGTGTCAAGTTTTGGCTTTAAGTTAAACCACTTCCTCAACCCGGCTTCTTGACTATGGAGATGTGTGGGAGAAGAGCCTTCATAAACAAGCCTGCAGGGGGAGGAGTCCACATGATTCAACTCTGAAACAAACTTTACTAATACTGACGTATCAGCACACAATGAAAAGCTACGTTGAGCATCTTGACTGCAGCTGTTCAGAAGCGAATGCAAAACGCAGCCATTGTATTCCATAAAAATCTAATGATACATGTCACACATAATAAAGAGATAATTTCTAGATCACCACTGAACTGGTTGATTTATTCTATTAATCATGATATAATACTTTGAACAACAGTTCGTGAAGTTTAGCTTGCCAATACTTACTGGGCACCCGTAATCTCATCCGTTGATACATTCAGATACCACTTTGCAGTCACAGACATCAGTACCTGATTGTGTGTATAAAATTTCATTTACTGCTGGAATACAGGGAGCTGACCAAGTCAGACAGTCCATTGGCCCACCACGCTCAATATTATTCACTTAAACTGGTAGCAGCTTTCCAAGACAGAGGCTGCGAGGGGAGAGTTCTGTTTTTCATTTTATTCCTGAATGCCCTGTTCATTTTATTTTCAATTGTCACAGCAGGCACGTCCAACTCCCAAGAGACTGCAATCTACTCCCAGTATTAAAAAACTGGCAGTGATCTACCGATTATCACTGGAGTGAGGAGGAACGTGCATGGGGTGGGTGGGTGGAAGGAAGGAAGGGGAGGATTGCCCAGAGCTCCTGAAGTTTTTTTAGGGGGGAAAGGCCAGAGTTGTTGAGCTTGTTTTAGGGAGGAAACACTAACCATTAACTACAACGCTAACAAGTGCACAAAACAATAAAGCCAACTAATGTTGGCAGTAGACTATAAAAGACCGCCCTTTTGACGCTATGTAGGGACAGAGTGAGGGTGTGTGTGGAAACACTGCTTTTAATCCCGTGATCGACCATGATCATCTAGGGATCTACCTGTTGATCGCGGTCGGCCAGCTGGACCCCGCTGGTCTACAGCATCATTACTTTCATTTCTCTTCCCCCACTATATCTTTTTTGTTACTTTTTCGTTTCTGTGGACCCGCCCAGACATCCTTTGTGTTCATGACACTATTGGGGAATCTGTTTGCAAGTGCAAACAGTTTTCAATAATATTTGCACCTGCAAAACAAAAACAGGGTGGTCATGCTACTTGTTTCTGGTCGGTGCATATACCATAACTTCCTGATGAAATCCTGTAGCTTTTTCTACCACAAACGTGCTGGCTTATTTTTGTCCCACGTTTGTTGTGCTATATAGTCCTCCAGTCAGCAATAATGTGGTTAGATTAGGGAATCATAGAATTGTGCAGTTGGAAGAGACCATGATGGTCAACTAGTCCAACTCCCTGCAATTCAGGAATCTTTTACTCAACATGGGGCTCGAACCCAAAGCCCTGAAATTAAGAGTCTCATGCTCTACTGACTGAGCTATAGCATCACAGAACAAACTAGGGCAGGATATAACCACTTGCTAATGCACTATTTTTGGGTTAGGAACCTGCTGCAGAATATTCATGCAATAAAACACTAGCCTGGAAGGACCCTATTTTTATTATTGTGGATACCAAGACTGTCATTTGATGTCTGACTCTGGTCTTTTCCATGTAAATGGGACACGTTTTTTAGGCATTGCATTACAAGATGTGCCAAGCTTCAGGCAGGTTGGAGACAAGGACCCCATTTTATAAGCAATCAAAAAGGAGTGTCATCTTCTGAGCTTCCCAATTGGACAGTTTTCATATCTTTTGAACATTCAGATCTCTCCTACCTACAAAAGGTTCCCTGTACACATCAATTTGTTAAGCAATGCAATGCCTCTTGTCTGTTTCAGGAACTCCTCCTATGAGAAATGAACGGGAGAAAAAAAAATAAAAGATTTCCATTTGTTTCTTCCATTCATTTTGATATCATCATTAATTTTTGACAAACAAATTGGTTAGACATCTGCTCTGTTTTTCATTAATTGCAAAAGTGAATGCACACCTCTCCTTCTGGGTTTCAGATAGGCAGAAATACATTCCACACTAAGTCTTAACTAGTGATGGCGACCCTTAATACAGTTTGTTGCCATCACAACCACACTAACGACAGCGGGTGGCGCTGTGGTCTAAACCACTGAGACTCTTGGGCTTGCCGATCAGAAGGTTGGCAGTTTGAATCCCCGCAACAGGGTGAGCTCCCGTTGCTCGGTCCCTGCTCCTGCCAACCTAGCAGTTCAATAGCACGTCAAAGTGCAATTAGATAAATAGGTATCGCTCCAGCAGGAAGGTAAGTGGCATTTCCATGCACTGCTCTGGTTTCACCAGAAGTGGCTTAGTCCTGCTGGCCACATGACCCAGAAAAACTGTCTGCGGACAAACGTCGGCTCCCTCAGCCAGTAAAGCAAGATGAGTGCCGCAACCACAGAGTCGTTTGTGACTGGATTTAACTGACTGGACTTAACTTTACCTTTAACCATGAATAAGATTGTACTGTTTGAGCAACTTCACTTATTCGTTTTTCCACAGAGATTTCTAGCCACAAATATCTAGTCAGGATCTCAACAATTCTTCCTTATACTCTATGAACAGGAAACTCCCATTTTATTTAATACATTATTCTGCTCAATTTATGGGTGACAGGATTGCTAGAGCTGGCCACTCAAAATGTGAGTTGTTTTCAGATCTTCACTGCCTCATATCTGATAAGACAAACTTTGCTGTGACTTCAGACGCCTCCAATTAGGCTTTTATGAAAGCATCATTTTCTATCTGCCTTGTACAGAATGCCATGCAGCTCCCATTTCCATTCTGCTGTGCTGCATGTTCTGCTTATTTGTCCCATATGAGGAATGGAAATCAAGTTGTTAATACAATCGATATTCACTATTGCTGTTGTTTTCCGTCCGCAAATGATGTGCAATTACACTTTTCCTCTTTTACATTCTGTTTCCTTTGCTTTGAAATAAATGGGGTGGTGTGACATAACTTACATAATTGTGTAGATTGCACAAGTTATGAGATTTCACCACAGCGGACAATGAGACAAATAATGTAGTTTTTGGTGGAAGATTAACTGCAGTGGAATGGAAACGCTGCTGTGTGTCACAAACATGGGACAGAATAGGAAAAGGTGCCTTTTTACATCCCTGCTGAACACACACACACATTCCAGTTATCTGGCTCAGGCTGTTGTAGGTTTAAGCAGTTTTCCTTTTTAAATTGAATTTCCTGGCTTCTGATGACATAAGTGGGTCCCTCTGTGTTCAGTTTCTCTGTGCAACCACATATGCATTACAAGTGACTTTACTGTGCCTTATTATAGGAAATGAGGTGCTCTCACTTACCAAACACCAGCTTCTCGTTAAAACTCCATGAATGCACAAACAAGTGTGCCTTTGTCACAGGAGCTCAAGTTCAAATGCACAAGGATCAGATAATGGTTTTTGGTGTGTGTTTTTTAAAGGAGTGTACATAGCAGCATGGTTCCACTTAGATAAGAAGCAATCTCAAGAAGTCTCTAAATCAGATGCTCTGGGACTAAAATAGGTCCTAAGGGATATATTTAGGCTTTTTCTCCCCCATTTATTTATCTATCATGCACTCATTCAGAAAGATAACTGGAGCATCCAAACATACACAAAACTAAGGGTTTTAGATATCCACAGTAATATTCCGGTGACATTAATTGTATCATTAAACTGTGTCTTTAAATTGTGTCTTTCTAAATAAATAAATAATAACGACGCTTCATACCCCAATAAATAAAAATCCCTTCTCTGATCTAACCTGTTATTGTTAGTAACATAACACATAAAATTCATAACACAGCATACTTCTAAAAGTACACAACATAGCAACTCACTATACAGTGGTACCTTGGTTTACAAACAGTCTGGTTTGCATACGTTTGGGATTAAAAACACATCAAACCCCGAAGTGCGTGTCCCGGTTTGCAAACTTTTTTTGGATTACAACCCATTTTTCATTTTTAGTTTTGGATTACGAACATTTTTTTTTTTTTTGAGGCCCCATTGGCGAAAACGCGCCTTGGGTTACAACCTGTTTTGGTTTACAAATGGACCTCCAGAACAGATTATGGTTGTAAACCAAGGTACCACTGTATAGTGATTAAGGTAAAGCTAAGGGGACCCCTGACCATCAGGTCCAGTCGTGACCGACTCTGGGGTTGCGGCGCTCATCTCGCTTTATTGGCCGAGGGAGCCGGCGTACAGCTTCCGGGTCATGTGGCCAGCATGACTAAGCTGCTTCTGGAGAACCAGAGCAGCGCACGGAAACGCCGTTTACCTTCCCGCCGGAGTGGTACCTATTTATCTACTTGCACTTTGACATGCTTTCGAACTGCTAGGTTGGCAGGAGCAGGGACAGAGCAACGGGAGCTCACCCCGTCGCGGGGATTCGAACTGCCGACCTTCTGATCGGCAAGTCCTAGGCTCTGTGGTTTAACCCCCAGCGCCACACTACCGGTAATTGCAACAGCAGCAGGTCTGTGACCAAAGAGTTTTCTGCAGGTGTTAGCTGTGGCATCTGTGCTGGTCCTACCTTTGTCCCATCGTAATCTCTTGCACCCAGCAGATCTATAGGTTAGAATTGCTTTCAAAGCAGCCAGCAGGCAAAAAAGTGATCCCTCCATTCTGGCTGTTGAGAAAATTAAATTCATTCAAGGAGCACTTCATTGCACATTTGTGCTCTTCTACTTGTATGCCCCTTCTCTTCCCCCTCGTTATAAGAGCATGAGAAGAGCTTGAAGGATCAGGCCGATGGCCCACCTAGTCCAGTATCCTGTTCTCACAGTGGCCAACCATATGTCTGTGGGAAACCTGTAAGAAGGATCTGAGCACAAGAGCGCTCTCCCCTCCTGTGTTTTCTAGCAACTGGTATAAAGTTAGCTGGTAAAGGAATATTGGTGATAAAGTATGCAATACTTAACTGATTCAGCAAAAAAGTGAATCGACCACGAATAATGATCTATTTAACATCATTGTGGTTACAAGAAAAACTAATTCTTCCAATAATAAAGGGCTGTTCCATGCTTGGTCAATGAATGAATGAATGAATGAATGAGTGAATGAAAGAAAAGAGGGGAACAAAACTAAGACCTCAAAAAGGAGAGAACCAAAATCATTTTGAGGAACAATTTATTATCCCAACATCCCTGCATTTTATGGGCTGAATATGTTAACAGGAAGTGGTGAACTGTCAGAGGTATGTGTAACTATGCCTAAATTATAGCTGTAAAAACCAGCTACCCCAATTCTTAGAGAACTCCTAGTTAGAACCTACTCAGATTACACAAAGATAATAAAAGGGAATTAAGCTCAGAAGCCAAAGGGTTCCTTTGCCCACACATTAAACATGAACCTAATTACCAGTGTTCCCTAGAATGGCTGTCTGTCGGACACAGCGCTCTTATGAAACAAAGAAGATTTATTCAGCCTCGTTGCAGGATTCCACAGGGCTGAAACAGCTATCGCTACGGTTAGCAGAGTGTTTTCAATGCCATAAAAATGGCAGCAATGGGGAGAATGATTATTCTGAGCACTTTACTGGTAGAATACATCCACAATAACATAAAAGCAACCCTGCTGGATCAGGCCAAAGGCCCATCTAAGGCAGAATCCTGTTGTCACAGTAGCCAACCAGAAACCCATGGGAAGCCCAGAAACAGGATCTGAGTGCAAGAGCATACTTTGTGATACAACAGCTACTTGTATTCAGAGGAATACTGCCTCCCAAGAGTGGATGGAGAAGAAAGTTATTGTGGCTACTAGTCAGTGATAGTCATTATCCCCCAGGAACTTGTCTAATCTCTTGTAAAGCCATCCAAGTCAGTGGCCATTAATACATATTGTTGGAAAGAAATCCATGGTTTAACTGCCGCTGTGGGTTAAACCACAGAGCCTAGGACTTGCTGATCAGAAGGGTCAGTGGTTCGAATCGCCACAACGGGGTGAGCTCCCGTTGATTGGTCCCTGTTCCTGCCAACCTAGCAGTTCAAAAGCACATCAAAGTGCAAGTAGATAAACAGGTACTGCTCTGGCAGGAAGGTAAACAGCGTTTCCGTGCGCTGCTCTGGTTCGCCAGAAATGGCTTGGTCATGCTGGCCACATGACCCGGAAGCTGTACGCCGGCTCCCTCGGCCAATAAAGCGAGATGAGCGCCACAACCCCAGAGTCGGTCACGACTGGACCTAATGGTCAGGGGTCCCTTTACCCTTTACCTTACATAAAGAAGGCATTTATTTTTTGGTCTGCCCTAAAACAGCTTAGGGAGACAGATTAGAGAACTGGGCCAAAACAAACAAGATGAATTTTAACAGGGAGAAATGTAAAGTATTGCACTTGGGCAAAAAAAATGAGAGGCACAAATACAAGATGGGTGACACCTGGCTTGAGAGCACTACATGTGAAAAGGATCTAGGAGTCTTGGTTGACCACAAACTTGACATGAGCCAACAGTGTGACGCGGCAGCTAAAAAAGCCAATGCAATTCTGGGCTGCATCAATAGGAGTATAGCATCTAGATCAAGGGAAGTAATAGTGCCACTGTATTCTGCTCTGGTCAGACCTCACCTGGAGTACTGTGTCCAGTTCTGGGCACCACAGTTCAAGAAGGACATTGACAAACTGGAACGTGTCCAGAGGAGGGCAACCAAAATGGTCAAAGGCCTGGAAACGATGCCTTATGAGGAACGGCTAAGGGAGCTGGGCATGTTTAGCCTGGAGAAGAGGAGGTTAAGGGGTGATATGATAGCCATGTTCAAATATATAAAAGGATGTCACATAGAGGAGGGAGAAAGGTTGTTTTCTGCTGCTCCAGAGAAGCGGACACGGAGCAATGGATACAAACTACAAGAAAGAAGATTCCACCTAAACATTAGGAAGAACTTCCTGACAGTAAGAGCTGTTCGACAGTGGAATTTGCTGCCAAGGAGTGTGGTGGAGTCTCCTTCTTTGGAGGTCTTTAAGCAGAGGCTTGACAACCATATGTCAGGAGTGCTCTGATGGTGTTTCCTGCTTGGCAGGGGGTTGGACTCGATGGCCCTTGTGGTCTCTTCCAACTCTATGATTCTATGATTCTATGATTCTATGAGCTCTCAAAATTCCATGAGAGAAGCCATGGCTGAAGTTCCACCACGGGGCTTTAAATGTAGGAAATGAATGTGTCCCAGGTTATCAAAACGTTTCAAGCTTGCCGGGGAAAGAAAAGGTGTCCTCGACAAGACCCAGAAAACCCATTATGCACGCCTTGTTGGAAATAGCTGCTTTTTAATGGCCTGCGGCTAAAAGGGTCCATAAATACTTTTGCTTGACAACAAGGAGGTAAACAGCAAAGCATTGCAGCTTTCCAATGGGTGGGATTGGAGAAATGAAGGAGGAGGGGTGCACACTCAACTTCCGAAGACTCTGACTTTATAAAAAAGATGGCCAAGTTGTCCCCATGTAAGCTCTCTAAGCCATGAAGTTTGCTTGGTGGAGCTGCATTGTTCTGCTGAATAGAGAGAATGCTTGTTGTCGGATGCAAGATGCCGAAGTGCAGTATGAGCCATTCAATAGCTAAGGTTTCTGCCCCAGTTCTCTCTCTGCCAATTGGGAAGGGCTGGCATCTTCCATTCCTAATCTAAGTCCTGCCATGATTCCTACTTCTACAGTAGTGCATACAGTGGTACCTCGGGTTACATATGAGAGCCAGTGTGGTGTAGTGGTTAAGAGCAGTAGACTTGTAATCTGGTGAACCTGGTTTGCTTCCCCGCTCCTCCACATGCAGCTGCTGGGTGACCTTGGGCTAGTCACACTTCTCTGAAGTCTCTCAGTCTCACTCACCTCACAGTGTTTGTTGTGGGGGAGGAAGGGAAAGGAGAATGTTAGCTGCTTTGAGACTCCTGAAGGGGTGTGAAAGGCGGGATACCAAATCCAAACTCTTCTTCTTCATATGCTTCAGGTTACATACGCTTCAGGTTACACACTCCGCTTACTCAGAAATAGTGCTTCAGGTTAAGAACTTTGCTTCAGGATGAGAACAGAAATCGTACTCCGGCTGCGTGGCGGCAGCAGAAGGCCCCATTTGCTAAAGTGGTGCTTCAGGTTAAGAACAGTTTCAGGTTAAGAATGGACCTCTGGGATGAATTAAATACTTAACCTGAGGTACCACTGTATACAGAAGCTGGAAGCGTTGGTGATGTCACAAGACTGATTGTCACTTATTTATATTATTATTATTATTATTATTAATTTCATTTCTATACCGCTTTATATTTCTAAGGGGGGGGGACTCAAAACAACATGGAAACATCAAATGAAACAATCTAGAATAAAACATTACAAAAGAAAGTCAAATATAATGATGATTTCAGATCATCTCCTGGTTCTGTTTAGGAACCGTTTCTCCCTCCATGCAGGTGGAAAGGGCTGTTCCAAAAACAGGACTCCCAGAGGTCTCCAAGAGTTGCATGTGCAAAAAGAAAGTACTGGAATTCAGCAGCAAAGAATGCCGGTGTGATGCCACACAGACACACACAAAAAGTGTTCATTGTACATGCTAGGAATCCTCAAAGGCACTATCCGACAGCAGGGTGTCAATGATAGTATGCCTCAACTGATAAATACAGAAGCTACTTCCACTGCCAGAGGCTAAAGTATCTAAATTAATAAATATTTCTAAACTACATGAAGGCTGCTCCTTTCAAAGGGCTTTTGGTTTGTTCCCAAAGTAGTTCTGTTTTCATTAGTAGCTCTTTTTCTTTTTCCTTCACTGATGCAGTTTTGGCTTTTAAGCCGTTGTAATACTTGGGGATTACAACATGTTTGGGTTAAAATTATACCCTGCTTTCCTTCAGAAGCCCTCGGAGCAGCATCACATGTGGTCCACAGCTGATCACTCATCCAAGGCAGCGTACAGAACCAGACCTACTTAGCTTCACCAGTCAGACCTGCTTGCCACTTGCCTGCAAGATCAACTCCTGGGTTCCCCCAAGAACCATTTCAAAGGGTTGCGGATCACATCTGCAGATGACACAAAACCTGGGAGGGAAAACAACTCCCAAAGAACAGAATCGAGATTCACAATAATATTGAGAGGCTGAGAGCAGCAGGCCCAAACTAACAAGATGAAATTCAACAGATATCAGTGTAAAATATCCTACATTGGTACAAAATTATCCAAAGGCACAAGCAGAGGTCCTGATTTGGCAGTAGTATATGTGAGGGCGGCGGGACATTGGTCTCTTAAGTTCATCAGTCTCCATCTGGTGGGTTGGTAGCAGCCGCACTTTCCACCATTGCAAAAACTTGGGTGGTAATTCAATGTTTCCCAAACTTGGGTCTTTTGGGACTATGACTCCCATCATCCCTAGCTAGAAGGACCAGCGGTCAGGGATGATGGGAACTGTAGTCCAAAAACAGCTGGAAACCCAGGTTTGGGAAACACTGAGCTAGAAACTTGTGCTAGCTCCAGGATTAGTGCTAGTGCGTCCCATGACATCCTTGCTTCTGCTCCAGAGGGCAGGCGGAGGAGAGGGGGAGAACTCTGCAATGTCCATGGAGAAATCCTTGCATAAGACAGAATAATCTGCTTAGTGCTACAATGCATACGACTGGTTGTAAGTATTAATAATTGGTCCTCACATGCATGCTTTGGTTTAAGGTCACAAAACGGTTGAAGACTGCACCCTTAAAGAACTTAAATCATCACTGTGATTGCTAAGAAAGAAGATGTAATCTTAGGTTTCATTAATGGAGATTGTTCAGACCATGGGTCCATTCAGACTTGGGGGATAATTACATTTGTTTTCCTGGTTATACACTGGTACCTCGCAAGACGAATGCCTCGTAAGACGAAAAACTTGCAAGACGAAAGAGTTTTTCGCATTTTGAGTTGCTTCGCAAGACGAATTTCCCTATGGGCTTGCTTCGCAAGATGAAAACGTCTTGCGAGTTTGTTTCCTTTTTCTTAAAACCGTTAATACCCAGGGAATCCGTGCTTCGCAAGACAAAAAATTCGCAAGACGAAAAAAACTTGCTGTATTTACCTGCTGTATCATGGAGCTGTAGCTTTTTGATCAATAAACCACCATACTGTACTAAACGTCATCCACACCAAAGGACATGGTGCGATACAACAGCAGACATCATCTGACATGTCACAAATCACCTTGGCACCCTTTATGCACACGCACGCTTCTGAATGCAGCCAATGAGTGGTAATAATTCTTCTCGATTATGCACTGATCAGGACAAACCTGGAGTGCTGTGTATTCACCTATAGATGTCACATTTTAAGGTCACTAGTAAACTGAAGCATGTCTAGAAGAGGTCAATGAGGATGGTGAACCTAGTTCTATGGGAAATTGGGGGCACTGTATGAAAATGGCAATACAGTCGTACCTTGGATCCTGAACGCCTTGAAAGTCAAACGTTTTGGCCCCCAAACGTCGCAAACCCGGAAGTGAGTGTTCCAATTTGCGAACGTTCTTCGGAACCCAACATCCGATGGTGCTTCCGTGGCTTCTGATTGGCTGCAGGAGCTTTCTGCAGCCAATCAGAAGCCATGCTTTGGTTTCCAAATGTTTTGGAAGCTGAATGGACTTCCGGAACGGATTCCATTCGACTTCCGAGGTACAACTGTATATAGGTATATTAACAGAAGAAAACCTGCATGTGTCAAAATACCTCTGGGGTTCGCCATGGATGCATGCAGCTATATTTTACTATGACTTGACCCACTGAAATTAATGAAACTATGTTAGTCAGGTCTATTAATTTCAATGGATCTAATCTGAGCAGGACAAAGAATGGTATTTAAGCACCCTTCTCAGGGGGATGTATCCATACTGTACTTAAATATATTCCTCCTCTCCAACCCTCACCACCAACTCAAGAGGTTACATGACAGGCAAGAATTCAACAGGTGCAGTTTCC
Source organism: Podarcis raffonei (assembly GCF_027172205.1). Lineage (NCBI taxonomy): Eukaryota > Metazoa > Chordata > Lepidosauria > Squamata > Lacertidae > Podarcis > Podarcis raffonei. The sequence continues at coordinate 20,525,662 of NC_070608.1, read as the reverse complement.
CCAAGCATACAGATGGGGAGGGGAGAAAGTGACCCCCTCTCAGGCAAGCTATTAAATGGCCCGGATACTTTCTTGCCAGAAAAATAGTGGAAACCATTTCCAAAATAAAAATAAAAACCAAGAAGCTGATGACGTGTAGCATTTATTTCATGTGGCCAAAAAGAGTTCCCATTACCGCTCCGCATTTAGCTGTCAGGTGTATGTTTTATCACGTTCGGGGAAAAGGTGCAAAGAATTTATCAGCAACATACTCAAGAAATGAGTGCAAGCGTGTCCCATCAGCCTTGATGAAGCAGGGAAATGCAAGCCCTGGGCTTTACAACATGAGCTTCAAAATGTACTTGCATTCCACGCCGAACTATTGTTCCACGCTACGTACATACAGAAAACTTTGCTTTGAAGTGGCTCTCCATCCAGAAGCACTGGAAACAACTATTTCCAAGTGTAGTTAATACGGTACTTGATTGCAAACTGCTTGTTTGCCTTTTCTTTTTCTTTCTTTTTTCTCTTTTTTTTTAAAAAAGAGTGCTAATTCCTTTAGGAATTACAAGCTGTTTCTTTCAGCTGCACAACTCAACCGGTCTCTGCCTTACTTGCTGCTGGCTTAAATCTTGAGTGAATTAATCTTGGATAGAAGGGTGTCTATAAAAGAAGGCACTTAAAAGCCCCCATGGATGTTATAGCGCTGATGGTTTACCATTATGTGGTATAGCAAAATTTTATCCTGCCATTACTAAGAGCATACATATGGAGACCATTAAACCCCTTCCTTTCTTGTGGTGCAACCCTGAATGGCTGCATTATGCCACTATTTTTTCCCCTTTTTTTAAAAAGAGATTTTAACCTTCACCAGCAGTTCGAAAAAAGAGAGGCGAGAGACCTCATTTGGCATGTCAGAGAAAAGCACAAGAAATATCAGCACTCAAAAAGAAAAAAAAGCTATACCATCTTGCCTGGAATTCTTTTAACAGAAGTTGCTTAAGGGTGTGGATTATAAGATTATTATTATATATTATTAATTATATTATTATAGTGATACTACACACACACACACACACACACACACACACGATGGGTGAACTCAAGACACTCTGAATAACAAAACGTACTTTAACATGTTTTAGTTTAAACTAAGGAGAGTTGGGCCAGGTTTAGACATAACGACAAACTATGCTCAGTTCCATAGTGATGTATGGAACTGAGAGCTGGACCATAAAGAAGGCTGATCGCCGAAGAATTGATGCTTTTGAATTATGGTGCTGGAGGAGACTCTTGAGAGTCCCATGGACTGCAAGAAGATCAAACCTCTCCATTCAAAGAGAAGACTCCCAGGAAAAGACCCTGATGTTGGGAAAGATGGAGGGCACAAGGAGAAGGGGACGACAGAGGACGAGATGGTTGGACAGTGTCCTCGAAGCTACAAACGTGAGTCTGACCAAACTGCGGGAGGCAGTGGAAGACAGGAGTGCCTGGCATGCTCTGGTCCATGGGGTCACGAAGAGTCGGACACAACTAAACAACAACAACAACATGCTCAGTTTAAACCTGGAAGTAGATGATTTCCTCCTCATACTCACAGCCATGCAAGAAGAAGAGAGTGAAGGAGGAGAACGTTGGCATCTGAGGCTTGAACAGGACAGCTTCTGCAACACTTTAAAAAAATCATCATTCTGCTGGCACATGCACCTAAACCATCACCAATAGTCCAAAATCCACAGTTCCAGACTGAATTTGAACTGCCGACACACCTACGTGCCGCCGTTTCTAAAGGTGACTGTGTGCTGTGTTCCAATGTGCTTTTCTCAAGCCATAAAGAGCACAGTGGCATCATCAAAACTCTCAAAGAAGCAGCTTCGATAGAAAATGGCAATTGTTTCTCAGATGCCATCGCCAACATTTTTCTGACAGCTCCCTGCATGAAAAGAAGCACAGAATTATAGAATTGAAGAGTCGGAAAGGACCCTGGGAATCATCTATGCAACTCCCTGCAATGCAGGAATATGCAGCTGTCCCATACAGGGATTGAACCTGCAACCTTGGCGTTATCAGCACCACGCTCTAACCAACTGAGCTATCTAGAAGGGGCAATTCAGAAGGTGAAGTTTCCCCCAGCATGGAGACACATTGGTGGGGAAAGGTGTGGCTTGCTGACTATGGATGACATTTATTGCATTTATTCATTTGACAATATTTATATAAATCTTTATTGACAAAACAACAACAACAACAACTTCTAAGTGCAGCTGTTAAGGACACAAGTGATCCCCACCAGAGAATAATAGAGGTTGCACTTTCAGCTAGAAAGTGAGGCTGCCACATGCTTGGCAACGCGCAAGGCCCTGCGGCAGTGCTGCTGCTGTTTTCTTATTCCCAAGGGGATGCTCACCTCTGATGGGCAGATAATCAGTTTTCTGGGTTAGCTACTCAACTCAGCAAGGAAAAAGCACTCCGAAACTGGCACACGATACAGGCATACTTTAAGTCACAATCACTGAATTTTATCTTGGACATCGCTATCCGAGCATCCTGCCAAGAACATTCAAATATTATCGTGATAAATCTCTCTCTCTCTGACACACACACACACACATCAGTGTGGAAGTTGACTACTGCCACAAGCCTAGCAAGAGATACATTCACAGGGCAAACACACACACACACAGCCCATTATTAGTCAGACACCATTTTTAGCTTGGGTATTTATTTATTTTTTAAAAATGCATATTCTGCGATACCATCCACATCCACCACATCATCAGCACAAACTACAGCTGGGCATAATTAACAATAAAGGTAAAGGTAAAGGTACCCCTGACCATTAGATCCAGTCACGAACGACTCTGGGGTTGCACGCTCATCTCACTCTATAGGCCAAGGGAGCCGGCATCTGTCCACAGACAGCTTCCGGGTCATGTGGCCGGCATGACTAAGCCGCTTCTGGCAAACCAGAGAAGTGCATGGAAACACTGTTTACCTTCCCGCCGGAGTGATACCTATTTATCTACTTGCACTTTGACATGCTTTCGAATTGCTAGGTTGGCAGGAGCAGGGATCGAGCAACGGGAGCTCACCCCGTCACGGGGATTCGAACTGCCGACCTTCTGATCGGCAAGCCCTAGGGCTCTGTGGTTTAGAAGACAGCACCACCTGCGTTACTTCATTAAATAAAAAACCTTTTAAACCTCCTGTGAACTACAAACTTCAGAATATTTATCCAGCTTCCCTCCCAAAGTTAGCTAATGATAAGAGGTGATAGTTTTTGAGCAACCTCTTTCTCATTGAGAGGCAAGCCATATTGGATGCTCATCATACCACTTGTGCATGACTTATTAAATCTCAGCAACAGATCAGGGAGGATGATCTGGACTGTGACCGAGGAGTGTGTGTGTATGTGTGTCTTTGGCCAAGTCTTCTATTTAAACAATCACTTGATCGCCACAGACAATCTGGAATTCCACAGAGGCTAGTTTGTGGAATTCGCTCAAGGTGAGTGATCAAGCTGGTGTTTTTAATGTTTTACTTTAAATCAGGCTTCCTCAACTTCGGCCCTCCAGATGTTTTGAGACTACAATTCCCATCATCCCTGACCACTAGTCCTGCTAGCTAGTGAGCAAAAACATCTGGAGGACCGAGTTTGAGGAAGCCTGTTTTAAATCATTGTAACCCACACTCTGGGACCTGCTGGTGAAGAGCGAGCAATAAGTTTAATGATGGTGATGATACTGATAAAAGTTTTTTGTTGAGTGCCTTTTATATTGTGGTTCTGTCGGTATGACTGCCCTACTAAGTATGTTGCAATTCACATACAAAATTGCCTCTTGATCTTTGAAGTGGAAAAGCGGGCAACATGCTCCTTTCCGACTGCTCTCTCAAGACCTGCCAACAGGTCTCACATCCAAGCTTCCATGCCAGGATCTGCTGGGGAGAACCATCCGTTTTGTTGAAGGTATTGGACGCAGGCTATATTCTCTCACCCCAGCTTCCCAATAGCCCCTGGTGACTGACTAGGTTAGAAGAGTTTCCAAGTCAGATCTTGGCCCACGGTAGTTTCATGTGTTTGCTTTTTCACCTCTCCATGTTCCTGACTTCTGGCATCCTTCTCTCCACTCACATATAACAAGCACTGGCAACATGCAAATCCCACTCTGCTCAAATTGGATTCAGGTCATCACTTATGAGCAACCTCCATGAGTGACAAAGAGAGAGAGAGAGATCTATCTTTTCCAAGATTTCTGAATTGGCTTAAAACACTGTTTTCGACACATCCCTGTTCTCACAATTGCAACTGTAGCACAAGAGCCAACAGGCAACAGTGCACTACCTAAGCCAGGCATGGCCAAACTTGGCTCTCCAGATGTTTTGGGACTACAATTCCCATCATCCCTGATCACTTTTCCTGTTAGCTAGGGATGATGGGAGTTGTAGTCCCAAAACATCTGGAGGGCCAAGTTTGGCCATGCCTGACCTAAGCCATTGCTCAAGTCTTGGCATTCCTTACACACACAGAGAGAGAGAGCAATTTGGTGTTGGAAGGTATATGTCAGGAGTGGGGCGCCTCAGGCTCCAAATGAAATCCAGGCCTCTCTTTCTGATCCTCTGGATTCTCCCCAAGCCACATCCTATTCATATGCCTCCCATTAGGGCTCCATGCCCTCCTTGGGCATCTTTGCCTGGGTGGAATGTGTTCTTGACCTGACATCGCACCCCTTGCTTGCATGAAAGGAGAGATGTGTAGGTGTAGATGCCTAGAAACCTGTGTTTGTGTGCCTGGAGTGTAGTAACTGTACAAAGTTCCACCCAAGTATGTCTCTGGCCCCACCTACTTCTGGCACACAGCTCTGAGTAGTTTTCCCATCTAAAAATGTGACCCTCGGGCTGAAAAATAATGTTCTTCAGCTCTGGCATAAGTGGTGTCATTCATCAGATTTCATTGTGCAGACTGAAAGACCCAGGATGAGGCCTCTTGTGGGGCCCACAAGCAGGATATGAGTGCAACAGTACTCTCCCCACTGATGTCCTCCTAGCAACTGGTGCTCAGAAGGATACCATCTCCAGTATTGAAAGATACTACACAACCATCTTGGCTATTGACAGAAAGCCATTCTTGGCTTTCCTTCCAAGAATTTGCCCAAGCATTTAAAGACACCCAGGTTGGTAGCCATCACTGCATCTCATAAGAGAGAATTCCATAGTTGAGGAATGCACTTTGGCCTGTCTCAAGTCCTACAAAATTCAGCTTCATCAGATGTTCCACATTCAAATTATTATGAGAGGGAGGAAAACGCTATCAACTTGTAACAAGCTCCATTGCCTTTTTCTCTGAACTAAAAAATCCAAAATGCATAACCTTTCCTTGCAGGAGGAAGTTGCTTCAACCTCTTTATCATTTTCAGGCTTGACATACACTCCCCATCAGTTTTCCTTCCCATATGGAAATGGCACCCGATGACTGTAGGTGACAGTGTGGGTACCCAGTACCCACAGGAATCAAGGCAGGACCTAGATCAGGAATGGAAGATACCAGCCCTTCCCATCAATCAGGATGCTAAGGACTGGACCAATAATGATGATGATGATGATGATGATGATGATGAAGGATTAAGTAGGATAAGGACACCCAGCTAATAAAGGCAAGCATTAACAGCAAAAATTTGTATTATGAGTTCAAATGATGCTGCCTTAGACTGAATCAAGCACTGATCCATCTAGTCTAGTATTATCTGTTGTCCAGCAGCAATCTCCCATGGTCTCAACTGGGGATCTTTCCAAGTCTTGCTACCTTGCAATACTTTTAACTAAAGATGCTCTAGCTTTCAAGCCTTACTGAGTTCTCGCTTCTATTGGGCTCTTCTCCTTATCCATAAGATATTATTTCACCCTTCCTGTTCCATGGACAAATTCTGCAGCATTGACAGAACAGTCTGCTGGATCTTGAGCAAGGACTGTCCTAACAACACAACCCTTTGTTTCAGATGGCGTCTCTGGCAAGTCTGGAAACTCCTGCCCCCAATTGGCTCAGGACTTCCTACATTTCACAACAAAGATGCCCACAGCTTGGTTGAAGATCAGCACTGCTGCCAGACCGATTGTCATTACGTGAAGATCACAGTGACAACAATGGACCCAAACTGGCACTTGGAACAAAACAGGGCATTTTTCTTGAGTACCAATACATGGTACTTAACATCTATTCTGCAACCATAAATCCATAAATACTTCACACAGTAATCACATAATTCATAAGTGACAACCACACATTTAACATGTTGCAAATGTTCTCATGAGTCACTATCTTTTTCTGTTGTTGTTCTTAATTTGTGGGATTCTTCAAGAACATAATCATCATTCTAATTACAAGACTAAGTATAGAACACTGGAATTGTTACATCTGCAAGAACATTTGAGGGGGGTGGGGAACTTTTCATTAGTGCTGCAACCCTCAGATTTAAATTGTAATGGAGGCAAGTTTTAAAAATAAAATATAATCCAATAACTACTGCCCAAATTCCAGCCTTGCTTATTAAGAAAGCCTATCACATTTCACAATTGCCCGATACACAGCAATCTGAGAGGCCTTTTGGTATACTGCAGACTTTAAAGACACAGGCTAATTAAGGTTTTGCATCTTTCCTATATTTTATCCATTAGAACAGGAGGAGAGAGTTTCAAATTTCCACACAACATTTTGGGTTTCTGTTGTTCTAGCACCCGCAGTTCACAAGGTTTTGGATAGGTTACAATCTTCTATAGGACTAAACAGTGTAACCCTATAAAAGCCTAATCAGAATTAAGCTGCACTGACTTACTCCCAGGTAAGTATATTCGGAGTTGTAGCCTAAAACTTAGAAATTGGAGAAAGGGAGAGTTGTTCAGTTCTACTCCAGAAAAGCTTTTTGCAACCTGGATTTTGTGTGCTTTTGAACTGATAATACCAAAAGAAGTGTTGCTGGATCAGGCCAAAGTCCCATCTACTCCAGGTAGATCACCTTAAACAGGAAGCTCTGAAGCATAGGCACCACCACCCAGATATCCATGTCCAATATCCTGCTTCAGCTGAAGAACCTTTGGCCCTCCAGATGCTGCTGAACTACAACTCCCATCATCCCTGGCCAATGGCCATGCTTTCAGAGACCGCAGAGAGCTGTAGTTCAGCAAACACCTTGATGGCCAAAGCCTCCCCACACCTGTCCTCTCTCTGATAAAACAAAGAAACGTGGAGCTTAGCCACATCCATTGCTAGCATATGATGGGTAGAAAAATGTGGTACAAGGTCTTCTCCTAAAGTATAATACTAATCCAGCTACATTATCAAGGTTTAATCCTACAGAAACTAGCAAGACAGGTAGAAAATTGGAACTACCTTGTTGCAGACACTAAAATTCCACTGACCACCATGGAGCTCAAGGGCCTTTTACTGCGATCATTGATTGCAGTCAAACATCATCACTCCACTGGGCTTTGGGTGGTGATGTAGATACTGCTTTTGCCCATGCCAAAGGACACATCAGAACACATGACATGGCAAGAGCAGGGGCTTTTCCATCGTCTGAGCAGAGCTGCGCAGCTTCACTGATTTTAAATGGCTCTACCCAAGAGCACAAGGCTTAACAACTTCTGACGGAGCTTATCACAACTTCTGCAATCAATCGCAAGCTACCTGCTAAACTCATCATGGCCCCAGTATGCAGTAGTAAGCCACGTTGCTACAAAAATAACGGTCTGCAAAGGTAACTAGCCAGCAGAGGACTGGCTTTTGTTCAAGTACAACAATATATATGAGTATGAATATGAATATGAATATGACCAAGACCACCAAAATGTTAAGAGGGATTCAGAACAGTAGCAAGGAGTCCTTTTCGGCTGATAATTTCATTTTTAAGAGGTATCACATGACTCACAGCAGACACTGCTGTTAGCACAAGCTGAGGAATTATTTAGTCCTGGTAGATATTAGAAGTTCAGTGTCTAATTTTTAGGGTTGTTGGGTTTTTTTGTTGTTTTTTTTACAAGACACAGCTGAAAGCTATTAAGAGACTTTACATGGGAGTTTCAAGCAGGGTGGGTGGACCATCGGGTCCCAGAGCCTAAACAACATAATGGACAAATGAATTTCCCCAAGCCACTTCAAATGCAAGAATGTCCTATTGAATCTCTGCAAAGGCTGCTTCTAAGTTTATAGGAAGCTCAGTAAGATTTATTTTTTTAAAAAAAGCTACTCCACACTCACAGGTCTGGTTTGGCATAGGACAGCTTCCTAACCACTTTTTTGGCATTGCCTCAAGATGTGGTAATGGCTAGTAGCTTGGATGGTGGCTAAGAGGATAGGACTGTTACCAGCTATTAGCCACAACAGAGAAAGGCAGCCTCTGTGTACAAAGGCAAAGCATTTCTGAATACTAGATGTTGGGGGGAAAGCAATGGGGGAAAGCTACTGCCATAATGCATGCTATGTTATGAGCATCACAGAAACAATGGGGAAGGACCATAACTGAATAGTGGGTCGTTTGCTCTGCATTCAGTATGGAATCATAGAATTGTGGAGTTGGAAAGGACCACAAGGGACCTCTCTAATATAGGAATCATTTTGCCCAATCCAGGGCTCGAACCTATGACCCTGAGATTAAGAGTCTCCTGCTCTACCACTGGAGCTACCTGGATATTCCAGATGCAACCCCCAACATCTCCTGGTAGGGCTGGGAGAGACCCCAGGTTGAAACCTTGGAGAGTAGCCAATCACTGTAGACCAGGGATGGAAAATCTCAGCCTTCCTTGTAGTTCTCCCCAGGCCACACCACTCCATTGAATAATGCCTCCTGTTTGCCTAAATGGAGGAGAGAGAGGGGTGCGTGGGAGCGCGAGAGAAACTAGCCTGCTGTACCAAGTTAAGGTCTGCATTCATCACCCTGCCCACTTTCACTTCTGGACCTACAACTGGCATGCAGCGCATGGAAGGTTGACCAGAAGGAAATGTGGGTGGGGAAAAGAGGCAAAGCAGCGCTATACTAAATGGACCAATGGTCTGACTCTGTATAAGGCAGCTTCCTTTGTTCCAGAATTCAGGCTAGGTGCAAAACAGCCTGAACCAGTTACATTATCCTTATAACCTCCAGAGCTCCTTGCCAGCTTGCTTGCAGTCTAGAAAATGGAGGCTGTATCACTTTAAAATATTGTTACGTGTTTGGATGCCAGAGTCTGCGGGTGCAAGGGCACCCATAATTCTTGAATTTAGTAACAGTTAGAATTAATCAAGTTTTGGTTAAGCTGTGCCAAGCATGGAAATCCCTGGATGTCGCTTATGCCAATGAGCCAGGCCAGCTTGGTAGAGCTAGCTGAGTTGGGTCATGAGGAAGACAAAGACGGCAGCGAAGTTGCGAACCCACCAGGAAAGCCACAAAAGAGGCTATCGGGAAATTCAGTGCCCTCCAACTGTGTGTCAGAGAGACAGAAAGGGGTTTGGGATTTCACTCTGGATGAGGTAGGCTGCGGCGGGGAATCGTTTCACTGGGTTAGCAGTCAGAAGGAATGAGCTCCCTGGGACAAGGAGACACAGAGATGGATTTTGGGCTATCCTTGAATCCATGCTGCACTTATGGGGAAGACGAGACCTCTTTGAGATGTGAACACTGGAAGCCCCTCCATTGTAGACTCAAGTTGTATATATGTGTAAATAAACCATATATCATAAAGACACCATAGTCTCCGCTGTGCCTCATTCCGAAAGGAAAAACCCTGAAATCTTGGACACTGCTCGGCAGAGATTGGGGTGGGCTTGTAACAATATGATAATGCTGGAAACAAGACAACTACACTCGTTCCTATAATGTCATAAAAACTTTTGCTCCTAGGTTCTACTGAACAACCAAGGGCCCATGCACTTGTTTCATCCTCCTCCTTCAAAGTTACACTTTGATCAAGAGATGGAGTGATTGGGTTAACTTATTTGCCACTTTTCCATAATGAAAAGCGCCAAAAGCACCATACAGCAAACATTCAAAACATCAGAATACAAATTTACAAAATACAGAGCCTGTTAGTGACGAAAAACAATTAAACAAACACAGAATAAGTTCAATATTGCAAAAAGAAAAACAACCCAATCTAGGTTTAAGTACATAATTAAAAAGAAAACAGAAATTAACTGACAATAAAGTTTCTATATAATTGAGTTTAAATTTGGAAAATCAATAAAAAAGAATTGTAAAGGCAAAAAAAGAGTTCTGGAACTGGTCTTCCTGCACTTCAAGGAGCCTGGTTCAAGTACAGTTGAGGAGAGAGATGTTCCCTTCCCAGGCTAGATGACATGCAGCTTGCTCCCATATCCTTACTCCAGAGGAGGTTGGCAGCAGCAAAAGAAAATATTGGGGAGGGCAATGATAGTCAGTCTCTTCCCCAGCCTCCTGGAAGTACCAACTGCTGGTGCAGGTCTTAAAGGTAAAGGTAAAGGTATCCCTGGCCGTTAGGTCGTCGCGGACGACTCTGGGGTTGCGGTGCTTATCTCGCTTTACTGGCCGATGGAGCTGGCGTTTGTCTGCAGACAGCTTCCAGGTCATGTGGCCAGCATGACTAAGCCGCTTCTGGCGAAACCAGAGCAGCGCATGGAAACGCCGTTTATCTTCCCGCTGGAGTGGTACCTATTTATCAACTTGCACTTTGACGTGCTTTCGAACTGCTAGGTGGGCAGGAGCAGGGACCAAGCAACGGGAGCTCACCCCGTCGCGGGGAATCGAACCGCCAACCTTCCAATCAGCAAGCCCTAGGCTCAGTGGTTTAGACCACAGCGCCAGCCGCGTCCCTCTGGTGCAGGTCTTATTGAGGCACATCTAGCAGCCAAGCAAAGCCATAGTCCAACTACTCACCACCCAGAAAGTAGGTGCAGAGGAAGTGGTGCTATGAAAGCCAACTTTGTCCATTGTCCATTAGGGCTGGCCCTAATTTCATTCAGCCCACAGAGATGAGTGACACAGGGAGTCCTTCCATACTGCAACCATAAGAACATATAAAGATCCCTGCTGGATCAAGCAAAAAACCCATTTCATCCAGCATCCCATTCTCACAGTAGCCAACCAACACCCCAAAACACGTTGCTTCACAAAAGCACCAGTTAATTGCTTTGTGATATGAGGAATGCCCCCCAGAATACTGCAGTAAAAAGGGGTGAATCTCTGGTTGCTCCTATTTTATTTGGAATTCAAAGGAAAAGAAAACCCACCCTTGCCAAGTGACTGCTTAAACCGCTTGGGCATTTAGCCAAGCCCTGAATGGATCTACTTCATGCAAAATGTACACTCAGTTTCAATAAGTTTTGTTGGTACAGACAGCAAGCTCTTCACCCGTTTTAATATCTGTTCATCAAGTTATGATAGGCATCAGTAAGCAACACCGAGCACTCAAAACTTCAAGAATTTCTTGCTCAAGACTCCAGAGTGAAATGAGCAACAGATGATCCTTGTCAACAATTTGCTAGTTGCCTACTGCATTCTGACTACCATATTACAGAATGCACACTTCATATCTGGTTGGTATTAGAGTGCATAATGAAGAACATATTTACATCCTGTATTTTTCCAACTCCATCCACCACGTTATAGGATTAATGAGTCTTGAGTTCACATCAGGAGCCAAATTGTTCTAATCAAATATGAAGCAGTGCTTATCGGCTCAAGAGGCTGGAAGGGGCACAGTTCACATGGTCATCGTCCTCTACAGTATATTTCCAACTCAGAGGAAAATTCAAACAAGACTGTGTTTGACTACCATTTGCCTCCAAAAGCTGCTGAGGACAGGTTGGGTCAGAGTTCCAGGCATTACCAATTTTACAAAGACCTATGTCAAAGATCAATTCAGTGAGGTTTTTTCCTCAATGTACAGAAAATGTGGTCAGAATTATTAAAAGCTAAACTGGTTAATATATAATGTGAACCTAAAAGGACTGGTGGCACTCGTCTCTCCTACAATCCCGTGAGTCATTTCCACACTGGTAACATTGGGCAAAATATGTACAGTAACCAACCCACTTCTAAGGACCAGTTGATTTGGTTGGCTCAACATCACATGGGCAACACCAGCATACAACCAAACCAGGAATTTGTCCCAGATGTAATTGCAGACATAGTGATTAAGAGGGGAGGGGGATGTATTAACACACAAAGTGACATTTCACAGTAGTGGTTATTAAGTCCAGTACAGGCAGTGTGCATCAGAGACTAGCTGAGGATTAATTCTGTTCTTCCAAAGTATTTTGGACATCCACCCAAATGACAGAACAACTGATTGCCTGAAGGTTCTTATTTCCAAAGGTGTCCAGTCCAGGGTTCGAAACTCCCATTGTTCTAGGCACATTTTGCTACAAGGAATTTAATTAGCGCAAGCAGTTTCTGAGCTCTGGGAGTAGTACTGCGCCTAAGATTTCAGATTAAAACTGCAGAGTGGAAAGAAAGGAGGACCTTTTTCTGCCTCCCCACTTCCAGCTAGTCTCTGAAGACTGGAGAAGAGACCCTCTTAAGAATATTAGGGGGTGGGCAGGGAAAGGACTAGACCATGTGAAAAATGAACAAAATATTTTAGCTGCAGTTCCATCATTTTCAGCTCTGCATTCTTGTTATTAAAAAAGCGTGCCTAGACTTTCCGTTGTTGCGCCCATAACCTAGGTTTAAGGTGCCATCTAGCTCCTAAGCTTTCATATCTCAGTTTCTAATATTGATCCAGTCATAGCTATGCCCATGCACTGTAGTCAATAAAGTCGTGGCCTGATTTGATCCCATTTCAATCATGTCGTGTCTGTTATTTTACCCTCTGTCAGTGAGGTGGAGGAAGTGCAGAGCCTGGGCCTGAAAGTGGTCAAAAGTGGCTTGGCTAATTTTGAACACTGGTTCCAGGACTGCAACTCACCGATTCCCTTTGCACAATGGCCTTCACATCCACATTAGCCTCTTAGTTTGATGGGGATACCTGGCAACTTATTATTATTATTAATAATAATAATTTTTCATTATTTATATCCCGCCCATTTGGCTGGGTTTCCCCAGCCACTCTGGGCAGCTCCCAACCGAATGTTAAAAACAATACAGCATTATGAAGTATACCTTGCAACAGAAAATTCACAGAATCCTTATTTAACGAAAAATTCCCAGGACTGGGAGACTGGCAGGGATGCAGGGTGTGGGGTGTGGAACTGAGATGAGACTCAAACTGGCATAAAACAAATATACATTTGTAGCAAAGATACACAGTAAGTTTTTGGTTAGCTACCGAAGTGCCAACAGTCGAAGGATTTCCTAGACGACTCAAAGCGAAACATATGAGCTACACATGCAATAGTGAGAGAGCAGCGGGGGAGGGCACACATATTTTCGCTCCAAAGTGGAATAAAAGCCACAGAATATAAATGAAAAAGAAGTTAAGACTTTTGTAATTAGAAAGAGCCAGCTGCAGCTAATAAGGGGAAGGAATGTCAAACTGGGGAGTAGGGTTGTTTAACTTTACAGCAGAGGAGACACTGAACCCTAGTAAATTAATGGGTTCTTTCATTGTACGAATTCTGGTTAGAAAAGCTACAAATTTGGGAAAGGGGGAGAAAAGAGTACCAGGAGCTGATCTGGTAAGAACCCAACTTCTAAATGGAGGTCTCCCAGTCAGGTAAATCTTTGGCAAAAAAAACACTAATCCGTGTCAGGTGACGCTTCTTGTATTCAACCACATCCAGTTGATCTCCTCAAATATTTTCCTTCCTCTCCTCCTTAATCTTTCCAGAGTGTGTTTAAGTAGCACAGACTAATGTTATTTTACCCAAAGAGCCTCAGATTACAGCCGGCTGTACATGCCGTAAGTTTCACTTACTGGCTGCTTGCAAAAGCTATTAGGAGAAAACATCACGAGATCAGGCCCGACTTCAGATTCAGGTTGGGAAAGGTTGCCTTTCGGTGCTTTTCCCCAAAGTGGAGAACTGCGTGTTCGTTCCTCTGCTAATGTTTCAGTAAGTCAAATAAAGGTTGAAAGCTGCTACCTCACCCCCCCCTCCCGCCGCCCACCCGCTCCAAGACATTTGATGGAAAGAAATTTGGAAGGGAATGAAAATGAGATCTTGAATTCCAACTCCAACTGGCTGGAGAGTGGAGACTTTTTTAAAAAAGAAAAAGAAAAAGAATGGTAAAAGTGACTTAAGAAAGGAATTGCTTCTCTGGGTGCACAGACACATGTATTTTGTCCCACAGCCACAACTGCTCCTGGGCAAAAGAGGGAATGCAGGTTTTTGAAACAACAGGAAACCCTGCAAAACCTGTTTAGGGTCACTGAAAAGCAAAACCTAGCATCTAATGAAGAATGATCATCGCAAGAGGTGCAGAACGCCCTTAGCAAGGAAATTGCTTCAGTTTCAGAAGACTGATGGCCAAGAGAGAAACTGGCCCGATTTTTAAAATTATGAGCAAACCAGAAGACACTTTGCATTCAAACACACAGACACCCAACAAATGTAAATGATGCTGTGTGTTTCAACACTGTCTGCAGCTGGCCTGGAGTATTTTCTTCCGGTTGATGCATTTCTGACATCAAATATGCTCCTGCCATAACTGAATTTGGTCCATTTGCTGCAACTCATTTACATGTAGAGAACACAGCTATGTATCAAGGAAAGTCAGTTAGGAGAAGGGATGGGGAATAAATTTTATTCAGTTCGCGACTAAATGCAAACCTACATCATTTGCTCTTTCTGAAACAGTATCTGCACTGAAAAACAGCTAACATCAGAAATTCACGTTTCCTCCAAATTTTGCTGTGCTCCAACCAAGTAATGTGAACAAACATATTGCATTTACTGGAGTAAAGTGTGCATATAAACGCATATGTTAGGGATATTAACATACAAAAATGCATTGTATCAGGGATCACTGCTTTGCAAGAAATGTGTATATTATGCAAGATTGCATACAAACATGTGTACAGTCGTACTTTGGATCTCGAACACCCTGGAACTCAGACGTTTTGGCTCCCAAACACCGCAAACCCAGAAGATATTGTTCTGGTTTGCGAACATTCTTTTGGAACCTGAACGTCTGATGGGGTTTCTGCGGCTTCTGGTTGGCTGCAGGAGCTTTCTGCAGCCAATTAGAAGCCGCGGTTTGATTTTCGAACATCTTGGAAGTCAAACGGACTTCTGGAACAGATTCCATTTGATTTCCAAGGTAGGACTGTATATTAGTAGAAATTCATGGGTGAATTTTCATGAGGGCTTTAAAAAAAAACTGGAAGTGTGGAGAAATGAACTGAAGGCTAAAGAAAGCCAGAAAGCAAGAGAAAGAGTAATTGTCAAGTTCGCTCATCCCTAGCTATCATGCCTATAATGCAACAAGCAAGCAAATCAGATCCCAAGGCTTCTCTGCTTCCAAACCCTTTAGCGCCACAACTACCATTTTACCTCCCAACTCTACAGAAAGTACTCCATCTATGCAAAGTGGCAGGAGTACATGAAGCTGACTTATAGCAGGTGAGGCTATTTATCCACCTAACCCAGTGCTGTGTGGGTGGGCAGAGGTCTTTCTCATCACCTACCTGATCTATTTACCTGGAGATGATAGGCACCAGAACTGCAGCCCACTGCATGCAAAGCAGGGCTGCCTTCACACGGCAGCTTATTCCATCTCCCTGATGTCTCCCCAATTGCTAATTTCTGCATCACACTGTATTTGAGATTGCACACAACGTAAAAGCCACTTCCAGAAAACTAAACAAAGGCAGAGAGGGGAAATCCTGTTGAACAAGCAGAAACCCTTGTGCTTAAAAATCATAGTTTCTGCTTAAAAATCATAGTTCTAATTCTTGCCCAGATGTCTAAACACTGAACTCCATTAAAAAGGAATGTGTTCAGGTTACTTTGGGATGTGGAGAGTCCTTTCAAATGTGGAGAGAACCACCAAATCAGCCGCCCCATTTTTAGGTACTCCTCTGCTGCGATTTCCCCTCCCCTTCAACAGTTGACAAGTCGCCCCCTGAAATTAAGCCCCCAAGTGAGACCAACCTCAAATCAACAATTATATCTAACAGTAGGAGGGAGTTGTGGCAAACCCATCTAATTCAGCAGGATTCCAGTCCCACAACAAAGAAACCACAAGCCTCCATCATCTCAGCATCCTCGAGTTCTCTGTGCCCAGCTGAACTCAACATTGCATTGATTTAAATTAAGAAAAGGGGGAGGGGGAAAAAACCCTTAACTACTTTCAGACACTTATATTTGCCAATGAAATATCCATGCCAGATTGCCAGGAAGCAGATCCCTGGCTAGAGAGAGACCATGGTTTTAAGCAATCTGTTAGGTGGCAGAACTGAGCCATCCTGGCCCACAGTGTGAACATTCGTTCATTTTGTCTCACTGTCAAATAGGGTTTTCATAAGTTTTGATTTCATTAAAAATCAATAAACTAATTTTATAGGGAAGGAAGAATGCGCAAAAAAATATATCTAAGAACGGGAACAACACAGTAGGCAATATAGAGTCAGTGTATCACAACAATGGGATTTAAGTTACTTAAAAGCCTTTATACCATATTTACATCTGATCAGAATGATAATAATACAGTTGTACCTTGGTTTTCAAACAGCCTCATTCTCGAACATTTTGGCTCCTGAACAATCAAAACCCGGAAGTGACTGTTCCGGTTATCAAACATTCTTTTGGAAGCTGAACGTCTTACAGGGCTTCCACAGCTTCCAATTGGCTGCAGGAGCTTCCTGCAGCCAATCAGAAGGCGCGCTTTGGAAGTCGAACAAGCTTTCAGAACAGATTCCATTCGACTTCCAAGGTACGACTGGAATAATTTTATTATGCATATGCCACCCATCTGACTGGGTTGCCCCAGCCACACTGGGTGGCTCCCAACAAAATATTAAAAACACAATAAAACACCAACCATGAACAACTTCCCTGAACAGGGCTGCCTTCAGATGTCTTCTAAAAGTCAAATAGTTGTTTATGTGTTTGACATCTGATGGGTGGGCATTCCATAGGGTGGGTGCCACTAGTGAGAAGGCCCTCTGCCTGTTTTCCTATAGCTTCACGTCTTGCAGCGAGGGAACCACCAGAAGGCCCTTGGAGCGGGACCTCAGTGTCTGGGCTGGACAATGATACAGTGGTGCCCCGCAAGACGAATGCCTCGCAAGACGAAAAACCCGCTAGACGAAAGGGTTTTCCGTTTTTCGATGCGCTTCGCAAGACGAATTTCCCTATGGGCTTGCTTTGCAAGACGAAAACGTCTTGCGAGTCTTGCGATTTTTTTCGCTTCCCCCCTTTTTCTAAGCTGCTAAGCCGCTAATAGCCTTTAGCCGCTAAGCCGCTAAGCCTTTAATAGCCGCTAAGCCGCTAATAGCGCTAATCCGCTAATCGGGTTGCTTCGCAAGACGAAAAAACTGCTAGACGAAGAGACTCGCGGAACGGATTATTTTCGTCTTGCGAGGCACCACTGTATAGCTCTCACGGTGAAACATGTAACCAATAGGTCATTATTTACAAATAAAATTAATAAATATACATACTTAACACTTGTACAGGGCCTGCAAGCCCGTCATCTACATTATCTAGTTGTAATCCTTCTAACAAACCTTTGAGTTAAGTCAATATGATGGCTTCCCATACTGCAGATGGGAGCACTGAGACAGAAAGTTGCCTTCTGAAAGCCAGCGTATAAGTTCCTTGCTGATGCAAGATTTGCACCATGTTTTGACTCACAACTCAGCTTCTTTGCCACTATGCTAACCAGATGAATGGGTATCCATTCATCCATAAAAGGATCTGAATCATCTCACTTTTTATAGGCATTCCTTCGTTTTGTTGGTTCATTAAAGCCAAGGACCACATCTGTCTACATCTTGTTGTACTGTAGAAAAATCCTGACTTGTACACTTGCACACTATGTGATATTAATGGCGTGAATTCAATTAACATGCACATCTTTTGTTATCCTGTGCAAATAGCAGCCATGGGGCAATCTGAGCAGTTGCAGATTGGGATGTGGCAGTAGAGTGTCACTCTATCCTCCAGACAAAAATTGCCTGTGTGGTTGCCATTGCAAGGAAAGTTACCATTGGTTCCAATGGAGGCTTCCCTTGAAACGCAAATAGCAGCTGCAGAGAGTATGTTTTTGTAGGTGTATTAAGGACCATAGAAACCTACAAAACATATGAATGGAGTCAATATTGGTGGGGAGGAGTGTGCACACCACAGGCAGGAATGCTGTCTTCAGTTCACATGCAACAATCTGGTTTGCATGCAATCCATGGTTTATGAAACTAAGATCAAGTGCTGTGCTTCCCCTCCTCTCACTGCTGCCCAGCTTTGGCATTTGAGTCTTGGCTAAACCATTTCCCCATTGTGTCCGAAACAGGAAAATTACTTAACATTAGTTTAGTAACCAGGATCTGGAAGCTTATAATGCAGTAACAGGATTTCCTGTTTAATCATTCATAGATAACATCTGTACAGAGTGACGAACTTGAAAACATTGCTATGGAAAATGTTCATTCTTCTGACTGTAGCCACGTGTCTTTTGCTATCCATACGGGCTCTTTTGTGGATGGCCACAGTAGGAGAACTTGAGTTCAGGAATAGACTTTACAAACCTAGCAGTTCGAAAGCATGCCAGTGCAAGTAGATAAATAGGTACCGCTCCAGCGGGAAGGTAAATGGCGTTTCCATGCGCTGCTCTGGTTCGCCAGAAGCAGCTTAGTCATGCTGGCCACATGACCCGGAAGCTGTACGCCGGCTCCCTCGGCCAGTAAAGCGAGATGAGCACCACAACCCCAGAGTCGGTCACGACTGGACCTAATGTTCAGCGGTCCCTTTACCTTTAAGGGTGAGGAACTGGCGGCTCTCCAAAAGACATTCAGCTCCCAACAGCCCCAGTCAACAAGGCCAAAGGAAAGAGATGATGGCAGTTGTAGTCCTAAGAACCTCTGCAGAGCCCAGGTTCCCCATCCTTGCTTTATATCCTAAACCCAAAGAGAAATGAAACATCGAAACTGGGACCCTTTCTCTCACATTGGCTATGTCTGATCCTTAGGTTCAGAGACTGGATGCCATTGAATAGCAGCTGCTGGGGAACAACAATGAGACCAGTCTCTTGCCTTCAGTCCCTGCATCCGGGTACCCAAATTGAGAAATACAATGGTACCTCGGGTTAAGTACTTAATTCGTTCCGGAGGTCTGTTCTTAACCTGAAACTGTTCTTAACCTGAGGCACCACTTTAGCTAATGGGGCCTCCTGCTGCTTCTGCACCGCCAGAGCACGATTTCTGTTCTCATCCTGAAGCAAAGTTCTTAACCCGAGGTACTATTTCTGGGTTAGCGGAGTCTGTAACCTGAAGTGTATGTAACCCGAGGTACCACTGTACAGATGTGGTACAAGAGGTACCTTTAGTCCAGTCCAGCAGCTCTTTCTCAGGGTGGTGTAGTGGTTAGAACAGGGGTAGTCAACCTTTTTATACCTACCGCCCACTAATACATCTTTCTTGATGGTAAAATTTCCTTACTGCCCACCAGTGCTCGATGGAAGGAGGATTCAGCTTGTGCCGTAGAATCCCCTACCGCCCACCTGGAATCCTGAAACGTCCACTAGTGGGTGGTAGGGACTAGGTTGACAATCCCTGGGTCAGACTAGGACCTGGGAGAACAGGGTCTGAATCCCCACTCAGCCATGAAGCTCACTGGGTCACTCACTCTCAGCCTAACCTACCTCATCACAGAGTTGTTGTGGGGGGTTAAAAGGAGGAGGCATAGCTGTCAACTTTCAGATTTGAAAATAAGGGATCAGCAGCCTCACCTGTCCCGGGGACAGTCTACAGGATATCTAGCAATCCGGGATAGCAGCGGGAAACGGCACTGAAATAAGGGAATTTCCCGCAAAAAAGGGAAGGTTGACAGCTATGGGAGGAGGAGCACTATGCATGCCCCCTTGAAGAAAAGAAGGTAGGGTGTAAATGCAAGAAGTAAAACCATAAATAACATTCTTACACAGTATTGCTTTTAAGCTGCTGGATCAATGGACTATGCTCCTTTGCCACACACACACACACACACAGAGAGAGAGAGAGAGAGAGAGAGAGAGAGAGAGAGAGAGAGAGAGAGAAGAGAGAATGTGCTCACAATCCTGTAAAGATTTACCAGGGAACAAGACCCTGAACACAGTGGTCTTATTTCTGATAATGCACACACACAGGATTGCATTGCGACATCCTTTACATGTGAACTAGATAAATATCAATGCCCTCTACTGCAGCCTCGAGTTTAACTCCTAGCATCTGAGATCACAAGCCAACTGCTCATGTTCAGTGAGCTAACATAACTTAAAAGCACTACTTTCCGCCTTGACAAGCGATGCATCTTATTGATTTGCTTATTCTTGGCTGTTTTTATTTTATTTTATTTTAAATATTGTATTTTATTTTAAATTTTGATTGGAAAAGTTACAGCAATCCTCACTCCTAGGCTGTGTGTACCACAACCCTTTTTTAAAGCACAAACAGGTAGCTTTTCTCAATAAATCATCATTCACCCTCATCCTCAAAATGCTGCTTTCAATCTGCACAGATCCTGAACCGTGCCATTCACATGGGGGGTGGGTACAGTTACATGACATGAGTTTGAAAACCCTCAGCTTGATTAGGTTATTCACAGCCTTTTTTCTCCCTGCACACATGCCAGGAGAATAGAGGAAAAGGAAGTTGTGATCTTGGTATATGCCCACCTGCAATGTGGATACACAAACATACACAGTGCCAGGACCACCTACATCTGTTTCCAAATCTGAATACTGTGGGGTAATGCAGACTCAAACTGCAACAAGCTTTTATTTTCAGGATGAAACCAGTTTCTCAAAACGTGCTTTCCAGGGAGAAAAAAAATTAAGCAATGGATCTAGATTGAGTATGGACTGCATAGAAAAAAGCAAGTGCTAAGTCTCCACTGATCCCACAATGAAATGTGGTGTGTGCGCAGCCTAAGAAGCCGTCGAATGCATTTATCGGGCATTACAAGTTCCCCAAGCAGTGCACTGCACTGCCACGGTTTGCAGAAGGAGCCAGGTGATCCCCATCCAAGAATGCATTAGGAGATCAAAACGACATCAGTGCATTAGCAATCTTGGAAAGCCAGCTCCTGAAAGTGCTATCAAAACACGAGCTGAAAAATCAGGACGGGCTTTTCCTCGTAATTGGTCTGCTGGCTTGCAACCCACATACGTTTTGAAATATTTGCAAGAGGTTTGTGAGGGGAGCACTATCCTTTCCCGGCTCTCCAAGATCTGCGATGACACCTACCTGCAATGCCAGCAAAACAATTTGAGATGTGGGGCTGGTTATCCTACAAATGGAGGTCATCAGAGCGGGGCCTGTTAAGCACAGCTGAAGCACAGCTCTTCCAGAATTAGCCAGAAGCTAATTTTTTTTAAAAAAAGCTTCCCGCAGAAGCACAATTTGATCTAGCAGTGCCCTTCCCTGCGGCCGAGACCTTCCTACCTTGTTGCCTAAAGCCACACATATGAACGCATGCACACCATACATTAAAAGCACTCCTCCAAAAAATCCGAGAACTGTAATTTATGGGTGCTGGGAACCAGAGGTTTGTTAAGGAGCAAACAAAGGTTCCCATGATTCTTTGGGAGTGGAGTTCTGTAAATGCATAAAGTTTATGCAGCCTCAGACATCCAAGCCCCATTCAGCAAAGGTTCCCAGCGACGCTCTGCCTTGTTTGCAAGCAATGCTAAGTTGAACTATGGTTTAGCATGCTGGTGCAAAGTGAGAAAGTCACAGCCACTTCGCTTATCCCCCACTCCTGCTACTCTTCTGGAAGTTAAGCCGCGGTTTGGCTTAGCATTATATCCCAAACCCAGGCTCTTCGTTTGTCTGCCCCCAAACAAAACAAGAATAGCCCTTGGGAACAGAAGGTGGCTTGTTTGGAGTAGGACAAGCTATAAGCCCAGGATTTAGATGTAAGGCTAACCCAAGCCATGGCTTAGTTCCTGGTAGCACAGGAGGAGGAGAAATGAAGCAACCATGATTTTCTGACTTGCATCCATGCTAAGCCATAGTTTATTTTAGCACTGTGTACAAAGCAAGCCACAGATTCTTCTGCGTAGGTTCAGCCCATTTCCTATTGAGTGCAGGGGAAGAATGAGTAATTAATGCTTGAACAGCCTCTCTTAATTGCCCCAATGTCATATTCTGTTCTATGGCAGGGGAGGGGGTAATTACCGATTCCTCTGATATCCTCCCATTTTTATAACAAAATATACTATTATACTACTCTCTCACTTTTTAAGAATAAGGCAAGGCATGCATTCATCCTCACTGCAGGAATAGAAGTTGATATGAAGGTGAGTTAAGAGAGGGTGTTCCATGAGTAAAATAAAGACTGACTCATCACTGATCCCACACCTGGCTAAACCTGCCAATTTAGAATAAAAAGGCACAGGATCCACAAAAGACTCAAAAGTGTGAATTCATATCGCTTTGTTTAAAAAGGAACCAGGAATAAATGTGTTAAATTATCACATTAAATCTGGGATGCCCTTTGAATAAGGATGGTGTCATGTGGACAGGGCGGAAAACATGAACACATGGGATGCACATAACGCACTGCAAACTAGGGTGTGTACAGCAGGGATGTCCAACCGGTCGACAGCAATCTACAGGTTGATCCCCTGGTGCTAGTGGTCAATTGCAGTCGATCACAGGCCCATTTTCCTCCACGGTGGAAGAAGAGGATTTGGCCCCGCCCCCTCGCTTTGTCCTTCAATTGCGCACGATCGCAAAGATAGAAAAGGAAGTTATCGCTGCCAGGTTTATTAGTTGGCTATTGGTTTTTGCTGCGTCCCCCCTAAAAAAACCCTCAACAACTTTGGGTCCCTCCCTCCCACCCCAAAAAATGGGTAGATCACTGGTGCACAGCATTAGTGGGCTTTTGCACTGTAAGGGAACAAATCATAGCAAATTCACAGAGAAAGATTAGCAGCTTAAGGCTGCAATCCTATACTTGTGTCTATTTGGAAGCAAGTCTCCTTGACTTCTATGGGGCTTACTCCCAGGCAATTGGTTATGGGACTGCAGCCTGCCTCATAGAATTCAAAATACTCCAAAATAATTCTTAACATGACTGTCCTATAACATGAGAGTTCTGGATTACAGCATAACAGTATCCATGTTCCTTCGGAATAAAGTTCCACTGCGCTCAGCAGGGCACAGGATCACATCCATTTTCCCTCCCCCTTTTTTTCCCATCTCTGCCGATCTGTGAAAAATCTACCCCAACACAAAAAAGGGCACATCCAATATTAGAAAGGCTTTCTTTGAGGAGGTATTCCACTTGAAAGCCAAACCACTGACACCACAGGGCTCTAGCGCCGATGCATTAAAACAGCACGAAAAGATTTGGATGGGCAACCTAGAGCCTAATTGTCAGGCACTGTTTGTTTAATAGAAAAACTAATTTTGACAGAGCAGGGAAGCCGAGCTTATTTCTCAAGTTTGGAAGAATAGAGCAAAACGCTGGGAATTATTTGCTCTGGGCTTGCCTGACTATGCAATTGTGTCTGTTCCGCTTAATCCTCTGCGCACATTTTTCCTGATAGGAATAGGTATCTATCACTATCCTGTCCAAACCTAATTTTGAAAGGGCAGAAAACATGGAACCGTATAACACACACACACACACACACACACACACACACAGAGAGAGAGAGAGAGAGAGAGAGAGAGTTGTGCAGATTACAGAGATAAATGTGTGTAAAGCCCATCTGAAAAACCAGTAAGTGGTTTATAAAAGAACTTTATTTAACTGGGCACTGGATTGCATTCGTGGGGCTGCCCCTGTATGTTTTAAACCAACATGTGGAAGTGTGTCGCAACACTTTTGTTGCTGTTGCTGTCAATGCAAAGCTACTTTGAGAGGAGACCATCGGGAGCAGAGAGGGGTTTAACCCTTTCGCGCAAAGCCCGTCTTCCGCACACAATTCCAAATGCATGTTTCCACACATTTGAAACCCAACACATTTGGTGGGGGGGACTGGGACAGGCTAAAGAGCAAGAAATCCATGGATGGGATAAAAATCAAGCACCTCTTCATTCTCCTCTGTTGTAAATTTCATCATCCCCAAACTGATTTTGTTTTTTTTAAAAAGTGCCGATACACTGTTGCATGCATAAACGCATAACATGTACCTTGCCCCTTAATAAAGCTTGTGTTTCTTTCCTCCCCAAATAACTCAAGAGACCCAGCATATTTTATGAATTCCAGAAAGCCCCTAGTGTACATGGCTAGGAAAACAAACAAATTGGATGGTTTGTGAAACTCTATATAGCACAGCCACCATAACCTCCCAGAAGAATATTTGCTAAAATCCAGCCTTGTACATACAGACATATGAATATATATTTCATTCTGCCTGTGTGTGTTTTTTAAGCTGTATTTTAAATACCATTAGTCAAAAGAAATGACAGATTTGCTTGCCATTCTCGACTGGATGCGACTCCACAGAGGAGATGATCTACGCCAGGAATTTTATTTCATTAAGAAAGTGATATTATGGAGCATCTGAGATCACATAAGAGACACAAGAGAGAGCCAGGAAGGTTCTACATGCCAGTACCCCACAGTGTGTGCCTGATTATTTGCAGATGGGTGTGTGTGTGTGCAGGGGAAATTGTTACAGGAATCTTAATTCCATGTTTCGGCATTCTGCAGTAAGCATCGCTTTTACCCTCCGCTATACGCAAAGATTAGCCATTAACATCCTAGTACACATTCCTTTAAATTAGCTGAACACTTTGCATTTTCATAGACCACAATAAAAGCCCAGGAGTGGCAGCACAGACTAACTTCAATAAGTCAGCTGTCAACACCAATTCTTATGCAGCCAATATCTGAACATCCAACAAGAAGCTAAGCTAGACTCAATCTCTTTGGGGCAAGCCAGTCATCCCATAAACACAACCACTGGTCTAAGATCAACTCGGGAACATGGGATCAATTAAAACCAGCTTATGGGACTTTCTTTTTTCTTTTTAGCAGGAGGGGAGTAGAAGAGGGGGATAATTCGCACAACGCGGGTTAGATTTAGGTTCTCCTGCTACGCAGTTCTTAAGCCGTCTTGCAAAAGACCGTCTAGCCTGGGGTCTCAGGTAGTTCCACATTTAATTAAAGGCACACACTACAGCTTTTATGTTGACAAAGGAAATTCAACTGGTCACTAATCAAAAGAAGAGTATGATGTTTTAACCACTCACTACCAAAAAGAAGAAGAAAAGTTTAAGCTACCTGGTAGAAAGTGGAGGGGGAACGTCAAAAAATAATAATCTACACGCTACACTTCTACAGAGAACACTACTTTGCACAATTTTGCCATCCCAAATTTCTCACGACTACTCGATCCTCAGTGCAGTTTTCATGCACTCCTGAAAACCTGCAGTTGTATTTCACAAAGCTTTAGCAAAGAAAGCGACCGGGTTTTAACGTTACCCAACAAAACCTGGAAAAACTTATCGGAGGAGGAAGAGAGGACTACATACAAAATTGATTTTTAAATGGTAGGTGGATTTTCGGAGATAAAAAGGGGGAAAGTATACGCATTCCCTACAGACCTTTTCAAAGCGACGCAGGTGAAAAGGTGCAGTGTGTGTTTCTGTCCACATGGGTGCTGTTATATCAACATTTCGCTTGTTCTGTCAGCTACGGCCTCTTGCTGATAAAAAGAGATGATGAAGCGAAACATTTATTGCGCATAAAGATTCGGTTACTTCCCTGTGTATCCTTGTTAAGCCCAAATACCTGCTCATCTGGGGGTTCAATAATATACACCATTTGCTGAAAGGACGTCAGCATTCACAATCATCTCACCGGGCAAGATTTACATGCATTGTTCAGACACTCTAAAACCATCCACAAAGAGGAAGCAGCGAGATGGGATAATGTGAAAACAGTTACTCTGGCTTGATTTTACCCACTGTGCTCATGCGCAGAGCACTAACAGTAAAAGGTTATTTCCGCAGACTTCAACAAATAATGTACAATCGAGGATTGGAGGGTGTATTATAATGATTATTTGCCACAGGCAAAACTAGCACCATGGTCCATTCTCCTTTCCTTTTACAGTATAGGAAAGCAAAAGTACCCCTTGCATACATTTTGAGACAAAACCATCAAATTAACGACATGTCAACCAAGACTTGACACTGGGTTACATAGCTTCCTCTTCAAATCTAACAAAGATCATATTCGCAATGTACATTTAAAGCACATCACTTCTCCCAAAGAATCCTGGGAAAGTTACATTTTCAAGTACCTTAACAAACTAGTCCCCAGGACTTTTATGGAGGGAAAGTCATGTCCTTTAAATGTATGGTATTAAACAGTATTAGATTGGTGAGCATTACTGGCAGGGCCTTTTCAGCATTGGCTCCATACATATATATTCAAGATATATACATAGTGCTTTTCTTTTGGAACTCCCTTCCTAGGCAGGGGAAGGAGTGGCCCCTCTATTGGTGTTTCCTTGAAACCGACACTGAAGAGCTTTTTATTCTAACCTGCTTTTAATTGACATTTCCACTATTCTGCATCTAACTGCTGTTGTTTGCATGTTTTAATTCTTTATGCTTCACTGCCAGTTTTTAGTGCTGTTTTTCTGCAGACTTTGTTTAACTGCTGAAGCTATTTTAGCTGCTTTCCAGATTGTAGCTTGGATGGGCTGGATCCAGACTAAACTAATTGCACTTGAAATAAATGGTGCTTCAGTTACATCATTGCAAACTCCTCCCCTTGATTTCAACAGAAGCCACCTGCAATTAGCAGAGCACAGATGTAACTCAATGTGTCTGATTAATTTCATTTTTAAAAATTCTGTCGTGACCCACCATGGAAGGATTATTCCTTTCAGTTTAAAGTATATGTTTTAGTGCACAAATTACCTTCCCTTTGCTGTTTTAGCATGATTTTTATATTAATTTCATGTTGGTCCATTTTTAGGCTGTTTTGGTAATATTGATGCTGTTTGTTATTTTTTAAAAAAATATATATTTGGATTTGTTTTAGGGATTGAGTTGTCTTTGTATATTTTGCTGATTTCTGTAAACTTTTGTAAACAAAAAAAATATCTAGAAATAGCACAATTTAAAAATCCCTCAAAGACACCCAATAAATACTTATATACACAAACAAGATGTCATTAAATCAAAGGCTAAACAAACCCAAACATTATAAGGCTAGAAAGCAATCAAGGCGTGCTCCACACTCCAAGGAACAACTTTCAAGTCATTAGCATGATACAATTTAATCTATATAATCCAAATCTACTACCACTTCCCTTCAGGCAAAGCTTAAAAGAAAACAGTTTTATATTAAAGTCGCTTGGTCAGCTTCAAGGCAACCAGCAGGAAAGAAATTAAGTGGAGTCTTTCTTTTCTTTTCTTGAGGCGAAACAATGGGTTTGAGTGCTTCAGAACTTCACTTGGGACACAAACTGCGATGCGCACAAAATTTGAACTGCAGTGACAACTGTGGCAACTGAAGCCAAGGATCGGAGTGGTGGAGAGTGATCACCCAAGGGAAATAAACGAATATTAGTGCTCTGTCACCAAACAGGAGCTCAAAAAGGATAGACTGAAGATGCAAAGACTGGTCTGTTTTGAACAGAAACAAGCCATCTCACCAACCGGAGGAGATGTTTGGTTCATTCACGTTAGGCTTAACACTGATGCAAGAGGTCTCTATAAACACACAAGCATTTGTGAGAAATAACAGATTCGTTGATCTGTACAGCTCAATTGTTATGTACATGGACAGTCAACCTGTGGAACACTACCTGTGAATAACCGTACAAATAAACGTGCAGCTCAAGCTGTACACAGGTTGTACACCGGTTGACCGTAATGTGTGAACACAGCCCAACACACGGGTGTTTGTTCCTAGAAATATAATCACTGCAAGAACTAAGGGTGCAAGCCTGTGATTATTTACCCGGAAGCAAAACCCGCTGAATTCATAATTAGGACTTTCTCTCTGGCGAGTATTACAGGACTGCAATCGAGATAAGAGAGTATGAAGGGATCACACTAGTGCTGGAAAGGGACTGAAGACAAGATGATCCAAACAAATATTCTGGCCCACAAACCAGGATACCACATCAGCCACACCACAAAGTAACTCACACCATTCCAAGCGGTGTGGTTAACAGGAAGTGCAACCAACTTCTATTTCCTGTTTCACACTTCTTTGCAGCATGTCACATGTGAGGCTGGTGTATCTATCCTGCGAGGAGATGCATGTGCTCTCTGTGCAACGATAGCTAATGCATCCCCCTGTGAAGAAGATGTGAAAAGATAGAAAAAACACAAAGAGAAAGCAAAACTAACGTCAGGCTTCCTTCCCTCCCTTGCCCCTCTCTCCAACTTAAAGTCTCAACAGCAAGGAACACAAAAGACCCTTAGAGTCAGAAGTATATTCATGGAACAGCTTACTAGTCACCTAGTAAATAGTCACCTGTCTAGTCGCCCACAGCAAATTCAGATACAGCTCTAGGAAATCAGGAATGAGAGTTCCCCCCCTCCTTTTTTGGCCATTAATGTGCCATAAATGGCAAAGTTTTTAGCCCATGTGTTCCTTTTCCCCTCTTCTTTTTACAGACTCATTTTCAAGGCTGTTTTAATAAAGCAAACTCAAGCGAGTGAGTCAAGCCGCAGAACATTGGGTGAGGGGACAGGGGAAAAAACCAGTGGAAATGGGTTAACTACATAATCGGACCTGGAGGAAAGTGACTTGCTGTACTCAAACTATCAAATTTCCTCCAAAAAGCAACTTTCTACATCTGCTGGCATAAGTCTTCTGGAAATGACAGGGCTGCCAGTCACTGAAGAGAGTGAGAAACAGATCCTCAAGTTATTAGGTAGATCTCGATGAATCACTACTGAGCAGCAAAGAGTACCAACAGAGAATAGATTTCCCACATTCTCTTGGTTTCCCAAACAGGAGAGGCACAGCAAATGAGTCTGTTCTATAAGCAACAGCTCAAAGCAGCAGCATCAAAACAGTCCTGTCATTCTATGCTGTGAACTGGGGAGCAACACACTAAACTAAAAAAAGAGGTGAAATGAATGCCAGCTGATGGAGGGACTAATGGGGGCCACCATGCCTGGCTAGCTGTAGAATTCTCCCCTATTCAGTTGGAGTAAAAATTCCTCGCAACCCTTAAAGCAGGAAAGTTACAAGGTACACTTATAAAAATGCACGGGAGTCGCGAGTTAGCACAGATCAGCTGTGAAAGTGAGCAGCGTTCAGTTGTGAGCATGTATAGCAGACGATCACTATTACTGCCCGCATTACTCTTTGATCACTATCTAGAAATCAGATGCTAATGCTGCAATCTAGTGCACACTTAGCAAGAACAAAGTCCCACTGAAATCTGTGTGACTATGCATGTACAGGATCAGACTCTTATTTCCTACAAGACAACCTACTGCCCAATATTCTCTAGGTCTAGGAGATCCATTGCCAATGAATGGATTTATGCGGCAAACTCAGACTGCCACACACCATCCCTTATATACACACACACACTTATTTATTTTTAAAGACCTTATTCAATGACTCTAATTGAAAAAGTTAACCTCTGTCAATCCCCCAGAGGGACCAGCCTAGAGGGAGGGTGGGCATGTTCAGCTCAGAACACCTAGAGCAAAATTATTATCTGCAATTAGCTTGCATTTCCTTCGCTTGGCCCATGAGCTCTCTACATAGAAAGGTCACATCCTGTACTCCATGTAAACTTACTTGCAATCATTAGCATCCTCCAGGTCTGATTCACAATTGCCAGCACACGGGGGTGGGAATTGTTTAACAACTTTTTAGCCCACCTTGACTGCCGTTCCAACAGAGCAACTACAAAGCATTAAAGCATAACAGGCCGTTCAATTTCAAGTGGCTAAAAATGCACTTTTCCCACCGCAATCCTACACCAGCAAGCCAGGGGCAAAACTAGGCTTTATTTCACCTGGGTCAGAGACCCAGTTTGGCACACACGCAACCCATGTGCATTTGCATGTACACACACAGGATGGGAGTCTCAATGGCACCCCTCTGGAGGCTTTGCCTGGGCAAAAAAAAAAAAAACCCTGGCCAGCCTCCCCACCCCCACCTACGGCTCTGCAGCAAGGCTGTGGTCCTATGCACACTTACTGCAAAATCCACTGAGTGCAGCACAAATTGCTTCTGTGTGAAGGTGCATATATATATATAGGATCAACCTATTACCCACATGCCTGGGACCGATTTATGAATGACCCTAATTAGGATTAGGATGTCTGAATCAGACAGGAAGGGCTCAAGGGCTTTTAATGGGGTATCCCTCTATTGGGAGGGGGGAAGCTTGTGAGAAAAGGAACTTTCTTTTTTCCTCCATGGAAAGGGAAGGCCAAATGAACCAAAGTAACCCTATGCAGCCTTTTAAAGCTGGGAAAGACTCGGATGCCATGTCAGCTACTGGAGGCCACAAACGGGCAAAACCAAGTGGGGAAAAGGGAAGCCAGCCAGCTTGAGGAAAGATGTAGAGAGGTCCGGAGTAGCCTGGGTAAGACGCTACTCACCTCTCTTGCTGCGTCTCCAGCGGCCGCCTTGGCAGTGACTGTAATCCATACAGTTCAGGATGATCAAGGCAAAAGAGAAGAAACGGAACTGCATCCTTCGGCTCCGGGGACTCGCGGCAGCTGCAGCAAAAGGACGGGGGCTGCAGGTCGCCGGCAGCGGCGCCCAGGAGTCACCAGAAACCGCCCTCCTTGCAGGCGGCGAGGGGACAAGGCAGAGCGAGGCGCTCAAGGCAGAACCGCGGCGGCGGCGGCAGCAGCTGCAGCCAAGTAGCTCACACGCCTCCGGAGCCCCTTAGTACATCCAGCGAAGTCCCGGCAACTTCCAGCATCTCCTCGGACCTGAAAGACGGAGGAAGGAAATAAACGTTAAAAACGCGCGCGCGCGCGCGCACACACACACACACACACACACAGAGACATAATACGGAGAGATCAATAGTTTTAAGACTGCCTGCAACCCTGTATTCTCAATTACACGGAAGTAAACCCCGCGGAACTCTACGGGGCTTACTTCCGAGTAGACGCGTCCAGAACCGCCCGTTGGGCTTTGCACACTCTTGGGAGTAAGCAACCTTGACTCCGACGGGGTTTACTCTAGAGTAACCAAGCAGACAACGGGCTGCATCACTAGTAACCAAACCGATTTCGAAGGCTGGATCCGCATGAACGCGGACAGTATAGATCTAAGCCATTCCTTTGCTCCGGCTCCCCCCCGCCGCCCGCCCCCCAGTAGATCAACCTTTAAGGTTCCCTGGAAGCAAGGTGGGATCGACGCCGCCCGATCCTGGTTATCTCCAGGTTGGGTCCGTTCGATTCCGACGAGCCTCGCAGCCCGATCCTCGACGCGCGTTCTCCGGGGCGCAAACCTCGCGCGGCGTTTCCCTGGCCTTTCAGGTGAGCGCGATGCAGCCGATCCCGCGCACGTGTTTTGGGGAAGAAGCCCCGCCGCTCGCAACCAGGGCCTTTTAAACCTCGTGCGCAGGAAGCGCGCCCCGGCAGGAACGAAACCGCGCTAACCCCAAACGTAGCCACACCCTGCCCCCAATTGAAGAGTCGCGCTGATATCACTCGACAGGGCAGCCGGGCTCGCCCCCTTAACGACCGAGACGCTCAGAGGTGCTTTAAATAACGCGGGGGTGGGGGAGGAAGGGGAGGGGGGAAAGAGGAAGACCGAAAGAGAAACCTCGCTTTGAATCAGGGGCTGGAGAGGCGCAACCCCTCGTCGTTGCGCGCGCAAAAGCGGAGTTTACCTCCCCTGACGGCGGGCGCCACCCTGTGCACGCCGCCGGCCAGCTCCTTCGCTCCCCCGACGGCAGGTCAGCCGAGCGCCTCGCCTCTGCCGCCCACTAAACAACCTGGAAACACGTGGGCAGCCCGGCGAAGTTTGGGGATTGCAGCCGCGCTGCAGTTGCTGCTGCCCGGCGCGCGTTTGGAGAGCCGCGTTCGCCCCCGCGCGCTGCTGCTGCTGCTGCTGCTTCTCCACGGAGGGATCCCGGCGCCAGTTCCTACCCAGCTCCGCTGCGGCACAGAGGTGAGCGAAGTTCCCGTCCTCTGGGCTCAGCAGGCTGCTTTCCCGCTACTTCTCTTATAACAGTGTCGCGATCATGTGCGCAAAGCCAGCCCCGCGGCTGCTCGGGGTGATTCCTCCGACGCTCGCCCGGAGGCAGCGGTAAGCAGATGGCGCTGTGCGCCACAGCATTTCCCCTTGGCCGCCGCCGCCTTCTGAGGCCTTGCTGCTGCCGTGCTGCTGCCTTTCTCCCAAAGTCAGGCATCTTAGAAACTTGTTTCCCACCAACAGCAGCTGGAAGAGGCAGTGAGATGACCCAGGCTTCACCGGTGGCATTGCTGCCTGTCGTGTGCGTACCAGTTAAGGAAGTTGGGAGTCTGTGCTTGCAGGTCACTGGTAGAGCACGTGTTTTTGCATATCCCCGTTTCAAGCCCACAGTCAAAAGAGTTGTCTGAGACCAGGGGAAAATGCTGCCCATCGGAAAAAAAGATGCCTCGCTCATATCATTGTCCCATGAGCATGGTGGATTAAGTGATCTGATTCATTATGAACTAGGTTTGAACACTGCCCACTTAAAACACGGCTAGGCCATTCTTTTTTCTCAATTCTGATGGAAGCTGGTTTGGGGATAAAGGCATGAAAACACGGCATTTCCTAAGCAGTAACGGGATAGCTTTGAATTGTAGCTCCTTTACTGTGAACACTGCTTTTCAAACCATGAGGGATGTAGAGACCATACAACACATATAAAGACCTACATTGGTTCCCAGTACATTTCCGAGCATAATTCAAAGTGTTGGTTCTGACCTTTAAAGCCCTAAACGGCCTCGGTCCTGTATACCTGTAGGAGTGTCTCCCAGGGGTGTAGGAAGGCGGGGGTGGGGCCGCCCCAGGTGCCATCATGGAAGGGGGCGACAAATTATCAAGAAACAATTACTGCCCTACTAGGGTGGTTCATAAAACTTTTTTGAAAATGCCTGCTCCAAAGGTCTTATCTTACTACACTAGGGATTATATAGCTATATATGAAATTTCATGCACATAAGTTAATATCTTGACCCTCCTCCATGAAAATAGCTGTTTACTTGGACAGGGCTGTCTTTAGATGTCTTGTAAAAGTCAGATAGTTGTTTATTTCCTTGACATCTGAAGGGAGGCCGTTCCACAGGGTGGATGCCACCACCCAGAAGGCCCTCTGCCTGGTTCCCTGTAACCTCATATCTCGCAGTGAGAGAACCGCCCTCAGAGTGTGACCTCAGTGTCACACAAAGGGACAGCAATTACAAAAAAAAAAAAAATAACCTCAGATAGCAAAAGAATGGTCAGTATCCAACTAAATCATCTGGTCAGTTCTGTTCCAGAGCGTTGTTTTCAACTAAGTCTTATTTAGAGTAGAACCACTGAAATTAATGAACCTAAGTTAGTTGTGTCTATTCATTTCAGTGGATCTACTCTGCATAGATAGGACTAGCATTGAAAACCACCCAGATTGAGTGGGGGGAGATGGGCAAAGTTCTGCTGCACCACCTCCCACTGGTGGAACAAGTGTGTTGGTCACCACACAGTGCCTAGCAAAAGTTTGAGATGTTTGATTTAACAGCAAAATTAACATATAAGTAAAAGGGTGGGGGACAAAGATGAGGTTATGTTGAAATGGAAACCAGTTTATTAATTATTCCAGAAGAAATACTTTGCTTCCCCATTCCCAGGGTGACTTCATAATGTTTTAAGGTGTTTATCCTACCATGCATTTATGTTATATAATTACAGTGTTTTAATGTCAATAATGTGAATTATTTAATAAAATGCTGATTAATAAGTTTGAGTTTTATATATCTCTTGTGCAACAAGTTGACAATTTTTCATATATTTTTTTAAAAGTCATACTGAATCTTGAAGCTGGGAACCTTTCTTTGGCTGAAGAGATGGGTAAAAAGATTTTGAATAAATAAGCAAATTAAAATCCCGCTACAATCTCTGGATATTTTAAGACTGCAGTCCTACACACACTTAGGCAGTAAATCATATGGAGTTCAGTCAAGCAATTCTATGTACTTAGAATGGCACTGCATGTCATACTGAAAGGGATAAGCACATTTAAAAAAAAATAATAATTTGCTTCTTTTTGGCCTCAAAAGCAGCAGATACCAAGAAAATTAAAATGTAATACATTGTTGTTGGTCTTGGCTGTGAGCTGCATTTTTTTGAGCAGTGACATAGTCACCCTTTTAAAAATTTTGAAACTTTCCCTTTGGATTGCAGTCTTTGGGAGCAACAAACCCCTTGTAGCATAGCTCCACCGATTATGCTCTTGTGGAAGAACTATGAAACAGAAAAAGATTAACAATGGATTGAAAAGTCAAATGTGGGTGTCGGAGGATCTACAGCTGCCATCTGCGAGAAATTCTCCATTTTGTTCTGATGATAAATGAAACAGGAAACAATCCAGGAGCTATTGTTGTCATAATTTGTTTGGAAAAATTGTTATAATTGTTACACAACTGTGCCTTTCACTCCTATACATGATTATAAGTACAATCGTACCTTGGTTCTCGAACATAATCCGTTCCAGAAGTCCATTCGATTTCCAAAAATGTTCGAAAACCAAGGCACGGCTTCTGTTGGTTGCAGGAGCTTCCTGCACTCAATCGGAAGCCGCGTCAGATGCTCAGGTTCCAAAGAACATTTGCAAACTGGAACATTTACTTCTGGGTTTTCAGCATTTGGGAGCCAAAACATGCGAGTACTAAGGCGTTCGAGAACCAAGGTACATAAGAAGAGCCTGTTGGATCAGGCCAATGTCCCATCTCATTCAGCATTCTGATCTCACAGTGTCCTGAGCAGTTGCCTTTGGGAAATCAGGGAGCAGGACCCAACAGCAAGATCCCGCCCTGTGGAACGCCCTTCCAGCAGATGTCAAAGAGATAAACAACTACCTGACATTCAGAAGACATCTTAAGGCAGCCCTGTTCAGGGAAGTTTTTAACGTGTGATATTTTACTGTATTTTTGGTTTTTATGGAAGCCGCCCAGAGTGGCTGGGGAGGCCCAGCCAGATGGGCGGGGTATAAATAATAAATTATTATTTATTATTATTATTATCCTTCTCTTCTCCTGTGGTTTCCAGCAGCTCTTATTCAGAAGCATTGCCTTCTAAAACCGTCTTGTTTTAGCTACTTATAAATTGTTTTCCATTTTATTTTCATGGTTTAGGAGTCTCCTGTGACTGACTATTCTTATTCAGCAGCTGAAAGGGGCCATTGAAGTAAATGTCTTCTCCCTGCTCCTTAGATGTTGTCGCCATTGCTCTTGAAGTCAACCGCACCGAAAGCCATTGAATTGTGTCTGGATCTTGCCCATTCATAAACGTTTCCTGCTGACTTGTCAATTAGTGACCTCCCCATCTCCATCTAGCAAGGGTTGTGGTCCTGCTTTGTTCTGTGTGTCGTGCCAATCTGTTGGCACAGAATAAATGCCAAATAGCCAGAGTCATCGTAGAAAACGGCCAACGCAGCCAAGTAAAGGTCAGCTTCAACATTTGAAAGTATACTCGGAAACCCTCCATCCGTGTTGTCTGTTTGGCTAGGTTAATCATGAGCCTGCAGTTCCAAATGTTCAAAGTTATCAAGGTTTCAGAGCACGTTCCCACCAAAAACAAAAAATAAAAACCTTCATTGGGGAGTGTTTATAAAAATATGTCCCAGGGGCATACGCCCTCAGGTTTTTGTGCATTGCAACATTTTGTTCCAAAATGTTATTGTAATTCCTCTTCCTGGGAGCACTCGGCTATAGCAGCCCCAATCCTGGATATTTTATAGCAATATGGAAGAGGACTTGCAGCTCTGCAGATCAGAAATGTACAGTAGTACCTCAGGTTAAGTACTTAATTCGTTCTGGAGGTCCGTACTTAACCTGAAACTGTTCTTAACCTGAAGCACCACTTTAGCTAATGGGGCCTCCTGCTGCTGCCGCGCCGCCGGAGCACGATTTCTGTTCTCATCCTGAAGCAAAGTTCTTAACCTGAAGCACTATTTCTGGGTTAGCGGAGTCTGTAACCTGAAGCGTATGTAACCCGAGGTACCACTGTATTCCCCAATCCTCCATCCCATTCCAGATGACTTGTTATAAACCAAGGATGGAGAGACTTTGGCCCTTCAAATGTTGTTGACTCCCAACTTCTAGCACCCCTGACCATTGGCTCTGCTGGCTAGGGGTGATAAGACTTGGGAGGCCAATGTTGGGGGGGGCACAGGCTACCCATGCCTGAGAGAGTCTAAGGGGCCTATGCCAGTTCAGTTCCCCCTTTTCTTCTACCTTCCATTTTTTAATTTTTGTTTTCAGCTGCCTCATCAACATTTCATGACTCAAACTGCATTCACTCAAACATTTGACTTCTAGACTTGGGTAAGTGAGAGTGTCTCCAAATTGTAACATGACTTGGGAATTCAAAAGGTATTTGGGTTAAATTAATATCATTTAGTTTTGCTTGGTTAGTAGAATGTGTTTAAAAGTGCATAAAAATCATTGAAAATGATTGCCAAGTTCTTGCAGTTATATATTATTACTATTTAGCAATACCTAAATTAAAATTCTTTGGCTTTTAGAAAGCAGCTTATGTGCTTCTTCATCAAATGTAGACTTACCAAGCTAAACGTTGTCCAGTCACAAAAATAATAGCAGATTTGAATTCCTCACACCGAAAGATATATTTTTAAGACCCCCTCACTGGAGAAATGTGCAAAAATTTAGTTTCACCTCCTAAAATGACACAACTTACAGTGCCATCCATATGTTCCATGCATGCAAGAAGAACCCTGTATGTTATTAGTTCCATTTATTAGTTGCCATAGGCGACTTGGAACAAGACTGGTTAAAAACGTCCAATATTGTCAGCACCAATTTTAAATGTATAAAAACAAATCGACAACAAACTGGACAAGCCACAGAACCTACCTTTACAAGGAAAATAACAGCAACCATCAGAGTTCTGCTGAATCCAGTTTTTCTTCAGAAAAAGCGGTGTGTGTGGGTGAGTGTGTTTGTGTGTTTTCTCTGCCAGGAGTGGGGAGGGGAGAGGCAACCAGAAGGGACAATGCCCACGACACACTCTCAAAATTACAAATTTGCCTATGGGTCAGGAAGGGCCGACAATGTGGTGTGCTGAACATGCCTATACCAGAACATCCCTGTTTTGCAAAAGAGAACTTGTAATGCCTCACTGGACAGTGAAATGCAGATTTTTGCCAACTGATAATAGCAAAGGGAGTCTGAAAAGAATCTTGGACAATTAACAATGTTTGATAAGCTCCTGACAAAGTGTTTTGACAAAGAGGCTACAGGCCCTCTGGGGCTTGCCAATGGATTTTTTTGGGAACTGCAGAACTATATAGCTTCAGCAGTTGAGCAAGCAGCACAAAGTGAAGTCTCACAGCTCTGAAAGTCTAAGGCCAGTTAAAGGATATCTGTGAAGGTTACAGCAGATAGTTCACCCTGAAAAATTGACCCATCACTGCAAGTTCAGCATGATCTAGACATATCAAGAACACATAGAATCAGAGAATTGTAGAGCTGGAAGAGTTGTTTTTCTTCTGCCTTAGAGCAGTAATTTTGGTTAAACAAAACCAGAATGGCAACAAAAAAATATGGATTAGTGAGCAAAGGGGGGGGGGGGTCAGAAAAACAAGCAACATACTGGTTCTAATATTAATACGTAAAGGTAAAGGACCCCTGACAGTTAAGTCCAGTCACGAACGACTCTGGGGTTGTGGCGCTCATCTCGCTTTACTGGCCGAGGGAGCCGACATTTGTCCGCAGACAGTTTTTCCGGGTTCTGTAGCCAGCATGAAACCAGAGCAGCGCATGGTGAAACCAGAGCAGCGCATGGAAACGCCGTTTACCTTCCCGCTGGAGCAGTACCTATTTATCTACTTGTACTTTGGGGACTCCATTTCTTATATGCAACCAATGACAATTCCTGCTCTTCTTCCTGTACCTTAACCAGTTAACAGTTCATAAGAGGTCCTGTCCTAAGACTGCTAAGTTTGCTCATGAGCATTTGGTGAGGGACTTAATTAAAAGTCATTTGAAAGTCCAAGTATACAATGTCTAGGAGGTCACCTGTATTGACATGATAATTAGCATGCTCAAAGAAATCTGAAAGGTTAAAGATCCACCTTATTTACAGAATCTACACCTCCTCTTTAAGAAGATTTGTTCTTCTATGTGCATCAAAAATATATATATATTATGTTTTCCATTAGTTTACCCAGAGCAGACATTATGTCAACTCATCTTTATTTTAATAACATTAATAACCCTCATCTCCCTTTTTAAAAAATGGTGTTTGTCCACTTCCTAGTCTTCTGGTGCGGAGACTGGTCTAAGGTACAAGTTACATGTTTTTATTAGATGATCAGCAATTTCACATCTCAGCTCTGCCTACCATGCAGATTCCTAAGTGGGGAATAACCAATATATGCTGAAGTCAGAACTGCTATTCTGTTGACATCTAGAGGGAGCATTGCTTTAGCAAGAGTGATAAAATTCTTCATTCAGGCTTCAGTGGTTGATATGATAACACTAATAAATGCAACACATGATTTTCCAGCATAGATACGGTCTTGGCTGTAATGGACCATGCATCTCCCCTCCCCCCCCCCCCACTACCAAGGCTTTTAAAGTATTAAATGTGATATTTTGTACCCCTTCCTTTCATTAACCATGTGACTTGGCTGTTTGCATTCCTAGCTGATCCAAACCCATCTCCCCCAGTCTGAGACTGGTTCCAATGCACCCCTCACTGCTCAGTTCTGTAGCATTTCTTTCTTGGTTTACTCTCTTTGGAAGCACCAGCCAGAGAGAGGTGGTCTTTTGTTGTCTTGGAGGATCTGCTTTCCCAAATGAATTTTGCTAGGCTGCCACGTGGACATTTAAGAGGATTGGCTTGACTTCTCCATGACCAGGTGCACTGAATGAGCAGGAAAATTCTGTAGGGAGAGAGTACCATCCATTGGCATTAAAATATTTAAGACCACAGGTGGGCAAACTGCAGCTCCCACAAGCCCTTGGAAATAACCCCTTATTTAATCTCATCAGAGTTCCTTCCTCTTGATCAGTTCCTTTTTTATTATTCTTTTTTTAAAAGTCTGCTTTCCCTTCTTTCTATCCAGTTTCAGAACAATCGGAAGGGGCGGTGTTTTATTTGATAAACCGCCCGTTTTATATTTTCTTTTTCTTTCATTCCTGATTGGTATGGCTTGGGAAAAACAAATATTTCCTCCCAGCAGTCGTAAGAACAAATTAGGTAGGAAACAAATTACTTTCACTTGCTTTCCGGAGCAGTTGCCGTATTGGTCTCTTGTAATAAAAACACAAAAGAAATAAACCCTTACTGGAAAGCAACCTGATCAAACTTAGTTCAGAATAGATCTGCATAGGCTTGAGAACTGAAGCAGGGTGCTGTCATAGCTGTCCCAGATCAGGAAGGCATGTGTCTGATAGCTAACTCTTTACTGACAAGAAAAACACTTAACAGCAGCTTCCATACTGCTGCAGATACATATGCTTCTAGCCTCCATGCAGTGGTCTATAGGTCTGGGCCCTATGAAGCAGTTGCATCAACAGTGGGGCGCCTCTCCTCTTCCTGCTTATATACCCTGCTCTGACAGGTTGCATCACTGCAATCTGAGACTTCCCCTGCATTGAAGTTGTCACTGCTCTCCTCTTTTCATGCCCCTTCTGGTTCTAGGAGACAGCAGGGATGGGGAAGGTGAGTTTATGGACTCATCTGTCGGCTGAACAGCCGCCTCTTCTTTTTCTTCCAGCGCATCTGGTGCATCTTCTTATGCCTTGTTATGCCTTAACTATCCCTCCTCTCCTGGCTCCAGCTTTGCGGACGATGCCACACTCCATATATCACTCGTCCCCTCTTATGGGGGACCCTGGTTCCCTGCCTCTGCCACACACTCTGTAGAGCCCTGCCAGTCCCTGCCAGTCGTCAGGCTTTTGGAGACAGAAACAAGAGTGGAAATTGCTGGTGTTTGTTTATTTGTCCCATATCTGGGATGCAAATCAATCCTGCTAATACAATTGGTATTCACTGCTGTTGCTTTCAGTCCACCATTGATACACAGTTGATTATAACCCTGCCCTGTTTGTATTGCACTGAAATGAATGGAATGGGATTGCCACAGTGGCAATGTAACTTATGTAAGTTGCATCGTTTTGCCTCATCAGACAGTGAGGCAAATAGCATCGTTTTTGGCAGACGAAATGCAGTAGAACAGAAACAGCGCTGCGGGCGAGAAACGCAGAGTGAAATGAAAAACACTTCCTTTTTTCATCACTAGCGGGATGAACTTTGCTTAACTTAGTTATTCCAGACCACTTTTGTCTCAAGCTCTGCCCATCATCAGCCACAGACTACCATTAGCATGCAGCCCCCTACAGATCACCCATAAGAGGGAATGACAGGTGAGGGGCTGTGCTTCTGGCCAGAAAGCTGCTAGCCAGTCAGTATATATATTGGGCGAAGTGGCCTAACATTTTGCTCAATACAGGCCAGCTCCCTATATTATTTTGGTTGGAAATAGCACTTATCATGGGGTGCCACCTTTGCAACATTCGTGTATTGCACATGCCTTGTTGACTGTGTGTTGGTGACAGCTTTCCTACTGCTCATTTTGCATTGAGTACTTTGTTTAAAAGCTTGTATATATTTCTCTATTTCACTTTTGCTTCAAACAACACTTCGGCAAGACTTTCCCCCGACTTCAAAATTTGTTTAATACTCCCGCACCCACCGCAGATACCTTTCCGGGGGAGCACAGGAGTTACCTAAATAAATGAATAAATAAAGCCCGAAGGCAACAATTTTGTTGGCAGTGGGTGTTGCTTTTCAGCTCTGAACTGGCACACAGATGCTTCAAGTAATCCAAGTCTTCTCTTTCTGTAATAGAATTGAAAGATAAGCTATATAACAAGATACTGTTTTGATTGAAGCCTTCTCTTGCAGTTTGCGGAGGGGAGGGCAAAGCACTGAGCCAAGAGCAGCTGCCAGGGTGCTTGTCCAAAGTCCCAAATGGACCCCACCCAGGGCCTGGTCACATGACTTTATGCTTCCAGATTAGTTTAGTCAAGGAGATTCCAACTAAACATCAGGAAAAACTTTATGACAGTAAGAGCTGATCAGCAGTGGGATGATCTCTCTCCCTTGGGAGGTTATGGACTCTCCTTCCTTGGAGGCTTTTAAGCAGAGGTTGGATGGCCATCTGTCATGGAGATTCCTGCATTAAATGGGGTTGGACTAGATGACCCCTGGGGACTTTTCCAACTCTACAATTCCATGATTCTAATAGCTATAGCTGGTTTTGTAGAATGAATTTCTGTTCTTGAGATCTGAAGGCATGCACAAGACACTTGGAGGGGCGGGTGTGTTAAATAGTGGGATCAAGGAACATAAGAGATAGCCCTTGCTAATGAAATTAGGAAAGCGTCTGTCTATACAGAATCAACACATGTAGAAAAATGTATTAGATTTTTTTAAAAACCAAGACAGCAGTGCATCCAATATTATATCTGTTAAAAGCAATTGGGCCCAAGAAGATTCTCGACCACTACCATATGCAGAACTTACATGTAGGAAGTCAAAACTACCATGAATACTACAATCCCATGCACACTTAGTAAAGCGTTATGTTGCTGTTGCTATTATCAATTTCATTTACGAATCGCTTCCTATGAAGCATCTCAAAGTGATTTCACAATACACTATATCACAATTGCAGATATAAAAACAATTTCAAAGCCAATACAGATGCCGAGCGGGATAAATATATCCACTTAGAAGGCTTATTGAAAAAGGATTGTCTTCAACAGACGTCCAAATGACCACAGAGATGGCAACTGTCTGATATGTAACAGGAGGGAGTTCCAGTGGATCAGTGCTGCCACACTAAATGCCTGATTCTGGCATTTCAGGACCTCCTGAAAAGATGCTATCTAAAGGGTACAAGTTGGAACGAAGAGGAAGCATAATCTTTCCCTACCGACTACTTCTCCATTCCAACCCAGAATACCATTCCCTCAATGGGATTCTAGAAAGAGCAGGATGGTCAAATAGCCATCAGTCAGAATATTCAGTCAGTGCAATCTAGACCTTCATGTTCCCAGTTCAAGAACATGCTCTGAGTTCAGCTCTGTATAATTAATTATGATTGGTTTTTATCCCACTGAAGAGATCAGTTTCTGGCGTCTTGTTGGAGGGAGGAAAAGGGGCAAACTATTGGGGTGATGTAGGATGGCAGATCACACACAAGACTGCATCAGGCTAAGCTAATAAACCTCTCCAGTCAAGCATCTCTCTTGAAAAGCATGACATAGCCCAGAAGTTTAAAGCTGATTCCATACCCTTGTTTGAGAAGTTCTGACTTTTACAATCTGTTTTCCTTGCTTATCTTTGCTCGTAATAAAACCCATCTCTCAACACGCTCATGAATCTATTCGTAGTGAGATCATGCATTTCTAACAAAAAATTACAAGCAGGCTTTCTTCTGCACCAGACATTTTACTGTGCTGAACACTGACTAAGATGTTAATCACTGCTCTGAAGACCTCTTTTTTTTGACATTGTTGTGGATATCCTCGTCAGCTGTTTTGACTTCCCTTCCCCTTGGAAAATGGCACACTTCTTAGATGTTAGTATCCTTTTCTTCCTTAAATAGACAAAAGAAGTTGGAAGCACCTGTTAACTAAAAAAAAGATTGGCTATTAGTCTAGACATAAAAGAAATACCTTATTTTTTGCTCTATAAGACTCACTTTTCCCCTCCTAAAAAGTAAGGGGAAATGTATGTGCGTCTTATGGAGCGAATGCAGGCTGCACAGCTATCACAGAAGCCAGAACAGCAAGAGGGATTGCTGCTTTCACTGCGCAGCGATACCTCTTGCTGTTCTGGCTTCTGAGATTCAGAATATTTTTTTTCTTGTTTTCCTCCTCCAAAAACTAGGTGCGTCTTGTGGTCTGGTGCGTCTTATGGAGTGAAAAATACGGTATATCAGGACCTGCACCTTCTTCCATACCCTTAGTTTTGTAGACAATCACAATACCACCATGCTATTTATATTCTTTATATTTCTATACTACCTTTCTACCTTCACCACAGCCCTGTAAAGTAAGCTAAGAGTCAGTGACTTGTCTCAAGCTCACCCAGTGAGCTTTATGGCTGAATGAGAATTTGAATACTGGTCTACTCTGCTGGCAGACCAACCCATGCAAACGCAACA
Organism: Podarcis raffonei; assembly: GCF_027172205.1. Lineage (NCBI taxonomy): Eukaryota > Metazoa > Chordata > Lepidosauria > Squamata > Lacertidae > Podarcis > Podarcis raffonei. The sequence continues at coordinate 20,482,262 of NC_070608.1, read as the reverse complement.
TGGAGGCTGGCAACATCAACCCCGCCATGTGGGAATCCCTTGCAGACAACCACAGTGCCTGGAGACAGAACGTGTATTCACAGCAGCGATTAGAGAAGGATTGACTGCCAGGAGGAGCACAGAGAGAAATGCCACGGTGCATCTGCAGCAGCACAACCAGACATCTTCATCTGCCCCAGCTGCAACAAAACATGTCTCCATCATATCAGTCTCTATAGTGAAGTACAGTGGTAGCTTGGTTCTCAAACACCTTGGTACTCAAAACAACTTGGAACCCAAACACTGCAAACCCGGAAGTGTTCTGGTTTGCGAACCTTTTTCGGCAGCTGAACATGCTCCGTTTTAAGTGTTACGCTTCCTATTTGAGTGCCACACTTCCAGTTTGAGTGTTACACTGAGGTCTGTCTGGTTTTGCTATTTATTTTGTGTTTTTGTTTTGCGACTTTTTTTGTGACTGTGCGGAACCCAGTTCAGCTACTGATCGATTGTGTGACTGCAGTACATTTTTTATTGCTTTCATTTTATGGATCAATGGTCTCGTTAGATAGTAAAATTCATGTTAAATTGCTGTTTAAGGGTTGTTTTTAAAAGTCTGGAATGGATTAATCCATTTTTCCTTACTTTCTATGGGACAGCACGCCTTGGTTTTGGAACGCTTTGGTTTTGGAACGAACTTCCATAATGGATTAAGTTTGAGAACCAAGGTACCACTGTATGTGAAGATGTGTGTGTGTTCAGATGAAGGAAAATATCCTTTCAAATGCCCATGTTTCATATCCTAATAGTATTTAAAGTCATTATTAGTGTGATTCAATTTCAGTTTAGAATGCTGTACTTCTACATTAACAATTTTGGTTTTCTGTCTTGTGCTTTTGGTAGTGGCTCTCTTCTGCTGTTAGCATAGTAACATGAACATGAAATTTATTACTGTCAGAGACCAGCTTGTGATAGCATAGTAATAAATTCCACCTTTTAATAAAGGCAAGGGTAACACGTAAAGGCTCATTCAAATGCATTATACGTTGTATTCATTTCGTCTCATGTAAATAACCCATGAACCAGGTGGGTTTTGCATAGACAGTTTCTCTTAGGCAGCATACAAAAGAAAACCTTTGAGGGCCCTGAACCATTCAGAGCCTAGCACTCCACTCGCCAATGAAGATGAGTTGGAATTAAAAATTAGAGGAAGTGGTGCAGGCTTCAGAGTCTCCTTAGTGTTGATTTACACCTGATAGAAGATCAAAACAAACAGGATAGTCTTTCTGGAAATGTTCTACATCCTTTATTAAAATGGAATAACTCAAACCTGTTTTCTTAAATAATAAAAAAGTCAGCGTTACAGAGTGGTATTTTTAGAAATGAGCCGCTTTTTGATAGGGAAAGTATGTTGGCAGCTTCTCGCAGTGTTTACAACAGCATTCCACTTTAATCTCATTTTTAAAAGGGGGAAAAAAGAATCTTTAAATTATTACACAAGAGCGCTTTTGTTGACTACAATCAAGCAGTGATGTGAAAATTACGCAATCCAAGTTGCTTTAATGCTTATTTGGCAGTTATATAATAGGCCTGGATCCAAAGAATGGACATCTGTGTGGAGGGAGAGGAGCCACAGACATGGCTAGTGCTTGTTTAGCTGCAGCAGATCACAGCCCCAAAGAAACAAGCTGCTTTTTAAGAAGTGAGAGTAACTGATCCATAGCAGTATTCTCACTCAGGTATGCATACTTTTCTTCTCTAGAAGGTAGAACCTGGAACATGCCTCACCCTTCCATCTTACCATGTGTCCCTTTTTATTTTCTCTGACCTTTTAAAGAACTTTCAACTCCCAAGTGGATATTATTATTATTATTATTATTATTACTGTTTAAAATCAGCTACGTGGTTCCTAGTGTGCTTTCAGTGCATGTTGAGTTTCATTTCAAGAAGTGTGGATGCACACAAAAGCTTATACCCAGAACATGAAAGCTTATATCCAGAACAAACTTAGTTGGTCTCCACGGTGCCACTGGACAATTTTTATTTATTTTGACTGTGTCAGACCAACACAGCCACCTACCTGAATTTGAAGGGCAAGATTAACTTCTGTTAAAACATGAAACCTGAAATATTCTTGTTGAGATATGGCTAACAGAATAACTGTAAGAAATACAAAGGCGCTAGCTGTATAGCAAGAGTGGGGAAATTGTGGCCCTGCAGGTGCTATTGCACTTCCAACTCTGTGACTCCCCACCAGCGTGGTTAGGGGTTATGAGAGCTAGCCAGTAACATCTGGAGGGCAACATGTTCCCTACTTCTGTTGTATAATGGATGGGCATTCCACTAATCCGCTGCCTTTCCTTATGAAATCAGGGTGGCTATCCTGTGATCTTCCAGTTGCAAGGACAGCTACCATTATCTTGCTTAGCTGGCCTTGCTGGCTGGAGCCGAGGCAAGCTTGGAGTCCCACAACTTTATTAATGTTTGTATTTATACCTCACCTTTCTCTCAAATTCAAGGCAGCTTACAACATCCAAAAACACCACTGCAAAATCATAAGAACACGATAGTTCAAGAACAATGGTTAAAATACCTTAAAACGTTTAAAACCAACATTAGAGTTTGCCAGGTGGGCTACCACTGTAAAAAGAAACCACCAGCTAAGAATTAGTCTTTCACAGCGGCCATGCACTATTTTCAGAGAGCTATCCCCAAGGTATTCCCTTGGCTAGCTATCAACAATTCAAACCCCATCAGTGTGTGTGTTAAGGAATGGGAGTGCAGCTGTGCAAATCACTTTACCACAATTGAACTACCTTTGTTGTTTTGTTGCCCATATATATATACTGAGAGAGCTTTCATTTGAGAGTTTACATTATCCTGAATAATTCAGCATCCTTTGCAAATGTGGCCACCGTACTGTTCACCTCCAACTCCACATAATTTATGAAGTTAAAAAACACACATGCCCCTAATATAGATCCTGGGGAAAGCTCATTTCTTAATGCAAGTCCCACTGCACAAAAATCAGCAGCTTATGGTAGTAGTCATTATAGACTATATAGAAGAATAATTACACAGGTTGTATAAACTTCCTTGAAAGAGTAGCTCATCCCCATTCACTCTTCACACCCTTTGATTTTTATCGTTACCTGTGCAGTAAATAAACAAACATTGCTTATTGCCCTGATAATTTCAGTTTCCTTTTCAAGATATAACACCACGCAGTAATCTACATGTAGATTCACCTATAATGGCAACAAATGTTTCATAATACTTTTTCTACCTGTTGCTGTGAAACTCTTGTGACAACTGCAACACATTAGATGTTGGCCACTGGTTTCTATAAGACAGGCTACTAGGGAACAGCAGACATCGCTGTTGAAGGGATGTCTTAAATCAAGGGTACCATTTTTATTTATTCTTGGAAAGAATAAGACTCACACCCACTGTCCAAGTATATATAAATCTAGTGCTCATACACAGCAAATTTGATTCTTTTTTAAAATAATATCGAATGGGAGCTTAGATGGTAGGGTTTTTTAGCAATTGTACTTGGAAGTTTAAGCGATTCCTTTAAACTTTAAATTAGATTTCTACAGCTTCTCATGAATTGCTAGCTTTGCTGCCTTGAACAAAAACCTTTTACAAATCCAATTATAAAGATAGACGACCAGTCAATTAAAAGTAGCCAATTTTATTCAAATCAACATGTGCTGCAAAGTCCACATAATTGCCACCTCTTCAAAACAGTACATAATTAAAGTTCTTATCAAGTTGTCTTTCTTCCCGAGAAGTGTTTCAGTAGAAGCCAGAGTCTTGAGTAGCCCAATTAGGTGCCTTTAAAAAGAAGAAGCAAATTTGAAAGTCAGGACACAAAGTGTTTGGCATTCAAAGCTAATAAAAACTAATTATTTGGAAAATATTTCTAAATCTGCTTTAGTCAGAGTAACACACATTGCTGTGGATAACTTTAGCAGTGTATACATGAATCCACTTTCAAGAACTTTAGGGCACTAGACTTTCTTCTTTGTTGTGGTGTCCACCATGTGAAACGCTCTCCCAGAGACCAAGGGAGCAACAGCTGCAGGGGGTGTTTGTTGCCAATTGAAAACACCCCTCTTCATGCAGGCTTTCCATGACCCTTATTATTATTAATGCTGCTTTCTGTGATTTGTACTGATTATTGCTTCTACTGGATTTGTTACTCTCTCTCTCACTTTTTTTTTTACTCTGAATCATTTTGGTATTTCTTTCCATAAATGAAAAGTGGTATAGTAATCTTTTAATAAATAAATAAAATAAACCTATTCCATATTCCAACCCTAGAGACAAGCAAGTTATATTTAACCATCTCACTGTAATCCTTTATGAATTTCCATTTTGGAGATTTCTACTTAAATTAATAATATACTGGCATGACAACATGGACTTACCTCAGCCCTACCGCCTAGGTTCAGTTTTTTCTCAATGTTCATAGCTAACATCTGACTCCGGAAAGACAAGCTTTTGGTCTTTTCAATCACTTGTTGATAAGGTGATACTGCATTGTTTCCCATAACAACATGACCCTACAAAAAATAAATACAAATGCTGAAAACAGGTTTTGTGCGGGATACAAAATTTACAGGGTATTATTTGCCTTCCTTATGGAAGGAAACTTATGGGCATACACATTGATGGAGATTTTATTCCTTTCATATTTACGTCATTGATGAACAGGGTTGCCGTTAACTTTCTAATACTCTTGATGTTTAGCGAATGTTACAAAATCCATCTCACCCCATTCTATACTTGGTAAGCATGCACAGGGCATATGTAAGTTTTCTAGTACTGTATTTATCCTTCAACAATTTTCTGATCTGCATCTCAACCCATCCCTAAATGTACCAATTAATTTGGGACAAGAGCTGAAAACAGGTGAACACTGGAAAAAAGCACACTTTCTCTAGCACCAAATCTCTGCTTAAATGCAGGGAGTCCTAACATATGAAAATGTGGGGGGTTTGGGGGGTGGGAGGAGACAGTGAGACTAGGAACATGCTGAAAGTAATTATAAAGTTATTATCACATCCTTGATCTTCTATGCCCTCCCCCAGCTTCAAAACCTTGCCCCACTACATTATAAGCAAATTCAGAGCAGGCTAACAAGCTGAAACATAATGCGTCTACACAGAACAAAATAATAATAGAGGCAAATCAAATATGGCCAAAATAATCAAATCCATTAATCTGAGATTCTATCTAAAATGGCAACATCCATGCATAAGGCAGAAGTAGCAGCAGGCTTGGGGGAATTTGGGGGAACATAAGTCCAAAAACCTCAGGAAAAGCCCTGCAAAGGCAGTGGGGCAGGGCGGGAGAGAACACAAAGCAGGCCAATAAGAACTGAGCATGGTCAAGAGTTCATGAAATGCAGAGCCTGGGCACCCTGAGCAGCATTTTGTTGCATGCCCCAGGTATACATCTAAAATATTCATCTAAAGCCACCCACTCCATACATCTTGGAGTGGTATACTCTTGTTCCTCATTTAAAAAGTGCTAAAGGTCATTTTAGTATAAAATACTGAGCTGCAGGGCCATGGGGGAGGGGAGAAGATGGCAGGAGTCAGCAAGAAGCCCTTCAGTAAAATCCAGTTGGGCGACAACTGTATTAAGAACAACCAAAATGTCACAAAATAAATGACCACATTTTCAAAAACATGGAACCCGTGGCCTTCCAAATAATGGGACTACCACTGCCATCATCCTTGACCATTTGCCATGCTGGCAAGTACTGAAGGGAGTTGCAACAGGTTCCCCATCTCTGGGCTAAATGTTACTCAATGCAGCAGCAGCAGGGGGGGAGGGAGCCAACAAAAATACAGAATTAGGCAGGATATTGTAGCCATGAGATCTTGCAGCTAGTAATGAGTTTTAAGAGTTCCCCTTAATAAATCAGATTATGCCGTGCAATGCAATGGGAAACCTACCAATTTTGAATCTATCTTGGCATCAAGCCTTGCGTTCCGAATTAAATTCACAATCCATCGCTCAGCTTCTTCAGGGGTCATATTTAACTTATCTGCCAACATACTGAAGAAGGAGAAGAAAAAGAAAAAATACACTTAATAAAGTTTGAAACATTGGAGAACATGTTAAATAACTGTAAATAATATGCCTGATAAATTCAGCATCTTTGCAAATTTTGCAGTGTTTTAGTCTGTTTTAAACACTGGTATTATAACAGCTGACAGCAACAAGAGAGGGATACATAGGAAAGCGAAAACACCTTTTTGCACCACAGAATATTCTTGGTTAAAATTCATCCTAACACATATAAAGGCCCTTTAAATTTAGCATCAGGGAGACAACTGGCCAACTGTTTACAATTCATAAAGTTTGATCCACTGTGGACTCATCTGCCCATTTACACTACAAAAGAAAAACAAAACAACCGAGAGGTATTCATAGAAATAAGCTGATGTTATTGTGTGAAACACTTCACTGTCCGTCTGATTCATGTTGAGAGCAGCTAATAACACGACCCTTTAGAAATGAGTGAGATTCATAGATCATTTCATGTACACTGTTTAAAAACCATGTTACACTAGTCACAATAGTTTAAATTTATGAAGGAGAAGGCCAATTATAATGGGCCAGAAATTAGAAGGAATTAGATTTGGTTAGGTAAGTAGCTAATCATTAGAACAGCAACACACACTATAAAAGGACTCTCTACACTACTTTTCATTTGCTAAATGTCTGCCTGCTTTTTGACAAAGTAAACCATTGCAGGGATGGGTTTCATGTTAATTCAATTAGTAATAAAGCACTGGGCAGATGGCATTTCTGTGTGTTGCCTCAGAGCACTTGTTCCCAATATCTGAGAGTTAGACATAGGTTTGTAACAATATGATCACTCTTTCAAGGAGGTCACTTTATGTCCAATGTTTTCTCAGTTTCTTATTCTTTACAAGAGCCAGCCCAGATCTGCTGCTTTGTCAACAGACACTCTGCAGATGGCATTTCCTGTGCCTTTCTAATATGTTTTGGGCTCTCTCCTTTTTGGTGCTTCATTTCCTTGAGAATTATAAACTTGAAAATTCCCCTAGCTGCTGGACTTCAGAAATGCTCACTGTTTTTAACCTGAAACCTGGCCAACATGCTACACTGGAACCTCTGTTTTAATCATTCCCTAATGCAATCTCTGTCTACATTCTACTGAAGTTTAGTTACTTTGCCTTCTGGCTGCCTGTGTTAAGACAACATACTTTTAAGTTATTAAATTTGCAGGATTATTCTCTCAGCCGTGGAACTTCAACTACCCAGTAATTTGTTAAAAGTGTTTCCCCCTCCTCAGGTTAAAATCCTACACATGAGACATCTTGCTTCAAACTAATGGTGGTTGTGCATTGGCCAGTGAGCTCACACAGTATCACTGAAAGGGCAGGACTGCCCTCACATCTTTCTACTTGCCCCTTCAGATGTTCAAATTTGTTGTCTGAAGAATAATATGAAAGACCATACGAAAACAGTAACTCTGAAACCAGATTAGGCATATTTATTTACGAATTTTTATCCTGGTCCCTAATATTGAGGTTCCAAACTGAACTGCTAATCAGTTTTAATTATTTTATCTCATTTTAGAAAAATATCTCATAATCCCTCAATAGTTATTCAGAAAACAGTTTTAAATATATTGACCAAGCTATTTATTTTTAGGTGTGGGGTTGCATGAAAATTAGGGTTTGATCTGTGTCCCTTTGGTTTGGGGTGCTGTGCTGTTGTTGAAAACAAATTGTACCATCCATTGGGTTACAATGACTAATCAAGCAAGAAGACTCAGTCAAACGCACTTCCTCCCTGAACTGCATTGATTTATTCATATTTCTTCCCCAACAGTCATGTCTATATACACTTAATAGCTTCAATCACTGCTCTTGTCTGAAGCCAGGAACTTAGTGTAGAGGAACTGCACTTTTAAGTTTGATCCTAACAGGTCAGCATGATGTGGCAATTTTGAGAGAAGATCTGAAATTCACATGTCCAGCCTCTCACACACTGGCTGACTATAATGGTGAAGATGAAAGAGAAAACTTTCAGGATGTATGGTTTATGACTTCTGCAATAAAGCTCTGAAATATTTAGTAGAAGGCACCACACTTAACGAGACATGGGAATCTCTGCTCTCCCTTCGTGGTCAGGGCCACTTATATGTGCCTACTGACACAAACAAGCACACACATGCAAGTTAAGATGAGCAGATAGTACTTTCAAAAGTTTTGTCGGAATGATACCCTTTGGGATCATAATGGCACAGAACAAGATTTTCTTTCCATTAATTTTTCAGAACACTGAAGGCACTTAACAAGTCTCCAACATCTAAAATAATTTTTACTCACTGCTCCTGTAGGTAGCCCACGGTGATGTCAAACTTTCTGTGTTATTTTTAAAGGTATAATCAGTTGTTTCTGAAATATACTGCTTGTATATTTGATGGGGGGGCTGGTTTCTTTGCTGAATTTTAGATCTGACAGTAGTTCTTATGGTTCCCATATGTTGTTTCAGATTACATCAATGTTTAAGGCAGTTTTTCCCAACCTTTGGTCTCCAGCTGTTTTTGGAATACAACTCCCATCATCCCTAAGCTAGCAAGACCAGTGTCAGGAATGATGGGAATTGTAGTCCGAAATCAGCTGGAGACCCAACGTTGGGAAACACTGGTTTAAGGTGTCATGCAACTCTTCTTATCTAAAATGTTATTGTTGTATCTTTGTGGCATTTCTAGGATACAAACCACTGAGATTTCTTTGAAATATGAAGTAGTATACAAAATATTCCAATGAATAAAACAAGGACCTGCAACTGCACAAATTCAAGGCCCTTTATCCCTTCAGCTGCTCCCTATGGGCTAGAGAGAAGAACCCCAGACCCCTGGATGAAAGCTAGTTACAGGGCGCCATCACCCCTGGTTTAGTACGATGGCTGAATGTTGCCATACTGTTAGTTCTTTTTAGCTTACAATTCAACCACTATTGAAGCAACTTCATGACATTATCTGTTAAGTACAATGTGTTACCAAACTAAGAGAGTTTTCCTACTGAGCTTTTAGTTTTCTTACTTTATGCTGATGCACTGATGGATGCGGCAGAAAGTCTCAAATATAAAGAGACGAGCATTCTCAATGAAGTCTTCCAGACATGCCACCAAGAAGAAATCATTCACAAGAACCTGTAAGAAGCCATACAGGAATTAAAAGGGTGAGAAAAATGCCAAAGCTCTGACAATCACTCAGTTACAAACGCCAAGCCCTTAAAAATATCCTGAAAGGAAAGGTAAAATTAGGACTGGGGATTCACAGTATGAAACATACATGCCCTTACCTCAATTAACCCCTTGAATTCTCCCACTGACCACTGGGAGAAAGAAGTAAAAATACCCTTCAAAACACTGTACTGATGAGACTGAGGAAGTTTCCAGCTCGCCTAGCCCCAGACAATCTAGTGTTAGGCTGCTGAGGTTGAAGATTAGATGAGCAGGATGCAAATCATGTAGCCCCAGTTCTGAGCCATCTCAAGCTACTGTGTTACTGGTAGGGGCACATTTCCCCAATATTCCCAGCTCTCTCAAACATTAATTGACACTTTAAACAAGAGATTATGAATACATGGAGGTTTTTGTTTTTGGGCAATATAATGAATCTGTGGCCAACATATAGGCTCTTTGTTATTAACAAGTGTAATCTTTAACAAAACTCTTACCGATTCACATTCTCTCAGCTTTTTCTGAGCTCCATCAAAGTCGAAGTTCACATACAAACACTCTACAAACTCTGTTATTGGGTCCTTATAGGTATAGGATTCCTGTATAGTGAAGAATAGTTGTGTCATTAACTCCAAATTCTACCCCCAAACATTTGTATCAAAAATCACTTATTGCTGGAGTCCCCAACTTGGGCAATGGGCACCACAGAACTCATCCCAAATTATTATAATATGCTCTTTACAAGCTTTGATGTTGCTACTAAAAACAAAGTTTCAACTTGGTATAGGTGCTTCCAGGTGGCTTGTTAACGGAGCATTCATCCTGATTTGTTTGCAGAGAGATTAGATCCTATTGTGTCAAATCAAGTGCTATCCCATACTTTCCAGTGGATTTTCCCATTACTTCTTGTATCATAAAAAGTCTGATCTTTTGAGGAAGCAGTTTTGTTGTGCCAGGCCTCCTAATCAGTGGTAACTGCACAACATGGATTTGTTGGCATGTGACTGATCCCACCCCATAACAGCAACAGTCTGGTAGGGCCCATAGCCTCTGTTCAAATACAGTCATACTTAGGAAGTAGGCATTTTATAATTAGCAGTATGAGCAAAGTATGCCTTACCTGCTGAATAACCTTGACTAAGTCTTTCAGCACTTGCCTACGTTTCCGAACATCTTTGTTTGTTATTACTGCTGTAGTCAGATATCGAAGAATGTGTGGGCACATTGTCTGAATTGCATTAAGATACCTGCACAAGCAGAATGTTTTGTAGAGTGAGAAGCAGAAATTTTGAAGGAAACGAGAATATAAGAAAACTCAGGTTCTTCACCTGCCAGAAAGTCAGAAGAGGAAAAAGCCTTGCCTACTGGAGCTCCAGCAGCTTTTATAGTAGTAGCAGCAGTAGTAGTAATTTATTACTTATTCCCCACCCATCTGGCCAGGTCTCCCCAGCCACTCTGGGCAGCTTATGGGCCAACTCTGAGCCAACAGAATATTAAAAACACAATAAAACATCAAACATTTAAAACTTCCCTAAACAGCTTTTGTTTTCCTCATCCCACAAAAAAACAGGAAAAAGAAGTTGCCAGTGTCTCTAACAAGATCCTGTGCTTTGGCATTTGCCCATAAATGCTGATCCTTTTGTTTATATTTTTATCCTCACTGAGAAAGGCCCGTTTTTACATTAAGGGTGGCATTCAATTAAGTTTTACTCCCAGCAGACCCAGCAAAATTAATGGACCAACTTAGTAATGTTCATTAATTTCAATGGTCCTGCCCTGAGTAAAACTAAGTTCAATATTGTCTCCCATCAGTTAGAATCAACTGATCACAGATCAAATCAAGCTCTCGTAATATTTGAACCCTGAGGCAAGTTTACCAATCTAACCATCAGCAAATAATGTTTTTGAACTCTCTACAACAAGTAAGACTATTGAGCAGGAGTATACAATTTCAAGCACACATCATAAATATTTTAAGTTTAAGCTAGACAGCAGAGTTGGTGGTAATATTTGGCTGCTTTTCAGTTTGTTGCAAATTCAGGACATTTCCTTAATGGGCATACTATGTTATTATGTTACTTAAAATTGGTTACTCTCATAAAACATTATCAATTTCAAAGAGATTGTACTGTATGCTAAATGCTATAGGAATGTTTTTAGCTACTTTTACTTGTTGTTTTTTCATGTTTTGTTTCTGTTGCCATTCCTCCACCCTAGGCTGCGCTGGAAGGAAGGCAGAATGTAAATCAAAATCATCATCTCAAACCAAATTGTGAGATGGTAAATGATAGACATAATATACACTAAATTCCACACAAATTTAACCTCCTAAATTGTAATATAGTGTTGCACAAAATATGAATTCAATGGCATTAGGCAAAAACAGTATTCCAGAACAAATCAGGATTGACTGCAGATGGAAAATGGGTGCAAACTTAAGTGGTAACAGTTGCCATCATAATAAGAGTGCAATAAAATTATTCGGAGTAGAGGTTGTCCGAGACAGTTCAGTCTTGAGATTAATTCACGCATACTGTTTGTCTATAATGCATATAATGGCTACAACAGATGAATCATATGTCCTTGAAAAACACTAGAAGATGGCAATGAATCAGTGCATTACCTCATGCAACACTGACATCACCACCCAACTACACTGAAATAGACTGTACTCTTAAAATTCATTGTGGCAACTTTAAATGTAATACAATATCAGAGACATCATGCCAAGATGAAGTTACCTATGAAATAATGCCTCTTCCAAGTTTATGGTAGTTGCCACTAAAAGGATTGTACCTGTAATATTCATCCCTTCAGTATTTGATGCATCAATGTACAGCAGAAACCTTTAAACTTGGCACATCAAGTATCAAATTGCTAATCACATAGCTAAGTTTCTACGGTAATGTAACATGAAGCACTTTCTATTAGTACCTTTCATTTTTGTCAAGAGTTATACTTAACTTCATAAATGTAATCAAATTTCTATTCAACTCCTTAGATTTAAGAGTTTACTTCTGTTTCCTAAATGTCTGGGCTTCACATGCTTCTAGCCAGATTCTATGCATCTTTATGTAGACATACCAATTTTAAAAAGTGTAATAGTATATGGAGCTATACTGTAGCTTCAAAACTGTGGAAAGGATACAACACTACATTTCAATTCAAAGGCATAGAACAACCTTCTAAAGTATGTAGGAATGTTTAACATCATCAGGGCAGAAAACTGGATTACTACATTCTTACACATCCCCTTTATTTTTGTAGGTATATATCAACTCACTGGGGCTGATAGAGAAAAAGATCAATTATGTTATCTCTGCCTTTAGGATGGTTGAAGAAAACGAAGAGAGACCAGTGAATGAGCCATGTTCTCTGCTGAAGAGACTGGAGAGGAGAGCTGACGGACTGAAAAAATAGAAAGGTATTTTACTGAACAGTTTACATTTACAGTATTTTAGTTCTTGGATCCTAAGTAAACTTAAGTTTACAGGAGGGACATTCCCCCCCACACACAGCAAAATGCCCATTTTCCAGGATAGTCTCCACCCCTGTGAATTCAGAGGTAGCAGAGGCTACAGGGGGTGGAAGGGACAGAAAACTCTCATGTAATTATTATTATTATTAATGATAATAATAATAATTATTTAATAATAATTTATTTGTACCCCGCCCATCTGGCTGGGTCTCCCCAGCCACTCTGGGTGGCTTCCAACAAAATATTAAAAATACAATAAACATCAAACATTAAAAACTTCACAGTTATCCAGGCATAATGGTTTTTAATTTCTCCCTTCTAGCCCATTTTAACCCAAGATTTCTGAAAAATCTGAATTTGTCTCAATGGGCGTGCCAAAAGAAACTAGCCATATAAATTGCCACTTAGCTCTGGTGAGCAGTACATTGGTTATAAATTGTGTTGGGCTGCCCTGGGAGAGATAAAGCAACTAACTGATGATGATGATGATGATGATGATGATGATAGTTGAGTGGCAAAACTCATCAGTTATTTCCCCCACTGCCACAGCACTGAGCACAATTTCCTGGCTTTGGAAAGGCAGAAAGCCAATTCTATGTATTCTGGCCTCCAATTGTTAGTAGGCTAGACAACAAAGTCCCAAGTACAGGTCCTGCGTGACTATCCATGAGCCACCATACCAACCAGGAAAAATCATTGGACATAGTACCCAGCCAGTACCGTAACTCTGCATACTACTGCCTCCTCTGCCTGCAAGCAATAGCAAGGAGTTGCTGCAAAACTGCAGAGGCACAGCTCACGATGCCACCCCACGAGAGGTGGGACCCACTCCCTCTGCCATCACAACAGCTTCCTGACATTACACAGTTGACAAAAGTCAGAGGCAGCATGAGTTCTGAAATGCTATAGTGGAACGGTATAGTTGAGCAACATGTTTTGCATGCAAAAGATCCCAGATTCAATCCTTAACGTCTTCAGGTCAGCCTGGTAAAGGTGCCTGTCTTAAACCCTTCAGAGCCTCTACCACTTACAAGTAGGCAACCTTTAGTTCTAGTAACCCATGGTAATACAGTGGTACCTTGGGTTACATACGCTTCAGGTTACAGACTCCTCTAATCTAGAAATAGTACCTCAGGTTAAGAACTTTGCTTCAGGATGAGAACAGAAATCATGCTCCAGTGGCGCGGTGGCAGCAGGAGGCCCCATTAGCTAAAGTGGTGCTTCAGGTTAAGAACAGTTTCAGGTTAAGAACGGACCTCCAGAACGAATTAAGTACTTAACCCGAGGTACCACTGTATGAGAACAGAAATATGCCCTAAAAAACACTCTTTCTACACAGATTTTAAACTTTTATTGTATCTTGCCACTTGCTACTCCCCTTCTGAAAGCCAGATTCCCATTTCTTTTAAGCAATAGGGAATCATCAACAAATCAGTTGATTTAGCTGACTTCCCAGGCACACCATGAAAAAGTTGCCTAAAAAGAAAGACTCCAAGAGCACTGCTAACCATAACTATTTTGAGCAAAATGTGAAGTGATATTAAATATTTGCCAACATCCACCAGCTGCAATTCCTCTTCCCACACCAGCTATCTGTCAATATGTAAATAAAAATAAACTCACATTATTGTCAATTGTCTCTTTCAATCTTGTAAGGTCCTCCATGGCAGCATCCCAGTTCTGCATCAGAATTTCAGATGCCAGCTTTCCCCAGAGTGAACTCAAAGCATTTCTATCTGTTGATGGAACCTGTTTTAAATAAGTGAATCCAATTACAATAACCACAATAATTTAATACTTCTCTAGGTCAAACATTTTGATTAGAGACTTGCTGGCACCAGTAGAGAGAGAATATGCCACTGACATGCTTGTTCCACAATTTTGGGAGAATGAGCTGTGTTTCATTTAGCAAATCAGTTTTGATTTTCTAGGAAACAATCAGCAGCACTAGGCATTTCCAAGGAGATTCAGCTGGAGATTTTAAAAACCAGGAAAGCCTGGAGAATTGGCAGCCACAGCTTCTGCACAGAACTTTCAATACAAGCAATAAGGATTCCTTTGTCAACAATACTTCAGTGTAGTTTGGGGTTTCACGCACTAATTTAAAAGGGTTTAAAGCTTAACTAATAAAACCACCAGCTCTACAGAAAACCTCTGCTAATCAGAATGAGGAAAATCTATAGCAGACTAGAGTAATGGCTTGTACAGACTGCTTAACAGGGATGGCTATGGGGGTGTCATGACCCTTTCTGTAATTTCAGCTTAAGATATCATTATATAATAGAGAACTCGTAGAATTACAATATGCACCCTTACAGCTGAGCATGGGTTGTTGCAACACATTTATTCTTTCTTACTATTTATAAGACACCCTGTAACACAAGTCCACATTTGTGGCAAAAGAAAAAAATACTGTACTGAATTTCAAGTGAGGGTCAATCAGCTTTAGCTGACACAGGGCCAAACTGCAAGTCATTCAGAGAACAACACTCTAGCCTCAGATCCATTACAATGGTACTTTCATAGCATGTGTTTCTCAAAAATCTCACTTAAACAAATTTCTTCTCAAAGACAAGTAAACAAGCTTCTCTCAAAACATTAACAGTTGCTTATTTAACCATTATTTTAAAATCTACAGAATATAACTGAAATTCTGAAAGACTGAAGAGAAAATACCTAAGAAATTCTTATTTAAAAAAGAAAGAAAAGTTGGATCAAGCACTGAACATTGCCAGGTCTCCAGAAAGATCTATCCACCTAAACTGGATTTCCTCTGCCCTTGAAGTTTCTGAAATTTGAGCATTAACTACTGCCTCATCAGCTAGCTGTCGCTGTGCCTTGAATGCTACCTCATTATCATTATACTTCCATCCCAGTAACAAGCTTTGTCATTTAACTGAAAGCTGTGCTCAGAAAGATCAGAGAGACTAAATTTGTTGGGTATATCAAATAATGTCATTCATACACACTCCAGAACCCTCAAATAATATTAGAACCATACGTATTTTCATCCCCCCAGCTGAGGGTGGGGAAAGACGATGACATTACTTTGCTCAAGTTTGGGGCACAAGGTCATACATGCCATTTTTTACTCAGCTCCGCACAACTTCAGTTGGCACTGCATAGTAACCTATTTTCAGGTAAGGCTATATTAGAGTAGACTAGCTTCAATATGTCAGTCTACCCAACCATTAATTTCCATTTCTAAACAGAATAAAACATTCATTCAACCAACCACAAAAAGTTCACGGCCCTAGATTTTCTCTTACTTTATGACCACACAAAATGACATGAATAATCAACTCTTCATGTTGTTCTAAGTTGCTGCATTTGTTAACTATTGGTATAAGCCCTTTCCAAAATACAAGACTACTACTCAAAGTCTTTCATGATATTAAAAGGAAAGACTGACAAAATTCTCAAAAGCAACCACTAAATTCAGCATTACCAGCTAATTCCTTCACTTTAGTTGTGCCTCAGCACTTTTCTGTTTCTGTAATTAATTTAGAAATTAAATGTTCTGCTATGTATTTTATGTTTTTATTTATTTTCCTACATTTAAGCCCTGTTGCCAGCCCAAATGATACCTCAAAGCAACTTATACAATACATACAGCAATAAAATCACAATGAAATAAAACAGTATTAAAACAGTGAAGCAATAAGCTACGGTCATAAAAAATAAATCATCCCCATCTGCATACATATTCATCAAATACAATAGGTAAAATGAGAATCTGCAACAGCTTTGTGGCTTGATCTCACTGGCTGGACTGGTGTGGTATTTGAAAGCCAAGTCAGCATCTAACTTTTCATGTTGCAGTTACAAAGACAGGACTCAAGTGAGGTAAAGACTAAGTTAATTGCAGCAGTGCCATTCTAAGAAACAGTTTTGTTTCTCTTTAGGCAGGTACACTGTTTGAATACAGCTGAGTTGAAAGAATAAGATTTCCAACTTGCTCTCAAAAATCACACACAAACACAAGGAACAGTGATTTTGCCAATAATTTAGAGGTTTTGCTAGAAAGTGTCTACCCTGAAAGGAGGAATTTATATTCATATTAGCAGTCTCAAAATTAAAAGCAAACTCATATGGACGTCCAATTTAGGGCCCACAAACTTTTTAAAAGTATAATCTTAAATTATTTATATATAGAAAAAACTTACCAATACTCTAAAGAAGTACAGGTATTCTGCTGCTCCTGAATAGTTGCCACATTCATACTGAAATTTTGCATACCTGTAGAGTGTATCTAGATACTCTTGCCTAAACTGCAAGACAAACAGAACAAATATCAAAAATGTTTCAAGAAATTGCTTTGGAGGTAGTTCAGTCTTGTCTAAATATGCAGTGGAATAATGTAGAGGCAAAGTTCTGAGAGCACAAAATTATTGATGGCAGGGGCTCATGAATTTTCCCCAAGTGCAAAGCCATCATAGCAGGGAGCATGGTGGAATAGAACTTATTTCTCAAATATACTAGGTTTCTTTTTGTTTAACTTGCAGGAAGTCTGTTACATTGCAGAAACATTCAAAAAGTTATACTTCAACCACAACAATGAAGCCCTCATTCTGTGCATGCTTAGACAATGCTGAAATGGGCACAATCTAATTAAAACTTGACTTTGTGAAAAGGTAGAATGAGATTTAATCGGACTTGCCATTAGTAATGTCAGCCAGCACTGACAACCAGAAACTGTTCTCAGGTGACTAGATTGTGACTCAGAAGCCTCAAGTACCCCTTTAAAAAATTCACTTGACATGCCCAGTTCAGTGCTGACTGAATTCTCATCACTTATCTAGCCAGTAGATGTCAAAGCCTTTAGTTGTATTTGCCAGAGGGCTTTCCAGCTTGCATGCCTTTTGAACCAATCAATACACAGGGTTGTATCTAAGTCATACTCAGAGTAAGTCCTTTGATTTCAATACCCAAATAGAATGGTTAACTTGTGGCCAATGCAATTACTCTGCTCCCACTAAACAGACATCTCTCTCCACCTCACAGTTCACACTGTGAGACTAAGCATTAAAATAGCTGCTCACCATAAGTTTAGAACCATTGCATAAAAGAGGTATATGATTTTAATATTTAACTGTGCTTTTATAACCCGCCCTGGGACCACTCAGTATAGAAGGCAGGCCACAAATACATACATCACAGGACACAATCAATCACATGACCAGTTCTCACATCTGAAGTCCATTTATTTTGCACTATGCATACTTAACTTTAGATTTAATAATTGATACCTACACCATGTTTGTCAGCTAAGTAGTCAAATAGCATCCGACCATCCCTGTAATAAAGAAGAGTTCACTGTAGTGCTATAAATCACACAAAAGCATTACAGAGAGAAACATTTCTGTTCAATGAAAGTAAATTCATTTTTCTACATTTCATATATGAACAAGTGAATTAGTTTTCACTCAAGTCCAACTCTCACATTGCTGCAGCATGCATTTTTGCATGCCACCGGCTGGGTATTATTTAACTTTCAATAATATGGGCACAGGGTCCAATAACCCTCCTCTTGTTTTATGGAGATTGTAAGGGCAATATCTCTCTGCCTTAGACAGCATCCTATTATGTCCCGTCACTTGTAATCCTTTTTCCTCTGCAGTAGAAATCAGCACCTGTCACCTCTTAACCAAATACAGCCCTTTAGGGGATAGTACCTAGCTCTGCAATCCCCAAACTAGATGCTTTTAAAAAGGGATATGGAAATAGTGGCAGATGCAGCAGTGGCAATTTCTATCAGGTTACCTCACAGACATGGAATACAGACATCACCATCATCATATGAACCCCACCCATCTGATTGGGTTGCCCCAGCTGGGTTGCTTTTAACATAATACGCAAAACAACAGAACGTAATAATAGTTAATAATTTTTCTTTTCACTGAATACGGCCTCCATTCTGGCTTTCAAAAGGTAGAAGGGGACTTAAAGCACAATCCCAATGATATCTACTCAGTAATAAGTCCAAATGAATTTGATTAAGCTTACTCCCACATAAACAGGATTAAGGCTACACCCTTAGCAAGTAGAGGTACATCAATTGGGGAAAATGATGGAAGACTGAAATAAAATTTACTGCATGTGTGGCAATTAAAGAAATTTATGTGAAAATGATGTATAGATGGTACCTAACTCCAGTAAGATTAGCAAAAATGTATAAAAATAAAGCAAGTAAGTGTTGGGAATGTAAATCAACAGAGGGGACATTTTTTCATATGTGGTGGGATTGCAAAATTGTTAAGTACTTGGAAATGATTTATAATGAATTGAAGATGTTTAAAATAATATTTGTTAAAAAAACAGAAGCTTTCCTACTAGGTATTACAGCAGTGGACATGCCCAGACCGCAAAAAGACTTACAGTCATACCTCATGTTACGTCTGCGTCATGTTACGTTCCACGGCGACCCGGAAGTACTGGAAAGGGTGACTTCTGGGTTTCGCCACTCACGCATGCACAGAAGCGTAAAATGACGTCACGTGCATGCACAGAAGCGGCAAATCGCAACCCGCGCATGCGCAGATGCGCCGCTGTGGGTTGCATTCTTTTCATGTTGCGAAAGGGCCTCCAGAACGGATCCCGTTCGCAACCAGAGGTACCACTATATTATTGCACAAGACTGGAAAGAAGTAGGTGTCCCAGCTAAAGAAGACTGGCAAGTGAAGTTAATGGAATATGCTGAAATTGCAAAATAGACTTTGAAATTAAGAGGAAGAGATGAAAAGGAATTTAAAGAAGATTGGGAGGACTTTATTGCATATGTACAGAAGCAATGTACACAGGTTAATACGTTAGCAGGATTTTAAAAAGACTTGTAAAGACATTATGCCTGGACAGTAAGTAATCTTAATGATTTTATTATTTAAAATGGAAATGCGGTATGATGATAAACAATGGAACCAGGGAAGGAAATGGTGGAAGTCAACTCTACTTTTTTCTATGTTTGAATATGTATCATTGCTTTTATTTTTCGTTGGTTTTGGAAAATTAATAAAATAATATTTTTTAAAAAAGTAAGTAAAGGTACATCTTGGATCCTAAGGCAATGGGATACGATTGTCGAAGTATCTGGGTTACCCTGTGCAAACTTTACAACTGCGAGACTTACTTCTGAGTAGGCATGCATAGGATTGCACTGAGGCTCACGCAATTAGAAGATCAAACTTGAAAAATTATCCAATTACACTCAAGTAGCAATTCTGCAAACTTTTACAGGAATGCAACATCCAAAAGCATTACCTAGTAGATTGCATTTGCCGTGTAGTTTCTGGGTCTTCAAACATTTTGACAATAGGTTCAGTTTCTGCCTGAAGCTGTTTTAGCTGTGCAACAACTGTGGTTCTCTTTTCACGCAAAGCTGATGAGAAAAACAGAAAACTAAGTTAAGTCATCTATACAAAAAGTTCTGTCAGCAATAGTCAATCAAGCAAGATAATACTGTGTACCCTAGAATTCTCAAATTTTATTCACCTAGGTCCTAATCAGTTAGACACAATTATTAGCTCAATAAAATCTTTTGTTTAAATGTGTCTTGCTCTGTATCTCAGCAGAGTAGCCCACAAGATTCAAGAAAGCGATCTAAACACCCATTCTGAATGCAATGGGGAAAAGTGAAGTTTTCAAATGGGCTCAGACAAAGCAAGCAACAGCCTGAATAAATCAGAAGTACTACTTGCTTACCAAACTTTTAGAATATTTATGGTGTCCATTTTTTTGAAGGGGCAAAAAAGCTTGAATATAGCAGTTTAGATGTCTGAACACTTGACTCCAGCTCCACAATACTAATAAATATTTTAGGCCATAAACATTTTATTGAAGAGTTTGGATATAAACTTAATCTGTGCATTGAGAAAATGAATGTGAACAGATTTAAGTGGGAACATTTTAGACCAGAAAAAGTGTGACAAAATCCCTCAGTGACAGATAGATCCAGGCAAATACAAGAGACATTTTCCAGGGAGTCCCAATATTCCACCAATGTGCATCATGTCTCACCTCCTACCCCACTGCATAAAGAATGACTTGCCTGATAAGGAAGGATCCAATATAGATGAGCTATACCCTGTTTTAGGGAAATCTTGTCATTAAAAGAAATATGGAAGTAGAGAAGAGCCATCTGGTTAACACCGATTCTTTGTAATATTTACATAATTCTAACTGAAGACATGTCAACTTTGACAAGTGGGGAAAGGAGTGGGTCCTTTCTCATTCCCTACTCTTCTTATTCTCTCCACCCTTCCATTCATCACTGAGGTCACTGCCTCTACCACAGCAAGAGACAGGCCAGAACTGTTCTTTCAATGTGGCCCTTCCCCACGCCCCCAAAGCAGACATAGGCTCTAAGCCTTGAGGATAGACAAATGCATCTCCCTTTGTCTTTTGTCTTAGAATCTGTGTTGGGATGGGAGGAGGCATGCAAACCAGTTCCGACAGTGGGACTCAGAAGCCAAAACATTAAAATATATGAATAGAACTGAAAAAGAACTTTGGTAGAACAAAATGACATTATTTTTTAAACAAACAATTTGGATTTAGTCAACATTAAAGATCAGTACATAATAGTAACTTAAAGTCGTGGGCTTTATTATTTTTAAGGCACGAGGGCTGACTGTAGATCCTGTCACAGTTTTTTTTGTAAGTAGATAGCTTACCATGAGGAATATCATCAGAATAAAGGTTTTTGTAGACATCCATAGCAAAGTCCACCATATTGGTGTCACTAAGGAGATCCAGTTTTCCTTGAAGTAGTTCCTTTTCATTGTATATCTGAAAGAAATAAAATAGCAATGGTTTTAAATATTACCTATTACTTTCTATTTAATTTAAAGTTTGTGTTTAAACATTTAGATGTCACCCTTTGGTTTGCACAATTACCAAGGTAGCTCACAATCAAAGTACTGAGTACAATGAAGTCAGAAGAACAAATAGAGCTCTATAATTAGACCCTGCCAATAGGAAAAATATTTAGTTCAGACCTTACCCTGCTGCAACTTGAAACTTACTTATAGCCCTTCAAGATAACAAGGTGAATGAATTCATACAGACTTTGAGAAGTCTATTATTGCTGCCACAAGGGGAACTGAAGAGAAATGAGATCATGCTCCAATGTTATTGGCTTATAGATTATATGGTATATATTTCCAATCCTAAACAGAAGAATCAAACTGACTGAACAATGGTATTTGAGGTCCAACAGACACCATCTGCCCTGTGGGGAGGAAGTAGAGACTGAGGGAGGGAGGTGAAGACAACATTAGACCTTTATCCAGCCAGAATGTGGCCTCCTCACCTGGCCAATTTTACATGTTAAATCATTTGAGTCCTTTAAAATTCTGCCTTGGGTGCCTTGGCAGAAAGATGATATATTAATGTAATGAATAAATTATTTGCTTCAAGTACCCCAAGAAAGGTTTTATCTTCTACTATTTTTCCATTCAACAGACATTCTTGAAATGCCAACTAAATACTTTTAGAATGTATTGATTCTAATAATAACAGGAGTCAGTTTATTCAAAACAAAGCAGGCACAAAGTGCATCAACAGAGTTATATTTTACTGGAAGAACTCGTATTTGACAAATAACTTGCATGTATTCAAGCTAAACTAAATATAAGTACACCCTTTCTCCAAGTCAGTCAAATAAAGGACACTATTATCCAAATGTCCTTATACAGCTCTGTTCCAAACGCCTTGATACAACTCTTCTACTTTTGCATTTCATCAGCACATAGACAAACCAATATTTAAAAGTACTTGATGTCATCTACTGTTCACATGGGAAAATGGAAAAGTTTTTCATTCCAACTACAATCGTCATCTGAATTGTCTTCTCCGAACTGAAGGCTCAGAATGAGACCAGTCTTAAATTTTGTATTAAGCTGGTATATTGATTGAAGTTGCAGGAATGTAAAATTTTAATAATGGGGCAGTGAACCTTTGACCACTTTACTAATTTCATTTGGCTACAATCTGTTTTTCATACTTGACATCAGTCTAGTGCATTAAAGTATTCAAAGCATTTCAGGGATTTTGTCTTGCTATAATCCTTATATATCCCTTGCAAGATAGGTTTGTAATACAGTGGAACCTCGGGTTGCGAATGTGATCCGTGCGGGAGGCATGTTCGCAAGACGCAAAGCTGCGTCTGTGCACGTGCGTGATGTGATCCGGTGCTTCTGCGCATGCGCAAAGCGCGATTTAGTGCTTCTGCGCGTGCGCTGAAACCCAGAAGTAACCCGTTCTGGTACTTCCTGGTTTCGGCACGTCCAAAACCCAAAAATGCAAAACCCGCAGCGATCGCAACCTGAGGTATGACTGTACTAGTCACATATTGCAGAATGTTGAGGGATGAGGGGTGCTAGGACTGAAAGAAGGTCTCAGGATAGATAAAAATCAATGGGTTTTTCTTTTTAAAAAATTGATTTTTTTATTTAAATCGGATTTTTTTATTTAAATTGATTTTTTAAAAATTTAAATTTGATTTTTAAAATAAAATGCTTTTGGAGGAAAAAGCTTTCTAAAGATAGTTTTCTATTTAAGTTACATTATAGTCCAAAGGCTATTCATCAGGAAATAAGGATTTGTTTTAAGTTTTTCATGTGTTCTAAAACTCAGTCTGTTGTTTTTTTAAAACTGTTTAACCACGTCAGTTAACAAACATGGCTACATATGCTATAATGTTATTGTTTTAGTTAAATTGTTTAAGTTGTTATTAAGGAAATGATTATTTTTCTCCTTCCAATAAAGTACAGCAGAAAAGTTGTCCAAATATAAACAGTTAACTTATTAAACCTCACAATAATTTCATAATTATCTGCCTTTGTATTTCTAATAGTATAACCAAATCAGTAGTTTTTTATATGAGTGTAAAAACTACTCTGAAAATTTATTATTCCAAAAATGAAACCTTCATCTGGTTGTAAATACTAAGATTATACCAGCAAAAATGAGTCTTTCTGTAAAAAAATGATTTAAATCAAGTCCACCCTGGAAGGTCTCCAAATGTGTTTAGAGTAAAGGCAGAAATCAAACTGGAAACTTAGCTGTTTCCTAACGAACAAGCCACAGCAGATCTTGTAGGCTGCGTCAAGTATTGTGGTATTTCAGGAGGAGATGCTAGTCCAGTTCCATTCGAGGAGCACTCAGGCAAACTATTGACTTGAAACACACCGGGGCATAATGCACTTCATTAGTTTCAGAGTACTCTCCAAATCATGAAAAGTAAAGCTAGCACTTTACATATATATATAGCCTTTCAAGCATTCAAAAGCACTTCATGTACACTAACTGGTTGTAATCCTTGCAATAACCAAGTGCGACAAATTATTTATACTTCTTACACACCACCATTCCTCCTACTCACAGGTGGCTAACAGCTCATAAAATGATACATAGTTACAGAAGCCCAAAATGAAATTACAACTAATACATACAAATTAAAAAAACAGCAGCAGCAAGCAATATACTTTCTCAGCAACAGTGTGCAATTAACTAACAAATGCCAGGCAAAATAAGGTTATAAGGTGGCACCTAAATGCCATTTATTCAGGGGACAATACTATGTCCATCAGAAAGAAGTTCCATAAACAAGGAACTGTCACAGAGAAGGTCCTGGCTTGCGCCACCACCCCAGAATTCTCACTCATCAGCGGCAACATCAACTCTGCAGAGCTTAACAAACATGTCGGGCCATATTCAGGGGGGCACCTTTTCAACTATTTGGATTCTAGGTTGTATTTGGTGTTAGACATCAGTACAAATACTTTGGATTTGGCTTGGTGCCTAACATATAGTCTGTACAAAGTTCTCAGAAAAGGAGTGATATGTTTCCCCCTCACTGTCCAAGACAGCAAACTAGTGGCAGCAGTCTGCACTTGCATGAAGACTCGACACTTTCTTCAAGGGCAGCCCCCTGTGGAGGGTGCTGCAAAAATCCAGGCTATTTTAGTTCAGGAATGGTCATAGCTGACAAACCAACCAAATACAGGCTTAAACATTTCTTGACACTGAGGCCACCTTGGCCTCCAAAAATATCTTCAAATCAAGGGGTACTCTCAAGTTATACACTTACTCCTTCACAATGAGTGCTACTCCATCCAGAACAGACCATCTCCCTAATTTCTAGACCAGGGAACCACTGAACTGCAGTACCACCATCCTATTAGGGTTGTCTGTTTACTGGCTTTCATCCAGCCCATCACTGCCTCCAGATATTGGTCCAGCACATGTGCAACCTCTTCTCATTCAGATAAAATGAAGAGAAGCTTCAGGTGCCATCTGCATATTGAAGACACTGCACTCCATATCTCTGAATGACTCCTCCCTGCTGTTTAAACAACATGTGAGACAAGATGAATCCCTACAGGAACCCATATAAATGCCATAGGGTCAAGAAGCACTGGAACCACTGCAACACAGTGTCTCTCCAAGAAAACACTATGGTCAATGGTATCAAACACTCCTGAGAGGATGGGCAGAATCAACAGGGAAACACTCCCCTCTCTCCCAAGAAGGGTAATGAACCAGGCTTTTTCAATGTTCTACCAGGCTTGAAGCCCAAATGAAGTGAGTCTAGATAATCTGCTTCCACCAGACACATCTGCTAGCCACCACAGTGATCACACTTCTCAATCACCCTGCCCAAAAAACATCTGCAACTAGACAGCAGTTATCTAAACCATCAGGGTCCAGGTCCTCATTTTATTATTCCCCCATATTCCAGATGGGGGTTTGAGAGACAGTTAAAAATAAACTATGGTTTAGCAAGGAGCGGCATGCTGCTGCACCCTGCTAGAAAGTGCACACCACACTCCTCCCTCCCTTCTGCTATTGCTGAGCTAGGAACAAAACAAACCTAAGACTAGTTTCCTGTTGCCTAGAAAGGAAGAAACTATGAATACTGGTTCACATGCAACAGGAAGTCAGTTTTTGGTTTGTCTTCTCCCTGGCACAGCAACGTCAGGAATTGGGGCTTCCAAGCATGTTGTTCTCACGTTAAACCATAGTTTATTTTTAACTATGGTTTAATGTGACATCCCTAAGAGGAGTTCATGACAGGAGATTTGAACCAATGAGTTTGATTTGTAGCCCCAGCCTCTTATTTATTTTATTTAACAAAATGTATATACTACCTCATCAACAAACCTCTAAGTGGTTTACAAAAATGATATAAAACACCAATAAAATGAAACTTTAAAAACAAGATAACACAGACTATAAAAATATAGATAATTAGCCTCAACTAAAGAAAAAAGTCTTTAGCCAAGTTTTTGAAAACAATACCACAAAGCCATCTGCCTAATATTAATAGACAAGAAGAACCAGAAGGAAGATGGCGTCACATTACAGGATTGATTCCATGCAAGGATAGAATGAATGTTATGGGGCACTTATAAAAATGTCAGATCAAAGCAGTTGGATAATGTGATCTTTCAAGCCAACTGACTCCAAGCTGTGAAGGACTTTATGTACGAACACTTTGAATTTGCTCTGATAACTCAGAAAAGAACGTAATATGCTGAAAGACAATCACTCCCGTCAACAATCATGCAGCAGCCTTCAGGACTATCTACAGTTTCTTGATCAAGCACAAGTCCCACATAAGTGTTTTGCAGTAATCTTGACCAACGCCTGGCCTACTGTACTCAGACTATCCCAGTCCAAATCACTACATCTGTTGTGCTAGACAAAGCTGATAAAAGGCACTCCTAGCTACCCAAGCTACCTGGGCTTCCAGTGACTGGAACTAGAAGCACCCCCACACTGTACACCTGCTCCTTTCAGGGGGGAGGCAACAGGGCATGCAATTGACCAATTTCTCTTGACACAGGAACCGCTCGCTCACAGCACCTGCTACAGGGATTCAAACTCCATATACAGTGGTACCTCGGGTTAAGTACTTAATTCATTCCGGAGGTCCGTTCTTAACCTGAAGCACCACTTTAGCTAATGGGGCCTCCTGCTGCTGCCGCACCGCCACAGCACGATTTCTGTTCGCATCCTGAAGCAAAGTTCTTAACCCGAGGTACTATTTCTGGGTTAGCGGAGTCTGTAACCTGAAGCGTATGTAACCTGAAGCGTATGTAACCCGAGGTACCACTGTATTTTTCTCTCTTCCCATCACCTGTCCAGGGCCCACACAGCCTTTCCTGATTCAGATGTTATGAAAATAAAAAGTTGTGTAATATCAGCATATTGAAGGCATCTTGCCCCAAATGCCCCGCTCCCACCAGCTTCATATAGATATTAAATATTACTGAGAATACAACGTACCAGGGAACTAAGAATCACACTCCCAACAATACTTTGGGGGCAGAACCACTGCAAAGCAGAACTCCTTGTTCCCAATACCACAGTCCAAGAGGACTGATGGTACCAAAAGCTACAGGGAAATCAAAAAGGCAAAAGGACTTCCCCTGCCTCACTCTTAGTTAAAGTTAATCCTTCAGGACAACCAAGGCAAACATGGTCCCACAGTCTGATCTGAACCAAGACTGCAATGTGGCTAATGATCCAAGTCATCCAAAATGCCATGACCTTCTCCACTCACTGCCCCTGGAAAGGGGATAATTGTGACTGGACTCTCATCCACATTAATAAATGTTACAGAAAGGTAGCCGTGTTGGTCTGCCATAGTCAAAACAAAAAAAGAAGTGTGCATGCACACGAAAGCTCATACCAAGAACTAACTTAGTTGGTCTTTAAGGTGCTACTGGAAGGAAAAAAAAAATTTGTTTTGATTAATAAATGTGTTCATCTTTAAGGCATCAGGTACCTTGCTTAATTTAAGTAGAATGGGAATCTGGGAGGAAGTGACTTCTACAGTGTATATGTTTGTGTGCGAGCGCCTGTCTGTCTGTCATACGGGGGGGGGGCGGGGATCTGTGATGTGCGCATGCCCTTGCTTAGGAGCTTCACCCCAGCATTCAATCTCTCTTCGTAAGGCAGCCTAGTGCACACGATGGATCGTAGCGGTCAACTTTTCCCTTTTTTAAGGGAAATTCCCTTATTCTGAATAGGATGCCAAAACGGAAGCGCCGTTGGGTTTGGGTTAGAAGGGCCGTGCACTCTGCACGTGCACAGAGGAGCCCTTCTTGTTCTATAGCCAAGCCTGCGGGTCCTTCCCTTCCTTCAGCCAAAGGGCTTTTATTTTATTTGTTTTATTTTAACCCCGCCCTTTCTTGCTCAGCGCCCTTCCGCCGAAGAAGCTGTTCTGACCGGGCGAGCCGCGGAAACCCGACCAGCGCGGAGAGGCCTCCTGGGCCTCGGCCTGGCCTGAGGCGGGGAAAGGGAAGCGAGGGAGGCTCCCGGAGACGCAGCCCGGCTCACCCCCTCACGGGCCCCAGTATCCCCGCGACTCGAGGGAAGCTCACCTCTTTGACGGAGAGGAACTCGAGGAGCGGGAACACCAAGTGCCGGTCCAAGAAGTGCGCGATGCGCGTCGTCAAGTCGTACTCCGCCATCTTGGGCTCCAGGCCGCGAGGGAAAGGCGGGGCTTAGGAGCGCGGCGTCAGGCACGCCGCGGGTTGAGTGCGCACGCGCGGCCCAGCTCGAGCCCGCCCTTCCGTACCGGCCGCTCCCTGGCTGAGTCAGGGGTGTATGAGCGTCGTGCCGCGGGGCAACTCATTTTGCGCACGCGCAAGATGAATTCCTGTTTCCCCCACCCCGTTTTCCAACGTACGTCATATTTTTCCTCCTCCCCTTCCAGACCTGGCTCCGCCTCCTCCCGCGGCTGCCTCTAAGAAGAGCATCGGCGATGAGCGGAGCGTGCGCATGCGCGCCGCCGAACACATGGACCCAGACGTTCGGCTCATTTATGCGCAGGCGCAAAAGATTTCTGTTTGGAGTCAGGGCGTGTTGATGGTGATGCTTCTGAGTCGTCCGAGGGGCGAGTCCCATCTCACCCGCCGACAATTTCCAGAGGGAAAGAGAAAACTCCAAGTCTGTTGCAGCGGAAGCAGCAGGCATCTTAAATCCATAACTTTATAATGGCAGGAGAAGCTTTCAGTCTTATGCTGTAATATATGTCCCTGACTCTTATGGTGCTACAGAACCTCTTTTGTTGTTCCACGAACAGCCAGTCGAAAAAAAGATGCATGCATGTGTTCTGATATATTCAGCTGTACTTACTGAATGCTAACTGCACCACAGGCAATGAAATGCAAAGAGGTGGTTGTCTTTGTATCTCAATTTCACTTTACAGAAGCACACGGTGCTCATTTAGTACCTTGACTTTATTCTTTTGTGCCTACTGACTGACCAGGAAACTTATTTTCTGGGTTAGTTTTTTCCATACTCTAGGTCAGGAGTAAAGGAACTGGATCTGTCTGGAGGCCTGGATCTTTACCTCCCCCAGCAATCCCAAACAAACCATGCCAAGTGGCCAAACCTGAGGTCATTATTACATTAGATGATGACTTCGCAGGAGCTTTCGCCAGTGTCCATCGGCTGGGAGAGAACTTCCTTTAAGGGTGGTGTCATCAGTTGATGAGTGTTGATAGATGCTCTGTGCTCTCAGCTCCAGTTGCAGGTGCAAAGGGACATCTAAGGGGATCCTTCTCCATACCCAGATACCTTATTAGTGCTGAGGGGAGTTCCTTTGAAGGTGTGTTCTCAACACCAATCAGCTGACCAGCACTGAGAGCAACCCCACTGACTACTCTAGGGAATTCCCCGTGATGAATTTTGTAATGCAACCAGTCCAGTCAGATATTTACCTGCTCCACACCTGATGTCACATATGGCATCAGGTGCTGGGCAGGTAGGTGCAGCTGGGGGAATTATTAGGCCTGCAGGTCAGAGGCTCCCCCCTCTACTGCTCCGGCCACTCTCACATGAAGGTTGCAACGTTCCCCTAGTGTCTGGTATCTTACCCTCATGTCTTCTCTTGTACTTGCAGGTTCCACTAAGCTATTATGGCTAATAGACCTGTCCTCCTTGCATTTGTCTATTCTTCCCCGCAGCCATAATTTGACAGAAACCAACATGAATGTTAATAAAAATAATTTATGTGTTACAGTATTAGCCTGATGGTCACAGTTGTAACAATGGCAGGAAATTCAATTACTGTTATGATGTCTTGGAGGAGTAGCTGTTTACCTCAGTTTCCTCACTCATGATAAATTACTTCAGCATCAACTTTATGGGCGGGAGTTCTGGAACGAGATGAATAACATGTAAAATATCTACGTTACCTTTGGTTAAATTCTGCAGCTGTCGTGAGTCAGTGCAAAAGATAGACAGGATAAACGGTTGCATGCACTCCCCCCCCCCCATTGAAGTAGGAAGGATGAGATCTCCTCCCCCGCTGCCACTTCACACCAATTTTAAAAACAGAGTATCATGATTCAGAAAATTCACCTCACTAACGTCTGTGTCATCAGAAGAGATTCAGATGTAGGGAAGGGAATAAGGCTGTGGCAGAGAGCGTTTTACTTGTGGGATTGCTGTAGGTAGGCTGACAGAGAGGAAGTGGCAGAAGGGTTCTTTAAAGTATGTGACGCTGATCAACTCTTGTGGTGCGCATGTGGCCCACAAGACCTCTTGCAATTGTCATGTTGAAGGTGAAATTCAGTGTGTGCAACAAAAACTCTTGACTTCTGGAAAGATTTATGATGGAATGCTAAAAGCTGCAGAGCAGAAGTAGCAAGACTTTTTCAGCCCAAGGTCTGCACTCCCTTCTGGTCAGTCTTCTGGGCAGAGCCGCCTTTAGCATATACACTGCAAAGATCCACCCATCTCCCCCCATCCAGAGATGAAACAAGCCCACGGCTCCACTGGTGACTCTGACCACCGATTATTTCTCTCATGCGCTCCTTCTACTGTTGCAGCTGGAGGCTCCTTCTGGCGAACCAGAGCAGCGCACGGAAACGCTGTTTACCTTCTCGCCGGAGCGGTACCTATTTATCTACTTGCACTTTGATGTGCTTTCGAACTGCTAGGTTGGCAGGAACAGGGACCGAGCAACGGGAGCTCACCCTGTCACGGGATTCAAACTGCCAATCTTCTGATCGCCAAGTCCTAGGCTCTGTGGTTTAACCCACAGCACCGTCCCATTCTAGCCATGTGCAATTCTAGCCAGGTCTACTCAGAAATAAGCTCTACTGAGTTCATTGGGGCTTACTCCCGGGTAAGCGTATCGATTTGCAGTCTCAGACAGCCACTAATCTTTTCTTTGTGTGGGAAGAGCCACCTTTATTCAACCAAGCTTCACCATAATATTAGCCTTTGGCATCTCAGGATTAGCATTCCCAATGAGAGAGGAAATAATTAAAGTCTCTGTGGGTTGGAGGAGCTCTCCCTGGGAGATGGATCTCCTTAGAACTTTTCTCGGACTCAGCAAGTTTCCTTTCTGAATGGGACTGGAGGTATATAAAAGCTTAAACCCGTGCGTGACCTCCGTTGGCTTCTACGCCATAGACGTCTGCATATAGGATCTGAATAGGACCCTACGTGTTTATTATTACAGAATGTTTTCATTACATTGACTGCCACTAAAGTAGACTTTAATTTCCTCGAGACAAAGATCCCTGAGTCTCTCTTTGGGGAATATATAAAATGGTTTGAAAGGAAGGCAATTAACTAAGCCATTAAATGTGCGGTTTTTTAGTTTTACGTGCACTTCACAAAAGGGAAAGGATAATTTATGGGCGGGTAATCGGATTTTGTACTTTGCCGAACATTTGTATTTTATGTCGGGTGAAGACGAACTTTTATTTCTGACAGCCTCCCTACCCGAAAATGGTACCTTGGAGAATAGCTGCTGAGTGATTCAGTGTGATCAACCCGAAAAGGTGAGCTAACCTGAAATAGCTTTAGTGCAAAAGCCGTGGGAGGCGTGTAGCTTTTCTCCAGATAAAAGAGAAGTCAGTATACTTGGGAGAGTCCCCGCATAGTTTTCACCTCAACAGGAGGGCATTTGCAAAGATTCCCATGGTGTTAAAGAAATATTGCATTGGAAACCTGTCATCTCTGTTCATTTTCCACGGAGATTTGATGAATACTTGACCCCTACTGCATCGCCATTGACAGGATTGTTCCGGAAAAGGCTGCACTGAGACCAAACAAATCATTCTTTAATGCATGTACATCCACTGGATCCACAGAAATGCAAACAAAATCCTAACTTCTATTCGTTTGGGACCAGGAGAGCGATCTTGGGACCCAGTACTTTAATTACTGTGATAGTAATTACAGGCTCTCCTGGTCTCTGTATCTGGCTCTTGGGAATCTCCTATGGTCACATCTACTCCCCAGCCACACTCCCTACAAGCCTTGCTTTGCCTCCTCCACTGAAATTTATAAAATTATACATGGCATGGAGAAAGTGGACAGAGAAAACCCAAGGGATGGCTCACTTGGTAGAGCACAAGGCTTTTAATCTGAGGGTCATGGGTTCTAACCCTACCTTGAGCAAAAGATTCCTGCATCGCAGGGGGTTGGATTGGATGACCCTAATAATAATAATAATTTTATTTATACCCCGCCCTTCCCGGTTCAAAAACTGGGCTCACGGCGGCGAACAATAAATTTAATACACTTAATTATAAAAGCAGCATAAAATACAGTATAAAAAAATGAATAACAATAAAATTCAAAAATCAATTTAGGGGAAAGAAGCATT
Organism: Podarcis raffonei; assembly: GCF_027172205.1. Lineage (NCBI taxonomy): Eukaryota > Metazoa > Chordata > Lepidosauria > Squamata > Lacertidae > Podarcis > Podarcis raffonei. The sequence continues at coordinate 20,449,923 of NC_070608.1, read as the reverse complement.
AAATAATCCCCAGGGCTAGCTGGCTGAATTGGTCCTACTTGGGCCAGCGAGGAGGCCAGGGGAGAATTAGCTGTGGGGTCTCAGAGCGGGTGATCTTCATAAAAGGGGAGGGGGAGGGAAGGGAAGGGAAGGGAAGGGAAATAAAAGATCAGGCTGAATTCAAATTGAAGGCCAGGGTACCTTCCAATTCTATGGTTCTGTTTTGTGAGATAAAGGAAAGTGGTTCACACAGCACTTAGTTAAACTATGGAACTCCCTCCCACAGGAGGCAGTGGTGGCCACCAACCTGGATTATTTTAAAAGGGGATTACACAAATTCATGGAAGAGAGGGCTATTGATGGGTGCCAGCCATGATGGCTGTGCTCTGCCTCCACCATTGGAGACAGTACAGTGGTACCTTGGTTCTTGAACTTAATCCAGTACGTTTCCAAGCACAGTTCAAAGTGTTGGTGCTGACCTTTAACGCCCTAAACGGCCTTGGCCCAGTATACCTGAAGGAGCGTCTCCACCCCCATCATTCAGCCTGGACACTGAGGTCCAGCGCCGAGGGCCTTCTGGCAGTTCCCTCGCTGCGAGAAGCCAAGTTACAGGGAACCAGGCAGAGGGCCTTCTCGGGTGGCACCCGCCCTGTGGAACGCCCTCCCACCAGATGTCAAAGAGAAAAACAACTACCAGACTTTTAGAAGACATCTGAAAGCAGCCCTGTTTAGGGAAGTTTTTAATGTTCAATAGGTTATTTTATTTTAGTGTTTTGTTGGAAGCTGCCCAGAGTGGCCGGGGAAACCCAGCCAGATGGGCAGGGTATAAATAAATTATTATTATTATTATTATTATTATTATTATTATTATTATTATTATTCCGTTCCAGAAGTCCGTTCATCTCCCGAAACCATTTGAAAACCAAGGTGCAACTTCCGATTGGCTGCAGGAGCTTCTTGCACTCAAGCGGAAGCCACATCAGACATTCGCAAACCAGAACACTCACTTCTGAGTTTGCGGCGTTCAGGATCCAATTTGTTTGGCAACTAAGCCGTTCTAGAATTATGGTACCACTGTAATGCTTCTGAATACTTGTTGCTGGAAACCACAGGAAGGGAGAGGGCTCTTGTGCTCAAATCCTGCTTAAGGGTTTCCCATAGACATCTGCTTGGCCACTGTGGGCATATCATCCTGTTCAAGATGACCCATTGGCCCAATCCAACAGGCTCTTCTTATGTTCTTAACAGTTCTGCTGTCTTTTCCTCTCAGAAAATGGCCCTGTAGCAGCACTGGTGCATGTTCCTATGTGTGCGCCATCACAACCATGCAATAGCTCATCATAAAACTAAAATACAACTCCAATTTTCATTTACATCCCCATAAATAACAGGCAAAGCTAGATGGACCCCAGCAAACAGGAAGAATATATTTTAGCATGCATCCCTTCGGCAAGAATTCAATATTATCAAACCCCCCAAAGGCTGCAGCGCCAGGAATACGTTGATAGCACTAAAAGTCTACATCTTGTAAAGCCAGTTGGAAGTCAGTTTAAAATACTCCTATTACCTTGGACCAGAGCCAGACTGCGAACCTGAGGGCTGAATAGCTTCCCAACAGAAAGCATTGCAGTCTGAGAATGATAAATTGCAAATCTTTTAAAAGTTAAACGCTCGGCCGGACACTATGCATGTTAATCCGTATGTAAGGTCCCCTGAAATTAATGGGACGTGTTGTCATGTAAGTGTACGTAGAGTTGAAGTCTTGATTAAGGGTTTTCCCATGGTAACCCTGCTGCCTAAAGCCAGTCGCTCTGTGAAATAAAAGCTTGGTTTTGAGACTGCAAACAGGCACAAAACTGTCACAAGCTAGCAACATTCTATTTTGCAAAAGCCATTAAGGCAACTTCCACTCCGAGATGTCGCGTGTCGACTCGCTGCCCACAGTGATTTTCTTTTCTTTCTCTCTTTTTTGCATCTGAGTTATAAACCTCTCTGAAAAATGGAAGTGCTGACACGGTCTGAACTCCAGTTTCCTGAAAGTGATGCTATAATATTATTCTGGGAGTCTAATAAGTCCCATTGTGAAAGTAATTTGTCAGTCTAACCCTACTGGCAAATTTGTAAAAGGTCAGCACAGACTATTTGTCAAAGTGAAATACATCAGCTGTTTCATGTTCTGCTTCCAAGATTCAAGTCATCATACCATATTAGGAATCCTCTTCTTTCTTTCTTTCTTTCTTTCTTTCTTTCTTTCTTTCTTTCAGGAAAACTGGCTTTTTTCATGGAACAGATGGAGGGAAAGGACCTAATCTGCCTGAAATTGTTTCACTATTTGTGCTAATTCTGCTGGACTGAGTTTTGGAAAAGAAATTTTACTTTCAGATTGAGAGCCCTATGCAAAACTCCAGTCCAGAATGGGTTGCTTGCTCTTTTGATATATACAGTCGTACTTTGGACCCTGAACGCCTTGGTACTCAGAAGTTTTGGCTCCTGAACACCGCAAACCTGGAAGTGAGTGTTCCGGTTTCCAAATGTTCTTTGGAACCTGAACATCTGATGGGGCTTCCATGACTTCCGATTGGCTGTAGGAGCTTCCTGCAGACAATAATAAATAATAATAATAATAATAATAATAATAATAATAATAATAATAATAATAATTTATTTATACCCCGCCCATCTGGCTGGGTTTTCCCAGCCACTCTGGGCAGCTTCCAACAAAATATTAAAATACAATAATCTGTTAAACATTAAAAGCTTCCCTAAAAAGGGCTGTGCTTTGGTTTCCGAACATTTTAGAAGTTGAACAGACTTCTGGAATGGATTCTGTTCAACTTCCAATGTACGACTGTACGTACAGAGGTTGCATATTAGTCACTGAGCCAGTTTTAAAGCCCTGAACAAGTTTGGACCAGATTACTTAGCAAGATGTCCACACACCCACTACTCACTGACCTATAAGTGCATTATGATCAGCAGAAGGAATCAGGCTGTTTTTACTGCTGATTATTGGTCAACGCAGAAGCAGGCTTTTTCAGTGGTGGAAACAGCGCATTGAAATACCCTCCCCACCAAAATACAAGCGACTTTATCAGTATGGGCATTCCACCAGCTCTTTAAAACTAGGGTTCACCTGAATTTGAACCGCTTGATCCACCTGTTTCAATTGCTCCATTTTGTTATGCTTTTTTAATTGGGCTTGCTTTAGTGTCTATTTTAAATATGACTGGTTTATCTTTCATGTTTTGATGGAATTGTCTAGTGCTTTATGTATGGGTTTTACAATTGGTTTTGTGCTTGTAAAGCACTTGGAATAAATAGCAATAATACATACAACAAAGGGTGCACCTTAAATTGCTGCCATATTCAAGTATATGCACATTATTCTTTACCACAGTTGTATCCCAACCTTTCTCCAAGGAGTTCAGGGGCTGTCCCAGATGATGCAATCACCCTCTTAGGCCATGGGTGGCCAACACGGTGCTAAACTATAATTCCCATAATCCCTGACCATTTGCCATACTGGCTGAGGTTGATGAGAACCGTAGTCCCACAACATCCAGAGCGTACTATATTGTCTACATTATTCAAGAATGTCCCATCATTCAGGATCCCAGACGCAGTGTTGCTGCATGACTCATTTCATCTGCGTGTGAGGAGGTTCATGATGTTTCTACAAGGGACAGGGCCTTTTCTATTGCGGTGCCTCCATGTTACAAGTCCATCTTCAAAGAAGTACATCTGGCACTTATACTACAAGTCTTTCAGCGCCACAGCCCAGGAATTTTAATTATCTCCTTGCCCCCAGGCACTTTAGCAATTTGGATGATTTGTCTGCTCTAGTTTCGGTTTGGTTGTTTTATTTCGCATTTCCTTAAGTTTTATTGTTTATTCAACACTTTTGTACACAGCCCCGACTCCTTTGGCAAATGGTGGTTCACAAGTATTTTCAAGATATCAGTCTTTAAAAAACCTTTAAAAAACTGCCCCCCAGGTATTAAAGCCAAGGGGTAAAAAATGCTCCAATAATCAAAATCCAGAGGAAAAATGCCCCAGGTATCAGAAGTTTGTGGATAGACGTTTCTTTCTGATTGCTATGCAGTTTACAGCTCGTGTGAAACATACAACAACTTTTTTAACAAGGAACAATGGCAATAAGCAATGATTTAGGACATTAAGTTGAACACTGTATAGGAATTTGAAATGGACAAAATCCATTCTGTCTGCTGTGTGCTCTGTCCCTCTTCTCGGCCGTGCTATTAATGCCTTTGCCAGTTTTATCGCTATCCGCATTGATGCTTTTGGCTGCTAATTCGTATAATTTCAAAGTTTTTTCCATTAACTGCCATGTATAATTGTAATCTAGGTGGGACCATATAATAGTATTATTAGGCGAAAGGTTTGGCATCAGCAAGCAATTTCCTGGAATCTGGGGCCAAAAGTGGCGAAAGCTTTGCCAAATAAATGTGCCTCTATGTAGTAATCCTGAAAATCGAAGCAAAAAATTTCACAAGCTGCTCTGAGAGGTCCTAAGGCTGAATTTAATAGGGCTACTGGTACAATGGAAATTATAGTAGTATTGTGCAGATACATTTTTGTGTGTGTGACTATCCATCTTTCTTCTTTGCTTTGGAGGTGTAAGTAGAGGTGTAAGTAGTCCTTATTATGCTGTCTATCCACTAAAGACTGGCTGTTAGTTCTTGTCACATGTTCCAGAGACAGGGAAAGTCTCATCTCTCCTCTATGCATGTTTACATTGGTCCTTGGGACTGAAACTTGAGGCCTAATCCAGGGACGGAGAATCTGTGGCCTTTTCAGATGTTGTTGTACTCCAGCTCCCATCATTCCTGTCCATTGGTTATGCTGACTAGGACTGTTGGGTGTTTGGAGTCCAACAACATCTGGTAGGTGACAGGTCCCCCCGTCCTGGGCCTAATCAAATGAGCTTGAAAGGAAGATGTAATCCACTAGGGCAGTCTATGTGGTGTCCAATGGCCAAGAGTCAAAGATGGTGAGAATCCAACAACGTCTGGAGGGCACCAGTTTGGCTGCCCCCAGTCAACTCTGACTGATGGTGGCTCTTTCCCATTATATGCTACCTAGAGATGCTCCAAATTGACCATGTGTCAGGCTTCAGAAAATCCGACCCCCCTCCCTCATGGCAGGCTTCCAGTAATGGAAATACAAGAAGCTCTTACCGAGCTTTTTATTCAATATTCACAGAGAGAGATGTCTCTAGGATAATGGTGTTGCTCTGAGTAATCTCCTCCTCCCTTTTACTCTCACCCATCAGTAACTCCACCCCTTATACGGTGGCTGTGTAAGGCCCTTTGTCTATTCCCTTTCTGCTCTCCCACTTTCACTGCCCTTCTGGTCCTAGGAGAAGGGGGATCTGGGATGCTTTCTAATGATAATGTGTCAGCCAGCTGTTCTGTCTCTGCTACTGCCCCTCGTCTTCTTCCATTGTCAGCTTTGTCCTTCTTCTGTCTCAGAGTCAAGTTGAACCACTTAACCTGAACCTTTGTCTGCTACCGGTGGCCTTTGCCTCTGCTTCTCACTCAGAGTGGGGCAGGGCAGTGGGGCCAATCATTCTTAAGAGATCAGTACTTTGCTCTCTTTGTTTCTTGCTAATGGTCCATCTTCTCCCAAGCCAGTTCCTGAGCATGGAAAACTGGTTTGGCTTATCTTTTTGATACTGCTAGATTTTACATCTGGCAGCTTGCCTCATTGCTTTATTTCTAACATTTACTAAAGCTAAGATTTTAAGGATGTCTGGCCCTCACAAACTCATAATAGGCCCAATAACCCGTGTCTTTTGCTCAGTGAACAATACACATTTGCTTAATTTGTACAGAAGAAATGGCAGAAAGGGAATGGGGACAAAGAAGGGAATCTTTTTCAAGCGTTCACTGTAGGTGTTCTTCTGGCGATGAGTAGGAGTTCTCCCAGTAATAATATTTTTGCTAATGGAATAGCAAACTGGCACATCCTGTCGGGTCAGACTATTGAATGGGCTCAGCAAACATAGGAAGCATAGATTGTTTTTTTATTAATAACAAAAGCCATATAAAAATCAAATTGAATGCATTTTAGGAAGCCTCATTTTTAAACATCAATGGAAGTGTTAATCAACAGCAGCTGTTTTAATTTTGTATCTCAGTTTCATTTGTGTTCCCAGCGTGGTAGACATTGGAAAGCCTTAAACATCCCAGCCGCTGTTATTTTATTTTTGTGTTTCCAGTTTATGTCCCGTGAACTGTGGGCTTCAGCGCCAGACAGCTCTTCCATTCAAACCTGTGGGAATTGCTTTCAAATGAATGTTTTTAAGTTTGAGCTCTTTCAGGGGACGGGATGCCATTCTGTGCACGAAAAAGTATTGCAACTTTTTCCATTGGCCCCCCTTCTATATGACTTATAACATCTCCTAAGAGGAAGATGTTAGGGGAAATTATGGAAGGCAGATGCATTAAAGACAGAGTCAGAAGATACATGCTTGGTTAATCCAACAAGTTACCCACTTACCTGGGAGTTTTTTGTTGTTGGCATCTGTCTGTCTCGAGAGACAATGGAGTGCACCTCCAGGGGTGCAGTCAAACAGCTGTGGCTGCAGAAACCAGTAACTCATAACTGCTTCCTCCTGCATTGTTTTTTTCTGCATTAGCGGCACCCAAGTGACCTCTCCAGAGTGAAAGCCTGAGCAGTGTGTATGGAGGTTGTGGGCTGCCCAGATGACAATGCCCCACTCTCAGCCTCACTGATCCATTATTAGCCACATCCGCTCAATCTGTTGAAGCCTGTCTTGGCATGTAGGGGAAGTCCCCAGTGGTGGAGTGTGACTCCAACACACCCCAGGTGGGAGGGGGCAGGGCAAGCAGCAGAAAACAAAGGCATCGCGCAGCCAACGCCTACCGCTGCTGGAGCGACCCTAGCCCCGAGCAGAGGCTGTTGCACCCTTCTGGCACCCCGCTCCCCAGATCTGAGCCTTTCAAGGCTGCTTGATGTGGGGACAAGGCATAAACGAAAGTCACCTGGCTTGGTTGTTTTGCTTGTGTTTTGAAAGACACTCACTGCTGCAGGGCACCTGTTTGTGCCTGTTGTGATTTCCTGCAGAAGGTTCTGCTTCCAAGTTTGCCCCTGCCCCACATCTCCAGTGGGATGGAGTCAGGCTTTGCCCCCCCCCCCACGGCTCCCCAAGCGGGTGCCAGCTGCCCCCAGTTCAGGATGGTAGTGTTGGGAGGTGGGTGCACAGTGCGCTCAGAAAGCGGTGTGACTGCCTCCCAGCTGGTTGGCCATTTTGTCACCCCCCTCATTGATGACACCCGGGGCGACCTGCACCCCCCTTCCTATACCACTGGAAGTCCCTAACTCTTTGAGGGTTTGAGACCCATCAGCTACCCTCACCTGGTTTAGCCAGCCCATCAAAACCGTTTCCCTGGGGTGTGACCGCTGTCACATGCTGACAGCTTTTAGGAGCCACAGGGCAGGGTGGGGACTAAAGGTGGACAAACAACCCCAGAAGGGGTTAGTCTTTTCATAAGCTGACAATGATAGTGGCTATTCTGCAGTTAACATATAAAACTGCCATCCTGAGTCATGGCATTGGTCGAACCCTGCATTATGTGCTGGGCCCGGGGGTTAACCCGAGCAATGCGGTCCTAGTCTGGTCCCAAATCCAAGGGTTCCACGAGGAGTCAGTCCTACAGGGCCAAGGCAGGACATGAGGCAGGAAACCAGGCAAGGTCAGGCACAGGGTCTCAGGCAAGTTCTCACAAACAGCAATGTTGCTCCCACAACCTGGGGCGGGGTCCGACAGCCTTTTATCTTTGTCAGGGTAACGGCCGGTCCTGATCCTCCGGTGACTCACCTCCCTGACTCACCCGAAGGCGAGTACTCCTCCTGCGAGTACTCAGGTCTCTCCTTCTCTCAGACCTTAGTCTCTGCAGCTCGGGAGATGTTGGTGGGGTATTAAACCCAGAGGCCACCTCAGCCTCTCCTGACCCAACTGGTAGTAGAGCAGCTGTAAGTGATTGCTCAGCTGAAGGCAATGAGGTAATCCCGCATCTGGAGACAGGGCAGGCTCAAGCCCCTGACTCGGCCCAGCTGGTGCTTATTGCAGGGGAACCTGTGCAGACTGGGGCTCCAAAATAGGTTCAGATGCTGCCTGAGGCAAAGGACTGAGTGTGGACTGAGACTCCTCTGGTTCCGAGTCCGAGCCCGAGTCCCAGGCCATCACACATTAGCTGTTATGACTGGCAGGGGCTTAAGCAATGGGAAATCTTTCCTTATTCCCTGCCTTGGTCCTAGTTTTCTGGAGATGCTGAGGATTGAATCTGGGATCTTCTGCATGCTGCTCTCAATGGCTGAGATACTGCCTCTCCCTTTAAACAGGGGTGGCGAACCTGTGGACTCCAACTCCCATCAGCCTCAGGCAATATGGCCAACTGTCAGGGATGATGGGAGCTGGAGTCCATGCACATCTGGAGTGCCACCAATCCCCCACTCCTGCTTTAGACAAATATAACTGACCAGCCAGCCAGTTCTGAGTTGTTTGAGAACTATCACACCTATATCGCACTTAATTAGGTACAAGACGGTCAGCATTTCTGAGAATCGCTTCAGGTCATTTCCATTCTAATTGTGTGTATGTGTGTATGTGCACACACACACGTGCTTTAATGAGGTGTGTGTAATGTTTCGCTCCTGACCAAAGTCTTCTCAGCAGAGTGAAGCAACAATTATTTCTAGACATTCAGTATGATTATTTCTCTTGCCTGAAATGTTTTCAGCACAGTTTAATTTTATTCCTTGCCAAAGACTATATTTCTTTTTCACAAGGGCAGCCAATGTGCAACTGAGCTGTGGGATCCAGATCACAGATCAGCACAGACACATCGGTATCTGCACAAAGCCCAGAAATGTTAGTGTGTGGTCCTCCTACACACCGCCATTGTATCTGTCTTTGTAGTTACAGTGTGCCTTGTGTCGAGGCCAGACTTTTACTGCAGTCAGATCCTGTACCTGCGGCCAAATCTGGGGATCAGTTCAGGGCCACTGCAGATAACCTGAGGGGAAATGCTGAATGGAGGAAAGTAGTCCAAGAACACAGTGCTGACTAGGTGAAAAGTGCAAGCAGGCAGAAACCAAGATGCAGGTTGCAGCTAAGAGGACAATCCAGGATCTGGGAAGAATGCAGGAAGCAGCAGGGATATTGAAGGAAGGCAACTTGCTTGCTTGGACATCTGTGCAGGGCGACTCTGAACTAGGTGTCTAGAGGACAGCAGATGGGACTTCCTGCTATGCTGATCTGGCAAGGACAAGAGGCCAAGCTCCTGGGATGGCTGCCCGGTCAGAAGTAGGGCTGGGCAATATCTGGTTTTCAACATTGTAATGTGCCACTTTCTAAACATCACAACATACTGCTCTATGATGATGTCTGAAATAAGGAGGGAGCTATGTAGAGGCATTGGCTGGCTTCACGGTTTCCCCCACATTGTGATTTTTGCATAGCACCGGAGCACACAATTTTTGACATTGCCAGGTCAAAAATTATGAACCAGTATCATGATATGGACTTGAAACTGGTTTTGGACAATATATCACCCAGCCCTAACACACATCTTGATTCGTGATATGTTGCCAGGTCAAAAACTATGAAACCAATATCACGATATGGACTTCAAACCGGTTTTGGGCGATATATCAATATTCTGCCCAACCCTAGTCAGATGGTGCTCTGGATGTCATCGGGCAACTCTGCATTAGACCCAGCCAGCTTGGCCAATGATCAAGGGTGATGGAAATTGGAGGTCAACAATATATTGAGGGGGACATGCTCCCTATGCCTGCTCTAATTGCTAACCTGTTGTGGGTACTGCTATTAGGAATCCCTGTCCCTTGCTACACTTTCTGAGCATATATAGCTTTGACTGACTCACTAGGTTTGATTCCAGGCTCTTCCTCTGCGATTCCAGCTTCTTCAGCTTTGCAGCCCATTTCTTCCATGGCCTGCTGTGCCCGACAGGTAGCAGTAGGAGGTGCAGAGACGCAACCTTTGTTTCAATGTTAGAAATATGTCCTGTTGTGCATAAAGCAGCTCAGGGCCCAACATCTAAATAAATATGGTGTCTAATTAAGGGTTCGTTTATCCTTGGCCAGTCCGGCATGATCAAGTGTAAGCAGGTCAGACCTGCCAAGTGTCCGACTGATCTGCCTGCCACCCACTTTGAAATCTGGTCTCCAGACTTCATTCTGGTTACTTTCACTCTCGCTGAGTTTTCCTAAACAATGCTGTTGGCAAATAAGTGAGCTGTTCAAGGAGCAGCCTTGAAAGATCCTGGCGATAGTAGGATGGGGCAGGCAAGCACTCCAGTTGAGCTGTATGTGAATGGGAACAACCATTAAGGTGCTGGAAACTGGGGCTTAGTGAAAGTCGGAGAGGAGAGAGAAACAGATGTAGGAGCTGCCAGGACCATAGTGGTCCAGCAAGCCCATTGTGGTTCAAGAAATGGATAAGGAAAGTACACCAGGATCTGTGTTTACAAGAAACAAACAAGCCACCTAGCGGTTATCAGACCAAGGACCTATTCAGTCCAGCATTCTTCTGCCAACAGTGGCAAGCCAGATACTTTTGGAGAGTAATAATCACAATGCCATTTGGTCACTATGGCTAATGCCCACCAATAGGCTCATATGCTGCAAATTTGCCTAATCCTGTTAAATTTCATCCAGATCTGGAGGTGGTGCAGTGTCATTTGATCAAGTCACTTCAGCGATGATCCATTGTCAGGGACTGGCAGGACGCCGATCAGTGTAAACTGGGGGAAGCAGGGTTGGGGGGGAGAGAGCGGCAGTGGTCTGTGGGGACCTGTACCAGCCAGGAGGCAAGAATCAGAGGCAGGGGAAGCTTCAGAGCTGGAAGAAGAGGAGGACGAAGAGGCAGGCCAGGCAAGTGAAGGGCTGGATGCTCTTGCACCACTATCTCCCAGAATCAGGAAAGAATTGAAGTGGGAAGATCAGAAGCAGCTTCTACATGGGTGTAGTCTCTGGCTACATGCATGCAGCGCATAAACTGGTGGAGGGGTGTGGTTTCTAGTTGCTGCAACTTCTCCATAGAGTGCGGACCTGGGAATAGATGCCTAGACACCAGATTGGCATGCATAGGTATCCAGAGCTGTAGAAGCGACTGTGTTATCTTTGACAATAAAGAGTCAACTCTCTGCCTTGTGCATTCCTTTGGCTGGGAAGTGCCCTCAGCATCCATATTTTTATAGTTATTTCAAACGGGGTTTCATGTTTTCACTTTGTAAACCAGTCTGATATTTCATGATATGGTGGTTATAGAAACAAGCAAATGAACAAACCTTTTGCCCACAGTGCCAAAGCATCTACTCACCAGCTTTGTTTCAGTTCCTGTGCTTTCTTACCAAAATCATGGTAGAGTCCCCATTTATCATACTAACAAGCAAATCTAAAAATAATAATGAAACCAGTAATCTGTGGATGTTAGATCTACAAATGGCTGCATATTATGGTAGCTATGAACCACCAGCGTCCAAAATACAGAGGCAGAATGCTTCTGACTACCTGATGCTGATGACAAATAATTGGGTCAAATAACTGGGAAACAAAAACACATTCATGGATTTTTTTTCAGGTTCCAGAGGTGATCATGGCTGGCCTCTGTTAGAAACACAATCCTGGGCTCTGGGCTGGTGTCAAGGGTCAGCATTGTTGGACATTTCTCAAGAGCCCACACCCCAGCAGGGGATCCACTGGCAAGAGCTCCCTGGCTCTCCTTCTCTTCCCCATTGCAACCCACTTGCTCTCCCACATCTCACCCTGTCCCAGACTGTCTGTTGGTGTCCCAGCACCATGGAGAGCTCCTAGTGAGCCACTTGATCCAATAAGAGTTGGAAGCAAACAGAGCCCAATTGAGCTTCTTTCTCTAATACACATCTCCCCAGTGCCCTCTGCCCCCTTTGTTAAAAATTAGATTCCCACAAAGGACCGACCCTCTGGCTTGAGGAGGAGCACTTCTCCTGTGCTCCACAGCATGCTGCCTGGTGTGCTCCATGCAACAGTGGATCAAAGTTGTGGTGTGGGAGACATTCAGTCCTTAGACCCACTGTCAAGGATGCTCCTCAGCCGAAGGAATGCACACAGCAGATAGTTAGCTGATGCATCTGCTCTTTCCTGGTTCTGGTTCTAGAAGACAGTGAAGCAGATAGGATGGGAAAGCACCCGGCCCTTCACTTGCCTTACCTGCGTCTTCCATCTCTCCCTCTTGTGCTCCACCCTCCAGTTTTGAAGTTTCCTCTGCCTCTGGCTCTTGCCTCCTGGCTGGTACAGGTCTCCACAAATCACAGGTCCCCTCTCAAGCGCCCTTCCTGAGTCAGACTGCCAGCTCCTGACAGGCAAACATGAGGGTCCTATGCACCCTGGTGCTGCAGGATCTGGTTTAGTGGGCTACTGCCTGCCACCTCAGATTCAGTGATTCCCTGATCTGTGGCTTCAAGGTCACAGCCAGGAATCTGGTCTGACTCCTTCACTGGTAGTTCTGTATGCTCAGACAGTGCCCTGGTCACTGATGGACTCCGGGAACACAACATGGGCGACACTGGTGGTGAGAAGAGAGAAGAGTAGATACCAGTGGCTGCTTGCTTGCTGACTGGTTAAGAGCTGTAGCTCTCTAGCAACTGCTACAAGCTCACAACTTCCACTGCCACTCAGGACAAGTGCCTGCTCATCCTCCTCCTGAGCTGGGTGGCAGTGGCACTGGCAGGGAAAATAGGGACATTCCGGGATCAAATCAGAAGCCGGGGTGGCTTTTGTAATTCCGGGACTGTCTCTGGAAAATGGGGACACTTGGAGGGTATGGAATAGGCCAAATATTTTCTTGTATGGCTGCACATTCCGCTTCACTGATGGATTCAGTGCTGATTTGGGATGCCGTAAGTGAGGAGGGAGGCTCATGGTTTGTGATCCCAAATACCTGTGAGAACATTCAAATAAATACACTCACTTCATTTATTTGAGTGTGTGATGGTGCAATCGTTTAAACAAATTAGGCGCCTGTGTTTATTTGATCGCCCCTCCTGTGTCCCGCTTTGAACATGTTGCTCCAGTACACTTGCTTTTTCTCTGCAAGAGACGAGAGAGAGGGAGAGAGAGAAATTAAAATGCCACCCCCTTCTCCACTGCCTAATGTTATTGTAATGCTGTAGGAGAGATTTAAAATACACAAAAAGCCAGAATATTTAAAAATTATGACTCCCACAGGGCCTGTAGCTCAACCATATAGCACATGTGTTGTATATTAAGGTGGTGGTTCACAGTTTGTTTTTGTTGGACAGTCCTTTGGGATGGAGCAGCAGGTGAGGCCTCCCACTTTCCTCTATCTTCTACAGGGGGGCAAAAGCAGACCTGAATCCTCTGGTAGCACAGAATAGAAACCAGGAGGTGTGTGTGATGGCGGCTCCTTCTGGTGCTCAAGAGAGATCGTGTGAGGAAGGAAAGCTGTGCATTGCCCTTCTGGGCTCCACAACAGGAGTTCCAAGTGTGTACCTTGCTCCAACAAAGCCCTTGAGATGTCTCACAATGAGCACAATGCCACCCACCCAACTGGACTTCTGTTTCCTGATCTCACCCCAGAGCCTGCTCATGAGGGTCTCTAACCCTTCAGAGCTGATTTTGAGGGTGCATGGGAGGCTGAAGGGAACAGGAGAAGAAGAGGATGTTTTCTTGGGTGCATTGAAGTCTGCCTTACTAGCAGAACTGCAACAGCAGAGTAAGCAAAAGGCTTTGATGCTCCCAGGACTAGGACCCTGCCTCTCCTGGACTCTGGAACTTAAAGGAGCAACCCTCCAGGTGCATTGTCTACAGGACAACCTGTGGGTGTGAGTCCCTAGTGTGAACGAGGCTGGTTCTTTTGGTGTGGATGTTCTACCTCCACTGTCCAAGTCTTTATGACTCTGAACACCAGTTGCTGAGAATTGCAGGTAGGGAGAGGGCTGTTGTACTCAGATCCTGCTTATGGGATCTGGCCAGCCACTATGAGAGCAGGATTCTGTACTTGGTGAGCTTTTGGCTTGATCCAGCAGAGCGGTCAGGAATCAGGATCAAAGAGCAATGGAGTTCAGAGAGCAAAGCAGATGGCAGCACAGATAGCATGGATCAGGAATGAAGAGCAAGACCAGAAGCCCAAGACATACTAAAGCTCAGGAAGTCCTTGACGCTTATGTCAAGCTTGACTTCAAAAGCAAGTTTTATATATTCCTCCCTGCACAGGAGGAGCCAATGGTTGCCCTGAGTGGGTAGAGCCAGGTCAGATCTGAAAGCTGCTTCCCTGCAAGACTTCAGTTCACCACAAGGGGCAGTGGCCAGCAGTTCCTGACACCTCCACTCATATATTTGGATGAGTGCAAGAAACCCCTGTGATGGATTGCTCTGTATGCAATCATGGAACTCATTGAGGGATCACTGTATGGAAAGGAAAATGACTGTGAAAAGCTGAGCCAGTCAATCGTAAAGAAAAAGTACGAAGCGACACTAGTAAACACTATATAAGCTGCCAGTGCCAAGACTTAGATCATTGGATATCTTCCAAGGAGCGCGGGCTCATTTGTTTATTTTTGTAATGAAATACTGTACAAGAAATACGCAAAAGATTGTAAAATGAGCCTATAGCTCAGACATTGTTTATATGTGAACATAAGATATTTGGGGGCTGTTGCCATCGTTTAAAGAGAGAGAAGGAGAGACCTTGCAAAAGAGTTCTTTCCAGTGTTTAGATAATTCCTATCTGTTAAATTGATAAGATTTATTATTAAGAAAACCATAAACCATTTCTTAACTGTTTGGAGGCTTTAGGCCTTTTTTATGATCCTCCACGATAGCTCAGTAGGGTTTACTAAATAGAACTACAACAGTTTCATGAGTAATTACTTTCCCCTCCATTTTTCGTATGTTAATGGTCCACATGTCAACTCCACAAGGCTGCAGTGCTCTAGTTATACAATGAACAAGCATGGATTATTTGAATATTTTTATCTGATTGTTTTCTCCCATTCCAAATTGTCACAATAGTGTCTAGGCAAACGGTCCAGAATCTCATCAAATTTGGATGCTGGCACCAAAGTTTGAAAGGGACGTGGGTGGTGCTGTGGGTTAAATCACAGAGCCTAGGACTTGCCGATCAGAAGGTCGGTGGTTCGAATCCCCGCGACGGAGTGAACTCACATTGCTCGGTCCCTGCTCCTGCCAACCTAGCAGTTCGAAAGCACGTCAAAGTGCAAGTAGATAAATAGGTACTGCTCCGGCGGGAAGGTAAACGGCGTTTCCATGCGCTGCTCTGGTTCGCCAGAAGCGACTTAGTCATGCTGGCCACATGACCCGGAAGCTGTACGCCGGCTCCCTTGGCCAATAAAGCGAGATGAGCACCATAACCCCAGAGTCAGTCATGACTGGACCTAATAGTCAGGGGTCCCTTTACCTTTTTTTACCAAAGTTTGGCCGATGGAAAGTTGACTTATATCGAATCACACCATTGGCTCCTCTAATCAGTTTTGTTGACACTGATTGGGAGCACTTCTCCATGATTTCAGGTGCAGATCCACCCCCCCCAGCCCTATCTGAAGTGCCAGGGATTGAACCTAGGGACTCAGCTAGACTGGTAAAGAAAAAAGCAATTTATATGTGTTGCATATGCAATATAACATTGTGCCACCATATGACGATGTGGAGTCCTGTTTTTCTCTATCTTTTTTCCCTGTTTAAATTCACAATGCTTTAACCTGAAACGCTTCTTTGATGTGTCTAGATCTAGCCTAGGTTCTGTCTCATGCAGCACATGAGAGACTGTTGAATGGTTTCTTTAAATGTAAAGGTTCATCATTGTTGCACCCGATGTGTATGTCTTTAAGGGGCCAGAGCAAGGGCCAGAGTAAGATAACGAGACCCAGCTTTACAGCTGTGAAGCATAGCAGGTGCTGCTGAGTTGTATTTGATTAAGGTGTGTCAGCATTTGGGTGTAGTATATAAGGAGCAGCACCTAGCTCTCCCATTACCCTGGGGGATGGGTTGGTGGTTGGGTCTGGTTTGGTTGTTAATGTACTTAGTGTAAAAGGAGTTTTTGTTTTTCTTATTAAAACCTTGTTTAAGTTATTTTTGAGTCCTTTCTTTTTAATGCATGGTCTCCCCAGCAAGCTCTCTGCAGCGTTACCATACTGCAAACAGCCAACATCTTTGGTTATGGGCCCAGCTGCTGAGTGGATGACTGCATATTTTTGGACTCTGAGAAAGGTTTGAAAACTCCTTCTCCTGTTAGCGTAGTTCTGTGGGTCTGGAAGAGTTCCAGAATGGTTGACCGGGTTCCTGAAGCTGAGAAGGCTCTGGTCTTCCCACAGCTAACAGATGAGAACTATAGTTTATGGTCTTTTCGGGTGGAGGCGCTTTTGACCTCTAGAGAAGTATGGACCTATGTAACAGATGACCCTCCTGACCCTGTGACTAATGCTTGGTCGAAAGGAGATGCAAAAGCCAGGGCGATAATTAATTTGGCAGTCAGTGACCAGCAAGTAGTCTATATAAGGAATAAGAAAACTGCCAAAGAAATGTGGGACAGTCTTGCAGCAGTGCATGTTAGAAAAGAGTCAGCATCTGCATTGACGTTTTTCAAGCAGTTGTACCAGACGAAGTTGCAGCCTGGTGGTGATTTGGCAGCACACTTGAGACGTCTGGAGGCAATACGCTGCGAATTAATTCGAAGGGACATGGAGATACCTGATATTCAGTATGTTTTTATCATTCTATGTTCCCTTAATGAGGACTTCGATGGTATAGCTAGCCAGATATCTGCTGTTCCACCAGCACAATTAACTGTGGAAGGGGTAACGGCAAGATTAATGGGCGAGTTGGACAGAAGGGAGGCTTGTGCCATAAGCACTCCTATTTCCAGAAGTAATGAGGAACGCCATATGCAAACTTGTGGTGATACAACTGCATTTAAAGCTGCAAAGCGTTGTTGGTCCTGCAATAAGCAAGGACATTTTGCAAAGGACTGCAGATCCAAAAGAAAGCAAAGTACTCCCAAGCCTGTTTCTGTTCGTCAGTCACGGTCGTCAGCCCAGCAGCCGACATCGTATAGTAGAGACAGAAACGAGCCGCGAGTTTTCCATGCTAGGACAACAGATCGTAAAAGACTTAAACGTGCCAAGTGGAAGTCTTTTGTTGTGGACTCAGGAGCATCTCAGCATATTTGCAACGATCGAAGCTTGTTTATTTCTTTCGAAGAGGAAATTGGTAATGTACATTTAGCCAATTCACAAGTCTTGCAGTCGCTTGGCAGGGGTACTGTTAAACTTGACTCTTTAAACATTACAATAGCGAACTGCATTTACTGCCCGTCAGTGGACAATTTATTGTCAGTAAGGTGCTTTGCTCATCAAGGCATAACTGTGCGTTTCTTAAAGTCAATGTGTGAGTTTTTTGATGGGAACAAACGTCTATTATATGCCCGGGAATCTGATGGTTTATATAGACTGTATTTTCGCACCTACTCACAATTGCCTATAAATTGCAGAGCAGCACAGTCAAGCCAGGAGTTGAGGAATGTAAGGCCTCATTCCGGGTGTGTCCATGAGGCACACAGAATTCTGGGACACCTGAATTTTGCTGATGTAATTAAGACAAAGAATATTGTTAATGGCCTCAACTTAAAACCATGTAAATTCTTTATGCAATGTCTATCCTGTTGCAAGAATAAGATTAAGGTTGCACGCAAGGGTAGATGCTCAGATAGGAAAGTAACTGAGCCATTTGAGTGTGTACACTGTGATTTAGTTGGGCCACTCCCACCATCATTAGGAGGTTCTAAGTACTGGCTTACTCTGATAGACCAGTATAGTAGATATTGTTGGACTTATGCAATAGCTGAGAAGTCCCAAGCATTTGAGAAGTACAAAGTTTTTTGCAACTGGGTAAAAACGCACTTTAACAAATCAATTAAGAACCTGTTTTCTGACCGGGGCGGGGAATTTGTTTCTGAGGATTTTGAGAAATTCCTGGAAGCGCAGGGGACTACTCATGAGTTATCTTGCCCCCGAAGTCCCTGGCAAAATGGGCTTGTTGAAGTTGTGCAGCGTGACCTACAGGCAGGGGTTAAAACGTATCTGCACGATGCTAATCTGCCCAAAGACTTTTGGGCTGAAGCGCTTAATGCGTTTTGTTATGTTAGAAATCGCAGTTATCATTCTGGTTTAGATGTCACCCCCTATGAGAAGCTGTTTAAAAAACGCCCTAATCTGAAATACCTACGCATTTGGGGTTCAGATGTAATTATGCATTATCCCGCTAAGCAGAAATTGGGTGAACGTAGTGTCCAGGGAAAATTAATGGGCTACCAGCAGGGGGCGTACAGAATTTACATACCAGCAACTGGCAAATTTCATATTACCAGAAGCATGATACAAACTGTAAATTGGAATGGAGTTGCTGTCTTCCAAGATACTGATGGTATAGATAATACTGAGGAAGAAGAGGAAGAAGCAGCAGCAGCAGGAAATGGTGCTTCTGAATTAATGGAAAAAGACAAAAAGTCTGTTGAATCTGATTTGTTTGATGATTTAAAGTCACAGGCACCCAAGGGGAGGTTAGATTCTCTTGAGTTTTCTGATCGTGAGCTTAGCCTACAGGCATCTCTTCAATCTGACAATGATTTACAACCTGAAACTAGTGGTTCACTTAGTCCCATTAAGTCTGAGGAGTCTGACTCTCCTTCCGGACTGAGACGTTCAGATAGAAAGAGACAGAAGCCACAACGTTTTGCAGATGAACATTTTAATACTGTGTATGCCAATAAGGCAGTTTTTGAGCCAAAAAGCTACAATGATGTTCAGAAATTACCTTAAACACACCAAACATTATAGGTTGCAGTTTACAACATGTATTGACAAAGGTTTTGAAATTTTCTGCGATGCATCTCATGCAGTGGAACAAAATAATTGCAGGGGTGTGTCTGGTATGGTGTTTTGTTATGACGGTTGTCCATTTGAATGGAAGTCCCAGACACAAACCATTATTTGTCTCTCCACAACAGAGAGTGAATTATGTGCATGCGTTCAGGCCACTCGTGATGTAGAATGGTATCTGCAAGTATTTGCAGACCTACAGATGCAAGTAACACTACCAGTAAAAGTTTACCTTGATTCCCAGAGCGGACTTGCTATCCTGTGTTCAGAGACCAATACGCAGCGCACTAGAGTTTTAAGGTTACGTTTACAGTTTGTAAAGAAACTAATTGCTGACGAAATGATTGTATTTGAATATGTTCCAGGTGACAATCAAATTGCGGACATTTTTACTAAAGCACTTCCAAAGGTTACACATGAAAGACATGTACAAAGTATGCTTTATGTTTTTGTTCCACAATGATGAACCGCAGGGGAAATGTTGAATGGTTTCTTTAAATGTAAAGGTTCATCATTGTTGCACCCGATGTGTATGTCTTTAAGGGGCCAGAGCAAGGGCCAGAGTAAGATAACGAGACCCAGCTTTACAGCTGTGAAGCATAGCAGGTGCTGCTGAGTTGTATTTGATTAAGGTGTGTCAGCATTTGGGTGTAGTATATAAGGAGCAGCACCTAGCTCTCCCATTACCCTGGGGGATGGGTTGGTGGTTGGGTCTGGTTTGGTTGTTAATGTACTTAGTGTAAAAGGAGTTTTTGTTTTTCTTATTAAAACCTTGTTTAAGTTATTTTTGAGTCCTTTCTTTTTAATGCATGGTCTCCCCAGCAAGCTCTCTGCAGCGTTACCATACTGCAAACAGCCAACAGAGACACTACTGATTTTTGACCTTGTCCGCTGTTCAAGGCTCAGTGGAAAAGACAGAAGCTACAACAATGCCATGGGGCCTGGAACAGCACTGCCTTATAATCCCCTTGAATCATTAATTCTCTCCCAATGACTCTGCCTGCCATTTCAGATCTTCCTGAGTAGCCCTTCTGCGGTCAGGACCTGGCTACTGGAGAGAGGAATTTTTTTTTATGTGGCACACTCCAAGCTGTGGCTCTCTCTGTCTCTGAGTGACACATTGGTCTGGCAATATCTGTTAACTTTTCAGTGCCCAACAAAAGTCCAACCTGTTCTCTTATGCACTCAATGGCAATTAAGCCTTCTTTTTCAATTGCTCTGTTGTTTTAACGGGATTGCTTTCTTGCAGATTTTAATTAAGGATGTATATATTTTAATGGGACACAGGTGGCGCTGTGGGTTAAACCACAGAGCCTAGGACTTGCCGATCAGAAGGTAGGCGGTTCGAATCCCTCCGACGGGGTGAGCTCCCGTTGCTCAGTCCCCTGCTCCTGCCAACTTGGCAGTTCGAAAGCACATCAAAGTGCAAGTAGATAAATAGGTACTGCTCCGGCGGGAAGGTAAACGGCGTTTCCATGCGCTGCTCTGGTTCGCCAGAAGCGACTTAGTCATGCTGGCCACATGACCCGGAAGCTGTACGCCGGCTCCCTCAGCCAATAAAGCGAGATGAACGCTGCAACCCCAGAGTCGGCCACGACTGGACCTAATGGTCAGGGGTCCCTTTATCTTTACCTTATATATTTTAATCTTGTAACGTGATTATATTATTGTATCTTTTAATTGTGTGTGTATCTATTTTAAAGTCTGTGTAACTGATTTTTATACTTTGTTAAGTACTTAGAATACTATTTTTGCATTAGTTTAAAATAATAACGATAATAATAGTTTTTAAAAGATCCTTTTAATTATTTTTAGGTGCTATTTTATCTGCTGGTTCTATTCTTGTGGTTTTATTTCTGCTGTTTTGGTTGTTTGTACCTTATTGTATTTTACCGACATAAAAAAATACTATTATTATTACTATTACTATTCAGTGATCAACAGTGGGAGTCATATTCAGAGTAGATCTGTTGAAATAAATGGACTTAAGTTTTTTGTGTCTATTGATTCATTGCGTCCACTCTGAGCATGACTTAATGCTGGATCATTTAAGGTGGATTTGCATTTGAACCAAAATCCAAAATCACCAATTCAAGCTGGTGTATTTTGATTCCGATAAATTATATCAAAATTCTTTCTTCCTTTCCTGTTGATCAGTTGCTGTATCATGGATGTTCTTGCTACAATTAGCATGTGGTTGTTTTGCCCTTAAGGTAACCAGGTCTCAAGCCATTCTCCAACCTGGTGCCCTTGAGATGTTTTGAACCACAGCTCCCATCAATCCCAGTCAGCATGGCTGTTGTCCAGCCTCTGTCCTGGAGTATCTGTGGCTGGCAAACCAGCCTTAGCCTTATATGTGCATCCCAGCCACTAGCCACCCTTGAAATATTTTTCACTGTCTCCGCCATACTTTTGGTAGCAGTCTTCCTCCAGGCATATATGAAGCTGAAGTGATGATTATAATAAGAGGAATTGTAAGAGGCTTTCCAGAACTGGGGTCAGGGATGACATCTCCATAAATCACTTGTAACCTTAACACAGACAGTCTTATAGGAGCTTTCCTGTCTGATGTAGAATATACATAGGTTAAAATATTCCCATCATATTTACCTTTCACTCTGAGGGTTACAGAAACCAAATTTCTGTCATCAACAATTATTAATGTTCCATTTTACCCTGCAGAGACTTTTAATAAAGCATTAAGCACTGCATTTGGACAGGCAAGGGCTAAAGTTGAGAGAAGATGTGGTCCAAATATATAAAAATGAAGGAGAGAGATATAAAATCTGAATATATAAAAGTGATGGAGAGAGAGAGAGAAAAGAGAATGTGTTATGTAACATCTGTGTGCCACATGTACATAAATCACAGTGGGATTCTAAACATTTCTTCCTTCACCTACATGCAACTCAGCTTTTATAGTTCATAATTGTACTAAAAACATTATTATTTTTCTAACTTTAAAGTGACATTTGATCAAGTCTAGAGGAGAGCCATTGCAAGTTGACTGGGGACTGGGGACTTGTGAAACCCTCATGAAGCATCACTCTTATTTCATCACATAAAGTCTGGGAGTGAAGCAGATGAAAAACTCTGAATCTTAAGAGGATGCGAAATAAACAAGGTAACACAGTTCGTGGTCAAGAAACGTGGTCAAATGAATAAACAAGGAGGCCCAATCAAATAGTTCTCTGCTGTTAGCAGTCACCAATATTGGCACCCAGAGTACTTTATATCAGCCTTTGGAGCAAGTTCTCATGCTCAGTTGATTGGACAACCCAATCAAACAGGTAGTAAAGGTAGCTTGTCTGAGATCTAGGATAACTGGGAAAATCCTGTAGGAGAACACAATTCCCTTCTTTTCAAATCCAAGCCCTTGGGAGTCAGCTAGCCCTGGTCAAGCCCTGCTCCATCTTTTATTTCACTCTAGAGAATAGAGCAAAAAGTGTCCATTCACTTGTATGGAGCAAGGGTATAGAGCTGCATTGGGGGAAAGCGTCAAGGTGTAGGGCACACAACTCTTCCTTTACTCAGGGTTCTGTTGCCTCACATGTCTAGAAGCTTGCCAGTCTCCACATGAGCTCACCTTTTCACCAAAATAATAATCCTAGAGACCCTTCTGCACATGAGTGGAGGCTGGTCCCCTAGGCTGAATGAGAGACTGTCTTGCTCACCTCAGTTTTGCCCTTGTAGAATTCAGCAGGAGGATGGGGACAAAACCAGCATTAGTTGGCTCTGCCTGCCACTGGTTCTGGCTTTCAAGGAGAAAACACAAGTCCTTCTCCCTTCAGCTGTAGATTGTTGACAAGATGGGTCATTGGATGGGTGTGCTTCAATGTTGGGATGGGAAAACAAAATTAGGGCAGAAGAATAGCATGAGCGGGCTAAGCCCTTAGATACACAAGAAGCCAGAGCGTATTCCGGAGCGTATTGGTCCAACCCTGCCATTTGTTTTTTCGTTTTTTAATAATATTTATTAAAGTTTCAAAAAAGTTACAAAAAAGAGAAAGGAAAAAAAAAGAGAAAAAAGAAAAGAAAAAAACAGAGAATACAAAAGACAGAAAAATAAAAACAATTAAAAACATTTCCCTCTTTCCATGTCTTGTCTTTCATTTACTTATTTCCCTGACTTCCTCACACCTTCCTTTTTTGTATTCTAGTTCAATTAAATATTTCAGCAAATCCTTTCCAGCTTGGTTTTTATCCTAATCCAATCTTCTTTGTCCTAATAATTTATCTTAATATACTGCAATTTTACATTCTCTTCTTTCACCAATTAGGCATCCATTTTTACTTTATTTAATCTTACTTCTCCTTAAAACTGATATATTTAAACTTAATCTCTTAAAACATTTCCCCTAGGGTCATAAAAATTTCATTCCACGATTTTTCCAACTCTCATCAAAAAAAATTTTTTTTAAAAAAATCTCCATATATACATTTTAAACTCCCAGTTTTCTTCCACCGTCCCCCCTCCCCAGTCTCGGCCCCTGCCGTCAGTTCCATCAACCTCCAACAGTCCATCAACCTGGAGATCTTATGTCCGAGGCTCTTAACTCTTCTTCATGTCCCATCTGCCAATCTTCTTGATAATCTTTGGTACTAAAAAGCAGATCTTGGGGGAGCTCCAACCCATCGATGCTCATATTCCTTCTTAACAGGTCTGCCAGATTTCCATAGTTAAAGCTAGGGCCCATAAGGTATTCCAAATCTTGTTTCACAATTCTTCCAAGTCCAAAGGCCCCAAAAGCTCCAATCACCTCTTGGCTCAAATTCATATCCCAAAAGTCATTTGATCCCCGCATAAGGGGGTCTCTCCACCTTTCATTTTCCAAATCAGGCCAGATTCCCATCTTCAATGACTGGCTTCTCCTAATTACAGTCATATAAGGCCTCATCTTGTAATCCTCCATTTGCCTCTGTAGGATTAAGGCTCCCCCTTGTACTGCTTTATACTCCACAACAGCAACTTTATCCTTCTCTAATTCATCAATATGTTCAGTTAAGAAAGATTCCTGTGCCGGGTTCTTGTCGACTTCTATGTTGATGCCCACTTCTGTTCCCAAAATATCAATACTGGTAGCCATGGCATCCATCTGTTTATGCAGCTTTCCCAACAGATAAAATGTCCTATTCAGTACAGACACTACTTCTTCCTTAACCGACATTATTGGGATGTTCAAGGTCAAAGCTGGTTTCTCACAGTCTTTATCTTTATCTTAAAGCCAATATCCCAGCTGCACTCTTGTAACAATGTCCCAAAACTCCCTCTAGAGGGAAACAGTCTCCATTTGTCAATCCTTTCCAGCACAGTTCCAAAAGTAAAATAGTAACAGTTCCAATTACCTTTTCTTCTTTTTTAAACGCAGAAGCGGACAGTAGAAACAATGTCTTCTTTTATGTCTTGACAGCTAGCTGTCAAATTTATCCTGTTTACCGTTGATGGACTTTTTGCAGACCGTTCCCAGGTTCAGAGACGTGGTGCTTTGATTTTTAATTTCCCAGCTTCTCCTGCAAACTTCCCCTGCTTCCAAGGGGAGTAGTAATAGTAGTTTCAATCAGTGGAGTTTTAATCCTTTACGAAAGACTTTCCAAGACCTTAGTTAACAACTTCTTTGCTTCAGTCTATTTACAGAAAGGGAAGGTGGACTTCCTGTTTAAACCTTCCCCGTTCGGTGCCAGATTAAATTATTTTACAAGACCAATTTCCCGTTCTACTCACGGGTTGTTGTTTAAAATCCAATTGTCCACAAAAAGAAGTCAGCGCTCTCCGACAGTGGCAATGCGGCTTCGCTCCGTGCAAAAAGCGGTCAATTCAAAGCACTGCGCCGCTCATCCGGATTCCCGATATCGGGCCTCCTCGCGAGTAGGGGGGCGCAAAAGGTGCCAGCCGAATCCCAGGTTCACAGGCTTCTCCCCCTGTGATTTCTAAGGGTCTCCGCCTTCGCCGTGGCGGTCAGACCCTGTTTTTCACGGAGCCGGTTCCTCCAATCGGGAGGAGCTCCGCCATTGCCGGAGGCGCCAACCCGGAAGTCCCAACCCTGCCATTTGGCATACTGAAGCAGCCACCTGAGACAACAGATTCTGAGGGGTGGAGAGTAGACAATGTTGTGTGTGCCCCTTAAACTAACCTGCTGTCCTCAGATATAGTGGAAGATGCTGTCCCATTGCCAGTGTTGAAGTAAGATTCACCTGTCCACCCAGGTGGCTTTGGTATGTGGAATGGGAGGCACCAAAATGTCTTGGGCCAACACAACCATGCATTTGACTCTACAGAGCTGGGCGCCAAGGAGCATGTTATTGCCACGGATTTGATACCCGCCTATTAAAAAAAAAAAAAAGCCTAGTGTGGCCCCAGGTTCAGTTGATCTGGGAGACTATCTGGATTCAAAATGGTACCCAGTGACATGGGAAAACCAATCCACTCAATTTGCAAAGGTTAATTATCCCAGCATTTGTCAGCAGATGTGTGGATTTCACACAGAACTGTTGTTGTTGTTTAGTCGTTTAGTCGTGTCCGACTCTTCGTGACCCCATGGAGCAGAGCACGCCAGGCACTTCTGTCTTCCACTGCCTCCCGCAGTTTGGTCAAACTCATGCTGGTAGCTTCGTGAACACTGTCCAACCATCTCGTCCTCTGTCGTCCCCTTCTCTTGTGCCCTCCATCTTTCCCAACATCAGGGTCTTTTCCAGGGAGTCTTCTCTTCTCATGAGGTGGCCAAAGTATTGGAGCCTCAGCTTCACGATCTGTCCTTCCAGTGAGCACTCAGGGCTGATTTCCTTAAGAATGGATAGGTTTGATCTTCTTGCAGTCCATGGGACTCTCAAGAGTCTCCTCCAGCACCATAATTCAAGAGTCACCATAGTTCAAGAGTCATAATTCAAGAGTCTCCTCCAGACCATAATCCATAATTCACACAGAACTACCACTTGCAAATAGTACAGTACAGAGCCTAGATTTCCTACAGGTTTCTTTTGGGACAGAAACACTCCTCACCTTGTTTATATGTTGTGAATGCAGGTAATGCACAGAATATTTCTGTTCCTGTTTCCCAAATCGTACAAAGTCCAATGTATTACAGACAGTAATGGGCAAATAATGCTTTCAGGACTGAGCTTATGGAAGAGGCTCGACAACTTGCCAAGGAACTTTGTGGAGTTCTGTGTACAGTTAATATGCAATAACAACAAAGGCATGGAGCCCACCAACAAATGGGATAAATCCCTAACAGTTGGAAATACAGTTGTTGAGTTTAAAATAAAATTTTAAAGTCCAGTCTTTTACATCATTTGAACCTGCTTAGTCAATATTTGCCCTTTGTCCACAACTATATGAACGTAAGCAGAGCTCTGCTGGATCAGGCCAAAGGCTCAGCTAGTCCCGCCTCCTGTTCTCACAGTGGCCAATCAGTTGCCCTTGAGAAGCCTGCAAAAAGAACTTGAGTGCACCAACACTCTTCCTCCTTCTGATTCCCAGGAACTGGCTGCCTTCAGTTCTAACCAGGTGGAGATTGAATTTTACCTGTAGACAGCAACTTATAATGCAAATACTTTAATGTGAGCTCACGCTTCATTTTTGAAATAGTTTTGGAGCGAGTAGAATTGGCTCAGACACCCATCCTTCAAAAGCAGACTTATTTAGTGTGCTGTGGAATGTTGGTTTCTTCCAGCAGATGCTACAGATTATGGCTTGTCTACTCCATTTACAGAACCGGGGATAATAACCTGTGAACTTCTTATAACACCTCACTTATTTGAACAATGAAGGGGTGGATCAGAGGACAGAGAGAGACGCTAGCTCCTTTGAAGGTGAGTTGTTTTTGGTCCAAATCTCTTTCTAACTGTGATAGTTGAATGTAGGGACAATAACACCCTTCACCAACCTTGTGCCCTCTGAGTTTTGGGGACTCATGATCCCTTGTCAAGAGTCAATCTGGCTGGGGTTGATGGGAGCTGTGTATTTCCAAACATTCAGAATGGGTAAGGCTCCAATGGTAGTTTTGCATAATCTCTGGTAGTTATACCATGTGATTCTATTAAGGAACACAGTGACATGAGAATCACACAGTAACCAGCAGGGAGCTTTGGATGAAACATGTTGAAATCCCTCACCACACTGAGAGCCAGTGTGGTGTAGTGGTTAAGAGCGGTAGACTCGTAATCTGGGGAACCGGGTTCACGTCCCCGCTCCTCCACATGCAGCTGCTTGGTGACCTTGGGCCAGTCACACTTCTTTGAAGGCTCTCAGCCCCACTCACCTCACAGAGTGTTTGTTGTGGGGGAGGAAGGGAAAGGAGAATGTTAGCCGCTTTGAGACTCCTTTGGGTAGTGATAAAGCGGGATATCAAATGCAAACTCTTCTTCTTGTTGTTGTTTTCATGAGTCAATTTCAGCCTTTGGATAAAGCCCTTGGAAATGAACCTTTGGGTACTAAGTACATGACACAGAAAAGATGCTAATAAATAAGCATCAGAAATGCCATTATTATTATTATTATTATTATTATATTATTATTATTTATACCATTCCCATCTGGCTGGGTTTCCCTAGCCACTCTGGGCGGCTTCCAACGAAGTATTAAAATACAGTGGTCTGCTGAACATTAAAAGCTTCCCTAAACAGGGCTGCCTTCAGATGTCTTCTAAAAGTCTGGTGGTAGTTCTTCTCTTTGACATCTGTTGGGAGGGCGTTCCACAGGGTGGGTGCCACTACCGAGAAGACCCTCTTCCTGGTTCCCTGTAACTTGGCTTCTCGCTGTGAGGGAACCGCCAGAAGGCCCTCGGCACTGGACCTCAGTGTCCGGGCAGAATGATGGGGGTGGAGATGCTCCTTCAGGTATACTGGACCAAGGCCGTTTAGGGCTTTAAAGGTCAGCACCAACACTCGGAAACGTACTACAAATAACTATATAACAATAATGGTTGATGGGTGTTGGTTATGTTTAGCCTGGAGAAGACAAGTCAGAGAGGTCTTATGATAGTCATCTTCAAATATCTGAAGGACTGCCACATGGAAGATGGTGCAAGCTTGTTCTCTGCATCTACAGAGGATAGGACTCGAACCAATGGATTCAAGTTATAAGAAAGGAGATTCCGACTAAGCATTACAAAAAACTTTCTGACGCTCAGAGCTGTCTGGCAGTGGAATGGACTCCCTCGGATGTGGCAGACTTTCCTTTCTTGGAGGTTTTTAAGCAGAAATTGGATGGCAATCTGCCATGTATGATCTAGTTGAGATTCCTGCATTGAAGAGGTTTGGACTAGATGATCCTTGAGAGTCTCCTCTAAGTCTACAGTTCTATGATTCTATGAACTGTGATGCAGAGGCAATTTGGTCAGCTTGCGGTTGTCAGGAAGAGTCTCATGCTCTCCTAAAACAGTCCCCACTGAGCCACTGCCACATGCCAGTCTGCCTTCATAACAGGAATTGCCAACTTCTGGGGACCCAAAGGCACATATGCAACACCAGAGGGGCTGAATTACACACCACACACAGACCCTGCAACCAATTCCATTAGCTACCATAGAATGCTTCTTTTGAGTCTAACTTGCAGAGGGAGGAGAGAGGAAGCCAGGGAAGGCTTCTGCAGGTGCATGGGCATAGATCCATGGGCACCGTGTTGGTGACTCCTGCTCCATAATATGCAGCACAAGAGGAGGTGGAAATGCTAGTTAAATGCTCACAAACTTGACAAAAATAAGGGTGGTGTGTTTTTTTTTTACTGACTGAAAACTAGACCCACAGCTGAGCTCTACATAATCAAATGATCCAATTTCCAAGTAGGAGAAAAATCTCCATGGCATTCTGTACAATCCCCATGAAAAAAAGTTGTTTTTTAAATAATGAAAGCCAACTAATAAAATGAGTATTTCACAGCAAAGGCCCTGCCCAGAATTCATTGGGGTAAAAGGGATGATAGTGTCTTTCCTTCATGGAAATACTGACAAATGTCTAGACTTTTTAAAGAAGGACTCCAGAGGAAGAGATAAGTACCAACTGAGCTTTCTGTTATAAAAGCAAAGCTGAAACACATTCAAATGTACAAAAGAAGCAAGACGTAATGATTAAGCAATTTAGCAATTGCTACGAGTGCTCTTTAAGGCTAAATGATGCAGATGCAGGGTTTCCCCCCAGTTGCAAGCATCTGGAATATTTTTTTAGTCCTTTGAAAACAGTTGTACTTGAGAGAGTTATGTCTATGGTTAGATCACACGAGCACCACTCTATGAGCACTGGAACTCAGATCCACTTGCAGGTCCTAGTATTCATATGCTTTGAAATGGATCTCTGGATTCATAATAGCTAGGAATTTCCTTTTGCTAACCAATGGAAACTGAAAATCTGAAGATTCATCAGCAGGTATGCAAAAAGCAAAGCTTGACCCATAAGGAAAATTCCAGGTTGGTGCAGAATGTCATGGCTAAAGAAGTGCAGAAAGACGATTCTCCGTATTGATTTGTTGCACCTTGAGATCTTCATAGCAAAAAGGACGTCTTCCAATAAATAATAATAATAATGATGATGATGATGATGATGATGATGATGATGATGATGATAATAATAATAATAATAATTTATTATTTATACCCCACCCATCTGGCTGGGTTTCCATTACTAATGGTTTAGTAATGCTAATAATATTTTATTATTCATTTAATTTGTGAAATCTTGAAGTGATTAATCATCATCATCAATGAAAATGATGCATTAAGACAATTTCAAATCCAGTGCAAACTGGAATAAGAGCTTCCGCTTGAAAGGCTTGTAAAATGAAGGTCTTTGCTATGTGATGAAAAGATTATAGACATGTCTCATATGCAAGGTGAGGGAGTTCATAGGGTAGGTGCCACCACACTAAAAGTCTGATTCCTGAATTGTGCAGAATGGACCTCCTGATGAGATGCTATCTGCAGGAGCATAGTGATTAGCTGGGTATGTAAGGGGTGAGATGATCTTTTAAGAATCCTGGTCCCAAACCGTATAGAGCTTTTACATCAATACTGGCCCCTTGAATTTAGCTAACTGGCAGTCTGTGTGGTAGTTACCATCACTGTTCTCTCTGTAAAGAGATAGCAGAATGAAATATACTCAGAGTTGCATAGTGACTCCATGCTCTTTATTGCAGGTTGTAAAACAGTGAATTGAATTCCCCCCCAAACCTTGGGCTTTATATCATTATCTACACAGCGTGGGTCCTGTCTGATTGGCTGATTCTGCTTCCCACCTGGAGCCTGATTGGGCTGCTGCAGGCCAATCAGCTGTTGCATTCTAGGATCCTACTGGCCTAATAGGCTGATTAACTTCCTCCTGGGGCCTGATTGGGTAGCTCCTGCAGGCCAATCAGGTTGTTGCATTCTAGGATCCTACCTGTCTATTGTTCTAGGATCCAAGCTCAGTACATAACACAGAGACAGTCCTACTGACAAACAGACAACTTAATTTTTCACTGCAGGTCATATTTTAAAAGATTTTAAATGATTCACACTGTTCACTGAATGTCTCCTAGTTGCATAGACTAGTCCTGACCAGTTCCTGGAAGTCATGGGGGCGTACAGAGATTGCTCTTGTGCTCAAGTCCTGTTTGTGGGTTTCCCACAGGCATCTGGTTAGCCACTGTGAGAACAGGATGCTGGACCAGATGAGCTACTGGCCTGACCCTGAAGGCTTTTCTGAACAAGACAATTTTAGAGAGGTTCTGTTGATTCAAGGAAGCTTCCTTGGCCTGCAGCATACCCTCCAACATTTCTTTGATAAAAATAGGGACATCCTATTTTTGAATTATGGTGCTGGAGGAGACTCTTGAGAGTCCCATGGACTGCAAGAAGATCAAACCTCTCCATTCTTAGGGAAATCAGCCCTGAGTGCTCACTGGAAGGACAGATCCTGAAGCTGAGGCTCCAATACTTTGGCCACCTCATGAGAAGAGAAGACTCCCTGGAAAAGACCCTGATGTTGGGAAAGATGGAGGGCACAAGGAGAAGGGGACGACAGAGGATGAGATGGTTGGACAGTGATCACGAAGCTACCAACATGAGTTTGACCAAACTGTGGGAGGCAGTGGAAGACAGGAGTGCCTGGCGTGCTCTGGTCCATGGGGTCACGAAGAGTCGGACACGACTAAACGACTAAACAACAACAAATTCCATAATAATAAGAATGTTATTATTTATACCCTACCCGTCTGACTGGGTTGCCCCAACCACTCTGGACAGCTTCCAAAAATATATAAAAACATAATAAAACATTAAACATTTTAAAACTTCCCTATTCAGGACTGCCTGCAGGTGTCTTCTAAAAGTTGTCTAGTTACTTATCTCCTTGGCTTGAGAGTCACATAACTCCGTACCCTCCAACATTTCTCTGATGAAAATGGGGATGGCCTAAGGAAAAGTGGGACCTTCCGGGATCAAATCAGAAACTGGGATGGCTTCTGTAAATCCGGGATTGTCCCTGGAAAATAAGGATACTTGGAGGGGCTGCTGCAGGTCACTTCACTGACCAGAGCAGGATGGTGGTGCCAGTCTTGCAGCTGTTCAAGAACAACTTTAGGTCATGAGACAAATGACCAATGGATACAAGGCAAACATGTTTGTCACATAAAGTAGGATTCAGCTCTGAGATCCCACCTGTGAGAGCTGAAGAAGAAGAAGAAGAAGAAGAAGAAGAAGAAGAAGAAGAAGAAGAAAGCAAGTTATGCAGCTAAGGCTGTGCTCAGTCCTTCAAGGAGGAGTGGAAACTGAGAGACCTATCAAGTCCCAAATAAAAGCCAGACCTTTATTTTTCCAGTAATGGAAAACAGTGTTTGGCACCCACAGTGGAATTTAGGGTTATTCGCTCTACTCCAAACCGGAAAAAAGGAATCTCCCAGAATAAATAGAAGTGAGAATTAGCCGCATAACCAGAGTAACTGGAAAGAGTAGAGCGACCTCAGGAAATAACTAGAATTTGAGCCAAAGCCCATAGAAGTGAATGGGTGTTTCCCATATAACACCACAATGTCAAAATAGATATTTCTTCCAGATCATATCCCCAGCATTGGAATAATTAGTAAATATTCCTAATTATAAAACACTTAAGAACCTAAAAATGCAACCCCAGGGATTTTTTTATTAAATCAAAGCGCTTATGCATATATTAGTTCTTTAAAAAAAAGAAGAAAGAAAAAGAAAGGGCCACAATGTAAGTGGAACACTTATTTCAGATATAAATATGAACCCAAGCAGTATTAAGTTTTGGAACAGGTCATAAATTTTTAGCTATGATTCCAGGTCTATCCAACCTTTCTAGTGTAGGGAAAATATTTGGAGAGATATAAAAGACCCTGGAATGAGCCCACTTTCTCAAGATGAGTCTTCTATATGGTAGGGAAATAAGCAAATATTTCCCACCCTCTGAAGATTTCTGCTAAAGATCCAATACCCAGAGAAATGACATCCAGATTCAAATGGTATTTCAGATGTTATTTCTGATTCTTTGGCGTTCGATCCAGAGTTTCCATCACCTGCAGTGGCTCCCATTGGAACTTGGATAACTTGCATCAGCACATTTCTGAGCACAATTCAAAGTGTTGGTGCTAACCTTTGAAGCCCTAATTGGCTCCAGCCAGGTGTAACTGAAGTAGCGTCTCCAACCTCATCTTTCAGCTTGGACACTGAGGTCCAGCTCTGAAGCCTTCTGGCGGTTCCCAGCAACCAGGCAACTACCTTCTTGGTAGTTGTGCCCATCCTGCGGAACACCCTTCCATCAGATGTCAAGGAGATAAACAACTATGTGACTTTTAGAAGACATCCCTGTATAGGGAAGCTTTTCGTGTTTGATGTTTTACTGTGGTTTTATAAATTGTTGGAAGCTGCCCAGAGTGGTGGGTGGCATATAAGCGGTGTCTCCAAAAAATTATACACATCACTTGGGAAGACAGGTGAACTAATGCCAGTCTCCGGGAAGAAGCAGAGATCACCAGTGTCGAAGCAACGATCCTTCAACAACAGCTTCATTGGACTGGTCATGTTGTTTGGATGCCTGATTATCGTCTTCCTAAGCAACTACTCTATTCCAAACTTTAAAATGGAAAGCGTAATGCTGGTGGTCAACAAAAGAGGTTTAAAGACTCTCTCAAGGCAAATCTAAAAAAATGTAGTGGAAACACTGACAACTGGGAAACACTGGACTGCAAGCGCTCCAGTTGGAGAACAGCCTTTACCAAGGGTGTCATAGGCTTTGAAGACGCTCATGATGAAAGGGAGGAAGGCACGTTTGGCAAACCCTCACGGTGATCAACTCCTGCCAGAAAACCTATGCCCCCCCTGTGGAAGGACGTGTGGATCCAGAATTGGCCTTCACAGTCACTTACGGACTCACTGTTAAAACCGTGTTCATGAAAGACAATCTTACTCTGCTACGAGTGATCACCAAAGAAGAATATAAATAAATTATTGTTGTTGTTGTTATTTTTATTTTAATAGATTTGCTGTCAGGAGACTTCATTTACAACATCTACACCGAGCAGTGCCAGATTTACGTATACACTAAACAAGCTATAGCTTAGGGCCCCACTCTCTTGGGGGCCACCAAAAAATTTAAAGAAAAAAACTGGATGTACATTTCCAAAATATAAGAGAAAAAAACAAATAAAATAAAACCTAGATACAGCAACAGTGTTTTGTGTTGTATCGGCTCCTATGATGTAAGTAATTGGTCCCGCCTGCTAGCCTGCTCCCTAAAATATCACTGTTTTGCTCATTTCTATATATAGGGTGCCTATATTCTGCATGGACTGGTTGCATGACAACATGTGCAAATGGCTTTAGATACCATTAGGTCCATAAATGACCATATAGCATATTTTCAACACACAAAAAACAGTGACAATTTGTTGTTGGCAAAGGACAGCTGGACATATAAAGGGCCCCATTACCTCCAGTAGCTTAGGGCCTCATCAAACCTAAATCCAGCCCTGACACCGAGGTGGCCTGCTGAAGACCCATTGAAAACAGCCAGAGGCTGTATGGCAGCATGCCAAAGTCCCACTGAAGATGGCCGGCAGTTGCTGAACGGGATGCCGAAGTCCTGTTGAAAATGGCCAGAGTCTTGCAAAGCAGCATGCCTTGTCAAATCACTTCCACAGCCATTGAGAAAAAAACAGCAGATTAATCCAGAAAGCCTCCAAAAAAGGAGGATGTGGAAGCTGCTACTTGTTACATGGCTTACGCTACGCCACATGAATCATCCTTAGCTGTATACTCAAGTAATTGTAATTGCTTTTAATAATTTTCGGCTAGAAAACTATGATAGTTGCGGACAGCTATAAATAACTGTAATGAAACACGTTATTTGTGCTGTGCCTTTGCATGCACTTGTTTAGCTCTCTTGCCGCTAACTTGAAACATCTGCTTCTTTAGAAGTCGAGAGGCATTCCACAGCAACAAATAGAGCTCTCAAAGTGACTCATGTACTAAATGGCAACATTTGACAAGATTCAGCAGTTGATTTCTAGCGGGGAAGGAGGCTGTGGCGAAATGGAAAATTCAGTATGTCTTCTTTAAATAATAATAATAAAAGAAAACACCCATCTGTCTCAAATCATGCTTATATAACAGCACACCGCAAGCTACCACATCATATGGCAAGGGGGCATCTTTAACAATCCCCACTTCCTTTACCTCCAAATCAGATCCAGAGCACAATAAGAACATAAGAGGTCTGCTGGATCAGGCCAGAGGCCTCTGAGAGCAGAGGAAGTAAACGGCCATTGTGGCTAGTGGCTGTTGATAGCAGGATCTTCCATGAATTTTCAAGGACCGCCTCTTTGCATATGGACCTATCCGGACCCTGAGAGCATATTTTGAGGCCCTTCCCCATGTGCCTCTTCCATGAGAGGTCCAGAGGGTGGCAATGTGAGAAGAGGCCTGTTCTTCAATGGCTCTCTGTTTTTGGAATGCTGTCCCCAGGGAGGTTCACCTGGTGCCTTCTTTATACACCTTTAGGCACCAGGCAAAAGCGTTCCTCTTTGACCAGGCCTTTGGCTGATTGACATCCAAAGTATAAATTATTATTATTATTATTATTAAGCCATCTTCAGCTCATCCGCTTTTGCTTGACCCATATATTTACCATTTTGAGTATCAGTTAAATTCACTGGGTCCAAGAGCTTTTCTTCATTGTTCTGCGGCTTTGCCTTACAATATAATAATAATAATATTATTAATAATAATACCCTGCCCATCTGGCTGGGTATCTTTCCTTACCCGACAAATTAAAACTTTGTTAAGCAAAATCTCTCTTTGGATGTTCCACTATCCGATTATGATCCAATTTAGTGGGTTAGGTTGGATTTTCCCAACTGGGGAGGGATGCTCTGCCCATTTGAGATTAAGGAGCAAGAAGGAAATGGGGGGACAGACCTATGTGGATAAGCTCAGCATCAGGTTTTTCAGAAAATTACATCCTTAATCACAATCCCCCCCATCTCATTTGTATATCACAAAAATAGCATAATAAATGTGGAAAATATCTACAACATATGTTTCATTGTTAGTGGTCAATGTACAAGCTCTTGGTTCATGAATTGGTTTAAAGAATTAGGAAGGGGGGAAGAGAGGGAGCGGGGTGGTTATGCTTCTATTCTTCTACTTAGTGTATGTGTGGGGTTTTGTGTCAGTGTTACTTGTATGGGTTCTCTTTATATTCAGTTGTAGTAATCACAAAATATTTTAATCAATGTCATTCTTACAAAATCACATGGGCAGGATGATTTATAAGTTCTATCTTTTAAAAAATAAAAATGTTGTGTTAGGAAACCAGAATTTCTGCAGCGTCACACTGACAATCTCTGCACAAACTCACTGGCTTGTGTTTACTGAGCTAGCAGTTTTCAGTGTGACGAAGACCCTAAATCCCACCACTGACCTGAGCTTTTATTTCAAACCGTTTGCCCATGCTGTCATGGCACCTGGTAGACGGACAAATATTTGCAAGAAAACCACTTGCTTGGAACAGTCAGGCCTGGGTTGCCCCCCCCCCCGCTCCTTGGTGGGTCCTTGCCAGCATTAGAAGGACATAGTACAATATGTTTCTATGTGAGTCATTTGCAGTGACATAGATGTGCTCTTGTGCAAAGCTCAAAAGCAGCTTTAAGTGTGCCAAGATGGGAATCGTGGTCTTGTTCCTTAAGAAGAGACATTTTTAGGCTGGAAAGTTTTACATTGGCTATCTGTGTGTGATAGGGCTTGTGTACCAAAGACCTCTCAGATTTATGGGGGGGGGGGTTGAGGGTGATCTGGGCTGAACTCTTCCTCCCTTTCCCCTGGCGATCTATTGCCCGTGACCACCTTGGCTCATTTCTGGTATCAGAATTGAACTGATGACAAAAAAGGGAAGAGCTATAACCACTGATGGAGGTGGAATTTTTATTCAGTTCACATTTAAAGGCAAATCTACCAAATTCACACTTCATGAGAAGCAAAACAACAACACCCCTTGAAATTTGCATTTATCCAAATTTTGCAATGCAGCTCTCTGGTCAAGTGGTGTGTACAAAAATGCACCTAAGAGAGTAACGCTTCTGCATGAATATGTAGTGAAAATAACATGCAAAAGATGGATTCTTTGCAGAGGAAATTGCTTTGCAAAAGTGTGGGCTTTAGGCAAAATTGCATCAAAACAAATATTAGGTTATTTTTAATTTTGTTTAAATTTTTGTATTTTATATAAATGTATAAAAAGCAAAGGGACGCGGGTGGCGCTGTGGGTTAAACCACAGAGCCTAGGACTTGCCAATCAGAAGGTCGGCAGTTCGAATCCCCGCGAAGGGGTGAGCTCCCGTTGCTCGGTCCCAGATCCTGCCAACCTAGCAGTTTGAAAGCACGTCAAATTGCAAGTAGATAAATAGGTACCGCTCTGGCGGGAAAATAAATGGCGTTTCCGTGCACTGCTCTGGTTCGCCAGAAGCTGCTTAGTCCTGCTGGCCACATGACCCAGAAGCTGTACGCCGGCTCCCTTGGCCAATAAAGCGAGATGAGTGCTGCAACCTCAGAGTCGGTCACGACTGGACCTAATGGTCAGGGGTCCCTTTACCTTTACCTATAAAAAGCAAAGGCAACAACTACAACAACCACAGTTATTATTTCTACTCTGCCCATCTGGCTGGGTTTCCCCAGCCACTCTGGTTGGCTCCCAGAATTTATAACATGATAAAACATCAAACATTAAAAACTTCCCTAAACAGGGCTGCTTTCAGATGTCTTCTAAAAGTCATATAGTTGTTTATTTCCTTGACATCTGATAGGAGGGCGTTCCACAGGGCTGGTGCCACAACCAAAAAGGCCCTCTGCCTGGTTCCCTGTAACCTCACTTCCCGCAGTGAGCGAACTGCCAGAAGGCCCTTGGTGCTGGACCTAGGAGATGGAGTGACTCCACCTAGTCCAGCATTCTGTTCTAACTGTGGCCAACCAGATGCCTATAGGAAACCGACAAGCAGGACCCAAACACAACGAGACTCTCCCTTTCCTCCCTTTGCCTCCAGCAAATGGTATTCAGAAGCATTACTGCCTCTGACAGTGGAGGCAGAGAATAGCCCTTGACTTCCGGTCAGCGCCAGCGACAATGGCGGATTTCCCCTGATCTCTCAGGGGAACCGCTCCGGGGATTTAGGGTCTGCCGCTGCGGCGAAAGCGGAGACCCGCTAGAAACCACAGGCAGGTGAAGCCTGTGGACCTGGGATCCGGCGTGCACCTTTTGCGCCTCCCTTGCTCGCGAGGAGACCTCTTTTTGAGGCTCCGTCGCGAGGCAGGGTGAGCAGCGCGGTGCTTCGGATTGACCACTTCATCCCTGGAGTGAAGCCGCACAGCTGTTGTCGGAGAGCGCTGATTTCTTTCTGGACAATTCGGCTCTAAAAGTAACTACCCGTGAGTAGAACCGATTAGAAGATTTAAGATAAGGACCGAGGCTTAAAGAAATTAAACTCTAATTGGAATTTTTTAAAGAGGAAGAGTTAATCTGGATTTAATAGCGGGAAGGTCTAAACAGGAAGACCACCTTCCGCTTTTGTATATAGCCTGAAGCAAAGACACTACAAGCAAAAATCCTGCCATTTTATTTTGCAAGTCTAAATATCCGCTGTTTAAGGTACTTACCCCCTTTGGAGGAAGTAGGGGGAAACTTTGATTTGGACAATATTAGGACTTAAAACCATCTCAGCACTGACCTGGGAACAGGCTGCCTGAATGCTAAGAAATGATTTTAAAAATTACTTCTTTTTTCTGACAAATGGATGTTGACAGCTGTCTAAAAGATACAGTTTCCTCTACCCCCTTTTGCATTCAAAATGGAGATCTGCAACATTGTTTACTTCTTCTTGAAATTGAACTGGCACTCGGGAAATAGTTAAATTGTATCCCTCTAGTGGGGAAACTTTGAAACTTTGAAACTGCTACAGGAACAAGTGCCAGCTGCAGATAAAAGTCTGGGAATTGACCTTGAGCATTTAAAATGCAGACCTCTGAAGTAATAATAAATACAATACACAAAATAAACTTTCTGTTGGAAGGGCTCCACAAGAAATTGGATGACATGATTGGATTGGACAGTGGGGAACAGGAAAAGAATGGTGAACTGGCGGAAGGAAAGGAAGAAGAGACTAAAGTAATACATGAGGAACTTTCGACTCCACAGATGCAAACTGAGGTTTACAAACCGAGGACATGTGGCAAGGACTTTGCTGAGGGACAGATTGTTATAACAGGATGCCAGTTCGGATTGGTAAAATGGAAGGATCCCATTTCACAGGGATCTATGGACTGTTGGAATATGGACATGGACTTGGGTTTGGAAGACTCAGATGGTCTGGGGGCCTACGGGTTTGGAGGTACTTGGATATACCTCCTGAAAGATTACTTAAATTACAATTATAACCTTGGAAACCTAACTGAATTGCATAAAGGATGTAACTTTAATGTCAGGATGGAATACTTCAGAGATGAGTCAGTTGGTATCAAAGAGTATGAACAAAATCTGCAGAAGGGGCCTGGAGGGGACTTAAGAGCCTCTGATATCAGATTTCCAGATTGAGAGACATCAGGGAATGGACAGAAAGGACAGGCAGTGGGACCAGGGGGGTGCTGAGGGGGAAAATTTGGGAAATTCAAAGTGTATAAAAAATATATTAAGCTCAAAGTTTAATGTAAAACAAAGTAAAATATTTGTGAGATTGAACAACGGTGGATAGACACTTCCTGGACTTTGTGTAAATGATGTGAGAGTTTATGTAATTATATGTGGTTAACTTAAAGTTCAAACAAGGCTGAGGAAAGTATGCTAAGTATACAGACAAAATTTCTGGTAAAATGGGAGGGATTTGCTGAAATAATAATCTGAAGCGGAATACAGAAAAGGGAGGTGTGAGGAAGTCAAAGAAACAAGCAAACGAAAGTATGACTATGGATGTTTTATTTTGTTTTTATGTATTGTTTACTGTTGGATTTTTCTTTTTGTTTTTCCATTTTTGTGTTCTTATTTGTTGTTATTGTTTGTGTTTTATCTTTAAAAACTTAATAAATATTACTTTAAAAAAAAGAGAGAATAGCCCTTATGGCAAGTAGGCGTTGATAAGCCTTCACCTCCACAGATAGCCTCCTACCACTTTTCTGTGCATTTAGCCAATGAGTGAAACCACAGTCGTACTTGACACGTGCTACAGAGAAATTTTAGAGTTACATATCATCTGCTCACAGTCTTCCACGCTGTTTAAATTATAGTAATCATGTCAAAATTGCACCTATTCATATAAATTAGCACATGCAAATCTGCATCTCATTTTGCCCTCTTTTTTGTGATGTGGCCACCCCAGAGCCACTGGCCGTTGGTTTTATTCCCATCTCCTCCCCCTTTATCAATGGCTACGACTGCCCAAAATCATACAGAGCCCATGGTTACAGTGAAAATGTAAAAGTAAAGTAAAAGGGGGGGACGCGGGTGGCGCTGTGGTCTAAACCACTGAGCTTGCCATTGGGCAAACCATTGGGCTTGCCGATCGGAAGGTCGGCGGTTCGAATCCCCACGATGGAGTGAGTTCCCATTGCTCTGTCCCAGCTCCTGCCAACATAGCAGTTCAAAAGCACACCAGTGCAAGTAGATAAATAGGTACTGCTGTGGTGGGAAGGTAAACGGCATTTCCACACACTCTGGCTTATGTCATGGTGTTCCATTGCACTGGAAGCGGTTTAGTCATGCTGGCCACAAGACCTGGAAAGCTGCCTGTGGACAAACGCTGGCTGAAAGCAAGATGAGTGCCGCAACCCCATAGTCTGGACCTAAGCTTCCAGGGGTCCTTTACTTTACCTTTTACAGTGAAAAGGTAATGAAACAATGTCTGCCTCGTCTTAGACCCTGCCACGGTTATATAACAGAGTGAGGCAGGTGCATCAGGTGGGAGATGTTAGGGAATGCAACAAGTGGTTGCTGCTGGAGCCTGGGCTGTGCCCCCTAAGATAGTCTCCTACTCTCAGGTGCAGTAGAGCAATGTTCTTCAATCTTGGCTCCCTAGATGTTGTTGGACTTCAACACCCATCGTCCCTGACTACTGGCTAAACTGGCAGGTGATGATGGGCATTGTAGTCTAACAATGTCTTGGGACCCAAGGTTGATGAGCACTGCAGTAGAGGGCACTGCCCCGCCACCGCCACCAATGTTAAAATAATGATCTATTCCCGGTCCAGTACATGAAACAAGGGCCTGATCTCTTGTCTTTTAGCCCAGGCAGCAAAATTTATTGGGCCAATGCTAGCAGACCTGTTGACAAAGTAAGAATGCTGGTATTCTACCAGATAGATAGGTATCTTGAGTATTACTTTCTAAATCCTATAGTGGCTAGGAGCTTGGCACACACATCTGGCAGCTGTTTTAGAGCTAGGAACCCACAGTATAGGTAACATCTGGCACGGCTGACATTGGCAGTGGAAAAATCCAGTTTATCTTTGGGGACTGCTGGAAGGGATTTGCAGTAATTAAGGCCTGATCCTGCAAGAGGAGTTCACCAGGGCCTAAGGGTCTGCCTGAACAGCTCTTTTATCAAGGTCACAGGCATGTGTTGCCAATGGCAGTGTGCGTTAGGGAGGCACAGCTGAAGGTAAGCCAGCTTTCAGCAACCTGGTGCCCCTCATATGTTTGTTGGATGACAATTCCCATCAGCCCCAGCCGGAATGACAGTCCAAAACATACATAGGGCACCACTTTGATGAAGGCTGCTTTATGGGGATAGCTCAGTTGCTCAAAGCTGACCTGCCGAAGGAGAAAACAATGGAAAGCAACAGGAAAAGGTCACAACTCCAGCTTTTCAATGATGAGGACCAAAGTAGGTCTTGAAAGATATATATGGTGATACATATCACAGCTGATCAGATTTCACTTACTTGGTATCTATAACATTACAATCCCATTAGTCTTCTATTCACACATAACGCCTGCCAATTCAATATTTGAAATATTTCTAAGACTGGGGGAAAATATATCTATATAACCAACCTTAATATTTTTGTACAGATTGTCCTGTTCTTTCTCCTCCATTAATGGCAGCTGGAAAGCAACAGAAACGTATTCAGGGCTGGTTCCAGAATAATGGTTTCCCTCTGTGCGTGTGTTCTGGAAGGAGTCCCACAGAGGAATACATGGGGGGAATGCATGTTGCATCGGAGCAGAACATTTGCAGACATCTTGCTGAAATCCACAAGCAGGACTGGCAAACAAGGTCACCAGGGATATTTCCCAAATTTCAGGGCTATTTGAGGGGAATTTGCTTGCTTGAGTGCTTTTTATGTGTGGAATCCAGCCTAGCGCTAAGTGAACATTCCATCGGCGCAAGCATTTCTGCTTGCGCTACAGAATGTTTCCCACCTGCCCCTCCTAAATGTGCCCCCAAACCTCCAAAGCAGATGTTGGGAGGATGGTGGAAGAGGTCCTATTGCGAAGTGGAAACTTTTGAGAGGACCGGACAGGTTAGTTGAATACTACTCTATGTGTTTTCAGAAAGGCCTGTCTCAACAGCACAGTTTTTAGGAGACGTCTAAAAGAAGGCAGGAGTGTGATCCCTGCTGAACCTCTACCAGCAGGGAGTTCCACAAGGGAGGGCCTGTCACACTAAAGCATCAGTCCAACAGAAGCTCAGGGACATTGGGAACCACAAGAAGTGCTCAGTGATTGAGGCAGAGCATAAGGCATCAAATGGTCTTTACTGCACACTGGGCCTAAGCTATTTAGGGCTTTGTGAATTCATGCAAGACCCTTGAACCTGGTCTGGTAGAAAACTGGTAACAATTTCAGCTTTCTCAGCTGCATTCTGATCTAGCTGTATCTTCTGGACCAGATACAAGGACAGCCCCACAGTTATCAAATTTTCTGATGTGAGAGAGTGCCATTGCTGCTTGCATACTCACTTTGATTGGGTATCTCTTGTTATCTAATAGGCTTGCAATAGTTACTCTACAGAAGCAAGAAATGAAAGGATATTTATATATTTCAACCAAGCTGGATACCTTGTGTGA
This sequence comes from Podarcis raffonei, assembly GCF_027172205.1. Classification (NCBI taxonomy): domain Eukaryota; kingdom Metazoa; phylum Chordata; class Lepidosauria; order Squamata; family Lacertidae; genus Podarcis; species Podarcis raffonei. Next base: position 20,407,448 of record NC_070608.1, on the reverse strand, counting down.
GATTATTTTGAGTTGAGGAAAAGCTGTGGCTTAGTGGAAAAAAGCAATCTAAGAAAATTTGGATTTGCTTAGCCAGCTCTCTTTTGTTTACATACTGGGTCTTGTAAGTAAGAAGTGAAACAGAAGATAAATGGCTACTTTTTAACCAAATAATTGTTACTACAAAACCCTTAATTCATCTGCTGCACACATGGGCAAAATCAGGATTTAATTTTTTAAATTTTATTTTCATGCTTAAAGTAATATTTTACTTTTAATGTAAAATATATTATGCTATGCCCTGTTCACAAGAGCCTTAAAATATCCAGTGCTCTATACTATTGGAAACTGGTGGGGTTTAACTTGGAGAAGCCACAGTCAATGGAAGGTTGGGTGGTCTGGAGCTTATTGGACACCCAGATATTATATGGTTTCCAGAAAGACTGTGGTTTAATTGTGGCCATTTCATTTTGATTCCGAACACTGAACCATTATTACACATACATATTTTACGGGAGAGGTAATTGCAACTCCATTGGCCTCAACATGATATAATTAAAAGATTCTGGCATTTGCAATTATCCTGCACACATCTGCAGCTTTGTATACTTTACACCTCTATGAATTATACATCACCCGCCCACCCCTAATTGAGATTAACAAGGAGATGGTATTGTCACACACACACACCTATTGGAGGTTAGCAAGGAGACCATGTTGTCAGTCATTATGCCTCACACATTTTTCAATCCAATGTTAACCTTGTTTATTGAGAAATAAATCCCACTGAGCATCGTGGGGCTTGCTCCCAGGTAAGGCGGGAGTCCTATAGGCAAGAAGCTGGCATAAAGCAAACTCAGTAGAAGTTAAGCTGCCATAAAGTACATCATATCCAAACTGCATTCAGGAGCAAGAATGGTTGAACTGGCCTAAGCCTGGCAGGGGGAAAACAAGCTATTAAAATGGTGTTTGGGTTATACCACTTTTTTGCCAGCTTAACTCACGCTGGGGTTGCCAGGCCATGTGATGGATCTAAATGGGCTTAGGATCCAGCCTATTTCCACCCCCCCACTCCATCTCTGGTCCTGGCTCTATCCTGCCCCCTTTTCAGGGCTGACACCAGCTTAAGATCTCTCAGGCATGGGTTTGGGAACATGTCTTTGCTGAGATACTGTGTAGAGTCACCCTTAAAAGTATAGTCAGCACAGGGATCAGTGAGAGGCAGCAACCTCATCTGTTCTCTGGGAAATCAGTGTTGCATGAAGGAAGGACCTAGCAGGCTTCAAGTCCTATAGCATCTATCCAGTATTCAGAATGAATTATTGCTGCAAGTGATCTCGAGGAATCATGGGATTGTTTCTTATGTGTACATCTCATAACCTAACACTTCATTCACTATATGAATGGGAAAGGAGAACGTTTGGTAGGCTTCACTATAGTTCTCCCCAGTTGCTCCTAAGCCAGTTCGTTTTTTAAATTCTTCTTCTCTTTTACTTGCTGATAATGGCTCTTCTTGCAGCAGATTCACCTGTCATTCCTTGATGAAGCAAAACCATTCATCCATTGCACAGCTCAGACTGGTGCTGCGGAAATACATTCCCCTAGCAATCAAGGCACTAGCTTGGCAAAGGATGTCTGAATGACCTCTCAAGGGACATGCTAATGTGAAAAACATTGCTGGGTCCTTCGCCACCACTCCATCTTTGTGAGCAAACCCTCACCTGGAAAGGTCCTTAGAGTCACATCTCCAGGCTATCAAGTATTTGAATGTAAGCTATCATTGCTTAGTGATGAGGTGCTTAAAATGCAATGGCATAATGGGGAAAGGTATAAGGCATGCAATGTTTCCCCAGGCCTAAGAACCTAGTAGCCTATATGCCGTGCACATGATATAACTATCTGCTGAAAATATGCTGCATATCTCCTTTAAAAAATCCCTAATCCAAAAAAACCCAATAGGTGACTTTCTTGAGCTTCTTTTGACCGGTTTCTATGTCATTTAAGTCTGCCGTGTTGCATGGAGGTATGTAGCTTCTTGAGTTCAGCAGTGCAACTGTATACGCCAGATAAGGGTATCTAACAAGAGAACATTTGTATTTATTTCTACCTAGCACTTTTTCTCAGCAGTACACTTTCTTTTGGCAAACGTTACAATGAAGTCTAAGGAGGAAGACATTACAAGACACATCTCCTGGTGAGATAGTACTTCCCTTGGATGTTGTGCAAGCTGCAAACCCAACAGCCAAATGACATCATCTGTCTCAAAAACAGCAATGAGGCATCCTTGAATGTCATCTTGCAATTTAAAAATTAGGCTTTATATGGTCAAGAAGCTTTCCTCAGTTCCTGTAAATGTCCACAAGTATTTAATTTAATATTGTTTTCCTATAATTTGGACACTGTTCTCCAACACAAATGGTGTGGCATTGCATTTATTAAACAATAAGGATTTATGGAACATTCTAAAACACTTTGGTTTTTTTTTTTTTTGAGAATTAAAGCTCTTACAAATTCACTCAAGCACCAAATAGAATGAAGAGTGCATATTATTGCATAAGAAAGTAATAGCTCTGGTGTATCAGGCCCATGGCCCATCTAGTTCAGGATCCTACCATGGCCAACCAGATTCACTTGACATACCAGCAAGCAGGACTTGAACACAATAGGATTCTCCTCTCTGTCTCCAATAGTGGAGATGGAGCATAGCCATCATGGTTAGAGAAATTCATGGAGGATAATCTGTGGCTACTAATACTCTCTTAAGAAGAAGGCGCCTGCTTTAACTTCAAAATGGTGGAAGCCATAAATACAAACTCTCATATATTGAATTAGATCCCATTTGAAGCTGCCTCTCCCACAAACCTAAAAACTGTAGCTGAGCAATCCTATACTCACATAACTGGGAGGAATCCTCAATGAAACCCCTGCAAGTAACTAGGATCCTCCTCTGAGGTCACATCTAAATCTGTAATGGTTCTGCCAGGGAGTTAGTGGGATGCTACAACTGGCTGTCGCAGGATTCTGGCTACACCAGGACATTTCAGGGTGGCCTGGAGTCTTTCTCTCAGCCTAGTTGCACACATGTTCCCCGGATGCTGATGGTTTATTAATTTATATACTGCTTAAGGCCAAAGATAGCTTCTAAGTATTTTACAAGTCCACACAAACATTGAAATAAAAACATCCATAATTAAAATGCAGCACAAAGCATTTTAACAATAAAACACCCCTATGCCATAACCAATCTCATTAAAACAACGCAGCAAATTAAAACAGAAGACTCGGGCTCAGAAATCAAGGGAATGCCTGTGTGGATGGATACATCTTCAAAAGCCGGTGGGATGCCAATACAGATGAGCCCCTTTTTTTTATTTCAGTAGAGAATGCATCTCTTAATGCTTCTGCCATTTGTGGAAAAGCCTGCCTCTGCATCACCACACGCCCATTGCAGGATGAATCATGTTCTATTGGCTTGTGCTCCTCTTGGAGCAGAGCAAAAGTATGTGAAGGGATGCCCACATGTTGATAGTGCCATGCAATATCTAACTTGGTGTTGATGAATTCCAATAGGGAGCATCAGATCGAGAAACTGCTAGTGAACCCCAAGCAGTGGAACTCTCAACACTGGAACACTTAAGAAGACAGAAGGTGGACAGCACTTTCTTAGAGTAAGTAACCAAATCTTGTTAGGAGACCAGTAAGTTAGTTCTTTCTTTCTTTCTTTCTTTCTTTCTTTCTTTAGATCTACCTGGGAGGGCTCTTCAGTGGGAGGTAAGCCACAACAGAAGACTCTGGCAGTAGTTTAGTCAGGCTATGGGGAGGGTAAAGGAAATTGAACTTGTGCTGAGATTTTAAAAAGTACCCCCTCATTTTAAAGACCAATGCCTCTTGTTTATTTAACTTAATACTATGTTACATTGTATAGGTATAATCAGGAGCTGCTAAGTATATATATATTTTTAAAAGATATTTATTGAGTTTTTCTATCTTTATACATTAAAAAAATCAAAAAAGAAAAAACAAAAAAGTTAAAAACACATAAAGTTTACAATCCTTATTTTCAATAACATATTTCCCTGACTTTCCCACACCTCCCCTTCTTATATTCCAATTCAAATTGTTAATTCAACAAGTACTTGTCCCCAATTTTTGACCTTTTTATATTTAATTCTTTTTTAAAAAACGAATTTTAACTTATAAACATCAGTATTTAGACATCAGTGCTGATTCTTAAAACTTTTTTCTAAAGTCGACCCAAATTCCCTTCCACAAATTCCCCAATTTTCATACTAAAAAAAAAAAAAAACAGATTATAATTCTGCACCCTTTGGATTCCCAAACCCCACCCCACCCTTTCCCGGTTTCAATCCCCAACAAATGTCCATCAGTCTTAGTCTACTATCAGCCTGGAGACCTCACGTCCGAGGCTCTTAATTCTCTCTCAATTCCTCTCTGCCGGTTTTTTTGATAGTCCTTAATATTAAACACCAGATCTCGGAGAAGCTCTGTCCCGATAGGGTCCATATTTCTTCCAGCCAGACCTCCATACTTAAAAGTGGAGCCCGAATCTTGTTTCTTACTCCTTTTAAGTCCAAATGTCCCAAAAGCTCCAACTTTCACCTTAATCAAATTTGTAATCCATAGGTCTTCAGATCTCCACATAAGGAGATCTCTCCATTCTTCAATCTTCAATTCAAAACAGATTTTCATCATCCAGTACTTATTTTCCTTTGTAGCCATCATGTCAGGCCTCTGGCTCTCCTTTGTCATCTGCAACATTACATCTCCTCCTTCCTTTTCCTCAGAAACAACATATATCTCTTTCTCCACACTCTCAAATCTTTCAAGTTTCTCTTCTTGTCCAGCTGCATGGACTTCATGAGTCAAGTCCTTATCAAATTCAATGAATTTGTTTACTGTTAAGTCCAGAGTTGCAACATTTGTAGCCAAAACATCAATTTGGCCTTGTAACTTTCCCAAGAGAAGAAACACTCTGTCCAATTTAGCTTGAATTTTTCCTCCTTCAGCCATTCTTGTAATGTCCCAAAATCCCTCTTTATCCCAAAATCCCTCTTTATCCCACTTTATCTTCCTTCCAGTTCAAATCCAAAAATCAAGTTAGTTTGTATCAGTTCTTCCTTGTTTTCAACAAAATATAACCAAATTGTAGCAAATATATCCAGCAGAGACAGCAGAAACAAAGTTCTCTTTTTCCTTCTAGACAGCTAATTTGACAGCTGTCAAACTCTTCTATATCTCCTCAACAGGCTCTCTCGCGGATCACTCCCGGGTCCGGGGGGGTGGCACTTCAGCTCTCAAAATTAGCTCTTATCCTCCAGTGAAATTACTTATACTGCCAAATCGTGAAATTAATGTCTTTTACCCAATAAAGAAGAAGAAATTCTCTCGACCTTAGTTAGCTAGTCCTTGCTTTAGATTATTTATAAGACGGGGAGATGGACTTCCTGTTTGCACCTTCCCCGATCATGCCTAATTCAAAAAAAATTTTTCTTTACAAATCCAATTTCCGTATTACTCACGGGTTGTTGCTTTTAGAGTCCAATTGTTCACAACAAGAAGTCAGCGCTCTCCGACCATGGCATGCGGCTTCACTCAGCAGGAGAAGCAGTCGACTCTCAGCACCGCAGGAGCTGCTAAGTATAAAGGAACTTGAAATGTTACAAAGAAGTTTCTCAGGTGCATTGATGTGTGTGGTGTGTTAATGTGTTGCAAGCAGCCCCTCCCAGCTCTTTCCCCATTTGGGCAAATGGATTAGATTGTCACCAATATTTGAAAACACAGGAGCTTCTAGTATAACAGAAAACAAACTACTGTAGTAAGAAGTTTTTCAGTTTTTGGAGAACTGAGGGAACATCCCTGCAAATCCCAATTATTAAAAAGGCTACTGTGAAGAATTGAATCAAATTATTAGCAATGTAAATGTGGTGTTTTGTTGTGAAAGCAGCACACACTGGGTGCAATTCTGTATATACTTACTTGTGAATACGTTTGATTGAACTCAATGGAATTACTTCCAAACAGACATGTTTGGGTTGCACTTATAAGCATCCAAATCCTAAACTTTTCTATTGATCTGTTTGGTTTTGCAGTGGTATAACTTATAGTCTCTGCCTATAGGGTTGTTTAAGTATTTTAATTGTGTATTTCAATTATGAATGCTTATATCTGAATGCTTGTGCAATTGATTTAATGCTTAGCAGCATATTTTGGCATTATTCAATAAATAAATGAATAAATAAATAACTTGACGTGCTAGATTTTCTGCTAAGAAAATTTGGTACAAGTGCCTTAAGCTTATCAGCCATGCCTGCACATAAGAGAGACTATGCTATATTCCATGAGATGGAATGAAAATGCTACACAACTACACCCGAATAAGATTCTCGTTTGAAGCCAAAATAAAATTGCATTCTGCTTGCAATTCAGCATGCCGACAGAAATCCGAACCTGATCTTTATTCACACCAGGATCCAGTCCAGTAACCGCAGCTTGAACCAAACCACACAAGTCTTTATCTGTTGAGCTCTTCAATACCCCAGTGAATGTGAGCTATACCATGAACTTGTTCTTATAGAGTTTGTCAGAAGACTGCTAACTTAACTCCAGCTGTCGATGACTCTTCAAAGAAAGAGAGTAAGAGATAACATTCCAGTTAAGAAGTTCCCTTGACTGGTTTCAAAATAATTCGTCCACTTACATTTTCAGAGATCACTCTATTACTTTGCACACAGAAGTTTGAAATGGTAAATACTGAAGATAAGGGGAGAGGAGAGATTCTTGCTGCATGGGAGAGCTCAGTTTTCGACAACTTGTAATAGTTTGAATCTAAAGAGTATGTGTGTTTGTGTGTCTTTCTTTTGTATTATTTTGTGGTATATATGGTTTTGTGGCATATAAATTGAAAAAAGGCTTTATTTTGTAGTTTTTCACAATACATTACAGCTATGCTTTAGGGTTGAATAAAATTTGCAATCTCAATACATTCCTGCTTTTCTCCTCTTCGGGTATATGTAGGCCATAGGGAGCTGCTTTCCAAAATCTATTATCACATTCACACCATATATTTACAGCACATTGTTTCCCCCATGGAATCCTCTGAACTGTAATTTACATCCCCAACACCCTTAAAAAAAAATACAATTCTCAGGATTCTTTCAGGAAAGCAATGTGCTTTAAATGTATGTTGTGGATTTGACCTTAAAAACAGGGGTCTTCTCTATCAGGTGCGATCTGATCCTTTAAACTAGAGGGTGTGAACTTGTATACAAACCATGTGTTCTACCACTGAGCTATGGGACCCCCATGAATTTATATTACAAATATATGGGTCAGCTTTGAGTTAGCTGCCTATCAGCCATCAGTTCTATACCACATTTAACTCTCATTGGTTTTGTCCAAAAATTTTTTCTGAGAATGGTCACTTTTTGAGCATTCCCTGACACCTTCTCTCAAAAATTATACTAGAAACATTAATAATAATAATAATAATAATAATAATAATAATAATAATAATAATTTTATTATTTGTACCCCGCCCATCTGACTGGGTTGCCCCAGCTACTCTGAGTGGCTTCCAGCATATACAGAAACAAAAAAATTGTTTCTATGTAAGTCTAGTGTGTGTATGCATCTTTTGACTACTAAACAGCAGAAATCCATGCAATCTGGGTTGTGGGAATTGCCAGATAATCACTAGGAAGATGCCCCGTAACTGAGAACTGAGTCACACAACCAATTTTTTCTTTGATCATTGTTCTACAAAGCAGAAGATGAACAAGGCAACATGAGGTTGAGGGGCAGGGAGGGGATAGAGCTACGAGTGCCATGACTCCCACTCGGTACCCCCTACACTAGCCTGCTGCCCTCCAGTGCAGTGGAAGATACTAGCCTTCTACCACCATTGGAGTAAGATGCAACTTCTAGTCCAACTGGCTTCCATAGGTGCCTTGGGTGAGGACACCATCTTGTATTTTGCCTAAGGGCTCATTTCCTACATTGTATGGAACTGACATCCTGATGGGATGGGATCTGTAGGTGGTCTTCTCTTCCAGAGCACAGCAATTGGCTGGCTATATAAGGGGTGAGACGTAGAGCTTCATCATAGGTCTTCTTCTTCTTCTTCTTCTTCTTCTTCTTCTTCTTCTTCTTCTTCTTCTTCTCCTCACTCATAGCCAAGTAAGATTGTCTTCCATAAACACGGTTTTAACAGTGAGTCCGTAAGTGACTGTGGAGGCCAATTCTGGATCCACACGTCCTTCCACAGTGGGGACATTGGTTTCCGGGCGGGAGTTGATCACGGTGTGGATTTGCCAAGCATGCCTTCCTCTTAGCACGTTTCTCCTATGGGCTGAACCATCTAAAAAGAGTCATAATGAGGGAATATGTCTTCTTCATCCATAGATGCTTTCACTTCTGAATCATTTCAGGTCCAAACAGCACATCTAACACATTTCTTCCTAAGGCAAACTGAGTGAGAATACAGTCCTGGACCTTCTCCAAAGCGATTGTTTGCCAGATCATAACAAGTCATATCAGTCAATAGGAAGAGGCTCGTGATTGGCAGATGGCCAGCTTTCCAAAGGGACACTTGAATGGAACTCTGGGTCAGTCACTCTGACTCAGCCTGATCCCCTCGCAGGGTTGTTTTAAGCACAAAATTTCCATGTATGCTGCACTGAGCTTATTGGAGGCGGGACATGGTACAAAAGTAATATAAGCTACAAATGAAAAGTCACAAAACATTCAAGTTTGCCAAGCAACGGCACTGTTGTTAGACAACATCTCTCGAAACCACAGGTTAATGGTGTTATTTGATCATGAGCAAAAGGTGTGGTGTGGTCCATTTGATTTTCTTCAAGCGTGCTTAACATTTATGGACATCTGCTCTAGGTCAACTGCTCCTCTTCCACCAGTGATATCAGGTTATCAAATGCAAGACACATTTGGAAAATCACACTACCAGGGAGTGGAAGTTATATCATTCAGCACAGAGGTTCTGCACAAAAGTGCATTTACTCTTGGAAGTGTGCCGTGTTTATGGGCAGGCCCCATACTTCAATCCAAAGAGCTAATTCATTAATAGAAACCTTCAGGAAGATATGGCAAAAGGCAGCTTGACCTATATGACTGCAGAGCTCTCTTAAAGCTATATGGTTGTATGACTCAATAGGTCTCTCTTGGGTTCTATCCCATATGTTACCACAATAGAGATTCTCTTCCCTACTCCGCCCATATGTAAATATGGTGTTTAATTAAATAATAATAATAAGAAGAAGATGGTGTTTAATTGAATATGTTTAATTAAGACTCTATGTCAAATCCTATATATATATATATTGCTAGATCTGCCTATTGTATTGTCCTTTTATCTGTAAAACTAATACTACATGCCATTCACTAGCCAAATCCTGATTTTCTGAAGGGTTTGTTTGTGTTTCGGGGTTTTTTTTGCACAAAAACCTTGCTTCTCCCTAGTTAAAATTTCCATCTGTGGCTTCAGTTTTAGAAGCCAGGAGATGAATAGTCAAACTGCAAAGCGAAGGATTCTGACTTAAAGAGCTTGCATGAGCCAAGACTGACACACAGTCCTCCCAGACTGTGGAGAAGTTTTAGCTAAAACACCTTCAAGTTTGGTTATTTTATGGAGTTTGAGAAGAGTTCGGGTTTATGTAGTCAATCCATCATCAACAAGCAGCCACAGATTTCAGAGATTCGGCAGAGTAGAAATAGAAAACTGGCCATGTGCTGTTGTTAGGCCTCGGCCAAGCTTGAAAACAAGCACAGCAGTTGGAGTCTGTTTCCAATGGTGACTGGTGGCCGTTGGGACTGGTAGGGAGGCAGGAAGACCAATAGAAGGTATAACCATTGTCAAGCTTCAGGGAATCGGCTCCCCCCCCCCCCCGGGGCAGTAGATAAGCAAAACAAAGGAAAAGGAGTCTTCTTACCAGTTAGAAACTTTAATGATCACAGCGAGAGAACAAAGAAACCATTTCCTAGGAATGGCAGTGCTCCCAATTAAGAGTTTCACCCACTTCCTCCTTGGTCACCCAGGTCACAACTGCATCTTGTAACCTGAGTTTGTAATCTCTGTGCTTTCTGTTCTGCCACCTTAATCAGCTTTTCTGGTGGAGGAATGCTTTCCAGAGACAGTGAATCTGTTAACTCTCTCTCTCCCAGTGCTTCTTCTCCTAGCTGTTCCCCATCCAGTGTTTCCCAGCTTCTGCCTTCTGAACTGTGCCCTTCTGCAAACCAAATCTATACTTGTCCTCCTGCTCCTGGGAAGATTCAGGATCCTGATCAGGAGCAGGGGTAGTGGGAGGCTCCCACCATTCCTCCTCAGTGCAGCCCTCCTCAGCACTGTCCCTAACAGCCAGTGACAGGCAAAGCCAACTAATCCTAGTTTTGTCCCCATCCTCCTCCCTGTCTAGAGTTACCTTGGAATTCCACCTCAACACAGTCATGGGAAAAATAAAACACCCTCTTTTGAGTTGTGTTGTGTTACATATCAGGACAGATAACAATCATCTGTTCCTTAGCAGGTCTTAAAATTAGGTAAATACAACATCTGATGAACAACAACCCATGACATTACACCGTATGGGGCTGCATTTCACCCAGGTCAAAGACTCACTTTGCCACACCCCCACGCACATTTGCATACAGCCTCAATGGTGCCCCTCTTGAGGCTTCACCAGAGTCAAAATCCCGGCTAGCTCATCTGTAGCTACAGTTCTACCACCCTTCATGTGCTGCAGCTGACTTAATCCATGAAATGTTGTGCCACAATAAATCTAGTCTGCTTCAAGACTCTGCTGTTTTTCCCTTTCCCTTTGTTGGAACTTTCTAGGGTCTGGATAGCCATGTGGAGTCACTTGACACTAGTCAGGCTGGGCCTAAGGAGCTAAATCTGCTCTGTTGCTGCTGGAGAACTAGAGTGCTAGTGGTGCAGAACTTACAGGGCCAGCCCTGCCCATAGGCACTGTGGACAACATTTCCCTTTTTTAAAGGGAAATTCCCTTATTCTGAATAGGATTCCTCGCAAGAAAAGGGAAAAGTTGACAGCTATGACTGTGGAGCAGGCAGGGAGTGGTGGCAAGGTACTGAAGTACAGAGTGCCACACTGCTTGTCCTGAGTCTTCTAAGATTCAGCTGCACACCCAGGCAGTTTCTGTGCTTTGAAGGGGTGGCAGTCATCTTGTCCTTTGCCTCAGGCAACAAAATTTATTGGGCCAACCCTGAAAACTTAAGGCTTCCATCTGTTCTTTGGCTTCTCATGTCAGTCTGTTTCGAAATCTCATACGTCATAGTTCTCCTTGTGTTGGGGTAGAGTGTGGGGGCGGGGAGTCACATGACATCATTTATGCTCCAAGCCATCTTTTGCAGGACTCTTCAGGCCTGTGGGAATGGTGGATGAAATAAAAGGAAAGCTAACTGAATTTTGGTTAAATGACTAGTTTACTTTCCAGTCTGCGACAACATTCCCTAAAACATCACTGGCCTCCTTGCTCATGTCCTTCAGTTTGACAGAATGTTTTGCACAAGTAACGGATTTTAAGTTTTTGGCCACAAATCGACTTACACTAACACATTAACCTCCTTGTCCCAAAGCAGAGCTCGCAGGTGTTCCTTAGTATATGTTTGGAATGCATGGCCTTGAATTTTACAAGGGTTTGTTGCCAATTTTTTAAATAGAATCAAGCTTGCTTGCAAGTCTGTTTCAGGTATGTGCTCTAACAAAATCATCTCCTGGCTGAAAATTGTTGGTCCCCCCCACCCCTCTGAAGATGGAATTCATTTTCTCTTGCAAAGCTGCCTAGGGTAAGTGGTCACTGGCCAGGGCCTAGACTCCAATTTGATCTTGTTTAGAGCTTTTTTTTATATATAATCTTTCCAGTGAAGCTGGTCCTTAACCATATGGCCAGAATTCAGTGGTAGAATGCATGGTTTGTGTTATGTACTGAGTTGAATAGGATCCAAACTGCAGCAGTCTGATTGGTCCTAGAACAATAGGATTCAGAATGCAGCAGTCTGATTTGTCCTAGAACAATGCAGCAGTATGATTGGTTGGCAGGAACTACCCAATCATGCTCCAGATAGAAGTGAATCCACAACCTGATTGGCTTACAGTAGAATTCCGGAATTAGCCAATCACGTGCAGCCCATTGTGTAAATAATGTATATAAAGCAGATACTTTGAGGGGACATTTCATTCATTCCTCCTCACCACTATGAGCTGAATAAGGAGCATGAAATCACTTTGCGACTCTGAGTATATTTCAGTTTGCATTCATGATGTCTCAGACTCAACCTCTGGCCTCTCTAGTTAAAGGATTTCCAGTACAAAGGATGGGAAGCAGGTTACATACACGTGTGTGTGTGTGTGTGAGAGAGAGCGAGAGCGAGAGAGAGAGAGAGAGAGAGAGAGAGAGAGAGAGACTGAGCTCTGGAACTTTTGTGTCTCATGTACATAGCAATGCCCCATTTGGAAGGAATTTTCTGGAATCCTAGAAAAGCAACTTCCAATCAAGGAAGCCCGTTCAAATGGTTTGAAGATAAAATGCCCCCTTATCTTTTGCGGTTATCCCTGACCATTATAATTGCCTGGTGTGTGATTTACAGTGCTGTCTTACTCACAGTGTCCATTGAGTGTGATGGGACTATGCGCGCAAGATTGCAGTCTTGAATTCACTCCCTCTTTTTGACCCTGCTAAAAATAAGACTCCATCTCTCAAAACCCGTGTGTAACTGGGATGACCCTTAATCACAGTGGAGTTTGCAGTAGTTGTGTTTCTCTGTTGAGCAAATGTGTGCAAATTTCAGGTCTAATGTAGAGTGCAGAAGCTCCCAATAACTTTAAATGCATGAACAGCACATACTAGAATGTCTCTGAAAAGTCACTCTGGTGCCAGGATGTGGTCATTTGTGATCTCAGCATGTATTCAGGCACTCTCCAGAACAGTTAACTGCTCTTAAATCTCCTGAAAAGGTCACTGCACTGATTTTATTAGCCACTGTATAAGTATCATATTTTTTAAAAAAAATACAGCATTGTGTGAATAAAATTACAGCTTGCTCACACACCTTTCCTTTCCTTCCCTCCTTATATTTTAAATAAGGTTCACTGGGAAGAGATGGAGAGTTCAGAAATAATACCAGTACTCTCCCACCCCCAATTTCTCTACTCAGTCTTGGCAGCATCAACTGCAAGATGACTACAAGTTTTGAGAGCCATGAATTGCATGGACTCCGTCTGGTTCTCTGGGAAAAGAGCCTTCATATGGAAGTGGTTAATTAATGAAGTCACAATCTGGTTCCTTTTTCCATTGAGGAAGAAACCTATGCCAGTGCTATATTGTCCATGCCAAATACAGTCTCTCTCAAACTTTCAAACTGGTGTGTACAACCAAGGCTCAATAAAACAAAGTCCATATTGTGACATTTTGTGGTGGTGTCATAAACCCTACCGATCATAGACAAATGGTGTAAGATCTGTAGATAAATCATTAAGGATCAAACCTATGCACACCTACCGCAGAGTATGTTCAACTGAACTCATTGGGCTTAGTTCTGAGTTGACACGTTTAAGCTCACATACCATGCCAAAGTTTTGTTTTTTAAACCCATAGCTACTTAGCACTAAGCACAGGTTGTCCACCTCACATTTAAAACCTAGATGAAATTGTGTGATGGAAATGTCACACCACCTGCATGAATACTACAGAAAACACCTGCAGCAATCTGCAGCAATTATGCCTAAAATGTGGAACAGCCCTAAAACCTAGTAGCAGTGTGATCCACTGGATCTGGTTACCTCATTGACAGTTCAAATCTTACCTGAAGGCTGATTCTGTGGTGGTGGGAATCCTTTATTAAACTGTAATAATTGCTTGGTGAGGTGCACATTGCCATAACCACAGGCTCCGTTCCCTATTTAGCTGGGCACTGTAAAAGCGGGTGCCCAGCTGAAGGCTTCACCACCTCAATATTACCCTGGAGTGAAAAATAAATAGGAAAAGTTTGAAACATGCTTTTGTGAATCAGCCTTCTTGCTTCTTGCAGTTACCATGGATTTCTATACGAGTATGTGTGTGAAACAGTGCGAAGGATTCCAGAAAGTATAAGGACAACGAAATATGCTTCTAAGTTTGAACAATTTACCACAGCAGTTACTACCCAGTGTATGTGGATGACTATGGAGGTTTGGTGGGTTTTGGAATGGGGCGTGGAAGTTATAATAAAAATATTCCCTATCATGCGTCCTATTTTGTGATGTATTATGTGAGGAAGATATGTGTGCGAGATTATGCAGTGGGCATTACTGCACCATTAAAAAAGTTTGGGAGGAATCATGTGCTCATTGCATGTGTGAAAGACAGCAAAAAGTTAGGTTAAGGAGCCTGAGATTTTACAATGGGATTTAATGCCTATGCGAAATGTTGATGAAAACACATGTGCGAGTTTCTTCCAAGTATGAAATCACTGCTTTTTCACATAACTTGCTATGGAATCAGTTAAAACGCTGGAAATCCTGTACTTTTGTGGCACAGGTTTTACTTGCCAACCAGGATCAAGGAATACGGAAGGATAAAGAATCACAGCGGGGGTACATATGTATGTGTCAAAAAGTACCCGTATGAACATCTATACAGTAGGCTTTGATGTGAGGACACCATGGAAGGGTGATAAGACAACTGTGCTCTGTCATAATTAGTTATGTAGGTCCATATATCTGCATACAATGGCCGGGTGGACATGGTAGCCTCTACAATACTCCATCATCAGGACTACCGTGTGGCGATGAGGGCAGCAAAATAGGCATACTTTGCTGCCTCTGTTGCATCCTTGAACCCTCCAGCAGGGGCAAACTTTGGTAATATTGTGCCCTGGGCAAGGGCAAAATTTGTCAACTTCCTCCCTCTCTCCTCCTGTTTTGCGCATGCTCTCAAGTCATAGTTTTGCACCCCTTTGGGTTGGTGCCCTGTGCAGGGGGAGCACTGCTCTCCAGGGAGGTCTGGAGATAGTTTTCTGTGGAGGGCACACCAGAAAAGCCTTGAAGGTCCACTGTGACACGTTTGCCCAGCACTTTTGAGGATAAAGTCACACGCCTTCCAAACAACCTTGATGTTCCCCTCCTGCTTGCCATTTCCCACTGCTTCTATACTACATGACTTTGGGTGCGTCTTGTATTTGAGCTTACTACTGTGTCTTGGGCTTACTACTGCGGTTCACTGTTTCTGTGATTCTTGTGAGCCCTTCCGTGTCCATCTTTGGGTGAAGAAAGATGGGAGATAAATAATACACACGTGTACAAAAGAAAACGCAGTTAAGAGTGAGCACCAGAGGCAAAAAGCCTCAAAGGTTAAAAGAAAAAAGTCTGTGCTGCTTTTTTGGGGGGGGGGGTGGAGGGGAAAAATATTTTCCACGTAGTAAATTAAATTAATTTCACATAGCAAGTTAAATTAAGAATTTCCCTCCTCTCCCTCTTCTCTCCCTTTCCCTTGCATGTCTTTTTCTTTTTCCTATCTCAGGACTTTGTTATAGCAATCCAATAAGAAATACGGAATAAAATAATATGTAATAAAAGGGGTGGGGGGTGGGAAACAGCTATTACTTCATGTTGTAAGATCTAAATCACTGGGCGGTCTCTTGTGAATGTGCTTTTCCTTTACGAGGTAATGTGGCGTGTCTTGTCTTTTACACTGTAAACCTGAGGGAAGGGAATAGATATCCCCCCCCCCTTTAAACTATCTGTACATAAGCGGCTGTGGGAAACCCCCCCTTTTTTTAAAAAATAAACACATCCTCTAAGGAAGCAAGCAGCTAAATAAAACGATTTCTAAATCCCTGGATTGAAAGCCGCGTATGAACGACACCCTTCACCCAGGTCGTCCGCCTCAGCGAACTGGAGACCGAGAGTGAAAGGCGCTTTTAAGGCCAACCTGAGGCGAAGAAGGACGCTCGCTTTCCCCGCCCTCCGCGAGCGAATCCCGCCCCTAGCTCCCCCCAACCAATCAGGCTCGGATCTGTCAGCGATTGAGCTCGGGGCGGGGGCCAGGAAACTCTGTGGGCGGGGCTCCGCGCCGTCACGTGGCGGAGGCGAGGCGTGAGGGGAGCCCGGCAAGATGGCGAAGGTCTCGGATATGTACGATGTCACTTGGGAAGGTAACTTGCCGGCCGCCCGGCCGCGGTGTGTATTGGCTCCGCGGGGGCGAGAAGGGGAGGGCGCGATACGGGCAGACCCAGGGTGAGGTGTGGGCGCAGCGACAGCGGCTCGGGGTGGGGGGAGGCGCCCGCCGCTTCAGAAGGAAAGCCGAGGCCTTGCTAGCGCCTCCCCTCGCCAGGCGAAAAAGCCTCAGCAACTTCACCGTCTCCCCCCCCCCCCCCCGCACAGTTGGTCTGGGAGTCCTTTAGGTGGTATTCTCGAAGCTGATCTGCGCACAGAATTAACCCCATAATGGCTTGCGGGGCTGCTTACCTGGTGGGATTTGCGTCCGAGTAGGAACGTGGGTGGCGTTGTGGGTTAAACCACAGAGCCTAGGACTTTCCGATCATAAGGTCTGCGGTTCGAATCCCCGCGAATCTCATCTCATCTCTCCTTTGAATTTACAAGGTCTTTAGCTCCAGTCTGCAATATGGGGATGATACTTTTAAGGATTACAGTCAGATAATGTGTACAAGGTGCTTTGAAAAGTGCTATTTAGGTGACAATGATTCCTAAGTGGTTCAACAATGGATAAAGTTGTGAAAGAAGTGTATGCAGCCTCTTGATAGAGTTTCAATGAGAGGCTAAATAAAAGTAAGTTGTTATTGTTGTTAAGTATATGATATATTACATTGGATGCCACACTGAATACAATAAGCCCACAATTTATGCAGGGTGGTGCTGTGGGTTAAACCACAGAGCCTAGGACTTGCCAATCAGAAGGTTGGCGGTTCGAATCCCCCGACGGGGTGTGCTTCCATTGCTCGGTCCCTCCTGCTGCCAACCTAGCAGTTCGAAAGCACGTCAAAGTGCAAGTAGATAAATAGGTACCGCTCCAGCGGGAAGGTAAACGGCGTTTCTGTGCGCTGCTCTGGTTCGCCAGAAGCGGCTTAGGCATGCTGGCCACATGACCCGGAAGCTCCCTCGGCCAGTAAAGCGAGATGAGCGCAGCAACCCCAGAGTCGGCCACGACTGGACCTAATGGTCAGGGATCCCTTTACCTTTTCTTCACTAGGAACGTAGGGAATGGTGATCTCAAGGAGTTTACATCCTTCCTTTTTCACCTGCCCTGTCGTGGTCGCAGTTAGGGAGGTACACAGCGACTTAACTTTCCCCCCTAGCATGAGTGTAGCCAGGATTTATGTTAGGCGGACATAATACTGCCCTGTCGCCTGGCTCTGTAGCAGATTCGGAATGAAATGTCTCGACAACAGTTGTTTTGAATTACATTCTTTTGACCCCAAGTGCTCAGAAATATCTGTCATAATTTTTCTACAATGTATACTTTTAGTTCAGCGTTTTTTATTTATTTACTTGATTCGGGAGGCAGCTGCCCCCCTGGCTACATATACTTCTAGTCCTGTTTATCAGTGAATTGAGATTTTTCTTCTTCATTAAACCCACATTGGAGATTGAGGGTGCAGAGCTTGGGGGCGAAGGTGGAGACTCTTCCCCCTTCTTCCTTCAGGACACTCATCTTAAAATTATCTCCTCTGAAAAGCCATCTCCTTTCATCCTTCTTCCTAACTAAAGATTGATAAATCTACACCTTTACCGTCACCCCATCGGCTGTCGGCCTCCCCCCCACTGTTAAAATTTGGGATTGTATGCTCTTTGGGGCAGGGAACTTTGGCGCTGGGGTTCAGAGAGAAGACAATGAAACTTTGTAAAATGCCAGGTGCAGTGATGGGGCTTTATAAGTAATGTATTAGCAAGGGCCTGTGAGCAGCAGCTAAATAAATCCAAGGACATGGAGATGGTTGTATCATGCAGTTGTTGGCGACTGTCTTGAACATCACTTGTCGCAGGTTTAACTTAATAACTAATAAGTTAAAAGTATAGCTCTGTTGTAGGTATTTCTTTTAGATCCAGGTCCTTCTGTATGATGGATGTGTATATGTACTTTAATAAACTGAATAGAGTGAAAGATTATAACTCACTGGGGTAGGGCTTATAAACTTAATAGTGTTTAGCTTATTTTTTGTTGCTATTTTGTTAATATTGTTTTATAGATTATAAATGCCTTTTTGATTTGATAATCATATAATATGACTTAACACAGGACTTGTGATACTCTGTTCTATTATTGCAATTCGTTTCTTGTAAGCCACTTTGGGATTCATTTGGATGGAAAGTGGCATAGAAATGCAAGAAATAAAATCAAAACCAAATCAAATAATCATAGTAATATAATGCATTACTATGCAATAGGGGAGTTCATTACAGAGTACTGCCTGTTTGAAGAGCTTTACAGTGCTTCATGACCAATATATTTGCTTCCATATTGCAGTTGAGGGCTTGAGGCTTGGACAAAAGTAGATTGCCAAGGCCAACCAAAACCTGGGTTTTCCTGTTTTTCAGCTCGTACTTTCAGCTGCTACATTCCATGAGTCGTAAGCATATACATCTATAAAAAAAGCAGTGAGGTTGTGGTCAGTCTTAAGATTCTTGCAGATTCATCTTGTGCATATTTACTTGGAAGAAAGATCCACTCGGTTCCAATTAAGGGCATGCAGGATTGCAGTTCTAATTTGTTGCTTTCTTTGTGGCTTCTGAAATCTTTCTTGTGCTTGTATATAGTTCTTACATGAGTGTTAAGTAAGAATTCAGACTACAGCAGGGTTTTCCAAAGTGTGGTCTGTGGACCCTCAGTAGTTCACAAGCTTCATTCAGGTTGTCTGTCGCATGTCCGCATTAAATATATATAATGATTTTAATTGTGTTTTTATTGCCTTTTATTTCTTGTATTGTGTTTTATTGTATTACAATTTAAATTCCTTAGATAAAAATGCAATTAAAATTATACAGCATCTAACAGAATGCATTACAGTTGCTACTACAGGCAGAATAATCATTAAGTAGTTCAACAAGATTTAACTAGATTTATTTATTAATATGCTTATCTACTTCATAATGGAAACCTAATCGTATCTGCTTTCAAAGAAGTAGAAATAAAGAGCAGAAGATTATTGCCATCCATTTTCCTCAGACTGGCAGTATTTAAATGAACCAGCGTGGTGTAGTGGTTAAGAGTGGTGGACTTGTAATCTGGTGAACTAGGTTTGCATCCCTGCTCCTCCACATGCACCTTGGGCTAGTCACACTTCTCTGAAGTCTCTCAGCCTCACTCAACTCAGAGTGTTTGTTGTGGGGGAGGAAGGGAAAGGAGATTGTTAGCTGCTTTGAGACTCCTTAAGGGGAGTGAAAGGGGGGGTATCAAGTCCAAACCCTCCCTCCCTCCCTCCCTTCCTTCCTTCTTCCTTTCTATGGGATTTATTTTTTAAAATGTAATTTATAACCTGTCCAGTATCGCAGTACAGTCGTACCTTGGATCCTGAATGCCTTGTGAGTCAAACGTTTGGTTTGCGAAGGTTCTTTGGAACCTGAATGTCCAACAAGGCTTCTGATTGGCTGCAAGAGCTTCCTACAGCCAATTGGAAGCCGCACCTTGGTTTCTGAACATTTTGGAAGTCAAACGGACTTCTGGAACAGAATCCGTTCGACTTCCGAGGTGCCACTGCACTGTCATGTATTACTAGCATTACTTGTTATTGTAATTTTGTATTGTGAAACCATAGAGTATGGAGGATCAAAAGACTAAACAGGTTAATCCCTAGAGGCAGATCACCCAACTGCCAGCTCCCTATCTAAACAGCATCTATTGATAAGATACTTGAGCAGTGGGGGTAATATTTCCATATGCTTGTTTCCCATGTTGGTAACCTCCATAGGAAGCAGTTGTGTGGGTTGGACAGAGGTAATTCCTCCTGCATCGGTTTTTCCAGGCCCCTAAAATGTGCCAATATTATTATTTATTAAATTTCTAAATCACGATTCATTTGACGATCACAGGGCAGTTTAAAATATAAAAACGCAAAAATGCATAACATAATAACAAACAAAAACAATACCCCCCTCCAGTTTAAAATGCCATCGATAGTTTAATTAACCAGTTTATAGTAGGCCCACAATTTATACACATTTAACTTGTGCACATTCAGCTTTACACACATGGCAAAAATTAACATTAATAAAAAGGGGCAGAAGAAAGGGGGTGGGGTTCTGGGGGAAATGGTTTTGGCAATCCCACCTGCCATTGAACCCGTTGAGTTTTGACTGTACGTGATTCTGGGTTTAAGGTGTAATCCCTGGAAAGTAACCCCCACGTAATTTGCAGGTTTACTGTAGTTCAGGGAACAATCACTTTCATAAAACTAGTTTCTCTTGTTCATAAAATAAACTGTGAATGGAGATTTTGTAATAGTTTCAGATATAATGTTGACACTCAGAAATGCATGCAGTTGATGCTCTGTAGGTTATCCAGAATTGCCAAGGAACTTCTACCCATCTGTGCATGCTTGATATAATACCAGGCCTGCTTATATAGTCAGTGTTAATCAAAGCCTCTGTTCATTGCTTTCCAGTCATTAAATATTTCACATGTGAGTTCTGTAAGAACTCTTGAGCGGTTGCTGTCTGGACCCAGTGAATTGTCCATTTTTAACATGTCATTAAGGCCTAAAACTCTCTCACCACTATTTGCCTCCATTCCTCAGGCTCCCTTCCTGAAAAGGTTTGTTTAGGCACAGAGATCTGCCTTACGTCATTCACTGTGAAGATGGATGCAAATAATTCATTCAATTTCTCTGAGGTATCCTCTTCTTCTAGCACACCTTTGACTCCCTTGTTGTCCAGAGGTTCAGCCATTTCCCTGTCCGGTTTCCTGCTTCTAATGTACTTAAAGATTTTATTCTTGATGGTTTTTAGCAGTGCACTCATTTGTTTTTCATCCCTTATTGTCTCCTTGTATTTATTTTGCCTAAGTTTGTGTTCCTTTTTGTTTTCCTTATTTGAGCAAGACTTCCACTTTCTGAAGGAAGCTTTCTTGCCCCTCCAGTTGATTCCATAATCAACTTTTTTAGGGCACAGTCTATGCAAGTCTCATTGAAGTCATTATTACAGTGCTTCTTCCTTTGCATGTCTCTTTGCTTTTATTCTTCATCTTAATTAAAAGGGAGGAGGATGTGGCATGTGCCAAGTCCTGAGGACCAGATAGAGCAACCTAAATGAAATATGTGTAATGTTTCTTTCTTTTAGAGAGTTGGAAACAATATTCAGATTGTAGCCTCTGAAAGTATAGGAAAAGAAGTACAGAATTTGACACAGTGTACAGAAATTATTTGTGAGAATTTCTTGAGTAATTCAGTGGCCTGATAGGCATGTAATGACAAGCCAGAATTATTAGCATTCATTTCATTTCCCTGCTGCTTTATATTTTTAAGAAAAAAATCTCAAAATTGTTTACAACATATTAGAACATCAAATAAAGCAGTCCAGAATAAAACATTACCAAAGAAATACAAATAAAGTATAGTACATTCAAAGCAACATAATTAGCTGGAAACTAAAATATTATCTCGATGCTTTCAAAATAAAACATTACCAAAGGAAGTCAAATGTAAAATGCAAATGTTAAATATCATAACTAAGAATAAAGTATTATCATAAGCATAGAACATACTTGCTGCTTTTGCTACCAGTCCTGCCAATGGCAGGCCTTGGCTGTGGAATCACAGGCTCAGTGACCTGGGTCTGCCCTAAGAGACAGCCAAGATGTTCCCTGGTCTCTTCAGCATCCACAACTTTTGTAACTGGAGTCAGTCAGGGTCCCATCCTCCCAGGCCCTTCCAGAAGTTACTGCCAAGAATTCTGCAAACTATGGTTTACCAGAAGTGAGGAAGCATCCACTGCTAACATTGCACCCGTCCCCTCCTCCGTTTGCCACACTGTGAGGAAATAAACTAGAGCACTAGCAAGCCATTACTTGCAAACCAGGGCAGTAGATTTGAAACTTAATTCCACAACTTGTTTTCATGATTAAATTTGGTTGACCAAATTTAATTTAAGATGGTGGACCACTACCACCATCGTGACAAGCTGAAAGTTGATATTGTTTCCCTACAGAAATCATCAGGCTGCAGCACTAGACTGCAATTTCTGCATGCTCACTTGGGAGTGATCCTTCTAAATAAACATGTACAAGGCTGAGACTGTCAGACATTTAATGTGCTTGTTTTCTTATATTAAGTGATCAAATGACAAAACATGGCCTGTCTCATATTTTTCCATCGCTAAATACCCTATACTTTAATATTCAGACATTATTACATTTGAGAGATATAGTGGCATGGAGGCTTTAGTAGTGGCTGAGTAAATTCATGGAGGAAACTTCCATTATTTTGTGTATGTTTGGACTGTCACTCCTTGCACTACATTTGAGATTCAATCGCATTCTTTCTGTCCAATCTTAATTTCCAGAGGTCTTGAGTCAGGAACCATTTAGTTTTTACTCAGGCACATGAAATGTAACTGTGGTGGTTTTGGTTGTCTTTTAAAATAAAATCTAGCACAGTTCTATTTCACCCCTCCTATTTGTGGAAGGAATCATATGTGGGGTAGGAATGGGGTGGACTATAGAAAGAAATCTGTTTGATCTAAAACTTACAGCTTAACTTGTAAATTTTAAAGTGACAGGAAGACCAACAACTTCAGTCTTGTCTTTTTCTATTAAAATGTAATTAAAAATATTTTTGCATGTCTATAATAGGCAGAATAAAAATGCTATATACTAAAACAAACCAAAGGAGTTCCTACTCACACAATGCCTTCTGTTGTCACCTATGGCTTTCTTCATCATGTAAAATTGATCATTTCTCCCTCCCTCCCTCCCTCCCTCCCTCCCTCCCTCCCTCCCTCCCTCTCTATTCAAGATAAAGGGCTGTGTCTGTGCTTGTTTTGCTGATCCCATCTACCTTGCCAAGCACCACTCCTGCCGCCCCCCCCGCAAGTGTTAGAAACTGAGATATGAAAACCAGGAGCTAAATGGCACCTTAAACCTAGGTTATGGGCGCAACAACGGAATACCTAGGCACACTTTTTTATAACAAGAATACAAAGCTGAAAATGAATGAACTGCAGCTAAAATATTATGTTAATTTTTCACATGGTATATTCTTTCCCCTGCCCGCCCCCCAATATTTCTAAGAAGATCTGTTCTCCGGTCTTCAGAGAGTAGCTGGAAGTGGGGAGGCAGAAAAAGGTCCTCCTTTCCTTCCACTCTGCAGTTTCAATCTGAAATCTTAGGCGCAGTACTGCATCCAGAGCTCAGAAACTGCTTGCACTAATGAAATTCCCTATCGCAAAATGCGCCTAGAACAATGGGAGTTTCACATACTGCCTCCTCCTTATGACTCACAACCTCCCTGCTTCCCTTACACTACAGCGGTAGCCAATGTGGCAGTGAGTGTGGGGCTCCATTACTTTCCTGGCTTCCCAACACTATGGGCTCCATTGCTTAACAGGAAGGGGAGGAGCAAGGCATGGGGAGCTTGATGCATCATGCCAGAGCCAATCTGACTCTCCTGCCACCATGCAGCGCCCCAAACTCCTTGTGCCACATGCCTCCGCCTCTTAATAAGCAGGAGTGACTTGCAACTGCACAGCAGCTTCCTTCAGTGGTGGAGGGTTAGGAGGGAAGTGGCAGGTAGCCTCAGAGCAAGACTGGGAAGCAGTTGCTGGGGAGCTGCCCTAGCCTGTCTTCAGTGTTCCTCCATGGTTTGTTGGACTATTATGCCTCTCTTCACTGCCCCCAGCCCCTAAGGGAGGTAGTTTGGTGAGCTATTGCCACTCTGTAGTTCATAGCACCACCTGCCTGTGCTCAAGCAAATTTCGGTGTGGCAACATCCTTATGCAGACAATTTATAAAGGGTTAAAAAAAGGCATCATTGGGCAGGATATAACAGCTTGAATTCATGATGACTTTCAGGTCCACCTTGACTGACTGATTATATCACCTTGAGCTTGAGGTGGATTTTTATGTCTACTGCCAGTGCTGTATGGTTATTTATACATATTTTTCAACTCATACTGCCATGCTTTTTTGCAGTCTAGCTTTCTGTGTTCTTGTCAATTATTTATTCAATAACTGCTTTTTTTCTGTGTGATTTTGGATGCTTTGAAAGTGTGATTAATAAGGATTTAAAACTTCCCCATTGGTCGTTTCCTCATAATAGAAGATGATGTAATGTTCATGAAGTGTAATGACTACCCTATTTTTAAAAATAGTTAAAAGTTTACATGAATGTTGCCATATTAATTTTAGATATAATTTTAATTTTTCGCATACTCCCTCAGACCATGCTTTTATATTAGGTTAGGGAATAGTAGTGAAAATATCTATGTACATTGCTATTCCAATTTTATAATTCTTACTGAAATAGAAAGCAACCAATGGCCTTGGAATAATCTGTAGTTTATAGGAATAATGAAAACAATCCAAGAGTTCCCAGATGAGGCAATAGAAGAAAATGATCTGTTTCGTAGCTAACACAATGAAGCAATAATAGTATATACTCATTTTGAGATGAAACTTATTCCTCCTTCTCTTCAAGACTCAAAGCATGTTCAGTTATATGTTTGCATTGGGAAATATTACCCAAAGCAATTACAAATCTTTCATAGAGGCAGCAGGCAAGTTGAAGGAGTAATAATCATAAATGTGCATTATGACAAAAATAATAAAATCAAACAGAACTTGACAGGTTCAACTCCATTATGCGTTAAGCCTGAAATTCAGCATTTTGTACTGCATTATGTTTCTGGCATCCATAAAGGCAGCAACACAATAATCAGTGAGCATCCACATGCTGTGAATATGATCAGTTACCCCAGTGCTGAAAGATATTGAACAGCAAGAGGAGAAAATTTTGACTTTAGACATTGGCCCGTTTCATCCATCATGGTACTCCAAACTATGGTTTAACATAAACAAACAGGCATGGTTGGTGAACACTGCTCAGATCTCACCTGCCCCATTTCTCCCTATCCCAAGTCAGGAAGAAACAAATTAGTGCTGGCTTAATGCTACATGTGAACCACCACTTGTGCTTTGTTTGTCTCCAAATAAACCATGAGAGGAATCCAAGATTTCTTTTTGTTTGGGTTTCTTTTCTCCTGGCTTCAGAAAGGGAAGAGTGTGGCTAGTGTGATTTGAGCAACCCGCGCTAGCACACTTATTCATAGACACACCTTGGCTTAAAATACAAGACACAGCTTGGCTTACAACACAAGAATGGGCCATCTTTACACGTCTTTAGCTGCCAGGTGAAAACATTTCTCATTACCCAGGCCTTCGGCCACTAAATAATCTATGGCCTGTTAAATGTGTGTGGGGGCTGTATTGTGATAATTTTATTATTACGCTGAGTATTACGTTTTTATTATTAAGCTGCGTAAATTATGTTCTTAATGTTGTACACTGCCCTGGGATCTTTGGATAAAGTGCAGTGTATAAATTGAACAAATAAATGAAATAAATAAATGGCTTGCAAACTGAGATTTTCTGTACAACCAGCTCAAAATTACTGGGGTGGGGAGGCATAGTGGATACCTCACATCCATTACCTGGCTGTAGGCAGGTACACATCAGTTAATTGAGAACCACATTTTCAGCTTTAGTAAGAACAATTTCTCATTAGATAACCTTCATGATCTTCCTAGAATTATAATTACATCAAATGCCTTGAATGATTGGAAAGGAAGCAGGCACCAGACTTGGTCCAGGCATGTTTTTGTTTCCATTCTACTCTTTCTGGCCAGGTGGCTAATATGATGACCACTTGCAGGCAGACAGTGTTTTGTCTCTGCATAGAGATAAGATTCTCAGCCTCTAAATGTGCTGTGTATTGCCTCCCACATTTTGCACTTTTGAATGCTACTGATCAGTATTAAAAGGTAATGGTAGATGTGCTTGGGAGTTCATGATGTGCTGGTTTTTCACTGTATAAGGGATAAGACTTGTTAGCTAATACTTGTAAACCTAAAAGTCTCAATGTTTATTTTATTTTCCGCAAACATAATTTCAAAGCTAGAAACTTTAAGTTATTAAAACAATTATTATCAAACAGAAAATGTATATACCAATTCTTTTCAGAAATGTTGATTAGGAATTGTCATTCCACTGTTTCATTTTTGTTTTTTGTTTTTCAGAGATGCGAGATAAAATGAGGAAATGGAGGGAAGAGAACTATCGGAACAGTGAGCAGATAGTGGAAGTTGGAGAAGAATTAATTCATGAATATGCAGCTAAGCTTGGCGATGACAGTAGGTCAAAGCTGTTTCACGTCTCTTGCCGTCTTTATTCTGTGCAGCTGCTTTTATTATTACCTGATTGATTCTCCTATTACACCCTCAATATTATTTTTCTTTTACTTCACTTTTCTTGTGAATGCTGATGTATGGTACGCCCATAAAGCTCAACATCTGCCAGTTTTCCTGACTCTTGATCTGCTTTCCAACTTAAGGGTGTGGGCAGGGAGATGTATACCTAATCGGATGTATAGCCTGGCCCGCTAGTCATGCAAATACATTGGAGAGAACCCTTGGCCCAAGCATCCTTGGCCAAATTTCACTCATTGGTTGTCTTCACTCGTTTGAAGGATGGCTAAGTTTTGAAATGGAGACAGAAGGTTATTCCTGAAATTTAACCATAACTTCAGCTACGTGGAATCAATATAAGAGTTGCTTTTATTATAGCGTTGGGCATGAGAGTCTAGGGCGTGCCTGGATTTTCATTATATACAATAGCTCTACATCATTTGGGGGGATCGTAAGTGCACAATACTAATTCTCCCCAGACAGAAACTTGGCACAGAGTATTCTATACCAGAAGGGAATTGTTTAAAAAGAAAGTCACAATAATGCAATACCTCTTTTTATATAAGCACAGGATAAAGCATCAGAGTGTTTTATGGCAAGAAAACTGTATAAAGTTGACCAAGGCTCTTATGTAGGCAGGAAGGGAATAAGTATCAGTGATTTGTTTTTAATGAGCTCATTCTACTTTCTCTTTCTTTCCTTTCTATAACTTAGTTAACCTAATTCAGACAGTATGAGCAGTTCATTTTTGGCAAAGGTCTCAAAGATCAGAACGGGTGTACCCTTCTTTATTTAATTTTAGGAAGTTTTGGTCTCAGTAACACTGACATTATACAAAGAGAGAGAGGGGAGCAATATTTCTGAAATGGGTTCATTTCTTAGAACACTTGACCAGAGGTCTTTCATTTTGGGATGTTATCATAAGTTGTTACTAATATATCTCATAATGATGAACATTAGAATTTTTTTTTTCAGACAACAACTTAGTGGGGAAATTTTGTCCGTTCAGATGTTACTGAACTACAATGCCCATTAGCTCTAGCAAGCATGGCCAATGGCCAAGGATGGTGAGAGTTGTAGTTCAGCAACATCTGGAGGGCCAAAGATTCTCCAAACCTGGCTTCGGTGTACACCTGAAAGTTGCATATAATAGCATAGCACAGTCACTTTCTTATTTGGTTTTGAGATTTAAAATTTGAAGTGCCCAGGAAAACAGGCCTGCATATGTTGTCTCCCGAGTTTAATGTAAACACAGTGGGTGATAGAAAGGGCAGTGATCTCAACAGGAAAGTTGAGTGTGCTGTTTTTCATCGCCTTTCACTTTGTAAATTTATAAATGAAACATATTTACTTCACTCGTTTTGTCTTTTCGGAGAATCACTGACAACAGTAGATTCCCTAATTAATAGTGTTCGTATGATGTATATGAATGAATCCTCCATATGTTCCCTGGTGTCATATCCATTTTTGTTTCCAGAGGCTCTGTAGTTTCTATTCTAAGAAGGCAGCCTGATTTTAATCAAGAAGGCATAGAACATAATAGCCACACATTCACTGAAGTGGTAAAAGCCAAAATGAGAGTGATTGTTGTGTTGTCTGTGGAAAGTAGATTTTCATTGAGGGGCAATCTGTACCCTCCCAAACCTTTCGTTTTTACACAGAACAATTCTGAGTATGTGTGTATCACAGAAATTTGTACACTTGTTTATTTCATGTGCATGCCATTCCTCCTGAATGCCAAACACTCTGAGTATAATAGGGTAGTTTTATTTATTATTATTCATTGTCACTTACAAGAGAGCATTATATTACAGTATAATGTACAGCTTCAGTCAACGTGATACACTTTATTCATACAACCATTCATCCAGTCTCATTCACCACCCTCATCAGGCATATATGCAAAACTCAGTTTAAACATATGTACCCACCATAGTGCTGTATCTCCTTTACATTTCCCCCCTGCTTGTGCCACCACTGTCAAAATTGGAGCTATCTCTGGGAGCTACAAAAAATTGTTTGGGGTCCTGATCCAGCTCTCAGACCAGTGTTTAGCCATAATAATAATAATTTATTATTTCTACCCAGCCCAGCTGGCTGGGTTTCCCCAGCCACTCTGGGCGGCTTCCAACAAAACGCTAAAATACAATATTTATGCCATCCCTGACATAAAGGAAAAAATGGAGAAGAACGGAACACCAGAATTGGTGAAAGTGTCCCCTAAAAACTGTTGTTCTGCCAAACCCCAAAAGTGGTTTTTGAAATTGGGGGAGCTGTGAATCATTTCCATAGTTGGTTTGATATCATAAATAGCTATTCTGGTGTAGTAATATTGCATTGTAATATGGAACACTTTACAAAAATGCTTACGCAGCATAAGTGAACAGTATAGCTTTTAAAAGTGTTGAGTAGCACATATTAATTTTGAGCACTAATTATGACAGGTCCAGGTTTCTATAAGAAAAAAAGAGAATGTAATTTGTTTTAGGTGTTTTGAAGAACATACTGCCTCATTTCATATGACAGATGTATTTTTGTGTGTTTTCTAGTCTGGATAATATACGAGCAAGTGATGATTGCTGCATTGGACTGCAGTCGGGATGACTTGGCACTGGTAAGTAGTCCAGCTGACCTCTGCTGCAAATGTAATGGCTTGGAGCACTGCTTACCGCAAAGGATTCTCCCATTCTCTCCTCCTTGCTGCAGCTCCCTATGCCCCCTGAAAAGCTGCTCCTGAAGCTTGAGGTACCCTTTGGAATGGCATGGTGTGTAACATAGAGGGCTGCAGCAAGAGAGAGAATTGGTGAAATCTGAAGAGGCTGCCTTGAGTGAGAGGAAGCACCTTTTTAATTTACACAATGTGAAACTTTTCTGGGTAATTTTGTGGAGGTGCAAATAGGAGGTTCTGGATGGTCAGTTTATAGCACAATGTGCTTTTGGGGAGCTAGACAATCTCTCCCCCCCCCATTGTTTTTGTATTGCATTTTGTATTGCATTAGATACGTTGAAATTACTGAACTTAAATTAGTCATGTCCATTTACTTCAGTGGGTTTGCTTTGAGTAGGAGTCATGTTGAATACCACCCATGGTATTTCTCAGCATAGCTTTCCTTTCCCCCCACCACTAAGTTATGGCCTGGCATTTCTGTAGTAAGCTGCTTTTAAAAGTTTACTAATTTTAATTCTGTGCACTCTTCCTCTTCAGTGCTGGAGTGCATATTTTTCCTATTTATTTTTAAGAAACAACTAACAACTGTCATGTTCCTTCATGACAAATCTAGCTTCCATTTTATACTGATAAACTATTGCAGTTTAGGTCCTTCAGTGAGGCTAGCATGAACACAAGCATTATAGGAAAACAAATACTGAGATTTTTATTGTTTGTGTTAAATGAAATAATGCCTACACCAATATTTTGCTTATAATTATCACAGGTCTTTCAAAAGTTCAAAAAATATTTACAGCTACAGTACTTGGATACAAGCTGGGTGCCAAAATAATATGTTAGCTGCTATATTGTAAAGAAAATGTGTTGATACAGAATCTCAGTGTATGTCAACTTTTCAAATGATTGAAAGGAACCTCTCTCAATCTACTGAATTTTTTGTGCCATCTACAGTAAATGTTTTGCATGTGGGTTTCATTGCATAGCTGCTACGGAAATGTTTGTATTATGGAAATCCTTTTCATTTTGGTAAAAAAGGAGGAGACCTACAAACTAGGGAATTTGATACTTTTTCTCTAACCAGCAACTTCTGGTGAAAGAGCCATGTAAATGTTCAAATTACGTATACAGAATTTTCTTGCTGAAACTTTGTTCCTTAGTTTGGCAGTGGATGTGAGCTCAAGGAAAAGTATAAAGGGAATGCAAGAAAAAGATCATTTATGAATTTGTAAGCTAATTGTAATTTCAAGAATAAGAGAGTTGTTTTTCTTTATCAATACCTTATGAACACAGTTTTGGAACAGTTTTATTATATTAGAATATCTCATTCTGATATTTCAAATATGACTGGGTTTGTAGAAAGTGAGATGCAGTTAACATCACTGTTCGTTCAGGAGATCTTGCCAGTATCACCCAATAAAAAGAAAGCCATGATAGAATCATGGAGTTGGAAGGGGCTTGTAAGCCATCTGTTTCACTCCTTCCTTGAAGAGAGAAATCCAGAGCTAGAGCAACCTAGCTATTCAACCTTTGCTTGAAGACTTATGGTGGGATAGAGCCCATTCCCTAGGTATGGTTCTACTGCCATAAAACTCTTACTGTTAAGAGTTTCCTAATTTTCAACCGAAATCTGTCCTACCAGCTGTATATAGAGCAAGATGTGGAGAATGATAAGCATGTTTTACAACATAAAGGGTTTTTTAGAAGGGGGACCCTTTTGTATTGCATCACTTCACCCATGCACTCATATCCTTTCTGTCTTCAGTGGAAACCACTTTTGAAATATTTCAAATAAACTAGGACAGTGTTTTTGTGTATATGTAAACTGAGTTCAAGATGGCCTGAGGTGATAGTAAAGGAAGTAGGTTTATTTTTCTTTGAAACTCACAGTTTAATAAAGTAAAATAGCTTTCTAAATCAAAAGTAGTTGGTCTTCTTGTAATTCGAACCTAGAAATGAACCAAATCAAACAGTCTCTGATTGCTTCAGGGGCAGTGGGTCTGTCCATGATGGAAGGCTGTTTGATCCAGTTGGGACTCTGGCGATTTTCACATACTCACCATAATCCTTGCAATTCCCATTCTCTCACACACACTCCTCAAGGGCAGAGCGGTGGGGGAAGCCTCACTCTCCGTGTTCTGCTGATGGAGTCCTCTGCTGGATCAAGGAGCCATCCATCAATAGTGGGTCAGCGTGGGATACAACTCAGTTGGCTTCAAGCCACAAAGGGCACTTTGGCTTCCAAATAATGCCACCAGGTTTAATAGCACCCAAACTATGAATCTGATATTTTAGGGATAGTGTAACCCCTTGATGCTTTTGAATTATGGCGCTGAAGGAGACTCTTGAGAGTCCCATGGACTGCAAGAAGATCAAACCTATCCATTCTGAAGGAAATCAGCCCTGAGTGCTCACTGGAAGGACAGATCCTGAAGCTGAGGCTCCCAATACTTTGGCTACCTCATGAGAAGAGAAGACTCCCTGGAAAAGACCCTGATGTTGGGAAAGATGGAGGGCACAAGGAGAAGGGGGCGAGAGAGGACGAGATGGTTGGATAGTGTTCTCGAAGCTACCAGCATGTGTTTGACCAAACTGCGGGACGCAGTGGAAGACAGGAGTGCCTGGCGTGCTCTGGTCCATGGGGTCACGAAGAGTTGGACACGATTAAACGACTAAACAACAACAACAAACCCCAGAATGAGCATCATTCCCTCCCCCACTGCAGTTTCAGCTTATTGTCCCCCAACTGGTCCATTGCTGATTGCAGGCAGTAATTGAGCACATCTGCAGCTTCATCTGGATATGATAAAATAAATACTGATGACACCTCACCCAGCATCTTCTTTTGATAGTATCAGGACAAAATGGAGTCTTGTGGATCACCATAGTGTGATCCTATACTATTGAAGAGTAGTAATATTTTAGGTACCAACTTCTGGAACTGATTGTCAAGATAGGGACAGAAGCCTGCAGTGCAATGCCTCCAGTTCTGACCCCAGATGGTTCGTCCAGAGGGGATACCATGGTTACTGGTATCAAAGGCTGCTGAGAAGGCCAGGGGAATCAACATGGTTGCATGTTGTGCACTCTCACCTGGAATAACAGTTGCCAAAGGTAGTGTTGTACCAAACCCTAACGTGAAATCATATCTAAATAACCTGCTTCATCCAAGAGGCCTTAGAGTTGTATGACCACCATCCACTGGAACACTTTATCACAGAAAGGCATATTGGTAACTAATTGGTATTTGGTACGGTTGTCTGGGTCTGGTGGGCCCTTCTCCAAGAATGGTTGCTCAAATTCTTCTTTAACATGCAGCTCACAGCGAATCACAAACCCCAGGACCCAACCAGCCAGCCGACCCAACCTTGGTTGCTCTTATAAGTCAAGGTGGGTGAGGATTAATCCTAGAAAGTTTTGCTGTAAGGGTGCCAGCATAAAGTAGTTACCTTCAAAATCATCCTTAGTTCCCTGTGGCTTCATAGGGTCAACAAGAAAGTTTGAAGGCAGAAAGTTGCATTAAACTTCTGTGTTGCGCTGATGGTTATCATGTTTTAATATGTGGTAGTGAAGTTATCTGAAATTTTTTAGAACACATAATAAAAATAGATATGAAGAACATTTCTCTTCGTTTTACTGAAGGGTTTCCTAAAGGAACCAACAAACAAATTCACACCTGTTGTTTTTTAAAAAAAACACACTAATAATTGCTGCAGTAGTTTTAAGTTTGAACTTCTGGCCCCAAAGTGTCCTATAAGAAACACAGCATGATGCAAGCACTGTGACTATTTGGTCTCCACACTGAAAACAGTTTAAAGGCTTAATGAAAACTTATGATTTTTATTGTTCCACATACTTAGTTGAAAGGACATTCAAAATAGCCATAATTCTGACTAATCTTTTGCCACAGCTGCAGGCACCTGATACCAGAATGGGGTTTGCACTCTTAACTTCCTGACTAGGAAACTCAACAAATTTGAGGCTTCTGTTATGAAAAAATAGGTGCCATTGGTTCCAGATGAAGTGTTTTGCAATTTTTATTGGCTATTCATCGTAGTTTTTAGGACTGTTTCTACATAGCTTGTTGCAGTATCTATCTCCCTCCATGCATGACCTTAGTTCACAAATAAAGATCCTTCGTTTGATAGACAGTGGCAAAAGAGCACACCATGAGGTCAAATTCACGGCTGCTTGGGACAGCCACCTGCAATACTTGTGTGTGAAAAGATAGTGTCTGCATTTTCTTTGCCTTAAATGAAAGTAGGACCTTGTCTGCAGTTTCCTTTAATATTTATTATTCATTTCCTTTCTGGCTGCCCTCCCCCTTAAATGAGAAAATAGAATAGAAGGGGGGAAAGTAGGAAAGTCTGTCCTGAGTTTGGGCTACCTTAGTTAAATACAATTTGTGCAGGGTCTGAAACCATGCTTCTTAGAATACTCGAATGTGCCCATTTTAGAGCATTGACACAAAGTGTATACCAAAGGAGACAATAAGCTAGAGGGGAATATCCAACACGACACCTTCTAGATGTCGTTGGACTTCGCTTCCCCTCATCACTGACCATTTGCTGTGTTGGCTGGGGCTGTTGGGAGTTGGGAGTTCCAACATTAAACAGAGTATCACAATTGCTACCCCTAGAGTTGATTTGCAAGGAACACTTCCTTCTTTGTTATTACAAAAACTTTGATACACGTTCTTGTTACCTTTATTGGCTATTGCCTTCTATCACCTTCCTTTGGTACATCATGATTGCTTCATCACTGTTCAAAACAGTAATAAACTGTTCAAAAGTCACTTTCTAGGTTGTAGATTTAGTCAATTAAAGGCTTAATTTCTCTGCAATGCATAACTCTCCACAGGAGTGCAAATTGCATTATGTGGTTGAAGCTCAAAAGAATTACCTTGTTTATAAATTGTAGGGTTGTTTGGGAGTGGGGTGTCTTTTTTTTTACTGACTACAGGATATTTTTGTAGCATGAAACCTGGGTTCTGTCTATGTGTCCTGGTATCTCTCAAAACATTGCTGAAGAAGTGTTGATATGGTACTTTAGTGTTGTGTTAAGCGAGACTGCTGCCAAATGAGCTTCTCAGTTACTGTTCTCAAATAAACATCACTCAGATTTTGGTTTCCAACTTGAAAGAAAACTGTGTGTTTTTCCTCCCCCTTTTTCTTTGTGTTATTCTTAAAAATACAGTTTTGTCTTCAAGAGCTAAGACGGCAATTCCCTGGGAGCCATAGAGTTAAGCGGTTAACAGGCATGAGATTTGAAGCCATGGAGAGGTAACTAAATTTTAAAAAATCTTTTCCAGACACTGCATTAAAAAAAAATCTGCCACAATCAACATTTCTGTGAAGGGAGTAAATTCTGTGCACATGGAGATAGGGTTGTCACTTGTATACAAATAAACTTTAGCATGGAAATATTTTCGAGAATTTGATATAGTTGTTACATAAGATACTTTTAAAAATTGCTGTATATAGTTTCTAAAATGTATTAATCACCTTAGACTACAATACCACAGTCACTTTCTTTCAGTGGTGTTCCTTCTTCATAAGATAATTTGATCTACTCCAGTGTAGATTTGGAATATTGGGGATTCATGTTTCTTTCTAAATAAGTCTCTCTACTTTAGATTTTACAGAAGCAGTTGAAAGCAGACATTTCTGATAGTGAAATAAATGGGACACTAAAGGGACTCTTAGCTTCACATAATTATAATCATAAACAGGTCCTCAGTATTTTAAATCTGTTGCCCAGATTTGGGCCACAAAATTCATTAAAATGTTTCTGGAGATGACAGTGGTATGTGTGAGAGAGACAAGCTTGATAAAAGGTGGGGTGTGAGAGAGAAGTTGAGACCTCTTAAAGTCATTTTTTAATTGTTGTTGGCATCTGTCTGGCCTGAGAAACCATAGAGAGCACCTCCGGGAGTGAAGTCAAGCTGCTGGAAAATCACAGCGCCTGCTGTGGCTGCAGAGAGCAGTAACTTGTAACTGCTGCCTCTCACATTGTTTTTGCTACTTTAGCAGCACCACAGTGACCTCTCTGCAGGTTGCAAGCCTGGGCAGTGTGTATGGAGGTATTGGGCAACAAGACTCTCTTCTTGGCTTTCTTTATGTGTTCCAAAGGAAAGCAAGCAATACATTGGGCTCCAACTTGGCTGCAGGAGTTGATGGAAGCAGGCCATACAAGATGCCACCCAACCGTCTTAGGGACTCCACTCCCGATTTGTGTAGGGTTTACTCTTTAGGCTTTTCTTCTCCCAAAGATGTCCCACAAGGCAGCAGGTAGCATTCCCATCAGGAAATGTAAATTTTATGTACTGGAGGTAAAATAGAATGTAAGCATGTGACATGGCTGCCTGCTTTCCTGCAAGCTGGAGTTCCCCACGCCCCAGTGTTGTCTTTAATACTGGGTCTGGAATATGGCAAGGGAAAGCATTTGAAAATGTGACATATGTTTCAAGGCTGTTCTTTGAAAGGATTATCGGTACAAGCGAGAATATTCTGGTGATGAAGAGAAGCCATGCTTCAGGGACAGAGTGGGCCAGAATCAACTTATTTGTTCTGCTAGCGGAAACCAGAGCAAGGACTCCCATGAGTGTAACAGGGCTTTCTTAGCTCTCCTCCCTAGTCTTCTTATCACTATATTGAATTCCACCCAAAGTTTCAGTTTAAATTATTGGCATCTCTGTGAGAAGGGCTTTCTAAATTTTGCAGAGTGACTGCTAATCAGAGTATATAGTACTGACTGAGTGGATCCTTTGTGTGATCCAGAATCTTGAAGCTCTTGCCTTTGTTGTCTTGGCCAGAAAGTAAAGCTGATGATAAAAGTATATTTTTATTTATTTTTAAGATTCATAGCCCATTACTTTGAAATCAAATGATGTTCAAGACAGCTTAGAACAGTTTTTCAGTAATGGAAAACAAGAAACAAACCCACCCATGGAGTTACATCATCATTATCATTTTAGTTGTATCCTGCCTTCCCATAGTTAAAAACGGTGCTGAAGGCAGCTTACAGCATGAAAGGATTTACGTAATTATAAATATAACAAAAGTAATCACAAACAATACAGAAAACACATTGAAAAGTACAACCAAATTTGAACGCAATGAGTAAGGTGTTGAACAGAGTTTACCATCCAGGTTGAATCACGTGCAATGATTCGCACATGCAGAGGGGTGAGTTTTGAATCTTGAATATATTTCTATTCAGTTTAATGGAACCTGGTGTGCACCAGTTGTGTCCCCGTGCGTCTTTTGCTGGGTTGGGGGTGCAAGGCTCTATATGGAGTTGCTAGAGCTCTGATGAATTAAGCTGCAATTATTTTGTTTGTGCCTTATAACAGGTATGATGATGCAATCCAGCTATATGACAGGATTTTACAAGAAGATTCAACTAATACTGTAAGTTGAACAGATAAATGACATTTGAGTTGCATACTTCCTGCCAGTACTGTTGAACCTCCTGGGTTAATATCTGGGAAATATCTGAATTTAATATATTTCTTCGATAGTGTACTGAGTTTATATCAATGTTTCTCACCTGTACCAATATATGTAGCACATTTCAGAAGGCAAATTAAAGAACAACAATAGTTCAGTGTATTCTTTTTCAACTCTTTTGAAGTTTCCAGTTTGCAATTTTGAATTGTTATTTTTTTGTGAGAGGGAAGTGAAGTAGGTCTGCACAGTTTGCTGAAACAAGTAGAAAAAGTGTTGTCATGTTTCCCAATCAGAGATTAAAATGAGTTTCAATTTCCATGGCAAATAACTGAAAATCTGGCCTGGATCTAGAGATACCCTTCCAATCTCAGAAGGGCCTTTCATCCAGCAGTGTTCAACAGAGGTGAGTGAAATGGGAAATAGTTCTCACTATCCTTCTCGCTTCCCCACCATAGTCTGGACTGAATGACTGGAGAACATTCAAAAACAGTGTGAGAGGTAGTACATGGGTGTATAGTGAGGACGGTGAATCGATGAAAATTGTCTCCTTTCTGTTTGTTCATGGAAGGCCACCTTTGGCTCCAACCCTTTGTTCTCAGGAGTCTATCTGACTAATTTTCATGTTCAGTTTAATTTAAATGGGCCCAGCCTTCAGTTTAATATAAATAGTCATAGCCTTCCATTTTATAAGTGGATTAGAGAAGACAAGGTATGTATTTATTTTTAGCTTTTAGGGCTAGTCCTTCTAATGAAGGTGATAAAATGTGTACTCATGCTCATTTTACCTGTCCATGTTAACTGTAAAATGTTTCCTGGAAAACTTTAGCACTGAACGTTGGTAACTTGAATTGGAGACTTGATTGCCATGTTCTTGGATTAGCTGTAAATGAAGAGACAACTTTATAGGGCCAGTTATTGTTTGAAAGGTTGAAATCATGCTTTCCTATTACTAGATTGGAGGTTTAAATGTGAGTTTTATTTAACCATATTTTTTCCCTTTCTGAGTTGAGACAGAGAAGCAGCTGTAAATTAAAGACAGTGGGTTGATTGGAACTTTACTCATGTAGCATTGGTATTAAAAATCTTTATTGGTTTGGGAGGAAAAAAATGGATCTAAATAATTTTGTTAGCTGAAAATAAATGGTCCAAATTGCAGACAGCTTTGTAGCCTTTTTAAAACAAGTCCAGCTGAACATGGTGAACCAAAAGTAGTAATTTTGATGAAAAGCAAAACTCCATTCAGTGCATTCTTAATATGAGTAGTTGTCATATTGGGGCCAGTTGAAAATATTGTTTAATTTGAATTCATGCATTATGCCAGTTGCTTTGTATAGAGAACATGATTTTTTAATAGTCCAGGGAGATAGGTAATACGGAAATGCATTCACATGCTGGATACAAGGTTGTAAAAAATTATTTTTTCATACTATGTGTTGTGACAGATATCTAATGAAGCCTCCAATAAACAATAAGATATAATGCCTCTGGAAACATTTTTAAAATGACACTGTTCATTTCACGCCCATCTTTGTACTTTTATATTATTTCTGCTGACTATGAATCCTCTCTTACTGTTTCCAAAAGCATCCTAAATTTGCCAGACAGTAATTCTGAAAAGAGTACTATTACATATTGAAATATTAGAACATCTGATTACTTGCATTTCTTACGCTTCTTAAAATTTGTACAATGTTGAGGAAATTCCTATTCTTTAGGTACTGGCTAGTTTGATTTTTGTATTCTAAAGAATGAAGGTTAAGTAGAAAGTTTTGATAAATTGTCAGGTATTGGAGTTGTTTATATGTCATCTACCTGTTAATTATTTCCATGTGCACATATGGCTGCTGTAGGAAAATAAATGCTTCATGGTTTTAAACTGAAACTATTGCTGAGTTTGTCTTGGCACTAACTTGAGCTTAAAGCAGTCTCTTCTGGTGTGCTGACACATGGAGTTGCTTAGATATATTAAACATTTTCTCTTGTTTGGCAAGTGAAACATAGACTTTTGTTCACATAAGTCATGTAAAAATCATGCATTGCAGGAGCTGACAGTTTGAAACAGGAAAGATAGGGGCTGCACAAGGATTAAAAACAACTTTAATATCCAACAGCTTTTTCCATTAGGGTACAGAGAGTTGTAAACTAGGTTATGTAATAGAAAAGTGCATCCTAGCGCCAGTCATTATTGCATTCTACAGCTATGAAATGAAGATGGGAGCAAACATTTTAACATTCGTTAAAGACTTCAGTTTCTAAATTAATATGAAAGGGTCATTTAAAACCCTAAATTAAAAATGAGGCACTTGAAAGTCATAGTTCAGGTGCTATGCAAGGACCATGTAGCCTTGACATGTGGTGAAAAAACAGTTGTGAGCAATATGTCTTATGTATGTCCAGGTTCTGTTATAGTCCATTAGCTTCAGCCAGTTGAATCCTTGGAAAGGAATTCATCTCTTCCTCCAAGCTCTTGATGTGCGTCTTTTAGATTTCCAGTTTGAAAATTCACTGCACCAAGAGCGTGCTCCAAAAAGTGATCCTGAGTTACTGGAAAAAAGCAGATGAAGTTGGGTTCTGAAAGTCAGTCATATCAGGAGAAACTGAGTGAGTGAGAGGAAATGAGTGCAGCATTTGGTTTCCCATATCTCCTGGTCTTAGGGATTTTAAACTTCTGGAAACGAGTTATTGCTTCCTACCTCCCTAAAAAGTTTCAGTCATTTCAGTTAGAGAAAATCTTTCAATGTTGTGTACCCATCATAATGCATGGATCAACAAAAAGGAGGTGGTAATCCTTTAAAATGTTTATTTACTATACTAAAACGTGGAAGTCCTAGCACTGTGTGTTACATATACTGCTGTGTTTCAGGCTTTTTTATGCTTAACACTGGTTTTCTGACATGCTAATAATTTTAGTAAATTGAGAAGTATTCAAGTCTCAGTTGTGCTCTCCAGTGTTCTGCAAATTCATTGCTTTACATATTCGTTTTTGGAACAGTTAACATATAAAGAAGAAGCACTTGTATAATATATTTTTATAATTAAGGCATAATAAAGATTCTGAGTAAAAGGAAATCATACTCTTTCAAAATGTTCTTTGCTTTGTTTCTCTCACAAAGCAAGGAGGACAGATGATTTTTAAATATATATATATATAAAACAGATAAAATTAAGACTCCTCCCGGTCTTAATTAATGGCATTAATGTATGAAGCAAGTATGTTATTTCATAGTTTGGGACTTTGCAAATAAGAGGGAGTAAGTATGATAATCTTTTAAAAGTCCAGAATCAAATATGTGTTAGATTCAGATGTACATGCATATTAAACTTCAGTATTGTAACCTGAGTATGTTAAAATGTAGACTGACTGTTTCAGCTATTGCTTTTTGATGTTCCTTTGGTGAACCTACTTGCTTTTTATTTCAAATGTTGGTCACAGGAAAGATACTGGTCAGTGGGTGCTGAACACGGAAATTTTGTCCAAATTGTATAACAAAAATGATTGCAATAAGCCTAAAATGGTCAATGTCTGTATTAAGACATTTATCCAAAGATCTCAGGGTGGTTCACAGCATAAAGATACAAGTGATCAGGAATCTCTACCCTGTCACCATTAATGTCAAGCAAATGTACTTTTACTGACCTGTCCACAACCACCAGTGCAGTGACGCCAACAGTGGCTGTGATGTGCCGTGGTACTGCTTTACATTGGAGTTGGGCTCTTTGATTTTATGAGCTACTATGCCATCATCATGCATACAAGTACATGTGTGATCTGTGTTCCATGCCAAGGAGCTTTCTTCCTTTGGCAACACTTATTTTTAATACACGGCTCCTGGAGGTTTGCCATGAAACTATTGAGTCCAAAGTAAAAAAATTCCACACCCCACCATAATGGTATCTTCCTTAACATTACAGAGATCCAGAGGAATCCAGTGTTCCATCTTTGGAGAAATAACTTAATCTTCACTTTAAAAAGCAATGTTATGAGCAACGTTAAGGATTACAGGTTTACATATTTTCTGCTTTGTTTTGTGTGTTTTTTCTTTTAAATTCAATCTAAAATGTTGCAGAGTTCTTTCTCATGAAAGTCATCACCTTCAAAATCCCCTCCTGGTAAAAGCTCATTCCAAATTTAGTGTCAGTTTCTCTTGTTAATCAAATGCAGAAGTTGACACATGTTCAAATCCTCACTTCACTTTGAGTCTACTTAATGCTATTTTTTTTAAAAAAAGAATCATGACAAATGGAGGATTAGTTCTTGAGCCAAATTGGGGATTATTGGCCTTTTTTAAACGAATAGTTTGGAATGGTTCATTGTTTAATAAAGAAATATGGGATATACTAAAGCACCTTGGCTCATTTGATACTAATTATAGCATAAGTGTTCCTTTAAGATGACCTATATCTTTCCATTAAGAATGATGGCTTTACAGAGCCAGCCAGTAATCTCTGTAGGGTTTTGTTCTGAATGCTGGGAAATGGATAGGGGGAAATTCTATGTCACCAGTTCTGCACGGTCAAGCAAAACGGATCTGGTTGCAGACACATTTTGACCAGGTCCTGAAGTACATTTTTAATGAAAAGCGGGGGCGGGGGGGAATCCTCTTGTATGTCAGACTAGTTCTCAAGAATCTCTTGTTTTGAGATGAATTCCAAATACTTTTACAGACACATTCTAGCTTATTGAAGTGAATCATTTTCTCACTTTCCTACCCACCTAGTGAAGAATACTATCTGAATACTTTTCCGCTGGTGGCAATTCCATGAATCAGTTGTCATACAATTAGAGATGAATGGGTTTCCCGTTTCTGGTTATTTTTAAAATATATATTGTTCTACATTTAATGCAACAGGTAATGGAATACGTAGTAGGACAGAAATAATAGTTTCTGTTGGAATGATTAGAAGATAGACAGGTTTGATCTCCACAAGAATTTCTGCAGGTTTTAAAAATTTATGTGAAGCTTGAGTTAAACAGTACTGACTTTGCTTGAAAAGACTATAGACAGTCGAGGTTGGAGCAAGTCTGCTAAGTAAATTGCATCACCTAAATATCATCTTAAGTATTCCAAACAGTTTTAGCTAAATTCATTATACTACTGGAATAGGATAAAAAGCCTGTTCTTCAAACCACCATCAGTAAGCCAAGAACAAACCTTGGCTATAGGTTCAGACATAACACTAAGCAAGGGATTATGGTTTGTTTCTCCCCAGCATTAGTGGGGAGGAGTAAAGTGGGTGTGATTGGCTCGTGAATGACCAACTGTTAACTGTGATTTATTGTGATGTCTGAATGCTGCCAGTTTGTATGTCCTATAATATAGGAACAGTAGGTTGTGCTTTCTCTTTTAAGTATGGATTGTGCAAAGAATACTGAACTGTAGTTCACATCAGACCTTTTATGCGTGTTTGTGTGTGT
Organism: Podarcis raffonei; assembly: GCF_027172205.1. NCBI lineage: Eukaryota > Metazoa > Chordata > Lepidosauria > Squamata > Lacertidae > Podarcis > Podarcis raffonei. The sequence continues at coordinate 20,365,500 of NC_070608.1, read as the reverse complement.
AGGGAGGGAGAGAGCGAGAATAGTTATGGCTTTTTCAATACAGCAGTTAGTTTTTATTTTGGAAATTGCAGTGTATGAAATAGCTTTGATTCTCTAAACCTGCCAGTCAATTCCATGTTTTTACAACTAGAGGGTATCCATTCTTCCATTAGGGATGGTGGGTAGTATAATAGGATGGGGCACAAACCATTTTATGTCTGTTTCTGGCAGTATACCTATAAGCAGTCAGGGCTCTAGATGTTTGGGGCTATGATCTGACTTGGATTGTTGAAGGAGATGAACGGCGTCACATATTTAGGGGGGTGTAATAAATGCCTGATTACTGTGGAGTCTCTTCAAACTGGCGATATGCAAGTCAGTTGGCCAAGCACAGAAAGGTATTTTAAGTTATAACAACAGAAGATCTATCAAGTTCAGAATTTCACAAAGTTTCAAAGAAAAGCCCCTTCAATAAGAACATAACATGGGCTTTCATTATAGACAATGTAACTTAATATATCGCTATCTAATGCAAATAGACAATATACCGGTAACTTTAATATATTGATATATAGCAGTAGTGTTTCTCTACTCAAAACATATTTTTAAGGGGTGTTTTTTAAAAATTTATTTTTGAGGGGATTGAGACTGCTGAAAGAAGTGGGGTATTGAACAATTAAAATTCCTGGAGTTCACGAAAGTTGCTTGGTTGTAGAGCAAGGAATTCCATCTACTGCATGATACAGGTGACCTTAGAACCTGGTATTACACACTCTCGACCAAACTTTGTACTCCTCTGATGTGATCAAATGTCAGCTAGGAGTTCGTGCAAGATAATGATCAGTTTATACATGTGCTCTAGAAAAGGATATAAGGTTTCCCTTAGCAGGAGGGCTTAGGGGTCTGAATGGCTTCTGTTGTGTGGGAATTCTGTGGTTTACAAATAGAGCAGCAGCCGCTGGAAAGTCTGATTCCAAACCATTTGAGGAGGCCCTCCTTGTGTGTTTCTGAAGGAATGGCATTCAGAGGTGGAAAGAAAGAACCCCTCTCATGGTAATGAACTGTCAGCTCCGCGGCTGTAAGTGAAGTCAGTTTTTTAAAAGCTGGATCAGTTGGCTCAGTAATTTGCCTGATGGCTTATGTTCCCAGACTAAAGTTTTAGGGTGTGACTCTTTGTTTCCCTATTATGAAGTTGTTAATTTGATGAAATAGCTGCCCGGTAACTTGAAGGTGAAATAGTTGTGTTAGGGAAACTGAAATGTTACAAAATTTTGTGTACTGTCAGAAAACCTTCGTACAGCATTGTTGTCATTTGCACCATGCAGAGGCAGCTTCAGCGAACCAAGACGTCTATTTAGTTATGTAATGCTACTTTAAATATAATACTTTTTTTCAAACCTGGGGGAAATTGTAGTGAAATGTCCTCAGTGCCTGGCTATCCCTGAGACACAGCACAAGAACTGATAGGATGGCAGACCTTGGACTGCATAAAGATTAGCATCCCCTGCTGCGTTGTAATTATCAGAATCTGGACAGTCACTTATTTGGCTGAAATGATTCCATACAGTTTTCACACGAAAAGTAAAACCTACGCAATGTGACAGCAAGAAGTTTTTAAATCTCTCAGCAGGATGTCATAGGGTATATTTATAAACTCCAGCTGAGCAGTTGCTCTGCAGTGGAATTCCTCCGGCATTGAGATAATAATTTGCACAGTCAAATTGCCTGCTTCACAAAAACCCAGGGAATTATGAGCACATAATCCTCTGTTAATGTCAACCCACAGGCAGCAAGAAAGCGTAAGATTGCCATTCGAAAAGCCCAGGGGAAAAATGCAGAAGCCATCCGAGAGTTGAATGAGTATCTGGAACAGTGAGTGTTTTATAAGAATACGTATTGTGTTTTGCTATTCTGATAAATCTTTTTTAATTAAAATGGAATTTACATTTGATTTACTACTTTTTCTTCCCTGCTGTTCATTTTGCAGAATTCTCCATGTTTTGTTTTGTTTTTAGATTTGTTGGTGACCAAGAAGCCTGGCATGAACTCGCAGAACTTTACATCAATGAACATGAGTAAGTTATTTGCGAAGCCTAAAACTAAGGGTGTGGTTTTTTTTATGTATAAGGAAGAAACTAGTAACTAAGGCATCTGTTGGAAAATAAACAATTTCATTTTAGTAGGATAAGCAATATCCTAAGTAGCCTTTTGTGGCTGCCAGGTCCCTTTATTTTCTTTTTTATTTAAATGACAGAAAATTGTTTTTGTGTTTGTTTTAATAGTGATGGGAATAAATTTCACCTAGTAGGTGAAACTGTCGGGGGGGGGGGACAGCTACAGACAGCTAGGGCTGACAGGTTAGCAACATTACTTAAATTGTTTTATGCTCTATATTTAAGGAGTGGCATGCATGAACTGCATGTAAGGTTTAGGCATTTTCTTCTTTGAGGAATCATACTAATGATATGGTTTGAAAGTCTACTCTAGTGCTTTCTTCATAATCTGCAAGTTTAAAATGGGTATTTGCTCTCCTGGGTAAAAGACACCATGCAGTCAAGAATGTTGAGTGTTGGACGAACTTTCTTATTGGATATTTAATGTTTTTGTTAGCTTTTTATTGCTTTAGTGACAAGAGGAAATCCCAGTGTGAGTGGATTAGCTCAAAGCCTTAGTTCAAGTTTTCTAATATCACGGCATTAATTCTGACCTTCATTCCATGGCAAATAATTGTGGTTTTCTTCCGTCTTTATTTTTTCAGCCCAGGTCTAAATTGTACTACGATATTTCCTTCCTTCCTTTTCAGAGAATAGACAAATAATGAGATTCTCAGGAGAAAAGGCAGCCATTCCATTGGGTTTCAAAAAACAGCTGTTTCTCACAGTAGAAATAACGTGACCTATTTGACAATAGAATTTAATAGATAATTTTAGTGTTCAGATTTCCAATGTGTGTCAAGAAATTGTCCTGCAACAAACATCCTGATATTTTTGTGCAATGTTTAGTACTATAATAAACTTTGTGGTCTCAATTTAAGTCATACTCAGAGAAGACCCATGGAAATCAATAGGCAATTAAGTCACTAATTGATTTCAGAGCGACTTTGAATTGACGACAAAATGGCAGGAAAGAAAGGGGCAGTAGCCACCCCAACAGATAGAAGGAACTCAAAACAGGAGGAATTTAAACTAGATATTGCAGAAATCCTGGTGGAAATTAGGAAAGACATAAAAGATACTGAAAAAATTTTAGACAATAAACTTGATAAAATAGAGGAAAAAATTGATAGATCAGTGGCAGAATTAAAGGGTCAGCTAGGAGAGGTTAAAATAAAGTCACTAATTGATTTCAGTAAATCAACTGAGGATCAAGCAGGATGCCACTTTTACTATTTAATTAAGAGTCAGCAAAATGTATGGAATTCATATTAGTTTGCTTACAGCTCGAACATCAGACTCTTATACAACCTTAAAGAGTAATAATTTTATTGTGGCAGAAGCTTTCCTGTACTAAAGCCCGCATAGAAAAAAAGGCTAATGTGCACACACACACACACACACGTTTTCAAAGTTTGTAAACATCAGGGGGAAAGGCAGGGGGGATAAAATTAGAGGTGACTTAAAAAATAATAATGAAATAAGAACTTATTAATGCAAGCACATTAAAATTTTTATTTATATTAAAACTCACTTTACTTCTATCCAAAATACTGTTTTGGTAAATTATAAATACTTATGACAATAAACCAGAGGTGGGCAGCTTTTTTTCTGTTGAGGGCCACATTCGCTTGGCCATAATCTGTTCGGTTGCATACTGGCAGTGGCCAAGGCCAGAACCAATTATTATTTCTCTTTATGACACTTCCTTCTGTTTTGCATTGTGCCCCACCCACCACCCACTTTTTTCGCTTTCTGCCCATGGACTGCAGGTTCCCACCACTGTTAAAAGGCAAATAATATGAACGCATACTTCCCACCTCATAGAAAGTGCTGTTTTGTCCTGTAATTACCAAGCCTTGCTTCTAAATGTTCTACGCAGAAAAGCTACAGTTTAGCAAAGAATAAAGCATGCCTAAGATAATTGGTTTTAAATGGGTTCAGCCGCACCTAGCGTCGTGCTCGATTGGGTAGTGTTCAGCTTAGTTTTACTCAAGAGTAGAGCTGTTGAAATTAGTGGACCTAACTTAATCATGTTCATTAACTCCAGCAGGTCTACTGTGGATAAAACTTATTTGAATACCACCCTTTGTCTTTAAATGATCTTGGTTAGTGTGTCCTTCTAACGGCAGAGAATGTGCCAAGGACAGATCTGTAATGCACTAGTGACTCACCTGTTGCTAAGAATATAGAATTCCTAGGTGTCAGAGGATGTGGGCTGCGTGAGCAAAGGTTTTGGCTAATGTCCATAGACTATTGCAATACTTTGTATGTAGATCGGCTTTGAAAACAGTCTGGAAAATGCAGCTGATCCAAACTAGGGTTGCAAGACTCTTAACCTGGCCTGTTTGATCATATTCCAGTGATTTACAAGATGCACTTGCTCCCAGTCCTATAGCTTAGGACCTAGGTATTTGAAAGAACACCTCCCACTTGTATTTACCTCATCCTTCCCCTTCAGAGGGAGATTGTCCAGGGTTTGTCAAATGAAGTGATGGGGTTGTAGTCCCGCAAAATCTAGAAGGCACAATGTTGACTATCCGTGCTTCAAATCAATCCACCAGACCAAGAGACCATGGTGGTGACTGATATCAGATTGTCTTCAGTAAACAGCAAGGCTTTTTCTGTGGTGGCTCTGCTTTTAAATGAGTTTTTGAAGGCCAGTCTGAGGTCTTGCTTTTAAGAGTAAAGGTGGTGCTTTTCTGTTCCATCCTTTGATGCTTATCTTTGCCTTTGTAAGCCTGACTGCTGCTTGCTCATGTAATCATTTTGAATTTTAGCATCACTTTTGAAGGCTTTTAATTCTTCAGTTTTATCTAGGCTGATATAGGAACCATTGTTTGAAAGATAACTAGAAATATAATAACTAATTAGCAGAGTGTGGGTTTGGGGCTTGCATTTACTGCAGTAGTGTGCAATAGTGTCTTGAGTGTGCATTTTTACCTTCTGCCTTAGCAAAGGCTAATGGGAATGAAGGGCACCGATCTTAGCTGCCCTGGTGAAAATGTTTAGCAATACTTTAGGGAAGCTTTTAATGTTTGATGGATTACTGTATTTTAATATTTTGTTGGAAGCCGCCCGGAGTGGCTGGGAAAGCCAGCCAGATGGGTGGGGTATAAATAAATTATTATTATTATTATTATTTATTAATGACTGGATAGTAAAACTAGCTTGGATCTAACCATTTTCCAGTTACAGTTTGCTACACAACTACTGGCGCATGTCTTTGAAACACTTGTTGGTCATATTCTTGTGAAATCATCTGTGCATGGATGTTGCTGGCAGCAGCTTCACAGCAAATGCACTCCTTTCCCAGCTGTTGCAATTGCAGGAATCACTGCTGGCTGTGTCCTTGCACAGCCTAGTTTCAGCCAGATGGATGGGGTACAAATAGTGTTGCCATATTTCAAAATGTGAAAATCTGGACACAAAAGTTGTTGGGCTTATCTATCTATCTATCTATCTATCTATCTATCTATCTATTTTGCAAAATTAAGTTTTTGAGCTATTTTTAAGGAAATTAGCCAAAATCTACAATTCCGACATGCATTGCATACATACATCCAGATTTTCCCAGACGTTTCAGCAATTTCTGCCCAGACACTTTCCTGTGTGCAAATAATAAAATTATTTTACTCACGTATTATTATACTCACGTTTCTCCACATGGCCCTATATGTTGGAAGGCATGGTCATGAGAAAAAAAATGTCCCACACATAGTAGGTTCAAGTGTTGCATAGCAGGGGGGAGGGGAAGAGAGTAGAAGTGCGAACAAGTTTCAGGAGTATTTTCTCCTCTTCTGCTGTAGTGTGTAGAGTGGAACTGGTAAAGCTCATATATCGTGGGATAATGAGCCTCAGATGGGCCCTGGAGCCATGTGTCTTGCTTGTGAGTGAGGTTTGTGAGTCCCTCTTTGCATATTAATATCAGAAGAGTGTAAAGCATAAACTGCACTACCTGTGCTTTTGCTTTCTCTTCTGTATGAAGAAGAAAACTTTTAGTATAAAAATTTCACAACAGTGGTACCTCGGGTTACATACGCTTCAGGTTACATACGCTTCAGGTTACAGACCACGCTAACCCAGAAATAGTATCTTGGGTTAAGAACTTTGCTTCAGGATGAGAACAGAAATCGTGCTCTGGTGGCGCGGCGACAGCAGGAGGCCCCATTAGCTAAAGTGGTGCTTCAGGTTAAGAACAGTTTCAGGTGAAGAACAGACCTCTGGAACGAATTAAGTACTTAACCTGAGGTACCACTGTATTGCTGTGCTCCTGTAACTGCACTAGTGGTGATAGTACTAGTACTAGTACTACTACTACTACTAATAATAATAATAATAAGAATGGTGTGATTTTCTGGTTTTATTCTTCAGTTATGCAAAGGCAGCCTTTTGCTTGGAGGAACTCATGATGACTAACCCCCACAACCACTTATATTGCCAGCAATTTGCAGAGGTGAGTATTTCAGGACAGTCTGGGTAGCTAGCAGTTGTCTTTGCTCAGCGGCCAGTTGGCAAGGCATGTTGTCCCTGCTGTCTGCCCACTTCTTGTCTCCCATGGCTTCTACTACATTCTTTTTTTGTACCACTGGCTTGCATCCTCATATTTGGTTAGCGGACTGTTGTACTGAGACGTTTTGTTTTCCAAAACAGTGGTACCTTGGTTTACAACCATAATCTGTTCTGGAGGTCCGGTTGTAAACCAAAACAGGTTGTAACCCAAGGCATGCTTTCGCCAGTGGGGCCTCTCCCCAAAAATTGGTTGTAATAAAAAAAGGGTTGTAATCCAAAAAAAGGGGGGGGCACACACTTCCAGGTTTGATGTGGTTGTAATCCAAAACAGTTGTAATCCAAAGCAGTTGCAAACCAAGGTACCACTGTAATTGTCATCTTGGTTTGTTTTTTTAATAGTTTAGTTAAGCATCAAATACCCCTTACACCTTTTTATCTCCATTCTTCAAGCTGCATTAGTCTGGTACTGTTTTCACTCTCAGAGGAAAAGCTCGCGTATGCATTTCTGGGATTTATTATAAGTGGAACAACTTTTCATAATGTTAAAGTAAACTTGCTCATCAATCTTGCATTTGAAATAGGTTAAATATACCCAAGGAGGGCTTGAAAACCTTGAGCTCTCAAGAAAATATTTTGCACAGGCGTTGAAGCTGAACAACAGAAACATGAGAGCATTATTTGGACTTTATATGGTGAGTATGAAGGCATTTAATCCCCCCCCCAAGTAATTAATTTGATATTTAAAGTTATGCAAGTGGAGTTGAGACAGAAAAACATGCCATGCTCCTTGATGCAAGTGTGATGTCAGGTGTGATGCATATCGGGTTTGGCTTGTTTCTTCCTAGCCTTAGCAAACTTTATATAACACCAACAAATAAAGCAACTTTTCTCTTCCTGTCATTATAGGCAAGCACATCTTAGTGTCATCGAAGTATTAAATCAGTTATTTAATTTAGCAATTCTATTTCAAGTACAGTACAAAAGTATTTAGCTGAAGCATTAAGGTAGCTAAAAATTCCTACTAATTAAATTGTTCTATAGCTTCTTGCAAATTTTCAATAGGATCTTAAAACGGATCCATTAGAGAGAAAGACTTGTGAATTTTTTTATACTCTTAGTGTAAACATGCCTCATTTTACTGCATGTAAAGTTCTGAGTATGTGCACGCCAAAGTACTTCCACCACCTTCATCCTTTTTCTTCTGGCTTTATTTTGGTACCTTCAAGAGTTCTGATACACTAAGACTTATTCTCTCCAGTGTGCATGATGACTTCCTATACAGATAAAATTTCAGTGCAAGAAAACTGTCCTTAAACTATCACATCATAAGTGCACAGATCTGTTTCATTCTATGCCCAAGTACTGTACATTTCCATTCATACTCTTACATTGCAAGAGCCACACACATTGTTTTCACTTGTTATGGGTCAAGCTTCTCATGTGGTTTGCTGCTCTACTTGCATGTCAAGAATGGGAGCTAGGATATATGATCCTTCCTTTTCCCATTTCCTCCTTCTGAATGTCCTGTTAGGGAACTGGGCATGAGAACTCATTACCACAGAGAAGCAACAGTACTGAGGTTGCCTTCTTGACGATAAGTTCTTGGGAGATAAAGGCAAGACTATAATTGGACACACCTCAAGCCTTTTTTTGGGGGGCCCTCTTTTTTGCATTCAACTTAAAGAACTAAGTTTATCACCAAATGCACTCTGGGGTGAACCACCATTTGTATTCTTGTTGTGTTGTGCTAAGAACAGACGATGTGCATACAGCTGCTGCAGTGACAAAGCTTTCTTATATATAAAAAAGACATTAAGTAAAGGATTCTCGGTATTTGAAGTGCTGATTTCCAGCTTACACGCTTTTTATAATAGTGCTGCAAATTCCTTTTAATGTTACTTAAACAGCAATGCTATGGAATTTATAAGAGTAGGGATACTTAACGATTAAAACATTTTTTTATTGCTGTCAGCATAGAGGATCAAATATTGACTTATCTTATGAAACTGCAGATGAAACCTTTTACCTCTCAAGGTCTGTGGCGACACTTGCTTTTACTACCTGTTGACAAGATTTGAGGTTCTGTAATGTTGCCAGATAAAATAACAATTTCCATAGAACTAGCAGTAAGGATGCGCCATCCTAAATGTTCGCATTTTCTGGAAATGAGAACATTCCTGCTTTGTGCATGTTAACAGCAAATCTTCTTTTGAAGTTGTTTTTACATTTTGTGTTTTAGAACTTGTAACTTAAATAGCATGATATTCATGCACATTCAGGCCTTCGGTTTTAGAAGTCTTGCTTCCAAGTTTTCTGAATTGTTAAGGGTATGGCTGGAATCCAAAGAGCTGCTTTAGACGCAACTCAGGGCTTGCGAGTGCATCGTGAACGTTTGAGTTTGTCTTTGAACAGCAGGTCCCTATGCAATATATAGACCAATTTAGACATTGCCCTGCCTCTCAAAAGTGGTTTGCCAAGTGGCATGGGGAACTGCTGTTTGCAGAGATATTAAAAGTTCACTGCCGTGCCTACCTTGGAACAAAAGAGAGACTAGCAGAACCACCATGTCCAATTTCTTACTTGCTTATTTTGTTATCAAAAACCATTAACTTAAAATGTATTGTAGTTTTTGCTTTAATGTGTTTTGTTTTAATACCTATGCTCACATTTTTCCCGTTGCACTGTTTTATCACATTCCATGTGTATTCAGTATTCAGGTTTATTTTGCAAGATTCTGTTACTGATTTGTTTTTTTTGTCTTCTTTCTAGTCTGCCAGCCATATTGCTTCCAATTCCAAGGCAAGTGCAAAAATGAAAAAAGATAATATGAAGTACGCTGGTTGGGCGGCAAACCAAATAAATAGAGCTTACCAGGTGAGTATTGTGTTAAAACTCTGATACGTTTCATGCACCATGTTACAATAGAACTTTTCACCTTGTTTGCCTATGTGGTAGGCAAGTGGAATGGGGAGGCAGGGGTGTGGGATAAAGTCATAAAGAGGCCATGCAGATTTCAGAGAATAACATAACATAAGGACAAAAGGAATTTTATTTTGTTTTTCATCTTTTTTAGAGGATATGAATATATTGCAAAAGTTGTCTAACCTTTGAGTGTATAGTCTGAAGGAATCCTTGTGCATCCATGTGTGCATAAATTTAAGTGTCTGCTCAACTATAAATATAATTAATTTCTGGCAACATTACCATATACGGTAGCACCATTGCAGTTTGACTGGAAAGCCAGTAACTTACCTTAGTTTAATTTTTTAAAAAAATTAGTTTGATAAAAAAGCTATTATTTATGAGATATTTGGTTGATTTAATTGCTTAGCTTTAATCAGTCTTGAGATGTTTTGAACTGTTCCTCTGATTCTGTTAAATTGATGTTATATATAATTTATCTCTGAAGATCACAGTGTAAATTTGAAAACACTGCTTGTATTTTATTTCTCTTTTTTTGTAAACTTATGGTCCAATTCCATAGTTATGTTGGAGCTGGATCAAAATAATTGCAAATTGGCCCCTCTCTCAGTTGATACTTACCAGAACAGTTCACATTTTACATAACTAAAATGTATTTAAAACAAATGTCAGAACTTCTTTGTGACTTCATATGTTTGTGATGTATTGCATACTTCAGCTGTATTTTAGCAGAAAAGTGACAAATACCATATCTAGCTGAAAACTGCAAGGGGAATTTCAGTATGCAAGATACAATTACGTAGATTAGAAGTTGGCCAAAATCTCAAGTTAACACCCTACTCGGGCAAAATGTACTATTAGGAATCTTTACTGAATAAAGACCAAATCCTGGTTGAGCTGTGCTTATTGTATGGTTTGGTCTGTTTCTATATTTGCACTGAAACTACTGAAGAGCCTGAAGCAAAAGGGCTGAAAAATGGGTAGGTGGCTTTCTTCACATTGAGCGAATCTGTTCTCAATAAGTACTATTCTGCTAAAGGTTGCTATCTTACAAATGGAAAAAAAATGAATATGCCAAATGATTATTTTAAGGAGACTCGTATTCTGTATGGCAAAGGTGGCTAGTCCCCAGTTCAGGGGCCTGGTCCAATCTCCCAAGCAATTCTCTCCCCTCCCTCAACCCCCCCCATCCATTTTGGCAGCTGCAGGAAAAAGGAAAATAAAATCAAGTAGACACAGTGCGGAGGTAGGTAGAGCCCAGTGCCCTAATGGGGATGCCTGTTGATCTAGTTGTGTGGATCAGCTCAGGAGGGGTAGTGTGTGTGTTAATGAAAGAGTTTGGGATCACCAAATCCACTTTGGGCCACATGTACTTTGGGCATGCAGCTCCAAGTGGGTTGGATAAGGGTGAATGCAGCCCTTAAAACAAATCATCATCATCATCATCATCATCTTTTATACGTTGTAGTGTGGCCACTATGGGATTTAAGGGGAAAGAATCAGATTGTCTTAACTGTTTGGGGCCCTTAAAATAACTGCACTAATTAATTGTGAACTAATGACATAAACTACAATATATCTAAATCACTAAAACTGAAGAATCCTCGCTTGTGTTCTGTGTGCTTAACATCAAAGCAAAATATAGGTTCCTATTCCTTCAATTAGTTTATTGTGCCTGCAATGGAAGCATTTTTAGCAGAGAGGTGCAAGTTTGATTAACGTTAAGTGCTTTTTTTTTAAGCCCTTAATATGATCCACTCAGTAATTTCACTGATAAATGCTTTTGGACACATGACTAAATTCTCTAGTGTTAGGCATCCACATGTTGTTTATTAGCGGTGAGGTGATTCTGTTACAAACCATTTGGGACAGAAAATTTAATCATGATTTCAGAGAGACGGGGAAGTAAAAGCTTTGTCATCAGCTGAATTGGTGCCTAATGCTGGAGTGCACAAAATAATTGGTCATAAACTAGAATTCGAAGTGATTTAGATGTCCAACTAGGCTTTTATTGATTGTGACACCATTGGGCTTTGTTTGTTCTAACTTGAAGCCTATGCCAATGTCATTAAAGGAAGCCATTTTTCAAGTTAACAAGGGCCTTTCCTCTTGTTACTGTCTTATGTCAGAGCTGTCCTAAGTGTCCCTAAAACGGAATAGGCATAGTACTAATTATTTTGAGCTCCCCATTCCTTTAGCAGTTTTCAAATCAAGCACAAGGTCTTTGAGATTTTTCTATAATCAGTTTTTTAAGCAGTTAAACCTCTGTAAATAAATGGTTGGGGCCGTCTCCACACACACACACCTGGCCCCATTTTTCACCTTCAGTCTTTAAGATTTGGGGTTAAGATTACTTAATCTTTGAATATGGTCCAAGGAGGGGTCAAAGGCAGGTTAACAATTCTTCCGTCTTGTTCCAGCTGGAATATTACCTGTCTTACCACAAAATTTTGTCATCGGGTCATGAGACATTTGCTAAATTGCGTTAATTATGAGAGAAAAGGAACACATCATAAATCAGGAAATCTCGTATGCAGGACAGCCATGGTACTTGAAGAAGAAAAAAAGCATTAAACTGGAAATTTATTGGGTGTTTAGATGTTAATGTTAGTTTGAGAATAGGTCATGAAAAAAATTTTAGATAGTGGCAAGCCCTTGAAAAGAAATTACACCTACAAAGGAATGGTATATATGTTGCAATACATGGTTTGGACCAAATTACCAGTTAGGAACTTCTTTGACATAAGCCTACTAATTAATTAATTAATTAATAATTAAAAAACAGGTTAATTTTTAAGAGCAAAAACTGTCTGAAGTGAATGGAACGTGAAAATCTTAGCACAATTCCTGTTTACATCCACCTGAATAATTCTTAGTAGAATGTATCATTAGCTGGTAAATCTTCTGCAAATAATGAAGAAAGTGCTGGAGCTAGCTCATTGTAGGTACAATCCACTTGGCTGTTCTCCTGTGCAAATCCTTTGAAAAGTATTAGAGCTATTCAGGAGTGTCATTGCATGTTGCCATTTGTACGTATTCCCTGTTAACACACAGCATATTTCCCACCGGGGTTTGCCCCTGGAAGTTTGGATGGAATAGTCCACCCATTTATCACTGCTACAGCCATACGTTTGCCCGTATAAATAAACAGCAGACTGTAGGACATTTAGTTGGTTGCATGTAAAAACCACCACAGGTGCCAAGATCTCTCTCTTTTCATTTAGAGCCTTGCATTATAATGACAGATCACAATCAAATAAAACAATATGATTTACTATCCTGCCGTTCAACTCTCCATATTGAGTTTACAGAATGACAACATCGCTGTAGTAAATGTTGCTAAATGAAACTTAGAAGTGTTTTTTTCTGTAATTTAAATAGAAGCTTATTAACTTTTGAGTACCATAGCCAAATCTTGTCATGCTGAGAAATATTAGTGTTATCAATGCTGAGTCACACTAAATGTTTAAATGTTGATGTTTCAAATCTGGTAGCTGTTTCCTTTTTTCTAGTAAGTAGGTACAAGAGTTACTTGATTAACATTAAAATTGTTTCGTCTTTAGCATTTCTTTAACATTTTAGGTAAACATTCTGTCAGCATATCCCATTTTCTTTTTCTTGTTAATTATAGTTCCATTGGCTTTTTACACAGTGCAGTTGTTGACAGGATGTCGGACAGAATATTAAGCAGGAGACAATGTTGACAGCTCTAAAATGTGTTTAAACAACATCAGAAAGAAAACAAACACTTAACTTGCTCTGTGTTGAATCCAGATTAAGTTAGGGAAACATTGTTCCCATGTATATCAGTTGGAAAAGTTAGTAATGTCTTATGCTGCGGTCTACACCCCACTTACATGGGAGTAAGTCTCACTGAATTCAATAGGGCTTCTCGCTAGGCATGCTTAGGATTGTGCTGTTAGTTCCCATTGATTTCACTGTGATTTAAGATGACGAAGTCTGAATCCAGTCTTTTGTATCATACATATGTTCACCACATGGAAAGAAAGTTGAGGTATGGACGTGTATGAAATAAAACAATTGAATAATAAAATACTTGCAAAATAAAATACAAATATAGTAGTAGTAATTTTATTTTTATTGACCTTGAGTCATAAGAAAAATAAATCTGTACAGTATGTACATTTCAGTGTTATAGATGTAAAAAATAAAATAAATAAAAGGTATAAGTAAAAACATTTGTATTGATATAACACTAGCAACCACTTAAGAGTCACTGCACAGATCAAGTCTACAGCTGGTTTCATAAGTGTCAAAAACAATGTTGATATTTAGCTATAGCTAATACAAAGCATGCTGTTAATCTGGTTATGTCTTTATATGAGTGTGTCAGATTCCTGCAAATCCAACCAATATTGCCACCTTTCCTGAAACCAACAGTCAAATTTACAATGCATTTTATCCGAGATGTTTAATAAATTCAAACTAAATCTCCTTGTCTGCTTGGGGTATGAAAAGAACTAGTGAGCTTAAATGAGAATAATGATACTTAGCATGTATATATTGTGTCTGAACCATTGTACATATATCATTTCAGTAATTCTTGGAACAATCCTGTGATGTCAGTATTAATATTATCCTTTCTCATGATGTGAGGCTAAGACTCAGAGACAGAACCCTGTCTTCAGCCACCTAGTGTGTTCATGGTAGAAGTGAGGTTTTAAACTAGCGATTTCTTCTTCAGCTACATCAGTGTTCACATCTGTGATTTCGGTTAAATATAAATAAACACTAAAGGCTGGGTCCAAGTGTGAGTTGTAGACATTTTGTTGTGCAAGGGAGAAATCTACAATTTTTGGTAGCTGCCTACCCTTTTCTTGAAAGGCTTTTAATCTTTAAGAACTGCTTATGGGGTACCACTGGAGGCTGAAGCTTGTAGGAGATATTGGGAATCTTTTTGCATGGAAAGAACTCTGTTCAGTGTTGTTAGGACCCAACCCCACAAAACTAACATAGTAGATTAGAGTAGTAGCTAAGCAGGTTGCTTAGAGATTAGAATCTCATCTCTCCTTTGAACTTACAAGGTCTTTAGCTCCAGTCTGCAATATGGGGATGATACTTTTAAGGATAACAGTAAGATAATGTGTACAAGGTGCTTTGAAAAGTATTATTTAGGTGACAGTGATTCCTAAGTGGTTCAACAATGGATAAAGTTGTGAAAGAAGTGTATGCAGCCTCTTGATAGAGTTTCAATGAGAGGCTAAATAAAAGTAAGTTGTTAGTATATGATATCTTGCATTGGATGCCACACTGAATACAATAAGCCCACAATTTATGCAGGGTTATGTTCTGGGAATCACGTCTAAAGCCAAAATCACGCATAGTCAAAACATATTAGGTGCAATGGTTGGTGGGACTGCTGGAGTCTTTTTTCTTGGACCTCCACTTCCTTTTCACCCCTTTTTAAATTGTTTTTATTTTTATTTTGCCAAATGAACGTGCACAAGTTCAACGTGCATAAGTTGCAGGCTTACTGTATAGATAAAGGGTTCCACATCAGTAATGGAAGGTACATGTGGGGTGGGCCCTTTTGTTTGGTGTGCTTTCTGCCCAGTGTCCTTTTTTATTTATTTCGAGGGTTAATACTTGTCTCTTAACCAAATCTTCTGAGATGGCTTGCCACTATATTTAAGAAGCTGCATGAGACAAAGGAAGTAGGGTCGGGTTTCTTCACACAGGTGGTGGCTGCAGTTTCTTTAATCTTGTGCAGCTCCTGGCTTCTGGTGGGAGATGCAAGAAACACTGTGGAAGCAGAGATGCCTACAAGCCCCTCGTAGGTTCTTAGATGTTCAATCTCCCACTCCTTTTGCATTCTGTAGGCATCACACAAGAGGGGACATAAAATGGGCATTTTTACAGTCA
This sequence comes from Podarcis raffonei, assembly GCF_027172205.1. Lineage (NCBI taxonomy): Eukaryota > Metazoa > Chordata > Lepidosauria > Squamata > Lacertidae > Podarcis > Podarcis raffonei. Next base: position 20,350,051 of record NC_070608.1, on the reverse strand, counting down.
TATCTTCGTACTGGTTTTTAATGGAACATTTCTGCAGTAGAAGATTCCTCATGCAGTCTTGGCAATTTTGGTGGTGATGTACTTTATTGTGACTTTTCATTACTTGGTTTTGTAAAACAAGTGTTAATCTTTTTTTTCCCTTAGTATGCTGGTCGCAGTAAGAAGGAGACGAAGTACTCTCTGAAAGCTGTAGAAGACATGCTGGAGGCCCTGCAGATAACCCAGTCCTAAATAATAGCGAAGCTACCCAGTGATAGATTTTCTTTCCTCAGCTCCATGTCCAAACTCAAATTATCTAAGAGTTATGCTAATTTTAAATTCCCAGTTGTGTTAACAATGGTTTCATGTTAGTGAAAGTGACTCTCTTAAATAATGTGTTTTATAAAAGATATAAAATTCCTATTTATTGCTGCTATGATGAAAAGCCACTGAAATGAATAAAAAGAATAAATTTATTGAACGTCAGTCTCTTCAGATCTTGTATGTACAGTAAATGCTTAAGCCATAACATGATGTAGAAATAAACTTAAGTGATGATAAAGCAGAATTATTTATTGAACATATGTAGGAGTGCTGGAGACCTGTGCTTAAAAATGAATACCATATGGGACATAAAATGTTCTAACAGAACAGTTGATGAAGCTGCGGTAAAGTTATACATGCACTAAGCAGTTCTTTACCGAACAAGGGCTGACCTTATATTTTCCCCTGAACACTTTTTATTTGCAGAATAATATTAATATCAATGTTATTGCTATGCTTTTCTGTTCTAAGATAGTAGTTAAAAGTAAGTGTGTCTGTTCATTAGATCTTATGGGAATTCAGTATTGATAACAACAATAATAATTGTGTCCAAAACCATAAAGACAAAACAAAGATTTTTAAACAGTTGAAACCATCAATATCCTCATAGCTAAATGATTTCAAGGCTGCCCTGTCTCCACGCTGCTACAAAGGTCACCACACAGGCCAAGGAACTTTTTAGTCTTAGGATCTTCTTAGTCACTGATTCCCACACTACAGTGTTTTTAGAAGTGGGATCAGATGGGTAGATATACACAAGTGTGGTTAAAGAAACCCCACCAGAGCATATATTTTAACATTGGTTTCTTTAAGTAGGTTGAATCTGAATCTACTTCATTTGCCAGTCTGTATAAAAGACCCAGTTTTGCTCTGTTCTGTTTGTCTTAGTTTCTATTCATTTCTTTCGAGTGAAAGGTGTATCAAAGGCTGTGTAGAAAAACAGGTTTCTGTAGAGTCAAAAGACAATATTTTCGCTTCGGTTCTCAGCCCTGCATGTGGATATCTGCAGAAAATGGAATACAAGTTATTGATCCTGTTCGTAGCTTGGGGGGGGGGGGAGCGGCACTTTGGGGAGAAAAAGTAATGCTTTATCTTCCATTTCTAGGTGTTCGTTTAAAGCAGGATACATGCAACTCCTCCTGGACCAGGAACATTTCCAGGTCTAAATACAGCACTAAAGCAAACTGTTGGAATTTACTATGAACACAACCTTTGTGTACAAGGTGCAAAGCTTCTGCCAGCAAGAGGGTGCAGCTTGTTGTTTTCATTGGAACTGTGGTATAGAGGAGCAGAAATGCACAGAATGTTTTCACTTCTATGAGCAAGGGGGTAATTTGCCCCTCGGAGACAGGGAGGTGGGAGATGCTCAACAAATGACTATTGCATACTTAAATGAATTTGATTTAATTGGGCGAGGGACTAAAATGATGTGCATATAACCAAGGGAAGCTTGCAGTTTTGTTTCATAGCTTGAAATCCTCAAGAAATATAGCATGTTAGTAAGCCAATAATTTATACCTTTTGTGCTCCCTCATTTTAGAGGGGGATAACACTGTAGGCCAGTTTAGACATGTCATACTATGATTTTGTGGTATGTGAGCAAGTTTTTAGTGACTCTTGGATTCACTCTTTTTGTACCATGATCCCCTTCTCCCCTGGTTTGCAGCAAACCACAGTTTGCTTGAGAGAGGGATGTATGAACTGGCACACTGTGGTTTGCACTTTCTCTGCAAACCAGGACTGGGAACGACAATAATAATAATCCAATATCATCATCATCATCATCATCATCATCATCATTATTATTATTATTATGAAATGTTGACTGAGTTGTACTCTGAATAGACTACCATACATTAATTTAAATGGTTCTACTCTGAACCATACCTAAAGTGAAGTAGGTAGTGAGCCTTAGGTCAACGGTTCTCAGCCTGTGGGTTCTCAGATGCTGTTGGACTACAACTCCCATCATCCCTGAGCTCTGGCCTTGCTAGCTAGAGGTGATGGGAGTTGTAGTTCAGCAACATATGGGGGACCCACAGGTTGAGAAAGGCTGCTTTAGGTAAAGGTAAAGGTACCCCTGACCGTTAGGTCCAGTCGTGGACTACTCTGGGGTTGTGCGCTTATCTCGCTCTGTAGGCCGAGGGAGCCAGCGTTTGTCCGCAGACAGCTTCCAGGTCATGTGGCCAGCATGACTAAGCCACTTCTGGCGAACCAGAGCAGCGCATAGAAATGCTGTTTACCTTCCCGCTGGAGTGGTACCTATTTATGTACTTGCACTTTGATGTGCTTTTGAACTGCTAGGTGGGCAGGAGCAGGGACCGAGCAACGGGAGCTCACCCCGTCGCGGGGATTCGAACCGCTGACCTTTCGATTGGCAAGCCCTAGGCTCAGTGGTTTAGACCACAGCGCCACCCACATCCCTAGTGAGCCTTACTTATCAGCAAAAGGGGTGGGAAGGTGAGGAATGATGAACCACCTATTTCGCCGTCTCTCCAGGACCTCTTACCCTGAGATTGCTACCACTATTGGCACTTTGCTTAGGAGAAAAGTACTTGGGAGACAAAAGTTGGGGAAGGGAACTGCGCTCACCCTCTGGCCTCTCACACTATTAAAATTGAATACTTGCCCTTCTCCATTACTTGGTTTCTTCTTTGAGCATGGGTAGTTTGGACTGGCAAGCTAAAAATGATGCTTGAGAGTGACATTCACTTACCTACTACTGTTGCATTTGAGCTATGTTGCTGGAAAAGCTGTAGTCAACTTTGCTGCAAATGCATTGGGAGAGTGCTCCATCTAGGGGATGGAAGTGCATAAATGCTGGGTGTGTGTTTTTTTAAAATACATTCCAATTTATATTTGTAAAACTACTAATTTTCAAAGCTCCCGAGCTTTCTGTTTGTAATGCAACGTTTTAAAATGTTGTATAAGCCACCCAGAGTGGGGAACGTTAAATAAGTAGAATAGCTGTTGGAAGGATTCCTTGCATATGCTCACAGGTAATGTAATTAGCTTTAATAATGTAGTTGGGATGCTGGTGGTTTTACCTCCCAGTGAGTTTTCAGTGCTTCCACTGCCTGATCCAATCTGTTGCGCCATGCTAGTGTTTCCCAACTTACTTCTGGGTGTTTTGGGACTATAGTTCTGTGACCAATTGTCAGGGATGAAGGGAACCATAGCCAAGAACTTCTGGAGGGCACCAGGATGGGGAAGGTTGCATTATGCAACTTTAATACAATAAATTAAAAAAGCTGCTCAAAACTCCAAATTTTAAATTGAATAAAAGAATCATAGAATCATAGAGTTGGAAGAGACCACAAGGGCCATCGAGTCCAACCCCCTGCCAAGCAGGAAACACCATCAGAGCACTCCTGACATATGGTTGTCAAGCCTCTGTTTAAAGACCTCCAAAGAAGGAGACTCCACCACACTCCTTGGCAGCAAATTCCACTGTCGAACAGCTCTTACTGTCAGGAAGTTCTTCCTAATGTTTAGGTGGAATCTTCTTTCCTGCAGTTTGGATCCATTGCTCCGTGTCCGCTTCTCTGGAGCAGCAGAAAACAACCTTTCTCCCTCCTCTATGTGACATCCTTTTATATATTTGAACATGGCTATCATATCACCCCTTAACCTCCTCTTCTCCAGGCTAAACATGCCCAGCTCCCTTAGCCGTTCCTCATAAGGCATCGTTTCCCTCCTCTGGACACGTTCCAGTTTGTCAGTGTCCTTCTTGAACTGTGGTGCCCAGAACTGGACACAGTACTCCAGGTGAGGTCTGACCAGAGCAGAATACAGTGGCACTATTACTTCCCTTGATCTAGATGCTATACTCCTATTGATGCAGCCCAGAATTGCATTGGCTTTTTTAGCTGCCGCGTCACACATGAAACTGGATCCTGGGATTACCCATTAATCCCCAAAGCTCAAATTTTATTTATTTACTTGAAATACTGTGTTTTTCTGTGTATAAGACTATATTTTCCCCCAGAGTTTTAAGTTTAAATGGGGGGGGGTCATCTTATACACAGAATGTTGCAATTAAATATATTAATAAATTTATTTCTTAATCTTGGGCTCAAAAAATAGGGGTCGTCCTATATAGTGGTACCTCTAGATACGAATGGGATCTGTTCCGGAGCCCCGTTCGCATCTAGAGGTAAACGTAACTAGCAATGGTACGTCTGCGCATGCGCACGTCGCTTTTCGCTGCTTCTGCGCATGCGCGTGACGTCGTTTTGAGCGTCTGCGCATGCACAAGCAGCGAAACCCGGAACTAACGCGCTCCGTTACTTCCGGGTTGCCGAGGAGCGCAACTTGAACGCGCTCAACTTGAAGCGTATTTAACCCAAGGTATGACTGTACGTGGTGGCATCTTAAACAGAAAAATACGGTACGTATGTATTGTCTGCTTAGTTGCAGGGCAGTTTTCAATGAACTGAAAACAAGAAACGCAACCTAGAACGACAGCGGTGGCAATAATTACAAAGTTTGCTAGTGGAATTATAGCTACAGCCGTGTTAAAACAGTTGAAGAAGAAGGAGCAAAACCCCATTCTCATTGTTTAAACCAAATGGAAGCGGAAAATTTAGGGGGGGGGAGTGAATTAAAAAGAAGAGAGTACAGTGGTACCTCAGGTTACAGACGCTTCAGGCTACAGACTCTGCTAACCCAGAAATAGTACCTTAGGTTAAGAACTTTACCTCAGGATGAGAACAGAAATTGTGTGGCGGCAGCGGGAGGCCCCATTAGCTAAAGTGGTGCCTCAGGTTAAGAACAGTTTCAGGTTAAGAACGGACCTCCAGAACAAATTAAGTTCTTAACCCAAGGTACCACTGTAGTGTCCCTCTTGCAGTCTCCTCTCCCCCACCCCACCCTTCGTCACTCAAAATATATTTTAAAATGCATTTGTGGGGCCTAGGCTAAGCCACTGGGTAATGACAGCCCAGTCCTACATGTCAGAAGGAAGTCATGTTTATTCATGGCACTTGCAGTGCTACTCACAATAGCTTGAAGTAACTTCAGCCTTCATATATTAAAATATTGTCGAAATATTGTAGATCTCCTTAGGCAAGGATAGAACAGATGTAGAAGTTAAATTCAGTCATTGAATACTATTTTGATGCACCCAGGATGAGTTAGGTTTATGCGGTGTACCTTCAATTTTTTATTTGCAGCTTCATTTTCTCCAAATCATCCCTTTTGCTACGGTGAGCTCAGTTAGCGAAGAGTTCTCCTCTTGACAGAGTTTCAGTTGTGACAGCATTCGTATTTGCTACGCATTGCATTTCAGCGATACTTGGGTTTCAGACATTTTACAAGGGGTGGATGGATAAAAGCTAATTAAATTTGATTTCCTGGCAAGAAGGCCTCGCTCGCTTGCTACTTGCATCCAAGAACACCAAACATGAGCACTCAAGTGTGCCGTGAGGACAGGACATAACTGCAAGGGAAGACTTCACAGTCATGAGGCCTGCAGGCCGCAATCTGCAAGCTAACAACTGCAGTACAATTCCACACTTAGATTCCATGCAGAACATGTACCTGTGAAGCCTTAGATTAGCAGTACCCGGAGGTCCAGCGGTCCGCCAACCCCGTGGCCAGAGGGGAAAAACAATTCCAGAGACTTCTTGGTCAGAGAAAAGAGATTTATTGCAAATCTGTGCACAGAGACAGTCAGCAGAATATAGTTTCTGAAATCTGACTGTGTTGTTACCATGTTCAGCAAGCATTTTTATACCTGAAAGCATTCACCCTCCTCCCATACCTCCCCCCCAATATTTGCTGGCTAAGGCTGCTAGCTAAGCACTTCCTCTGCTGGTTAAGCATTTTCTCTGCTCAGTAAGCACCCCCTCCCACCTTCTTGTACACGTGTCTTTCTTTTGCTAGCTAAGCATTTCCTTCGTATCTCTTCTTATCTTGCATTACTTAAAGCAGAAGCAAAGCAGGAAACATCTTGCTAGTGGTTTTTAGTTGACAGCAGTTTTTGGCTAGGCAGGAAACGACCTTCTGACCTGTAGCTAGCATCAGCAGTTTCAGATAGCTGGTTAGACAGGAAACGGTCTCCTGACCTGTCTGATTTAGGCTTTGCAAATAACTGCATTTTTTGAGTTTGAGCTTGTGTAGCCATCCTAGCAGAGTGCCGGAATTTACTATGTGTAGATAATATTAATGATTAACCGTTCCCCTCTCCCTTCACTCCCTCCTCTTCTTCTGAACAACCTAATACTTAGGTTCGTTCTGGGGTATGGGCCTATACTCCCTCATCACAGCGATGACTGTGGGTCCTAGCTTCCGTGACAGGAGTCTTTGCATCATTTGCTGCAAGCATTGCAATAAGCAGGGGATACAGAGGCAAAGAAGCAAAAGGATTAATAGCGGTCCTGCTAATAATACTATAACATTCCTGAGCCAACTGCCATCAGGCAGCCAGGAATACAACCAACCCCATAGATCACCTCCTGTAGTTTTCAGCGGGTTCCTGGCTATCATTGTTTCCATGTGATCAATGGTGGCTGAAATGCTGACATTATTATCTGGGACATATCTATTGTATTGCTGAAGGGCCCACTGATACTCGTGCTCTATCAGCTGCCTTGCTTTTTGGGAGGTTGTGTCCCACCTCTCTGAGGAGGAGCTTATTATCTTAACCAATTTTCCCACCTGTCCTTGTGGATGCTTAATACTCTCATGATTTCCTCCCAACATACTGTATCCGAAAGGGGCTTCTCCCTCTACATATATTAACATATACCCACAGGAATATATATATCCACCCTTGCAGAGGCCTGACACACGGAGTGACCATATCAAAGAGTTCTGGCCCCAATATCAAAAGTCCTGGCGGTGCCTTAAAATTTGCTGGGGAAAAAAAGTCTCTACGTTGGGGACGCTGCCCGCGGGCGTCCCTCCCATCCACTTGTCCAGCCGTCTGGCGCTCTTCTGGAGATGGTTAGCTTCAGAGGATCATCAGGATTTGGTGTAACTGTCCAGTCTAAAATAGCCTTCTTCACTTAAGTGTGGTGGACCCAAGGGGTGAGGTCAGCAACTTCAACAGCAGTGGGCCTGGGTCCACCTGTTAAGACAGAGAGAAAATCTCGGGAGAATTACTGCACATAATTATTAAACTGCACATTTTGACTAGCATGGGGGGGGGGTTATTGCAAAACTGAGTGGACAAAGGCTGGTCCATTGTCAGATCCTATTGACCTAGGTAGTCCATAGCGGGGAATGATCTCCCTAAGCAGGCACCTGGTTACTTCAAATGCCTTTTCAGTTCTGGTGGGCCAGGCTTCAACCCATTCTGTATACGTGCAGATCGCCACGAACAGGTAGCGGTATGGTCCACAACGGGGCAATTCAGTGAAATCCACAACAAGGTCTTCCATGGGTGCAGTTCCACTATGCTGAATCCCCGGGGGAGCCAAGGGTCCGGTTCTAGGATTATTCGTTTGACACAGCAGGCATTTCCTGGAGATCTGGGCTGCCAGTTGGTAGAGGTGGGCTATGTAGAAGCATTTTTCCAGCTGCTTGGTTGTAGCATCGGGTCCTATGTGGGTTGAATCATGGTACCTCTGAATTATTGGCCGCGAAAGAGACTCTGGAATCCATATCCTGTCATCAGGGGTAAGGTACCATCCTTCTTTGGTTAATGTCAGTTCCTGGGCGTCTGCAGTGTCCTTTTCCTGCTTGGTATAAGCTGGCTTGTCAGCGGTGCTTAAAATTTCTTCTGGGACCAGGGCTCCAATAACTGACGCTGGGGGCTGGTTCCCGGGCTGCTTCCTTGGCCACCCTGTCTGCTAGTCGGTTTCCTCTGACCACTTCTCCTGGTCCAGTCTTGTGTCCATAACAATGGATAACTGCCACTGCCTTGGGCTCCCATACAGCATCCAGAAAGTTCAATAAGGCTTGTGGGTGGGCCACCTGGTTTCCTCTGGAGGTAAGCAAACCTCTTTCCTTCCATAAGGCTCCATGGGCATGTAAAGTCAGAAAGGCATACTTAGAGTATAAATGTTTATCTTCTGTCCCTTTGCTAGGGTCAGGGCTCTGGTGAGCGCTGTTATTTATGCCAGCCGGGCCGACGTTCCAGGCGGGAGTGGCTGCGCTTCAATCACTTGGTCTTCCAAGGCTACCACTGCATAGCCTGCCTTCCGCTGTCCAGCCTTAACAAAGCTGCTTCCATCCACAAACCATGAAGGCCAGTGGGGGTTTGCTTCATCTTTGAGGTCAGGCCTGCTAAAATATTCTTCATCATCTTTGCTTGGGAGAGGAAATAGGTACCCTTCATGTCAAGCAGAGCTGGGACTGCATGCGGGGTCACACAAACAGTGTCTTGGCCAAAAATAAATTTGTCTGCTTTGTTCAGTAGGGTGGCTACTGCCACAACTGCTCTCATGCACGGCGGTAAGCCTTGTTCTGTAGGCGTCAGGCGCTCAGATAGGTATGCCACTGGCTGTTGCCAGCTTCCCAATTTTGGCACAAAACCCCTTTCGCTGTCCCTTGGTCCTCATCCACGAATAGAGTAAAGGGTTTCTCAGGGTTTGGGATGCCAAGCGCTGGGGCTTGCTGTAGTGCCCTCTTCAAATCCACGAAGGCTTGCTGTTGTTCTGTGTTTCAAACAAAGGGGTCTCTCTCAGTTCCTCTGGTTGACTCATGTAGAGGCTTGGCAATGATGCTGTAATTAAATATCCATATCCTACAAAATCCTGCAGACCCCAGAAAGCCACAGAGTTCTCTGCAGTTCTTTGGCTCTGGTATCAGGATAATAGCCTGCTTCCTTTTTTCACTGGTAACAAAAGGGTGTTTCACTGTGATTGGCATTGCCTCAAGATCCTATGTTGGAGCAGTCGCTCTAGATGCACCCACACTCCTTCAGTCGCCCTTCGTGGGATGGGATACTTATTTACTGCAACAGGATTGACAAATGGCTTGGGCTTCACAATTATTGGTGGGATATTCTTTGCCATTCCTGGGGGGTTCACTTGTTCCAGAATACTGGCGGGGATGGGTCCCTCCTCTTCTTTTACCATCATGAGGTGCCAGTACTCCCTCAGGGGTGCCTCCACAACCAGTTCCCCAAGTGACATAGTGGACAATGTGGCTTCTCCCGATGGCTTAAAAGTAATTTGGGCTTGCAACTTTACCAACAAATCTCTTCCTAATAATAGAATAGGGCATTCTCTCTTCCAGTGCCCTTCCTGTCGGCAGATGGCGCACTGATTCCTCCCCAGACGGCTTCGCCCTCCTCCCCGGGCACTTCCTCTTTCCTGAGGGGTGGGTGTGGTAGCCTGTAATGCCGTCAAATTCCTTGTTTGATACTTCTCTTCTTCTTTTTTTTTTTTTTCCTCTGGGCTTCCTCATCTCTCTGATTGTAAGTGGTTTGAGCTAACTTCAACATCTATTCCAGCCCATGGCCGATGCACCCCTCATGCTTCTGGATTTTTTCTTTTGGCGAATATTGGACGCTGCCTGAGCTACAAAGGCAGCCTTTATAATGGGGCGTTGGCAATATCATCTGGGTTCTCCTCAAAGGTAGGGTTCTAATTTCTCCAATTGCACACATCAGCACTTGAAAAAGGCACATGTTGGACTGTATAAGTGCATGGTGGTGCTTCCCCACCCTGTCCTGGGGGGCTGGTGGGTCATACACTCTGCATAGAGGCATCATTGCAGTCCCACCCTTTTTCTGTGCCTTATGGGACTTATAGAGGGACGCACTGGTTGCTGCTTCTATCCATTCCTTCTGCCATTACTTCCCTTGTGTTGGGAAACATCCTGCTGCTGCCAACAAATGGGAACTAACATCCACTTCTTTCGCATAGGGTTGTACATACTGTTGCAATCTCAATGTCTGATACTGTGTCCACATTTTTCCTTTCTTTGCTAACTCAATTAGTCCCTTCATAAACTCCTCATCATCCTCTTCCTCTTTGCTCTCTAATTCATCAACCTTGGAGGGTTCAGGCTGAGGGCCGGCTCCTCCCTGGTCCTGGGGCCCTGGGCCTGGGGGATTCGCTAGAGGGGCAGTTGGTGGAGCATAGGGTGGCGGCGGTTTAATGACTTCCCCCTCTTCTCCTTCTGGCTCTGGTATCACCGGGGGCTTTTCTGACTTCCCTGCCGGTCAGACTGAACAAATTGTATTTTGTGGGGCGTCGCCTTGGCAGGCTTTCAACCACGGTGGATTCTTTTCTACATTGATTTTCCAGGTAGAAATATAAGGGATCTGGTCTGGGTGGACGTTCAAGATATTTTGATATAGTGGGCTGATTAGTTGCAAATCAAAGCTCCCCTCCGAGGGCCAGTTAGTTTGTTGGGGCCAATCAACTTCACACAATGTCCTCATCCTCTGTCTTCTCAATTTGAACCCCCAATCATCATGCTTTGTGGCCGCTTTCCAGTTCTTTAAAAAACATTTCAGAGGACTACATTGGCTTGCCCCAGACCCCATTTTTTTTTTTTCAGATACCCCGCACCTAATGGGCTGTAAATTCTTTCACACTCCACGCACTACAGATTGTGACCTGCCGAGGTCGCCCTGGCAGAAAATGCACAACCCTGCAATCGCTCGGCCAAGGGGACGCTAAGCCCCGACCCACACTTGACAACAATTCAGTCACTGGGGTATCCGACATGCAACATATAACATACAAATCACACCATTATAATTTCAACATGCAACACACAAAACACACCAATACAATTTCCCCTCTGTTTCCCTTTTACCCAACCTTACTGGCGGCACTCTACTGCAATCGGCCAGTTCCCTTCCTGGCGGCCCTCTGCACAACCAGGTGAGGCTTGATCAGACCTCGCCCCCCTTTTCCTTGGGGCCCACGCCCTTTCCCTTGGGCTTACCTGTTCCGCTGCGGACCCCTCCTTCGGCCGTCCTCTTTTCTCTCCCGACTGGGTGTCTCGGCTCAGGCACAGCGTGGCGATCTCCCCCTACAAACTGGCAGGGTGCGCGCTGGAGATTGCGAGCCCTGGTCCTGGTTGCTCACCCGGTCGAGTCTGGCCCCTCGGTCCACCTTTCGTGGGGTGGGGACCCATCCCGGACACGAGCCCCCAAAACTGAAGCCTTAGATTAGCAGTACCCGGAGGTCCAGCGGTCCGCCAACCCCGTGGCCAGAGGGGAAAAACAATTCCAGAGACTTCTTGGTCAGAGAAAAGAGATTTATTGCAAATCTGTGCACAGAGACAGTCAGCAGAATATAGTTTCTGAAATCTGACTGTGTTGTTACCATGTTCAGCAAGCATTTTTATACCTGAAAGCATTCACCCTCCTCCCATACCTCCCCCCCAATATTTGCTGGCTAAGGCTGCTAGCTAAGCACTTCCTCTGCTGGTTAAGCATTTTCTCTGCTCAGTAAGCACCCCCTCCCACCTTCTTGTACACGTGTCTTTCTTTTGCTAGCTAAGCATTTCCTTCGTATCTCTTCTTATCTTGCATTACTTAAAGCAGAAGCAAAGCAGGAAACATCTTGCTAGTGGTTTTTAGTTGACAGCAGTTTTTGGCTAGGCAGGAAACGACCTTCTGACCTATAGCTAGCATCAGCAGTTTCAGATAGCTGGTTAGACAGGAAACGGTCTCCTGACCTGTCTGATTTAGGCTTTGCAAATAACTGCATTTTTTGAGTTTGAGCTTGTGTAGCCATCCTAGCAGAGTGCCGGAATTTACTATGTGTAGATAATATTAATGATTAACCGTTCCCCTCTCCCTTCACCTGTCAGGAGTCGCTAGAGATAAGTACGCATTGCAATGGCAGAATAACAATTGCAGCCCTTATTGCTTCACCTTTGTTGGATAAGAATAAAATCCAAGTTTTTTAAAAAAGTATTGTAGCCACTGGAAGAGTTGCCTGCACTCCCTATACACAAGGGCAGATTTCCTGCTGGCTAAGATTTACCGATGGAATGAAGGGATTAGCCATTAATAGTATTGGATTTATTTATTTTTGAGTAAAGAGCTTTAGTGCTTGAATGCTACAGCTGTAGCCAGACTGATGGAACAATTCTAGGAACATATTTATTTTTTTAAAAAAAGGATGGAGCTGCTCTCCAAATGTAAGTTGCAGCAATCAGGCCTTGCTTGTGTTTGTTTTGTTAATTGGGCCTGACAATACATGTGTCTGACAAGCTGCTTTTGCATTTTCTCCTTGTTCTGCTAAAGATAGGCATGATGATTGAAACTGTCGTTGGCAGCCTGGGAATGTTTCTCTTTTGAGTGTAGACTTTGAAAATCATGCAGTTGTGGCAAGATCCCTGCATGGTTAGCTTAGCAGCAGAAGAGAATGATCGGATATGCTTGTGCCAGGCACACAGCGACAGTATATGTGTAAACAAAACAAAATAAATAAAATAAAATAAAATAAAAATTCCTTCCAGTAGCACCTTAGAGACCAACTAAGTTAGTTATTGGTATGAGCTTTTGTGTGCATGCCCACTTCTACCTACCTATAACTAGTATATGTGTATAATAACTCCTCCTTTTAATGAATTCTGGTGGCGAGTGCCAACAGGATTGGAGTCAAACTGGGCCACTGAGAAGAGGAAAGCATTAGCGGACTTGGGCAAACCCCAAGGTTTGCAGGAGTATGATTTAAAAAACAAACTTAAGAGGGTAACTCTCAACGCCACCAACAGGGAAGACAGCCATAAATGCCGTAAACTCCAAACCTGTACATATTTTCTGCACGGGTCACAACCCAATTAAGAATTCAGTGTGAAATGCTGTGAAATGTAGATGGAATAGGGAAATGGAGATCCATTCATAACAACCGCAAGCAGTTGGCTTCATAGTTTCATTTGGTTTGATCACTGCAACCTTGAAATATGCAACAAATGACAGGCCGGTGAGGAGGATATTGAGGAACTTCTCAAAAAAGAGAACTATGTGAGGCAGAACAGTTCTTACATTCTTACAGTACATTTCACTTCGGGCGGAGGATCCGATTTGCAGATTATATTTGGATTCATGGTTAAGCCCATTTTCATGTTTATTCACAAAGTGGCAGTGCCCAACATTTTTTTTCATGCATCTCTGATGGGAGTTGTCTGTAGTAGAGAATGAATTTAGAAACTTTTTTTTAAATGTTTCTTAGAATGCTTAAAAAAAAAATTAAATGGTTTTCCAACTCCGGAAAGCAAGCGCCATGGATTTTTAAAATTATCATTAAGGCAGCTCTGCCATAATTTATGTTAAGAGGTTTTGGCCTGTTTATGTATTGTGGAATTTGGCAAAATTAGTAATGTGATATTCCATATTTAGCAAACCTATCAAGCAATAAATAATGACACATGACTGTATGTGAGTGCTGTTCAGGGTTTTTTTCTGTAGAGGTTTTTTTTTTTGGTGGTCGTGAAACAGCCAGGATCTTCCAATCCAAATTTTGCAGTATTAGGCGGTGTGTTGTACTCTGAACTAAACCAGATGCTGATCAGCTCTGCTCCTATTATCGACTCAATGCCGAGATGGTAACCAGACCTTATTTGCGACGTTAGCATTTGGAACAAATTAACAGCAGTTAGACTGAAATGAGAAACCTCCAGTTTACTAAAAGGTTCAAAACATGTAATGCCGTAAAATCAGAAAGCCTGTAGTGTGTTAAATAGAAATAAATAAGTTAACTGTCTGTCATGCTTTCCCCATGAAGGATGTGTTATTTCCACTTTGAATGCCCACTTCTTCTTTTTTAAGGAGTATTCAGTGTACCATCAAGGGCACAGACAACATGATCCTAAATCAATGTGCTTTGTGAAAATCATCCACCATTGGGTGTGTTTTTTTGGTTTTTGTTCCTCCAGGCCATTTGAGTAGGACACTCTTGCTTTTGGAGAAAGTGGAAGGAAAAGTTTCATTTCTTTCTGTTTTCCTTACTATTAGAACAGCAAGTAAATTTACTCAAGGACAAGTGATTTCAGTATTATTATTTTGTTCAAGATCTACTTCAACTTTTGGTGTGACATCCAACACAGGGGGTTCCATCTGCCAACAGAGCGAACTTCACAAAATGTGACTTCTCCTTTCTTCCCCCTGGGCACCTCTGGGCATTGAGGGACCTTTGGAGAAAATTTGGGGGAAACGTAGGGGGAAGCGAGGAAGTTGGAACTTCTGTTACACAAGCAGAAGTCCCCTTGCACAACATTGGACGTCACCCTTTGCCTAGAAATGTTTGCTCTGTACAGTTTTGTTGTCTTAGTTAATTTTCTCACTCTGCTGCATTTCATGATAGTTACACATTTAAAAAATATTCCTGTTGTTTTTTTTTAGTCATTATTTTGTCAGTTTCAATATAATGGTATTATTTATTTATTTTTGTAAGTGGTACAAAAACATAAATATAACTTATAAAATAGTACATGCAGTATTTGGAGGGCACCCCATTGACCCCGTTTGTGGTTTAGCCAAAAGATCACCACCTACCATGTACTGTATACTCATCCAGACTTCTGATACACTTCTTTGGGTACCCCTGCCAAATGAGGAAAGTTGGATAGATACAGCAGAAAGGGTCTTTTCAGCGTTGGCACCATAGAAATGGAATGCCTTCCCTGGAGAGGCTCGTCTGGTGCCTGCATTATGGTATTTTCAGCCCTGGATGAAGATCCTTTTTCTTTTCCCGGTGTTCTCAATCAGAAATATTTTTAGGTTTTTTGTACTGATGTCATTCCATCCTACTGGATCCCCCCCCCCCATTTAATTCTGTTTCAGATTTTAATTTCAGAGTGTATTTTATTTGTATTCTGTGGCCTTTTTATTTGTAAACTGCCCAGAGAACTGTTGTTTTTGGACAGTATATAAAGATTTCTTTTCAAGGCCACTTACAAACATCTTAATCTCATCTAGCCTGCCCTTCCTAACGTTGGAACTTAACCACTTTTTCTGAGTTCTGCAAATAAATCCTGGGCTGCTATTCCTGTCCTCTTGTGTTTCATATACTTAGCCTCTTTTGCTTCTAGTTTCTATTCTCTTTTAGCCCCCTTATGGACTCCAGGGACACAAGTGGCGCTGTGGGATAAACCACAGAGCCTAGGACTTGCCGATCAGAAGGCCGGCGGTTCGAATCCCCGTGACAGGGTGAGCTCCCGTTGCTCGGTCCCTGCTCCTGCCAACCTAGCATTTCGAAAGCACGTCAAAGTGCAAGTAGATAAATAGGTACCGCTCCAGCAGGAAGGTAAACAGTGTTTCCGTGTGCTGCTCTGGTTCGCCAGAAGCGGCTTAGTCATGCTGGCCACATGACCTGGAAGCTGTACGCTGGCTCCCTCGAACAATAAAGCGAGATGAGTGCCGCAACCCCAGAGTCGGCCACAACTGGACCTGATGGTCAGGGGTCCCTTTACCTTTACCTTACTATGGACTCCAGCTTGGGGCCACTGTAAACGGTGGGTGACTGCCAGCATGGGAGAGCCAGTGTGGGGTAGTGGTTAGAGTGTAGTGTAGGACTCGTACGTGGGAGCTCTGGGTTCATATCCCCACTCACCTATGAACCTCACTAAGTCACCTTGGGACAGCTACATTCTCTTAGCTTCACCTACCTCAAAGGTTCGTTGTAACCACATAAACCACCTTGAGCTCCTTGGAGGAAAGCTGAGATGTAAACGTAATAACTATTATTATTTTGGGGAAAATAATTTTCATTTGATTTTACAAGTATAAAATAATAACAATACAATATTTAGAGATTTCTCCAAATCTCTAGACTTCCTGTGTTCCCTTCCGTGGGTCCTACTATCAACTTTTTCAACTGCATATTATTTCATCATCCAAATTTTATGTCTCTCCGTTTGTCCATAATATTGTCTTTCTTACAAGTGTTATTGCAATCCTGCTAATGCTTTCATCTGCTTACAGTGGTCTCTCAAGTAAATTATAACACCCCCCCCCCCCATTCTTTATTAAAGTTTTGGCCTTCTTGGTTCCTGAGCTTTCCGGTCAGTTTTGCCATTTCGGCATAATGCAACAGTTTAGTTTACCATTCTTCTCTGGTAGGGACATTGTCTTCTTTCCTTAAACGTAATAATTGTTGCTGCTGCTGCTGTTGTTGTTGTTGTTGCAGTACCCCACCCATCTTTCCATAGCTGTCAACGTTTCCCTTTTTTTAAGGGAAATTCCCTTATTCTGAATAGGATTCCTCACAAGAAAAGGGAAAAGTTGAAAAGCATCTTTCAGCTCCGGGGTCAAAATTAAAGGGCAGTAATCTAATGTGATTGGATAAACACATCCTTTTAACTGGATTTTTCTTGCGATTAAATATGTTTCGGAAGGTTTCCCCACCCCTCTTGCAAGCCTTTGGCCTGCTCTCTATTAGAATTTTGTTACTTTCTGGAATACATTGTTTGTGTTTGTTCTCTCTCTCTCTCTCTCTCTCTCTCTCTCTCTCTCTTTACTCTTGGAGTTGCGTGTCTTTGAATCCCCCACCCCCAATCATATTACATTGCTTTTAATCTTCCCGATGTTAGCTATCTCGCTCTGTTTTTAAGAGTGGAAAAGTAAATGGGTTTAATAAATAAAATAAAATAACTTGTTAATGGAACTGTAATTTTCTGAAAGAATAAGCACCGATTCTTAGCGCTGGCGTGCTTCCTAGAAAGAACGGGATGGCGTTTTACACAATCTCACACCTTATAAAACCCAACTGTCTTGCTCGGTGGATACCAAAAACTCTCTAGCAGCCATTTGGAGCAGCTGCAGTCAAGATTGAGTGCATGGTGCGGTTCAAAGAAACAACCAGAGCCACCTTTCAAATCAGATCCGTATGAAGATGTCTTTGACAAGGAGGAAGATGCTTTCAAGTGAGATCCTGCTAGCTAGAATGCCAGATCCCCCTGGCAGCAGATCTCAGAGCACAGAAGCTTTCTGCTTCGGTGGACAAGCTGTGGTCAAGGCTGGCAATGCATAACTTTTCCCAGACCACGACTTTAGGAACAGCAGAAGCAGCTGGGAAGAGAGGAGTTCAGGGATATATATATATATATATATATATATATATATATATATATATTAAAAAAATAAGTTGAGTGTCTTTGCTTCTTTGTGTTATTTTATGCACTGTGACTTGCTGTTATTTTTATTGATTATAGTTTAGAAATTATTTATTGTAATTGGTAAGAGTGAATTTCTGTTTATTCTTTGCTGGTATTTAATTTCATTGTGTATTATTATGTTCTAATGGCTTATTGAACATTATTTGTTCATTTCCAAGTTATGTTTTTATGACGACATATTTGCATTGGATTAGATTGTTGTAAGGTTTACTACTTTTGCTGTTTCTTCAGCTTGTAAACTGCCTTGGGTATACAGTCATACCTCGGTTTAAAGTCGCTTCAGGTTGAGCATTTTCAGGTTACGCTCCACGGAGACCCAGAAGTAACGGAACGCGTTACTTCCGGGTTTTGCCGCTCGCGCATGCGCAGACGCTCAAAATGATGTCATGCACAGAAGCGGCGAATCGCGATCCGTGCACTCGCAGGCGCAGGTTGCGTTCTGCTTTGGATGCGAATGGGACTCAGGAACAGATCCTGTTTGTATCCAGAGGTACCACTGTAGTAATATAGAAAAGTGGTGTACAAATTAGAAATGAAATTAAATGAAACCTACAACTGGAAGCAAGCAATTTAAGGCAGATGGAAATCTATGGGGATGAGAGGGAGAAGAGCTGCAAGTGGGGCTTATGTGTAGACCTCCAAAAGAACTCAGGATCCCACAGAACCTGTTGTCAAAGTAGAGCAGCCCAAATTACCCAGATGCAAGGACCTTGCACTAGGACCTTACCTTGATTTCAGACTCCTTTCTTTCACACCCACCTATCCACCCAGGAGCTAAGGCAGCACTGGGTTCAGCAAGATGCACAGAGTCAGCAGAAGAATGCTCATCTGGCAGCAAAGGGGCGTCACTATTAGGGGACTACTCTAGAGAAGCCAGGGAAGACGTATATTCATTGGGACCAAGCAGATAACTCTGCCCCAGGCCCATTCCTTTTTTTTTAAAAAAAGTTTTTATTTATACTTTTCAAATTTATACATTTCATTAATTTTACAATCATTTTAACATTTCAAGGTTTGACTTCCTTCCCCCTCTTTCTGAGGTTCCTTCAATTTATTTTAAAATATCTTCTGCATATCCAAATTCATTTAATTATCTACCTTAAATATATACTCTTATGAAACTGCAGGCTATTACAATAATCCTGCCAATGTTTTTAATCTGTTTGCAATTTATCTGTAAATATTCAATAAACCATTTCCAAGTTTGTTATCTTGATTTTTTTATTCTTCCGGTAAGTTTCACCATTTCTGCATGTAAGTTTTTGTATCCATTCCTCCTTTGCTGGGACTTCTGCTTCTTTCCATTTTGGGGCGAGTAGCATTCTTGCTGATGTAGTAGCATACATAAATAAATTTCTATACAGTTTCGGTAGTTCTGTCCCTATAATTCCCAAAAGAAAAGCTTCTGGTTTTTTGGTGTGTTTTTTTTACAAAGGTTATTTTGAACATCCTTTTCAATTCATTATATATCATTTCCCGTAAGCTTTAACCTTACTGCAAGGCCACCACATATGATAAGAAGAACCTTCTTTCTCTTTACTTTTACAACACTTGTTTGATTTCATTATACATTTTTGCCAGTTTACTCGGTGTTAGATATCCAGCCCATTTGTAGCTGACTTCCACGCTGTCCTGCAAGAGCAGCAGCAGTTTATTCCAGCTCCAGCTTTTGCTTGTCTTGCTCCAAAGTATGGGGAACTGGTGAGACAGAAGAACAGTTGCCTTAAGGCAGCCGATCCCCAACACAATGTCCTCCAGATGTTGCCAAACTCCAACTCCCATCAGCCCTACCTCAGCAGATGCATACCCAGGCTCTGTTGCTCCCTAGTATCAGCATCCCCTGTACCTTGCGCCCCTAGCAAGGAGATGTATGGGTGCCCACACACCTTGCCCAGAGCAGCAGAGGCGTAGCCCAGGGAGCATGCAGGTGGGCTCTTAGCCACTTCAAGCCAGAGTGGAAAGTTGTGTTTTTTGTGCCTGGGCCCTGGACAGAGACCAACCTCCCCAATGCCTAGCTATGCCCCTGCACCTCAGCATGGCAATGGTCAGGGATGATGGGATCTGTAGTCCAGCCACACCTGGAGGGCTGGCAAGCTTATCATCCTTGGGAGATGGAAAGAAGTGACAATAGTTTTTAAGAGTGTTGGTACTAATGTGATATAGCCTTCGTTTCCCAATAGCTCCCGCTATTGCCTTCGGTCAGACAGCTTTTTTAATTACTACAAAGGCTGGATTAAGAAGCTGCTTTATACCAGCTCAGACTATTGATCGATCTTGCCTGGTATTGCCTGCTTTGATTGGCAGGGTCTCAGGCTGGGGGTCCTTCCCATTGGTTCCAGCCAGATGCCCCCCAAGCCTCTCATAACTCTCCCCAGGCCACACCTTCTTTCTGTAGGCCACACCCCTCACTGGGCCTTGCTTCATACCTCAAGTGTATTCTTCCTGGGTGAATGTGTCCTTGAACTTTGATAATGCCTCTCACTTAGATGGATGGAGGATAAATTGGGGGTGGGAGAGTCTACAGATACTCTCCTACTGTACAAAGGGATGTGGGTGGCGCTGTGGTCTAAACCACTGAGCCTCTTGGGCTTGTCGATCAGAAGGTTGGTGGTTCGAATCCCTGCAACGGAGTGAACTCCCGTTTTTCTGTCCCAGCTGCTGCCAACCTAGCAGCTTGAAAGCATGCCAGTGCATGTAGATAAATATGTACTGCTGCGGCAGGGAAGTAAATGGCATTTCTCTGGTTTCCATCACGGTATTCCGTTGCACTGGAAGTGGTTTAGTCGTGCTGCCCACATGGCCCAGAAAGTTGTCTGTGGACAAACGCTGGCTCCCTCGGCCTGAAAGCAAGATGAGCCCTGCAACCCCATAGTCGCCTTTGACAGGACTTAACCATCCAGGGGACCTTTACCCTTTTACTGTACAAAGGTAGAATTTATATTTGTTGCTTTGCCCACTTTTTGCATGTGGCCCTCAGAAGGTTGTCAAAAAGGGAATGTGGCTCTCAAGCTGGAAAAAACTCTAATAATAATAATAATAATAATAATAATAATAATATAGCAACTGCAGATGCCCTGAGCAGTGTATGGAATTTTCTGCATTAAAAAATGTGCTCTGCCACTGATCTATGGTGCTTCCCACAAAAAGAAAAGAGAGAAAATACTGCCCTGTTTGACAAGAGATCATAGTGGAACACCAAAACACATGTATGTCCTATGGACAAAAAATGCTCCTATCGTGCCATTTTCAACTCTCCCTAAAAAGCAATCGTTTTGTCTCCAGCCTTAGTGTGCAGTAAATTGTGCTACATAAATAGTAATATGTTTTTAAAAAGATTAAATCCAAGCAGAACATGTTAGAATGATTGGCAGGCAGAGGAAACCCCTATTCAATATTGGATTTCTGTATTTATTCCTTAATGCTGTTAAAAGGCACCTGATGTAAAAGAAATGATTGTTAAGTGTAGCCAGGAGTCTTGAACCTATTCCAGAAAGGCTTTTTGTAGATCTGATATAAAGTCCCTGTCTCTCCAGATAAGATGGAGTTAACTCGCTGCTCACTTTCTGTGCAACCCTTGATCAGATCTATGCCATTTTCCTTTCTAAGTTACCAACACACTTTTAAAAAAACACACCCTTGCCAGATGTCTCTTTGACCTAGTGTGGTCTACCTTGGTTTACCTTCCACCCCCTTTTAATCTGCTTGTATATGTGATGTATCAAGTCCCAATAGTGTTTCCATAGCTTGGAGATTAAATACAAAATCAAACACAACCATCCTCCTGGCCTATAACTATCCTCCTCCCGATTCTCCTCACAAAGCAGTTTAATTATTTGAAATGTTACCTGATAAATAGTGTAATCAGAAGAATTCCACCTCCACTTTAACTACTTCCCCATCACATTTTTCTAATTTGGGACAGGTTTTAGATTACGACTTCTAAATTTATGTAAACTTCCAATCAGTGATTAATGTTACAAGCTACAGGCTGTGCCTTAAGCACACTTAAATGGAAAGGTGGGGTGGGGTGAGGGACCACAAACAAGGGTTAGGCTTGTCATGTTCGTGACTTTGGTGATGCAAAGCATAACCTTTGGGGAGGTTTCACATGAAAGGTCATGACCTCTGTAACCTTGCCGGTGAGACTTCAGCATGAATTTTCCAGAAACTGGCCCCCTTCTGTTTGATGGTGTGGGACTAAGGGAGAGAGAGTTAAGCCAAGCTTATCAAATGCTATTTTAAAATGTAATTGAAGCCATAATTGGCATGAACGGTGCAAGCTGAATGAAAAGTCAGCTGTGTGTTGGCCACAGAGACCGCAGATAACTAGTATTAGAAGGGGATTCACTGATATTGCAATCACTCTGGAGGTGGGGTGTGTGAGAGAGATAGACTCCTATCAAAATGGTGTGCATTAAGAGGATATCTTTGGCTTTCCAGAGGTTGGACTCCAACTCCCATCAGCCTCAGCCAGCATAGCCAATGGTCAGGCATGGTGGGAGTTCATGCCTCTGGAATGACTTCCCCTTTGAAGTGCGTCTAATTCAGGGATGGATTAATATGCCTATTTCCCTCCATTTCTCATTTTTCCAATCTTAAACTCAGTCCTCCACACTTCTGCAGCAATTGGCATTTAAAAAAAACAAATCTTGAAAATTCACCAGCATGTCCATGTGAATTTTCTCCAATAAAAACATTTTTGTATGGATGAATTTACACATTTTGATAGCAATTTCCCTTTATTATAATGTGGTTTTGTGCATTATTTTCACAAATATATGCATTTTATGCACAGTTTCTCCCCAATATATGAAATTTTGTATACAATGTTTCACTGGAGAACTGCATTGCAGAATGTGAAGGATTTTGAAAGATGCCTATGTTTTGGTCAGTGCATTGGTTTGAGAAGTGCAAATTAGGTAGTACCATGATACTTGTATCCCACTGTTCCTCCCTAGAGTTGCATCCCTAGGAATCATTCTCTCGCATTGCACTCAGTCCTGAAGGTAGGCAGTACAAGAGTGACCCCTCTCTAGGGATTTGAACCCAGTTCTCCCCAGTCTAGTCCTGCCACTCTGTCCACTATACCACTGCAGTTCCACTATAGTTATGCATAAGGATTTGCTTATTTCTCAAAGAATACTTTTGGCAAACCCTGCGACTGGTTGGGTCAGGACTCCGTGTGATATGCTGTTCCGATCAAGAGCTATTTGGAAACCTGATTCTTAAGGGTAAGCCAGTTTCTACTCTACTTTTCTAATGCGTGTGTGTGTGTTTAGAAAAATAAATTTAAAAAGTGGGGTTTGCATAATATCACATCACCAGAAAGGCAGAGATAAAGATGAGGTGTAAAGTATATGTAATGTGGCTTGTACTTAAGTGCAGTAATTGGAGTACTTGGATGTTAGATCTGCCAAGACGATAAGGCGAGGAAAAGCTGCTTGGGAAAAGGTAAACTGTCTGAGGAGCTGACAGCGATATGTGCTGGCTGGAAGGGGCCCAGAATTGTTTTAGCCTTTGAGACATTGGCATAATTGTATCCTTTGGGCCCAGACCTCCTGATAATGATACCTTCTAAACCTCAGTTATTGGTATAATTTCAATCTGATACAGGCCAAAATACCTCTCTCTTTATACACACAAGTTCAGCGGGAGGCATGTTCCCATGTGGGATGGGGGGCACTGGGATCAGTGGGGGAGGCCCTCTTAAGACGGTGAGCAGAAATCGCAGCGTTTGTCTCCGGCAGGCCTATGCCTCCTGAGTATGAGGAAACAGCCAGGGATGTATCTGATGTAAGTCATACTCGGTGTAGACCTGCTGAAATTAATGGGCGTGACTTAAGGCCATGTTTACACTGTGTACTTAAGGAACAAGGATACTGCTGTAAATAGTCACAGCCCTCCCCACAAAGAAATCTGGGAGCTGTGGTTTGTTAAAGGTGCCGAGAGTTGTTAGGAGACCCCTAGGCCCCTCACAGAGCTACAATTCCCAGACTTCTCTGTGAAGAGGGATAGATTAAGGTATTCTGGGATGGGGAGAGGGGGCTCCTAACAACCCTCAGCACCTTTAACAAACTACAGCTCCCAGAATTCATTTTACGTAGGGTTGTCTCTGAAGAGCGTGCAGAAACTTCAGCAGCCAGGTTCCTCACTGGGGCAAGATGGTTTGCGCATATTACACTGATCCTGGTCCAACTGCACTGGCTACCAATGAGTTTCTGGGCCCAATTCAAAGTGCTGGTTTGGACCTATAAAGCCATAAACATCTCAGGACAGCAATACCTCAAGGACCACCTTTCTCCATATGAACCAACCTGGATCCTGTGATCATCATCTGAGACCCTTCTTCATGTGTCTCCTCCACAAGAACAGGCCTTTTCTGCAGCGGTTCCCCGCTTGTGGAATGCTTTCCTCTGGAAGGTTCAGCTAGCGCCTTCATTATGCACCTTTAGGAGCCAGGCAAAAAAGTTCCTCTTTAATCAGGCCATTGGCTGATTGACATCTGATGCCCTTTTAAATGTGTTGTTGAGGGGGGGTGTTATTGGGTTGTCTTTGTTTTTATTTTTATTATGTATTTTGTGTTTTTATATTGTAATTTTAAGTTGTGAAGCACCCTGAGATCTAAAGGTATATAGGGGAGTATACAAATTAAATTAAATTAAATTAATATTATGGGGAATACATGTTACTACACAGATTAAGTGTACAGTGGTACCTCAGTTCTCGAACGTCTCCGTTGACTAATGTTTCGGAACCTGAACGCCAAAAACCCAGAAGAAAATGCTTCCGTTTTCAAACACGCCTCGGAAGTTGATCGGCTTCCGCTGTGTGTTTTTCAATTTTCTCAATTGAATTTGAAGACAGCCCTTTGCGCTTCGGTTTTCAAACGTTTCAGAACTCAAATGGTCTTCCGGAACAGATTACGTTCAAGAACCGAGGTACCACTGTGTATTAAATAAGTACGGTGAACACATATAAAGACAATTTGTTTCTTGCCTGTAATAGTTAAACTTCACCCAAATCAACCCTATGGAAAAAAGGATTTCATATAGTATGTTAAATAAAATAAAACTAAGCAGAGCAAGTTCCAAAGCAGGCTGCGTCTGACTAATGGATTTGTCCACTTTGTCTGCCAAAAGTTGAAAAAGCACAACCCCTCCGCTGGTAAAGCTATGAGTACCACTACATAAGCTTATGACAAATGAGATTTTTATTAGTTCCAGGGAAGCATATTTGTGGTGTAACCATTCCGAATAGGGGTCTGGACTAGTTAAAACCATTTCAATCCATGGAAGATGTTCTGTAGGTGGCAAATCACCACCATACTTCCTTCGCCTTTCAGAAGTGGTCCTCTGACGTGCTTTGCTTGCTACTGTTTATTGGGCTGATCCTCTTGAATCATACTAAGCAGAGGAGTCCTTGTATGACAGGGGAAAAAATGAAATGGTCCAGCACTCTGCATCATGAGCCGCGCTGGCGTATTTCAGCTCATGCCAAAATAAGGAAACCACAATCCCTCTTATGTGCAACTTCCATTCAGGTTGATGCACCAGTTCTCTATTCAAGAGTGGCTGCTTAATGCATCACCAAAAAGAGGAAATGATTCACCCCGCTAGAAAGAGGTCACAGGTTTGCACAAAAGGTGCATGTGCTAATTTATATGTCTGTATATGCATTCTTAGAAATGATTACTGATTTGAATAGAAAGACAGTGCATCTCATCGTAGTGGGGAAGTTTGGTTGCTTAGACTGCTGTACAGGTATGATCTCTGGGTGAGCAACTTTCCCCTTCTTTTGACTCCCTATCTTTCAATTGGACTCGGGCCAGTCTGCTCTTCAAATGGTGTGCAGCAGGACATATGCTCATCCTAAGCTGGTTTCTGGGCTCAATTTAAAGTACTGGTGTTTCTATTATGTTTAATGTATGTAGAGTTTGGTGTCAGCGTTGCTTGTGTTGTTCACTTGTGTTCCTTTGGTGGTGAGAGAGGTTGGGGTTGGCCTAGGGTGTGATTGTTTGCTTGTGATTGGCTGTGGTGATCTTTGTTTTCGTGTGTGAGTGAGGTGTGTGTGTGTTTTGGATCAATAGAAACACCGCCACCCGACCCCACCCCCATCCATCTTCCCTCTCTCCACCCCCCCTTTCTTTTTTCTTTCTTTTTTCTTCTCCCCCTAATGCCTCAACAAATGA
The DNA here is from genome assembly GCF_027172205.1 of Podarcis raffonei. Taxonomy (NCBI): domain Eukaryota; kingdom Metazoa; phylum Chordata; class Lepidosauria; order Squamata; family Lacertidae; genus Podarcis; species Podarcis raffonei. The sequence goes on along the minus strand of NC_070608.1, from coordinate 20,324,523 downwards.
AACGGATTTGTAAAAATGTTACATGGAAGAAGAAGAAAAAATACGAGGCACTACACTTCTGTAAAACAAGAAAATCCTTAATAAAAAATATTAAATTTTTTTTTTTAAGTACTGGTAACGGGTTTTAAAGTCCCAGGGTGTTTCCAGGTTGCCACTATTTTGCAACAGGGATCCAAGGGCATTCTGATTTTCAGGTTGGTGCAGTTAAAGTTGGTTAAAATCTGTCTCCCTAGAATAGTGGTAGGGAACCTTTGGAAGAACCCTAAACTACAACCCCCCTCATCACTGGCCATTGGCTGTGCTTGCTGTGGCTGATGGGAGTTGTAGTCCAGCAACACCTAGAAGGCCACAAATGTTCACCACCCCTGCCCTAGAACAACAAGTTCACTTGGGAAAAAAGAATAAGGCTATTTGCAGTTAGGAAAGTGATGGGGAAACACATTGAAAAATGTGAGAGGAATGAATGATTAATGGCAAGGTGTATAAGCGCCCCAGAAGCAAATAAAAAAAAATATGGGACAGGTGTTCTTTGTCATATAACCACCCTGCAAAGACATTGGAGCAAACGCTCAATAAAGATCAGGGGTGGTATAGCTTCCATGTTAGCAAATAAGGGCAAATGCCCAATAAATAGGTCATGGGAGCAGCCCCTGAAACAGTTTGGAACCAGATTATCTGAAGGACCATGTGCACATATGAATCTACCCTGGCCTTGAGATCAGCTCTGGAGATGTTTGCGGCCCTGCCATTGAGATTGATGAGATTTGTGGGCACGAGACAGACAGGATATTTCTTAGGAGGCATTTGTTTATTTATTTAATCTATTTCTATCCTACCCTTTCCCCCAAGCTGGGATTCAAGATGGCTTTCAACGTTTAAAAACATCAGTGTAGAATAATAAAAACAAACCAGGTAAGGACAATCAGTGAAATACATTGCAACAAATGTAAAAACTAGTAACAACCTAGTGCTGCCTGCACCTTATTTTCCAAAGGCCTGTCCGAACAGGCAAAAAGGGAGACAGTCTATAACTTGTCTTGGAAGGGAATTCCACAATATGGGAGCAGACACAGAAAATGCTCTCTCTCTCATGTCACCACCAACCATGTTTCTGATGCTCATCCCGAGGATATGGCTAGCTTTTAAGAGGATATGGAAAATGTCTTGTCTTCCCCTCTCAAAGAAGAAGAAGAAGAAGAAGAAGAAGAAGAAGAAGAAGAAGAAGAAGAAGAAGAAGAAGAAGCTGCTAATACACATTTCTCTGCAATATGTTTCACAGCCGCCATTTTTATGTTAGGATGTTTCAGCATTAAGTTGTGGTTTCATTGATTTGTTATATAGTTGGATGTAAGCCACCTCTGAAAGGCAGCACATAAATCATGGAAATAAATAGATGGCACTTCACTGAGAGGTGGTTTCAATGGTGCATGAGCATTTTCACTGCGCCGCACGACAGCTGTGGCCACATGTGCAGCCATTTGTTTATGGGTGGGGCCATCTTAGAGCTCAGCCCTTAGAGCTCATGTCACTTCACCCTTTTTGTTATGGACACTTGATTTATAATGGGTTGGATGCAAAAGTGCCTTTGGGGTTTGCAGCAGTTTTGGTTTAGAGAAAATACAAGTAAGAGGAGACATGAAAGAATAGTAGAATCATAGAATCTTAGAGTCCGGAGGGACCCGAGGGTCATCTAGTCCAACCCTCTGCAGGAATCTCAGCTAAAGTATCCATGACAGATGGCCATCTATCTTATATAATTATGTATGGAATGGAGAAAGTGGATAGATAAAAGCTTTTCTTTCACTTTCTTAACACTAGAATTCATGGGCATCCGGAATGCTGGAAGATTTGGCACAGATAAAAGACAGAACTTATACACACGAGCATACAGTTCAACTATGGAACTCACTCCTGCAGGAGACAATGGCTAACAACTTGGATGGCTTTAAAAGAGGATTGAAAAAAATTCATGGAGTGAGTTTCAGTGAGCATGATCTGCCTGTTCTTGGAGGCTGGATTTAATGCCCCTGTGTACCCTGCCACCTGAGGCAGTTGCCTCACCTTGCCTCATGGGTTGGCCGGCCCCGTAAAGCATAATAGCTGACATGGATAAAGCCAAAGTCAGCCAGACTAAAAATCCATTAAACCATAAATTTATTTATCTGATTTCAGTGGGATAAAAGTGAGATTTAGTCTACCTGGATTGTAGCCAACGGCATCTTGTGCTAACTCAAAGGGAGTCTTAAATTTTTTCTCTCTGGTGAGTCTGAAAGCACAAAGAGTTCTGGAGCTAAGGAACACCTGAGGATGCATATTGATGCTATCAATGGGTGAATCTGTCAGTTTCGGATTCTCTCTGTTTCTTGTTTTTCCAGTCATAAATTCAGCTCCCCACATTTCCACATCATGATTTATTTTTAAAGAGGTATGCATGAAAATTAACCAGCATTTTAGTGTGCAATTTTGCTCAATATTCACATTTTTGTAGGTTATCTTAATTGATATATGCATTAGTTGGCTGGAGAATTGCATTGCAAAATTTGGAGACGTATGAATTTCAAAGGATGGCTGTGCTTCAAGTTGTGTATTGCTTCAGAAAGTGCAAATTACGTAGGTAGTCTTGGGTCTACTGCACAACCTCACACACACATTTGAAGGCTTCCAGTGGTTGGCCATTTAGTTTGGCTTCTCGCTCTTAAGTCAACCATCGAAGAACATCTGGCTTGGTTTATCATTAATTCTGGGAATGTGCATTTATAATACATTTTTTGGGGGAACTGTTGCTATTATTCCTGGAGAGCACTATAATGAACAATTTTATGCTTGTTCTACTGGGAGACCAATTTCTACTTAGAGATTGTTCTGCAGGCTCAATTATATTAGTTGCTATCATCTTTTTATTGCCAGAAAGTGTGTCTTCTTATAAAATAAAATAATACACCGACAGAAAAAGTTGCCAAACGCTGTTATAGAGAAATCAGACTAACATTTGGGAGGAAGACTTCTTAAGACTCCAACTTAGAAACCTGGCATCTTGTACTACAACATAAGGAGAAACACACTTGTCAATGTCGTCTTCATTTTGGTTTCCAGCTAGCAGTTAAGCAAAGAAATCATTACAAGTGGAGAAATAATTCTTGCTCCTTACCAGGAAACTGAGACACTGACTTCCATATTTCAGAATGCCATCCATTTGTGAACCCAGTTCTATTTGTTTAATAAACTATAACCTTCCCAGTACAAGCAGACAATGTACATTTTTCCACCAGTGACTAACAGTCTTAAGCATGGACCCAGCTGCATAGACTGAGGATGTGATATTGGCCAGGGGTCAGCAAAATTTTTTAGGAGGGTGCTGGTTCACCGCCCCTCATAATAATAATAATATAATAATAATAATTTATTATTTATACCCCGCCCATCTGGCTGGGTTTCTCCAGCCACTCTGGGCGGCTTCCAACGGAATATTAAAATACAATAACCTATTAAACATTAAAAGCTTCCCTAAACAGGGCTGCCCTCAGACCTTGTGGTGGGCCAGACTGTGTGTTTGTTTCTTCATATTATCAATTTCATGCTCTGAAGAAGACAGTGCTAGCTACAAGTTTTTTGAAGACCTCCAGTAAAGATGATCCCATGTCCTGCTTGGAGACTTTTCGCAGGGATGTGGGTGGCTACTATGAGAACAGAATGCCTTTGTTCTCAGATAGTATACCAAATGTGACCAAACCAACCAATGCACTCTCTCATAGTCTGAGGGTACATGATGCATCTGCGTTGCTGAAGCTAAGCAGGTCTTCGTCTGTTCAGTGCCTGGGAAGCTCATGAATGCTGCCTTGAGCTCCATGATGGAAAGATGGGATATGGATGCAATAAATAAATTAATGTGCTATTTAACTGAGACTCATTAGAGAATAAGAAGTGGTATATACTGCAAGAGTGTGAATGTAATGCTTCAGATAATGAAAGATTAAATAAATAGATAAGTTCTATATCTACCATTCAAATGGTACAAAAATAATTTTGTAAATATAATATTACTATTCTACAGCTTTCCCTGACTTGGTGCTCTCCAGATGCTGTTGGACTCCAATTCCCATCAGCCCTTGCCAGAATGGCCAATAGTCAGGCATGATGGGAGTTGTAGTATAACAACATCTGGAAGGTCCCAAGTTGCAGAAGGCTGTTAAACTAGATGCTGATTATTTTTTAATATAAAAAATGAACACAAATGCACACACACAGAGTTTGTTCTCTTATTGGGGTTACCTTTTCACTTAATCTGCTGACAAGATCTGTTTATCCTTACGAAAATGCAAAGGTTTGATTGTGGGTAAGCATTGCCAAAAATGGTCAAGTTTTCATGGCCTGGACATGCCATCTGGACATTCCTTTGTTACAGGAACCCATTCTTCTTCCTACTTCCCTGAATCGGGACTCAAAGGATTTATTAGAACAGGTCCATTGCTTAATTTTGTGTTTTTGTTTTTTTTTTAAAAGAAAGCTTTATATTTTCTATATGGCATTCCGAGTTGAATTTATGATCAGATGCTCTTCTTTGCCCATTAGATTCGATGAGGAGAGCAGATTCACTTTGAAGGGGGGGATTGCAAGATCATCATGCTTTACTATCCTGGGATGAAAGGTAAACGCATAAGCTTTGAAGTGTTTCTCTGATTTCTCTTTCTGTCTGTCTGTAGTTTTGTTCAATGTCTTCGCACATGGTTAACTGGTTTACTTTAAACAAACAAACAACCCAAAGTGCAAAGGAAGCCACAATAGCCCACAAGAATAAAAAACTGAAAATACTGCTGGGCCATGCTTTTATAAGGCTGCGTTTGGACAGGACTTTATTCCATCTTCCCAATATTTCCTTAGTTTTCACAAAGTAGATCCCTGGAGGTGGCTATCTGCCCAACTCTGCTGTAAAACACAGACCAGTGTTTTAAAATGCAAACATGGGCCACTTGAAAATTGCAGGCCACTGAATAATTTTTCCACCTCTTGTAATGTGCTACACTATACGATGTATGGTTTTTAATTTTATTTTTCCAGATACAAAATGGACCACCTGAATGAAGCTTGTGGACCAGTGGTGGTCTGCAGGCCATCCCTGACATAGGGTCTGGGAACCCTGACATAGACACCTTTGACAGCTGAGAAACACATTCCCACCCCCCTCTGAAATAGCATTGGAGGTGCACTCCACTCTTACCTCAAATATATTTAAGGAAATTTCCCTCATGCCTTTATCTGTGTATCAGTCACTCTGATGAATGTGGAATGGAATAAACCCAGAACAGTTTTCTTTCTTTCTTTCTTTCTTTCTTTCTTTCTTTCTTTCTTTCTTTCTTTCTGTATTTTTATTAAAGATTTTCTTGGTTTACAAAAGTATGTGCAATGTCTCTCTCTCGCTCTCTCCCCCCCCCATAACATTTTTTACAGATCAGTTTCATTTGTTGATACTAAACATCTTCCAAGGCAATAATGCCCATTTATACCACAAAGAACTCATAACGCACCTATTTTCAGCAGCCAGAAACACCATAACCAGACACTGGAGAGACCTGTCAGGAGTAAGCATGGACCAATGGTACCAAATAGTATGAGAAACAGCCTTACTAGAAAAATTAACCAATAAACTGAAACTGACACGGGGACAAATAGAAGAAGACACCTTCACCCCGGTATGGCTCCCCTTTATCACATACACAGCCCAACAAGACCCAGAACAGTTTTCATGTGGAGAGACAACAGACAGACTCCTCTGAGAGAATGTAATCCCACTGTGTGTTGGGAGTGCTTGAACGATCCAGTCACACCTGTATGGCGATGTGGCAGAACTGCTAGCTCTGCTGTAATGGAGGATGATCAGGTAGAGTCAAACCCAGGGCAGTTGTTGTTGTTGTTTAATCGTGTCCGACTCTTCGTGACCCATGGACCAGAGCACGCCAGGCACTCCTGTCTTCCACTGCCTCCCGCAGTTTGGTCAGACTCATGCTGGTAGCTTTGAGAACACTGTCCAACCATCTCGTCCTCTGTCGTCCCCTTCTCCTTGTGCCCTCCATCTTTCCCAACATCAGGGTCTTTTCCAGGGAGTCTTCTCTTCTCATGAGGTGGCCAAAGTATTGGAGCCTTAGCTTCAGGATCTGTCCTTCCAGTGAGCACTCAGGGCTGAGTTCCTTAAGAATGGATACGTTTGATCTTCTTGCAGTCCATGGGACTCTCAAGAGTCTCCTCCAGCACCATAATTCAAAAGCATCAATTCTTTGGTGATCAGCCTTCTTTATGGTCCAGTTCTTCCTTCCATACATCACTACTGGGAAAACCATAGCTTTAACTATACGGACCTTTGTCGGCAAGGTGATGTCTCTGCTTTAGTTATTCACACAAAACCCAACAGGTAACCTCTGCTGTGGGCAACCAACCAACACCCTCCCTAACACTCACTAGCCTGTGCACATTTTTAATGCCTTTATGGGATTTCTGCTCTTTGAAAATCCTGCCTTTTGATTACTTAAGATGTTTTTAATTGCCTATGTTCACTGGGTCATTATTATTTTTTCTCAAGTCTGTATCATGAACAGAGAAACGAAGGTGAGGGAAATCTTCTGCACCCCACTTAAAAATTAAAACCACATAGGATCTTTAACTAGGCCCAGGTTGCTCAGTGCTTATTAGCAATGACCATTAACCAATCACTTATGGATTTGCTTCGAGTGTTCATAGATACTAATGGGTTTTAGAATTCCTCGAGAATCCTCAAAGGTCAAAGGAAGAAAATGAAGTATGAAGTGATAAAAAATGGATTAGGTGACTAATGGACAGGTTGTATATAAAACAGGTCCAGAACAAAACACTGCATTTTTTTTGCCATTCAGGTTGATGCAGAAAGAAAGTATTCTCAGGAGTTCTGGTCTGGCCCTTTTGCCAAGGAAAAAAGGGACACTGGGATTTTGCAAAGATAGTGTTTGAAAGTGCCAACTTTACCTTATCACATCCGCATGTCTGCACATTCTGTCTCTGTGACTGCCAAGCTGAACTTAAGACTTGTTAAAACCATGAACTTGCTGTGAACCAGAGCTTAATGAACTTTGACTGAACTTGGGGCAAGCTGAAACTGCCCAATTCACAGCAATGGGAGGAGACTCTTCACCATCTTTTGCCACCATGTACAATGTACTGAAAGATGTGCAGAGTTTGGGCAAGGTGATTGAGTGAGTGGTTGCTGAACAACTCCAGGCACGCCTGGAAGAAGCGGACCTTTTGGATCCCTTCCTGTCGGGATTCACGCCTCATCCTGGGACTGAAACTGCCTTGGTCACGCTGGTCGATGATCTCCGGAAGGCTAGGGACAAAGGTGAGAGCTGTTTCCTAGTTCTGCTGGATCTCTCAGCGGCTTTTGATACCATCAACCATAACATCCTTCTGGACCGTCTAGAGGGGCTGGGAGCTGGGGGCACTGTCATACAGGGGTTCTGCTCCTTCTTCCTGGGCCGTGTCCAGAAAGTGGTGGGGGGGGATGAGTGTTCAGACCCCTGGGCTCTCACTTGTGGGGTGCCTCAGGGTTCTGTCCTCTCCCCCATGCTTTTTAACATCTACATGCAGCCGCTGGGAGAGATCATCAGGGGGTTTGGGTTGGGTGTTCATCAACATGCGGATGATACCCAGCTCTACCTCTATTTCAAATCAAAACCAGTGAAGGCAGTGAAAGTCCTGTGTGAGGCAGAACCATTGATGCTAAGAGCCATTGATGCAAAGTTGCCAATGCACATTATTATTTTCATTTTGTATTTCTTGTTGTAAACTGCCCAGTGATCTTTGGATGAAGGGTGGTGGGTAAATTTAATAAAAAAAAATGCAAAGAAATAAAATGGGTCCCAACCCATTTTCTGATTCATAGGAAACGAAAGGGGAATATGTCAGTTTTACTGTGCATGCTTATTCTGAAATAAGGCTAGATTGTGTCTGATGTGGCAAGTCTAATTTAGGGCCGCAGCTGTAATCAATGACAACATTTGAACGTTAGTGGGAGATAGTGTCAGTGCTTCATCCTCTGGGCTATTTGTTTTTGACAGGCAAGAATTGGGGATCTCTGCATTCCAGTAAGTGCGTGACAGAGTTTCCCCGTTGTGCTGTGCTTTGTCTCTAAATAATAAGACCTGAAACCAGTAAAAGTTGGAGAGGATTGATTCTATCTGCAAAGAGAATCTTTTAGGTGTATGCCCTGTTTTTCACAGCTTTCCAGATCAAAGCCCTTCCTTGAAATATTGAATTATCAGGCTTACAAATCAGGTTCACTTCATTTTTAAACCAACATTAGTGCTGCCATCAATTCGGAGGCTTTTGGGGGCTAATGGTTTTGCAGGAATGTTAATAGTTCCTCATTATGCCCAGAGAAGCAATACTGAGGCCTCTTTAAAAAGACAGCTATGTATAAATGGTGACCGGTTTACCATTTTGTAAGTGGCAGACTGAAAATCCATTTCAGGCTGGTCAAATTCGGGAGACGTAGAAAGCATCTGCAAAACAGAACTTCTATATTTAAATACACCATGGTGCTGGAGTAACTTAATTTATTTATAAAGCATGTGGATATAAAAATAGCTGTGTCCCACCTTTCTGCCCTTAACAGGATTTAAGATTAGCTCATGATGATAATTATAAAAATGCAAATGCACCAGGAGCCAACAACAACAAGAAGATCTGGGGAAGATAATAGAACAATATATAAGGCTGAAATGAAAATAACAGAAGCAGTGAAACTCCTTATGGGCATCTGACTTGCCATTGCAAGAATGAGATGCTAAACTAGATGAAACTTTGACAATGTCCAGTGGTCTTTTCTTGTGTTCTTAAAGCATATGTGCCCTTGCAGATAGATGATAGGTAGGTAGATAGATGATAGATAGAGACAGATAGATGATAGATAGATAGATAGATAGATAGATAGATAGATAGATAGATGATAGATAGATAGATGATAGATTGATAGATGATAGATAGATGATAGATAGATAGATAGATAGATAGATGATAGATAGATAGATAGATAGATGATAGGTAGATATCAGTCACTATATCGGTCAAACACTTGCAGAGAAACAAGCGTTGTTTTTAATTAAGAATTAAATTATTTCTGAATTTGCTAACATCAGTGGTACCTCGGTTTAAGTACTTAATTCATTCCGGAGGTCCGTACTTAACCTGAAACTAGCTAATGGGGCCTCCTGCTGCTGCCGCACCGCCGGAGCACGATTTCTGTTCTCATCCTGAAGCAAAGTTCTTAACCTGAGGTACTATTTCTGGGTCAGCGGAGTCTGTAACCTGAAGTGTATGTAACCTGAAGCGTATGTAACCCGAGGTACCACTGTGTGTGTGTGTGTGTGTGTGTGTGTGTGTATGCAAATTCAGAAATAAAAATAAAACTTTATCCAAATCTGTATCCCCTTTTATCTTTTTTTTTAAAATTGCCTTACCTGATTCCCTGAAGAAGGGATAGCTAACACGGTGGTATTTTTACAGACACTAATTGTTCCATTTCAAACACACGTTGCTTGTTGGATTCTCTTTCATAACAAGTCAGACAAACTGATGATCTGCTAAGTAACATCTGCAATGCTGGCTGTAACCCTGCACTGCCACCACACCAAAAGTACAGATCTTAGTTGGTGTGAGACAAACCTCCGGAGCAAATTTCACTGCTAATAGTGTCTCTCCCGAGTCAAAAGAAAGAAAGAAACTTGTGTGGTAAGGGAGTTGATTAGACACCTGCCCCGTCTACACTACACATTTAAAGTAGTGTCATGTCACTTTAAATAGCCATGCCTTCTGCCAAAGAATCTGGGGAACTGTAGTTTAATAAAAGCGCTGAGAGGTGCTTAGAAACTCCTATTCCCACAGTGGTGGACTTTGGGCTTTCAGATTTCAGCAGCACCCTTTGCGATGCCAAAATTTGCTGCACCCCACTCCTGCCTTCCGTTCCAAATCCTTGTTGCAGCCCCCTCTTGGATTGGTATCCAGGGTGGGTGAACTGGCTGTGCTCCCCCAAATCTGCCTCCGATTCCCTTCACAGAGCTACAGGTCTCACAGAGTGGTTTAAGCACCAACCCCTCTTCCCAGCGAACTTTGGGAATTGTTTTTTTTTTGGGGGGGGAGAATAGAGGGCGTTCTTCAAACAACTCTCAGCACGCTTAACAAACTACACTTCCCAGGATACTTTGGAGGAAGCCTTGACTGTTTAAAGTGATCTTATACTGCTTTAGGGACGCGGGTGGCGCTGTGGGTAAAAGCCTCAGCTCCTAGGGCTTGCCGATCGAAAGGTCGGTGGTTCGAATCCCCGTGGCGGGGTGCGCTCCCGTTGCTCGGTCCCAGCGCCTGCCAACCTAGCAGTTCGAAAGCACCCCCAGGTGCAAGTAGATAAATAGGGACCGCTTACTGGTGGGAAGGTAAACTGCGTTTCCGTGTGCTGCGCTGGCTCGCCAGATGCTTTGTCACGCTGGCCACGTGACCCGGAAGTGTCTCTGGACAGCGCTGGCCCCAGGCCTCTTAAGTGAGATGGGCGCACAACCCCAGAGTCTGTCAAGACTGGCCCGTACGGGCAGGGGTACCTTTACCTTTTATACTGCTTTAAATGTATGTTACAGATGGGATTCATGTCTACATGGCTCACTGTTGAGTTAATTGAAAAGGAAATCAAGGTTGGGTAAATATTGGGGATAAGTGCAGAACTTAAGTGGCCACCGTACGTTTTGTGGCTTTCCACCATGGTCACACTGTCACTTGCCACAGGCCAAGAGGAAATTCCAGAGTCATCTGTCAGCCTAAATGCTTAAGTGCTATCAGCCCTGTGTGATTCAGGCCTATAAAACCGACCCAAGAAGCGCTTTCTCTCTTATGATCAGCTTTTTCTTGCCCTCGCGTGAAATGCAGATGACACTCTCAACAGGAAAATCCATATCTCATATTAAATCACTGTGTTAAACTCACAATATCACAATGCCTTCATATACATCTATGGTGCCACCACACTTGTTCTGGTCTCCGGACCTCAGAATGGATAGGTGGGAAAAGTTCAGAAGAGGGCAACCAAAACGGCATATGGGGAAGAAGTTCCAGTGGCTTCCTCTCAAAGGAAACAAAGCCAGGGTACACACTGGGTCCCTGGTTCTCACTGCTGGGAAATGTTGGGGTGCATGTGTTATTATGTATTCAGGTTTGGGGGTCACTGAAAATGGTGGGTGGTTGCCAAGCATTGGGCATTCAGTGTGGTGTAGGGGTTAGAGTGTTAGACTAGGACGTGGAAGACCAGGGTTCAAATCCCCACTCAGCCATGAAGTGTAGTGGGTGTCAAAGAGTGAGCCAGTAGTAAATCACACCATTCAAAGTTGATGTTAACTCTTTATTAGCAAAAAGACGACCTTCACAGCCTTGGCTGAGTGTCAGGCTTAATGAGCACAGCAGCTCATCCCCGGTAGATCTGGCACGATGAATTGGTTGCTGAGACTGAAAGTCCCTGCCTCCCTACATCCGTCTAAGTCCCCTCTGCTCCAGGGCTATTCCCAAGCATTTGGAGACTGTGCCTGCTTAACAGGCTGCCCCTGCTCCAGAAGGGGAGCTTGTTGCAGCAGGAGGGGGAGACACCCAAGACTCTTCATCAGTCTGACTCCTCTCTGCCTCTTGGCCTCCTTCCCTGCTTCAGCTTCTGCCTCTGATTCTGGACTTCTCTCTGCCATAGAATCTCCCTGCTCACTAAGTCCTGTGACCTCTTCAGCTTCCAACACCTTCTCCTCCCAGTCATCTCCCTCTTCTCCCTCTGACCATTCATTGTTGTTGCACCACATGGGCTCTGAGCCTTCTTCCTTTGGTGGTTCCCCAGCTGCTTCCTCCCACCATTCTTCTGTGCCCAGCTAATCCATGACAGTGGGTGAGCATGGGCCCATCACTGTCTCTTCTTGTTGTTGTTTAGTCGTTTAGTCGTGTCCGACTCTTCATGACCCCATGGACCAGAGCACGCCAGGCACTCCTGTCTTCCACTGCTTCCCGCAGTTTGGTCAAACTCATGCTGGTAGCTTCGAGAACGCTGTCCAACCATCTCGTCCTCTGTCGTCCCCTTCTCCTTGTGCCATCCATCTTTCTGAACATCAGGGGCTTTTCCAGGGACTCTTCTCTTCTCATGTGGTGGCCAAAGTATTGGAGCCTCAGCTTCTGTCCTTCCAGTGAGCACTCAGGGCTGATTTCCTTAAGAATGGATAGATTTGATCTTGCAGTCCATGGGACTCTCATAGGTGAGGATATTATAAGGGGGTGAACCATGTGTGCTACTTTGAGCTCTTTGCAGGAAAGGTGGGATATGAAATGTGGTAATCATAATAATAAAATGGGACTGAAGCCGAAATAAACAAATGTTGTCCATGGTGATTCACAGGTAGTTCTTGTAAAATAAAACGAGAGAGTAGCTGCCAGGCCTGAGCGAGAAAGACTTATTCTTCAGAGAATCCCTCGTGGGTGTGATGTTGGCTTTGAGATCATCTTCTTGGAAAATCAATGTCCATTTGTATGACCAATACATATGGCTGTCATCCAGTTCACCGTTGCTCTGGATCATCTGATGAGAGAGAGCAATGCCTGATCAGATTACCTGGACCTTGATTTATAATTAAGAAATTAATCTTGTTTCTGAATATAGGTTTCAACCTTATTACTTTCTATTAAATCTTTCTTTTAAGAGGCTTCCATCCAATGGAAGAGACATGAACATACTTTTATTTTTTAACACAATAACAAACATCTAAACCTAAGCATTGTGCCTGAAAATCAGGATGAAGGCCCAATAAGTAGTTCATCTAGAGGAGCCTGAGGTTAAACAGAAACTAACCCAGCAAGCACTTTGAGCCATTTTTATGAGGATGATCCAAACAGCCTCTTGCAGCCAAATGGCGCAAAGAATTATCATTGGCTTCTTGCAATCTTATCCTCATTGCCTTCAATCATTGGTTGATTTGTATACTGCTTTCCCATAAAATGGTGCCCAAAGCTGCTCACAAATGAACCCAATGAGCAAGATAATTAAAAAGAGAGAGAACGTATTAAAAACAATTTGAAATAATTACACCTAATGCTGCCCAGCTGGAGTGAGATACAGCGGTCAGATATCTCTGGTCTGTGACTGTAATAAATCGATTCATTCATTCAGCGGTCAGGGGCATCCTTAGCAAACCTTGAAGGCGAGGAGAAGCACAGATCTCTCAAGAAATAAGTCAGGTGCTTGTCAGATGGGATACAGATGCCCCTTCCAGGTGGGGCAGGTATCCTCCCAGCTCTTACCTGAAATTTAGGAGTCCACAACAAGGGTTGTTAAAAACGTAAAGGTAAAGGACCCCTGACAGTTAAGTCCAGTTGCGAATGACTCTGGGGTTGCGGTGCTCATCTCGCTTTAGTGGCCAAGGGAGCTAACGTTTGTCTGCAGACAGTTTTTCCGGGTCATGAGGCCAGCATGACTAAGCTGCTTCTGGCGAAACCAGAGTAGTGCACAGAAACACTGTTTACCTTCCCGCCGGAGTGGTACCTATTTATCTACTTGCACTTTGACATGCTTTTGAACTGCTAGGTTGGCAGGAGCTGGGACCCAGCAATTGGAACTCACCCCATCGCGGGGATTCGAACCGCCGACCTTCCAATCAGCAAGCCCTAGGCTCAGTGATTTAGACCACAGCGCCACCTGCGTCCCAGGTGTTAGCAACATGTAGTAATAATAATAATAATAATAATAATAATAATAATAATAATAATAATACATTTATTGTCGATGTATAACCTGTGTACAATGAAATTAACCGAGCCTCCCTCCTGCTTGTTGCAGGTGTTTTGTAAGTCAATGAAACTGCTTTCTCTTAACCCCAAACACCATCTTGTGTCTTCACTCCTGTTGGCGTGGGTGGCCCCTACTGTGAATGCTGATGTTGATTTTCCCCTCAGCACTCCAAATGTTTACAAAATGTTTGCCAAATGTTTGATCGGCATCCCAAGATAATGTTTGATCCCAAAATCTGATGGTTCACATCCAGTGATGTTTTCAGACTAGACACGCAACCAGATTTACTATTGTTATGAGTTTTGAGTGGGTACAGTCCCCCATAATCTCTGCATTCAGTGAAGGGTCAGAATTTGAGCAAACTCATGAATGCATGGATTTAGCAAGCGGGTTGTTGAAAAAAGCAGTGGTGCTGATGGCTGTCCATTAGCCCCTCAATGGACATCATCAACCAGGCAGATAAGGCTCTGCCAGGGGCAGAGGGAGAAGTTGCCATGGTAACAGGGGGCATGATGTCACCATAGGAAAAAGTGCCCTTTGCAGGAAGCTTTTGAAACAGAGGTTACAAAGAGACAGGGGGATGCTGGAAGCCGAAGGGGAGGAGTTGTTTTCTGCAAAGACTGCTGGGAAGAAGGAGGAATGTGCGCTGGCTGGGATAGGATGCACCAAGAGACTGGGAGCTATGACTGGCTGCTGCTTTCGACCATGCTTGCTGAAGCTATGAGAGGAACCACAAAGTACACTCTTGGCTTGTAATGTTTTGCACCCCCTCCACTGAAGGCTTCAGGTGTAAAGGTGTATAAAATAAGCCACATTTCTTAGAAACGTTGGTCTCTGCTGTGCCTCTTTCCAAAGGAACACAAACCTTGATTAAATGTCAAGGACCCTGGAATCTCTTGCAGATTGGGGTGGCCTGTAACAATGCTTGACTATATTTCTGTGTTTTGATACTTGATAGGTGACTTGCCGGAAGAAATATCAACAACCTCAGATATGCAGATGACACAACATTGATGGCAGAAAGTGAGGAGGAATTAAAGAACCTCTTAATGAGGGTGAAAGAGGAGAGCGCAAAATATGGTCTGAAGCTCAACATCAAAAAAACGAAGATCATGGCCACTGGGCCCATCACCTCCTGGCAAATAGAAGGGGAAGAAATGGAGGCAGTGAGAGATTTTACTTTCTTGGGCTCCATGATCACTGCAGATGGTGACAGCAGTCACGAAATTAAAAGACGCCTGCTCCTTGGGAGAAAGGCAATGGCAAACCTAGACAACATCTTAAAAAGCAGAGACATCACCTTGCCAACAAAGGTCCGCATAGTTAAAGCCATGGTTTTCCCAGTAGTGATGTATGGAAGTGAGAGCTGGACCATAAAGAAGGCTGATTGCCAAAGAATTGATGCTTTTGAATTATGGTGCTGGAGGAGACTCTTGAGAGTCCCATGGAATGCAAGAAGATCAAACGCATCAATTCTTAAGGAAATTAGCCCTGAGTGCTCACTGGAAGGACAGATCGTGAAGCTGAGGCTCCAATACTTTGGCCACCTCATGAGAAGAGAAGACTCCCTGGAAAAGACCCTGATGTTGGGAAAGATTGAGGGCACAAGGAGAAGGGGACGACAGAGGACGAGATGACTGGACAGTGTTCTCGAAGCTACCAGCATGAGTTTGACCAAACTGCGGGAGACAGTGGAAGACAGAAGTGCCTGGCGTGCTCTGGTCCATGGGGTCACGAAGAGTCGGACACGACTAAACGACTAAACAAGGTGACTTGCAGCAGTTAGAATGACAACAATTTACACATCACAGGAGCTTGCAAGTATGTGATAGTTAATAGCTATATTATTAGTGTTTATTTCATTTCTGTTCCACATTTCTGCCAAAAAACCCATGGCAGTTTAGAATTGAAAATGCTATAATTTAATTGCAATTATTATTATGGTTGTTATTAATTTCATTTATGAATTGCTTCATTAGAAGCCTAAGTAGTTTCAGAATACTATAAATATATACACACAAAACAATTTCCTATAGATATATTACTGTGGATCACTGTTGTATGTTTAACTAATAAAAGCTGTCCAGTATAGCTCACTTGTTTATTTGAATCATATTCTCAAGGCAATTTACCAAACCAAATAAAACAACAACAGCAAAAAGCTTCCTCTACAAAGCCACAGAATTGCAAAACGAAACAAAAACCCAGCATAAAACAGCAGCCAGATTCAAATTGCATCTAAAAAGCTTGGGAAGGTAAACAACTTATTATTATTATTATTATTATTATTATTATTATTAGAATTTATATGCTGCCCTATACCCAGGAGTATAGCACTGGAAGGCTAATAAGACAAGCAGTGGGTGAACCTCTCTGGAGTGGGGTGCCACTCTTGAGAGGACCCTCTCCCTAGAAACCACCTGCCTCTTCTCAGATGTTGGGGGAGCCCACAAGAGGCCTTCCATTGAAGACCTCCAGTGTACAGAAGGGTACATATGGAGACAAAGTGGTCCATGTAGCAGGTCTTGAGGTCCAGTCCTTAGCATCCCCTTGCAAGATGGGGAAAGGCCTCCTTTATGAAGCTGTGGACATCTGTACTAGTCAGTTTAGAGCAGTGGTTCTCAAATTTATTTCCTCTGAGCCACACTTCCAGAATAAAAATGTCCTGGCATCAGACTGAATGTTTTTACTCATAAGAAATACACTGGGAAACAACAACAAAAACTCCTGCTTGATTTTGAAAAGATATCTATCCATATTCTGCAAATAGATAGAAATTGATGACAGATGATAGATGATAGATAGATAGATAGATAGATAGATAGATAGATAGATGATAGAGATAGATAGATAGATGATAGATAGATGATAGATAGATATAGATGATAGATACAGTGGTACCTCTGATTGCAAACAGGATCCGTTCCGGAAGCCCATTTGCAATCTGAAAACAATGCAACCCGTGTGCAATGTGCATGTGCGGGTCACGATTTGCCACTTCTGCGCATGCACGAGTGGTGAAACCCAGAAGTAACCCTTTCCGGTACTTGCACGTTGCCACGGGACGCAACCTGAAAACGCTCAACCTGAAGCAAACGTAACATGAGGTATGACTGTAGATAGATGATAGATAGATAGATAGATAGATAGATAGATAGATAGATGATAGATAGATAGATGATAGATAGATAGATGATAGATATAGATAGATGATAGATAGATGATAGATGATTGATAGATGATAGATACTCTACTACACTGAAATGTTCAAATGTCCTTATATCTTTCCACCTCTCCTGCCACACCAGTGTGGCACACCACACCCGTTGAGAACCACTGGTTTAGACACAACTGAGCTAGATCAATGAATGGTCTGACTTGACCTAATATGTAGTCATATAATACAAGATGCTGGATAGTAACAGTGTGACAAGAGCATTCCCCTAGTCCTAAGCTTTTGGGCTACCTAGAGCAGGGGTAGCCAGCTCCTGTGAACGTGGTCAGGCCCCAGCTCCATCATCTCTGACCACTGGCCAAGCTGGCTGGGGCTGGTGGGTGCTGGAGTCCAGCAACACCTGGAGGGCCTCTGTCCTAGAGGGATGTGATCCATCAGTGTAGGATGCTGGATACGATGGAACTTGGGTCTGGTAGATCAGAGGAAAAATGCTTCTGGAGAGGCGGCCAGTGTACAAATGACTCAATGCTGCCCTCTCCTGGAATTCTCCTACGCCAAGCACTCTGCACCATGTTAACAAATGCAGCGATGGTTGGATTCAGTAGGTACAAATGCTTATTTGTCAGGGGGGGGGAATAACTTTTAATAAAAAGACAGGAAAGGTTCCACTATTGCTATTGGCTCGGCTACTTTCAGTTTTTGAGTTGGCGATGCCTTCCGTCTGGCAACTCCCATTTCCTTAGCTCGGGGAATCCAGACTATTCTCATAATGGGAAGAAAAATGAGGATTTATTAAATGCAAAAACCATTACATTCCTCCGAAGAATATTCTTCACAATAGGACACAGTTGTTATGGCAGAATCAGACACAGGAGGAGCCAGAACCCGAGCGCTTAAGCTGGTTTCGGCACACACGAATGACCTCAGTGGGCTGAAGAACAAGTAAACGGACTTAAGTGCTGCAGAGTTGTTTTTGCAAAGGTGTGCTGTGCTCTCTTAGTCGTCCATCAATCTGAGGCAGGCTAAGGCAGCTGCCATGTGTCCTATGTGGAGAGGGAGGGCTCTCTCTAGGTTCTAATTGGAGATGCTGTGGTTTGAACCTAGGAGCTTCTGCACGCAGAAGAGAAGAGAACATAAGAAGAATCTGCTGGATCAATTCACTGGCCCACCTAACCCAGAATCCTGCTCACCTCTGGGAAACCATCATCAGGACCCGAGCACAAGAGCATATCCCCTCCTGTGGTTTCTAACTACTGCTGTCCAGAAGGATTTGTTATTGTTGTTGTTGTTTAGTCGCTTAGTCGTGTCCGATTCTTCATGACCCCATGGACCAGAGCACGCCAGGCACTCCTGTCTTCCACTGCCTCCCGCAGTTTGGTCAAACTCATATTGGTAGCTTCGAGAACACTGTCCCACCATCTTGTCCTCTGTCGTCCCCTTCTCCTTGTGCCCTCCATCTTTCCCAACATCAGGGCCTTTTCCAGGGAGCGTGGGCATCTGGTTTGTTGATTTATTTGTTTTCAGAATTTCTGTCTTACCTATTGTGATGATCACACAGGGTCCCCAGACGTTTAACGGCCTATTGATCCCTGTGCCACCACTGTGCTCGCTTCCCCGCTGCCACCAACCCGTTACTCTCTGGTAAAACACTGAGTCCAGTCAGTTGTTAAAAGTGAACCAAATAAAACAAGTTTATTTTACAAACGTTAACAAGTTTATGGTTTCTCAGATAATATTCCTGTCAGTATCTTCACTTTAGTTTCTTTACCTTCCTAATACCTTCTGACTGATTATCTCAACTGTTTGACTGACTCCTCTTAACAAATTCTCTCCCTCTCTCACACCAGACTAGCCCAACCCACAGACTTATCTTCTCTGTCTCTTCTAAATCCAGACTGTCTTCTCAACAACTCTAACTCCCTAAAAAACCCCTGTGCTTAAAACATATACAGTGGTACCTCGGGTTACATACGCTTCAGGTTACACACTCCGCTAACCCAGAAATAGTTAAGAACTTTGCTTCAGGATAAGAACAGAAATTGGGCTCCGGCGGCGCAGCGACAGCAGGAGGCCCCATTAGCTAAAGTGGTGCTTCAGGTTAAGAACAGTTTCAGGTTAAGAACGGAGCTCCGGAACGAATTAAGTACTTAACTCGAGGTACCACTGTACACCGTTAACTCTGCCCCCTGGGTTCCCATTGGTTAGTCATTTTACAATTAGTTAACCCTTTCCCTATGAACCCAGTATGAACCCAGTGGGCAAACGCCACACCTATTTCTTCAAAGAGACTCAAGGCAGTTATCAAATAAAGGCAGCATAAAACAGAAAATGCTACACACACACACACACACACACACACACACACACACACACAAACACAAACACAAACAAACGTACGTCCATATCCAACCTGTTGAACAAATTCCATTGGCAGAAATTGAGCCAATAAACATGGCACCGTTATTTAAAGACCTTTTCAAAAAGCCGGGTCTTCCTCTGAAGCTGTATAGATATGGGGCCTGATGGGCCTCACTTGGCAAAGTATTCCATAAGGGAGGTGCCACACCAGAGAAGGCTCCGTCTTTTGTTGACACCAGCCTTACATTTCGCTATCAGGGGAAGTACAGCAAGTCGCAACTTACTGCTTATTTCCTCCTGTCAATATTACACATTTCCTGTGGTGGGATCTGAATATCACCATAATGTGAGGATGGGTGAGAGAGAAAAGAGCTTTCTTGCAAGAACCCCCAACCGTACCCATGGAATGGTGCTTAATTTTCACAGGCTCCTTAAAACCAATTAGCTTTCAATGTCTTAGCATCCAGTTTCATGGTATTTTTATTTGGGGTGTGCGCACAGCGTTTTTTAGCATCTGACACTTCCCACTAATAATTACATTTTAAATAAATTATTATTATTTAGGACTAAATTATTATTATTTAGGACTTTTAGAAAACATCTGAAGGCAGCCATGTACTTTTAAGTTTTAAATATTTGAGGTTTTATTGTGTTTTAATTTTTTTGTTGGAAGCCGCCCAGAGTATAATATATATATATATATATATATATATATATATATATATATATATATATATAATTATTATTATTATTATTATTAGTCTTAGTCTTAGTCTTTAAGGAGATACAGACTCTCTGTTGTCCTTACTTAAAACAATGCCTCTAGTTTTTTTTACTAAAACTGGGCTTTATGTGGAATTTTGACTTGAATTCCACAAGAGGGAGCTTTTGCCTTAGAGGACACACAAAGGGCCTGTAATTGGGAAGCAAACTTGTCATCATGTACATCATTAACTGAACCATTTATCCCCTTGTAAACCTCTAACGAGAATGAATTTGGAATGAAATCTAATTATCATTTTGTCATTGGACTTGTTCCAACAGTATGGGGGCGAGGTGGGAAGCGAGTTGCGTCTTATCCTGCCGTATTTATCCGAAATGACAATTTGGATGCTGCTGCTATTTGGATGACACTATTTTTATTTTAATTTTAAAATATGTGGAGGTCTTGATTCAAAAGTTGATGGGAATTCGGATGCGTTGCCGTGATTGCGCAAGGAGGCTGATAGATTGCAGAACAAAAATTGAATGAAGTACGGCACTCAAACACTGGCTAATGAAATCCACAAGCTCCACGCCTGACTCCTCATTCAACCAAATCATGCTCACGTTACCTAGCCAAGGACCATAACAAAAGGGGTGCAGACTTCTTCTGAACTTCTGTGACAAAGCCTCTCCTCCTCCCAGAGGGGAGGTGTTGTGAGCTGGAGCTGTTCCCGTGTCAGCAGGGGGCATACTCGCCCCCCTGTGTCACTCACCTGGTTGCCCCGCCCCGCCCACCAGGCCAGCCAATAGGGGTGGCTTGGGGGCGGGGTCTAGCAGCATTTAAGCGGCTGTGGCAGCCCTGCGCCTCATTCTGCTTCTCTGAAGTCCCCGGATCAAGATTTCTGCGTCATCAACATCAGCTGTTCTCTCCTCCATTCCTTCTTACAACAACAACAACAACAACAACAATAATAATGATAATTTATTATTTATACCCCACTCATCTGGCTGGGCTACCCCAGCCACCCTGGGCGGCTTCCAAAAAAATATTAAAATACCGTAATACATCAAACATTAAAAGCTTCCCTAAACAGGGCTGCCTTCAGATGTCTTCTAAAAGTCTGGTAGTTGTTGTTCTCTTTGACATCTGGTGAGAGTTTATAGATGGTACATGACACCTGTAAAACTAGCAAAGATGTATAAGGTTGATAACAAATGTTGGAAATGCAAAGATAAAGAAGGGACGTTCTTTCATCAGTGGTGGGAATGTAAGAAAGTGAAAAGCTTTTGGGAAATGATATATAATGAGATGAAAAAAATGTTAAGATATACTTTTGTGAAAAAACCCGAAGCTTTTCTTTTAGGTATTGTAGGAAAGGACATAAGAAGAAAGGACTGTAAGCTTTTCCAATATGCTGTAACGGCAGCCAGAATCCTGTTGGCCCAGAAGTGGAAACAAGAGGAGATACCGACGATAGAAGAATGGAGATCAAAATTGATAGACTATGCGGAACTGGATAAATTAACTGGGAAAATTAGATATACTAAAGACCAAAAGTTCATCGAGGACTGGGGAAAATTTGTGGATTATCTGAAAAACATATGTGGTGTAAATACAACGCTAGTGGGATTTCAAGAGGCACTGTAAAAAATAAATAAGTATTGTTTATCAGAAATAATGGGAGTAAGGAGGAACAATGGCAATACGAGAGAAGGGAATGTGTATTAAAGGTATAAATATGGATGATTGTCAGAGACGCTGAAGGAAGTCCAAAACAGTCATAATTTGTTGTATTCGGGATAAAATGTATAACTGGATGAAAACTAATAAAATTTATTTTTAAAAAATTGTATATTTGATCTTGTAAATGGAGTGGAGGATTTAAGAACCTCCTTAAGAAAAGAAAGTACATTGATAAACAAAAATAAACTTGTGGGTATTCGCATTAAAAAAAAAAAAGACATCTGGTGAGAGGGTGTTCCACAGGGAGGGCGCTTCTTCGGCTTGGGTGGTGGTTAGGCATTGGAATATGTGTCGTGTGTTGGTGGGCGGGGTGTGGCCATCACCTCCCCCTCCCCTTTTTGAGTATTCCGTTAAAGTGGATCCTATCCGATGCCTTGCTGGTGGCTAGGGCCATGGCACAACCCCCGGTGACATCAGGGGCAGCTTCCAGTTGTATTTGCATCAACAAGCTCCTCCCACTGGTTGTTAACCTTATAATGACCCCCCACTGCACGGGGTGGGGTCAAATACAGTGGTACCTCGGGTTACATACGCTTCAGGTTACATACGCTTCAGGTTACAGACTCCGCTAACCCAGAAATAGTCCTCAGGTTAAGAACTTTGCTTCAGGATGAGAACAGAAATCGTGCTCTGGTGGCGTGGTGGCAGCGGGAGGCCCCGTTAGCTAAAGTGGTGCTTCAGGTTAAGTACAGTTTCAGGTTAAGAACGGACCTCCAGAACGAATTAAGTACTTAACCCGAGGTACCACTGTATAGGTTGTTTGATCCAATGCCTAAGCCAATACCACTCACATGCTGTAACCAATAAAGTTGTGACCTTCTTTAGCCCATTAACCTAAAATACATGTGTCCTTGTGTCTTATTTTACCACTATGCGGGTGGAGGGTCCTCGACTCACAACACTAGCTCCAGGTTTTTTGGGGGGTTCTTGTACAAAGTGCCCTCAGTGTGTCCTTCTCTGAGTAAGGACCCTGCAAACTTCCATCCTCTTACTCTTGCAGGGCAGATTGAGGCTGCCACCTCAGGCGGCGAATGATGTAGCAGCACCCTCCATCGTTCCCCATGCTGCCTCACTTTGCACCCCCTAAACTGGCCTGCTGCCTTCAGATGTGGTGGATGCTGCTGCCTCATCACTAGCGCTGAAGTAATTTTCACCTGCCTGTCTAGCTTTACAAGTGGAATGGCTGAGTTTGTGTGTGTGAGCTGCACTGTCTTTTGCCTCGGGCAGCAAAATATCTTGGACTTGGCTCTGCTTTCTGGGAGAGCACAAGGGAAGGGGTGGGGGTGGAAAATGCTGCTCCATCTCCTTGCTCTTGCCACAGCTTCCACGAAAAAGACCTCAAAGTGGTTTTGTAGCACCCTGCTTGTGGTTAACGCTTAGCTGGAATGAAATATTCAACGCAGCAATAGAGAAATTAAAATAATAATTTATTTGTCAGACAAATAAATAAGAGGCACAGTGGTATATGGTTACCAAGCTCTGGCCTGGCCTCCTGCCATTATGGCCAGCACTTATATTCCCTCAGCTCAGCCCCCTTGCTCCTCCTTTGGCTGCCTCTGTCCAATCAGCCTGGTTGAAATTCCTATTGGCTGTTTGCTAGAACCAATCATAAAAGATACACCCATTTCCTATTACCTTTTATGGGAGACAAAGAGCTATATTTCCTTCTATTTATAATTGGCAAATAAGTAGTCATATATCTTACATTTACCTCGACCAGGCACCTTAATTACCAGATAACCTTTTGCCCTAGACTAGGCGCCTTAACTAACATTTCATCTTCCCACACATTATCAATGAAAGATCTCCTTCTTTGGAGGTCATCAAGCAGAGGCCCGACAACCATATGTCAGGAGTGCTCCGATGGCGTCTCTCTGTCTGGCAGGGGTCCGGACCCAATGGCCCTCATGGTCTATTCCAACTCTTCTATGATTCTATGAAATAAGAATCCAACATTTCTTACTTTCTAAATCCTTTGCATAATTACATTTAAGCCAATATATTTCATAACATATATAGTTTTTTAGAAGAAAGGGAACTTAGTAAAAGCTAAGCTAAATTCTAAAGATTCAAAGATTCAAAGCAGTTTCAGAGAGCTGCTTTGCCTAGTCTAGCTGCTGTTTATTTGCTCTTGCCCTTTTAACCTTAGGAAGATGTGGCTCAAGTTTAATGGGAGGCACCATAATTATTACTATTTTTGCAACCTTGATTGTATTCTATAATTTGTATGGTCAGTGTGACCTTTTGCTCCTAGCCTGTAATTTCCTTTTACAACCCTGAGACACTGCTATAGATCAGGGGGGCCCTTGATCAAGAAGATAAACAGCTGCCAGAGTATGGTTTCTGCCTGGCATGAGAGATACAAACATTTACAAATATATATTTCTTTAAGGTCATTTTTAGAATACAGGAATCTGATCAAAATATAAGCCTTGATTAAAATGCAGACTATGATCAGATGCCTCATTCCCCCCTTTCAAGCTCAAGGACCTTCCCAAGTGTCCTTGATAGCTTGACCTTCATCATATTCCTGAGGTAAAGCTCTGTATAGGGCCATGATATGAGGTAGAGTTTCATTTGAAATCATCTTGCTAATTGTACTTCTAAAACATGAAATGATACATGGCACCATACATAAAACCATTACTACTACCGTCAAGAAAAACAAGCAAGACAATAGTATCCCTTTGAGTCATCCCATATCCCATCCTTCCCATGTTTGTACTGGGACATGTGCTATATTCTCCATCTTTGTGGCCAACACACGGATTGCCTCACCATTATCAAAAATGTTAAAGCAACAGGCATTCCCTGTCAAGTTCAAGACTCCACATAGGCCTCCCTGCCTGGCAAGTACATAATCCATTCCCATTTTCAGCTGCAAAATGGCGGCTCTACTTTCATCCAACTGTTGTGCAATAAGTCTCAAACTCTGGGCCGTTGCATTGGTTACAAGTTCCACTACTGCTTGCAATCGAATTATTCTGTTTAGATTATAAATAGGATCCCGTGCCCCTTGTATGAGCTCATCAGGATTCCAGGAGGCAGGTTCATAATAGGCTATAATGCGCTCTGGTGGCCAATCATCAGTATCGCTCCAACTTTGGGTACTTCCTCCTGCTATATGAGAAATATCAGCGTTTCTTCGTGTATGCTTGGCTGAACTAGTGGGCATAATCCACATTGGTGGTAATACCCATCCCAGGAAACAAGTCCCACTCCATTTGGAAGGGAGTTTCTTGTATGCCCATTCTCCACATATCCACCACAACCATCGGGTCTGAGGTTTTTGGTATGTGGAGTGCATAAGGCGAAATATCAAAAGGGGCATAGAGCTCACAGTGCAGTATGTTAGATTGCCTTTTTCTGTCATAGTTATGTTCCACACCATTTTCCATGCATGAATAAAAGGAGGTGCACAGGGCAAGGTATTCCGAGTTCGATAGGTAGTACCGTTTGCCCAGGTTTGACTATTCTTAATATAATCCCAAGTATAGTGGCAATGAGAAGAGCCTATCATGGTAGAATCAGCTGCCTCTGATGATTTATGTACACAGAATTCCCCTTGTACAGGTATAACTCGTATTGGTTTAGTTGAGTTCCATCCGGGGAAATTCTGTACTTCTGTTTGGTGTGGCATTTCGCTTACCATACCAATGGCATTTAATGGTATTGGTAATAAGGGCATACCTCCCTCTGAATCATCTGGCCCAAGAGAGCAAACAAGGCAATTGGTCCTATTTGTAACATTGGCTACCATCTCAGCTAAGCCTACCCACATATTGTGGTCATGGCGGAATCCATATTTAGCAAATTTGCTCAGATTCAAGGACCCTTCCCCTTCCCAAGGGATCAGGATTAATAATAAAATCATGTTGATGTCTAGTATATGCATTCCTTCCACAAAAGATTACCTTATTGTGATAGCAAAAAAATATTAGCCCCAATATAATTCCCCCAGTGACAGAAATGGGGAACCACCAAGACCAAAACATATATCCCAAGGATCCCCAATGAGTAATATCTCTGATAATTGTTCCACAGGGGGGGGCAGTCAATCAATTGTATAAGAGAATGACTGAGTTCTTACAAATGACTGAGTTACAAATGACTGAGTTCTTACAAATGCATCATGGGTATTGTGTGGCACCTGTAGTAGTGCCAATTCCGCCATTCAAAGCAGTTGAGTGGGCACATCTGGGGTAAGGCGACCCTTGTAGGTAAACTGGTCCTAAGTTGTGAAGGGGTTTATATACTAATAGTAACTCCTTGAACTTGGCCCAGTAGCAAATTGGCAATCAGCACAGATCTCTGCAAGCCGGTAGAGCATGAGACTCTTAATCTCAGGGTCTGGGTTCGAGTCTCACATGGGGCAATAGATTCCTGCATTTGCAGCGGGTTGGACTAGATGACTCTCTTGATCCCTTCCAGCTCTACAGTTCTGTGAGTCTATGCTTTCTGCCTGTATGGGGTAGATTTGGGGGTTGCCAACTTTTCTGGGCCCTTGGGCTCATCTGCAAACTGGAGGAACTGTCATGAGAATATAAAAGGATGAGACCAGCTTGCAGGTTTCCCACAGGCATCCAGTTGGCTACTGTGAGAACAGCATGCTGGACTGGGGGTGGGGACAAATGACCTGATCCAACAGGTTCTTCTTATATTTTTTTGTTATTTTTCACAGGAGCTCGCTCTGAGGTACCCCCAACGAACAGGCCTGAAAGTTGACCGGGAGCAGTGACCTCCCCGCTTTTCACCTCAAGGTGCCCTGCCTGTTGCTGCCAAGCATATAAACCAGCCTTTCCCTAACCTGGTGAACCTCCATTTGTTTTGGACTACAACTCCCATCATCCCCCAATTCTGGCTGTGCTGGATGGGGCAGGTGGGAGTCGTAGTCCGAAATGTCTGAAGGGCCCTGGGCTGGGGAAACGGCAGCGTAAACTCTCAACGCTGGTGCAGCAGGTGGCAAGTCAGCCAGAATCTCCGCCCACCCCCCAAAGCCTGTCTGAGAAAACATAATAATCCGGAAGCCAAAATTAATCAGGATGCAGGAAGCGCAGTGTTTATGAGTGAGGATTAAATTCCCAGTGAAAAGTGAGGGGCAGCTTCAAAGAGCCTGGAGGCGCTGCTTTGTAAACAACTGGGAGTGAGAGGAAATATTCAGGGTGATTCATGGGGATAAGCTAGAAATAATGAAAGGTAATGAGGGGAAGTAAGATGAATAAATACGGATGCAGACTCTGTGTTCGGAGACTCCCCTAAGGCTGTCCTTTGTTGCTAGGGAGCTTCTTTGCTGGAACTGATCTGAAAGGGTGGCCAGACACATTATTTTAATACTTGACTATATCTATATACCATGAGTTATCTTGTAATCTGAATAGGACTTGTAGCCAGGCATCATTAAGTGTTGTTTCATATTGAACTCTCTGTGATTCCATTGCAAAAGGAAAAAAAAGATTTCAGGAACGTGTGAGAACACTTCTGCATTGTGTATCAATATATTTAAGAATGGTACCTTATTAATAAAGGATTGCTGCATGGTTATGAAAAACAGCCTGCATGTTTGCAAAGGGTATTCTCTCTCTCTCTCTCTCTCTCTCTCTCTCTCTCTCTCTCTCTCTCTCTCTCTCTTGTGTGTGTGCTGGTCCCTTTGAAGGGTTATAGAGCACCTGTGTTGCATGAAGAAAGTCCCAAATTGAACCTCTGGCATCTTCAGGTAGTGCTGGAAAACACTTCTGCCTCGAGAGCTGCTTCTGGTCAGTCTAGATGGACTGATGCTCTCAATATAAGGTAGCTTCCTATGTTCCTCTCACCTTGGAATAACTGCCTGGATAAGAAATGATTGAGAGTCTTTCAAATAGATTCCGTACCACTTCCAGTAGCCTTATGAAGGCATTTTGTTGTTGTTGTTTAGTCGTTTAGTCGTGACCCCATGGACCAGAGCACGCCAGGCACTCCTGTCTTCCACTGCCTCCTGCAGTTTGGTCAAACTCATGCTGGTAACTTCTAGAACACTGTCCAACCATCTCATCCTCTGTCATCCCCTTCTCCTTGTGCCCTCTATCTTTCCCAACATCAAGGTCTTTTCCAGGGAGTCTTCTCATGAGGTGGCCAAAGTATTGGAGCCTCAGCTTCAGGATCTGTCCTTCCAGTGAGCACTCAGGGCTGATTTCCTTCAGAATAGAGAGGTTTGATCTTCTTGCAGTCCATGGGACTCTCAAGAGTCTCCTCCAACACCATAATTCAAAAGCATCAATTCTTCAGCGATCAGCCTTAATAAATGATTGAGAGTCTTTCAAATAGATTCCGTACCACTTCCAGTGCTCAGAGTAGCCCTATGAAGGCATTAGGACAAGTCAAAAATCCAATGTGTGACAGGAGGTGCAGGGATGAACATCCATCAAGGATTGTCTACAATGACTAGTTGTAGCTCACCAGCGTTTTGAACCAGTCTCTTTCCCAATCCTACTTGGAGATGCTGGGGATTGAACCTGGGACCTTTTGCACAGAAAACATGTGCACTACCACTGAACTATGGCCCTAGTTGGAAAAAGATGAGCCTGCTTCTACTTGCATAGTCACTTGCCTGCCTCTGCTCCTGCAAATCTCAACTCTACCAGCTCTTTCCACCTTGTCCAGTTCTCTGCTGTGCTTCCAGCTTCAAAATCCATGGGTTGTCACATCCCACTTCTGACACCATGTGTCGTCTTCAGCTGTTCAGGTAGGAACTCACTGTGACCTGAGTTAGTAGTTAAACGAACTTTGTTTCTGCTGAGGCAGTAGTAATTTGACAAGTGGGCAAGGCATCACAATGACATTAGGCAATGCTGTGCTTTGAAGCCCCATCTGGCTGTGGATGATGGGCATTGTAATCCAAATCAAATGGGTGGGGGCACCAGGTTGAGCAAATCGGGAAGAGATGGGCCTTGGTTTGAGTCAGTAAGCACAATTAATATACATATATATGCCGCACTGTCCCGTCACAAATCCGTCTCCTCTACTTGCCTGATGCTTTTGTAGGCCTCCCTAATCAATCATTTTCCGGAAATCCAGTTCTCATAAGACATCAGTCAAACTTGTGAATATTTAATTCCTTGAAATGTCCTTCTGCTCCATCAGGACCCACAGGGAACTGACAAAGACCACAAAGCTATCAGCATCAAGTTGCTACTATGTCCCAGGGAGCTCCATCAAACAGGCTGTCAGCATATCCCCAACAATGCATTTTACAGGGACCACTCATCGTTTCTCTGCTATTTAGTTCCAGTTATTTAATTATGCTGGCTTACTTGTATCATTTTATCATATGGAGTGAACATTTTTTTAAAAATGTTCTTACTGATCGCATGATTATTCACAATTGATCCTCTACGATTTCATTCAATATTACGATTATTTTTGTTTATAAGATGTTAATTGTTTTACTTGATAGGTTGCAGAAGGTGCTCTTTAGATTCACTGATCCTTCTTTGTTCCTTCTCTTTGTTGTTGATGATCCTGAGAGCCAAGCTGTAGACAATGCTTTTTCTTTATATTGTGGTGAGTTTTGGGGGGTGGGGTTAAGCTGTAGAGCTGAGTCCCTTCTAATTCCTGGATCCAGCAAGATTTCAATTCAACAGGGAACATCCTACCCCTCAACATTTCACAGGAAAATTGATTCAGAAAATGAGAATTTGCCAGATTTGTTGAGACTCAATTTGTTGAGATTCCTACATTGCAGGGGGTAGGACTAGATCACCCTTCAGGATCCATTCCAACTCTACCATTCTATGATTCTATTATTTCCTTTGCTGGAATAGCCAAGCTGGTTTCTTGGTGAAGTAATGGCCCTCTATGTATGGGTTGTTGAGGTGACAAACCATACTTAGTTGAGGTAACAAAGAAAGTAGCTCTGTGCTAGAGGACAAATGGATGGGGCCCTCTCCCTTTACTGGCTGATAGTTAGAAGAACAAAAACCAGAATTGAAAGGTGTGTGAGAGCTAGAAGATAGAAGCAGGTGGCAGGTAGAAACCTGAGAGGGGGAGACATGCTTGATTTCAGCTTAAATTCAAGACTGTGACTATGGGAGAAGCAAGATCTTCTGGCATTTTAATGTATTAAAATTTTAATGACATTTTAATATATTTTTAATCTTTGTTGGAAGCGGCCCAGAGTGGCTGGGGAGACCCAGCCAGATGGGCGGGGTACAAATAAACAAACAAACAAACAAATAAATAATTGACTCAGGTTGTATAAGGTAAAGGTAAAGGTACCCCTGCCCGTACGGGCCAGTCGTGTCCGACTCTAGGGTTGTGCGCCCATCTCGCTTAAGAGGCCGAGGGCCAGCGCTGTCCGGAGACACTTCCGGGTCACGTGGCCAGCGTGACGAAGCTGCTCTGGCGAGCCAGCACCAGCGCAGCACACGGAAACGCCGTTTACCTTCCCGCTATAAAGCAGTACCTATTTATCTACTTGCACTTAGGGGTGTTTTCGAACTGCTAGGTGGGCAGGAGCTGGGACCGAAAGACGGGAGCTCACCCCGCCGCGGGGATTTGAACCACCGACCATACAATCGGCAAGTCCTAGGCACTGAGGTTTTACCCACAGCGATGTGTAAATAAACCAGATATCATAAAAACACCACAGTTTCCACTGTCCCTCATTCTGCAGAAACCAAACCCTGGAATAGTGCACTGCTCAGAGATTGGCGTGCCGTACAACCATATGTTTTGGCTGGCAAGGTTTCCAGTATGGGCATCAGTGGGTTTTTTGTGGAGGTTGTTGCCTATTTTGTTGTTTTCAATTATGAGTATTTCTGAAGGTGCAAAAATGTTAACGTCCAGCTGCCTATAATGTGGTTTAGTGATGTGTTCCAATGCAGAAAGCTTATTTTGAAAAGGGGGTGTGA
The DNA here is from genome assembly GCF_027172205.1 of Podarcis raffonei. Taxonomy (NCBI): domain Eukaryota; kingdom Metazoa; phylum Chordata; class Lepidosauria; order Squamata; family Lacertidae; genus Podarcis; species Podarcis raffonei. Next base: position 20,293,843 of record NC_070608.1, on the reverse strand, counting down.
GGACCAGTTCTCGTAATGGAGTAAGCATCTCCGTAGAACTCTTAGCTACTGTTGCTTCAGTACACCAGCTTAGAATCACAGCAGAGGCCTAAGAAGGTCTAATCAAAACTCGTCCTGCATAATGAAATCTGTTTAATTAAATAAGATGCATCTGTCAGTTCCGTGCTTCGTTCCCTGAAACTAAAGTGGTAATCTGTAATGAGGCATACTGATAAGAAGAACGCTTTCCAACCTTCCAGCACGACTTATAATGAACACATTCAGTTTGACCCTATGCATATCCACTCCAAAATAAGTTCCACAGAGTTCAGTGCAGTTTCTTTCCATCTAAGTGTGCATCAGACTGCCACTTAAATCTCTATCATCTATCTATCTATCTATCTATCTATCTATCTATCTATCTATCTATCATCTATCTATCTATCTATCTATCTATCATCTATCTATTTCTCTATCTATCTATCTATCTATCTATCTATCATCTATCTATCTATCTATCATCTATCTATCTATGTCACTGATCTCTAACTAGATCTATTTTTTAAATAGAATTTTCATTTAGTTTTTTTTAGAAAAATTATGGGTTTTATGTATGTAGTTCTTTTGCCTAAAATATTGTAAATCACATTGAATGGTGGTAGGTCCTTCTCCATGAACGATCCCCCAGTTCTCTCACTGTAGGGACAGCAGCAGCAAACACAGAGAAAGGAGAGGTGATGAAAGTTTACCTGCTCTGCTCTTGTTCTGATTGCTCCTCCCTTCCTCCTGCTGCTTAATCATTTAAATTAAACAATTTAATGCCATTTACATGACAATTGCCACATGAGCAAGAATTCGTTTGGCACGTTGCATATACAGGCAATTAGCATTACGAGCTGTAGTGTGTCTTATTAGGAAAACTGCTCTGTTGGGAAAGAGAATTCACTGCCTTTCTCTCCTGAGACTTCTCCAAGTATGGAGGAACCTGTTTGCTGTTCTCCTCCACAAAATGCTGCACAACTTAGCTGTTTCATGAGAGAATGGAAAAGGCTTCATGTATCCTTCCAGGGCACTAGGTATTGATGATAGTTGTTGGCTGGCATCTGTCTGTCCCAGGAAACAATGGAGGAATGCACCTTTGGAGGTGAAGTCAAACTGTTGGCAGGTTGCAGTAGTGGCTGTAGAGAACAACACAGGAGAGACATGTTTGGTTGCAGCTGGGGCAGATGAAGGCATCTGGTTGTGCTGCTGCAGATGCCTCATGGCTTTTCTTCACTCTGTGCTCCTTCAAGCAGTCCTTTCTCCTCTGGGCACTGCTATGGATACATGACCTGTCTGTCTGTCTCCAGGCTCTGAGGTCATCTGCAAGGGATTCCCACATGGTGGGATTGATGTTGCCAGGCTTCACGTCATGTACGCAGACATCTTTGTACAGTCACACCTTGCTTCTCAAACAGAATGCATTCCAGGAGTCCATTCGACTCCCAGAACCATTTGAAAACCAAGGCGCGGCTTCAGATTGGCTGCAGGAGCATCCTGCAGCCAATCAGAAGCCGCGCTGGATGTTCAACTTCCGAAAATCGTTCAAAAACCAGAACACTCACTTCCAGTTTTCGATCGTTCAGGAGCTGAAATGTATGAGTTCCAAGGCATTCGGCAACCAAGGTATGACTGCATTGCAGAGTTGATCTGCCGCTTGGCAACAGCTAGAAAACACAGGATCCGATAACATGAAAACCCCTGGGGAAAAAATACAAAACAGCAACCACTCGCGTATCAGTTCCTTGCTCCTCATTCAGCAACCCACATCCTTTTCAGGGCAGGATTAGACTTGACATTTGGCATATAATGGGCCCTTGTGTAGTTGGCATATTGTTATTTAAATAGCTGGTAGGAAGGGACTTTCATTGTATTGGGCAGTAGTGTGGAACCCTTTCCCCCACTACAGGTGCTTGTGGGCATCCCATAGGTATCTGCCTGATCACTGTGGAGATACTGGACCAGGATACTGGACTAGATGGGCCTTTGCCCTAAACCAGCAGAGCTCTTTTTAGGTTATGATTGGAATCACCTTCCCATTGTAACCCAAGGGTGTTCTGTTCTCATTGCAAAAGCAAACACAGGGAGAGGCTGATTCCAGTTGGGCCATGGAGGGGATGAAGAATTAAAGCCCACTCCCCTCTGCTATGGACCTGATCCAGCTCCCCCATGGGAGCTTTTTCATATATATAAAAAATCAAGCATGCAACTAAGTGAAAAATGTGATGTCCAGCCTGGCCCTTAAACTGATGGGTGGGTTGTAAACCAATATGTAGCCACATTGGGGCTAATGCAGTGGGGGCCCTGCTTCTCACAGAACCTGCTGCACACATGAATGGAGGGGATTTGAATACATATGAACAGCATTTGTCTATGTAGCTGAACATCTGATTTGATTGACTGTGGCTCTGGGTCAGTGCTGGGAATCCTTGTTGGCCAGAGGGGGGCACATTGCTGCCCCACCAAAAAAAAGGGCAAAATAAGACACCAACCTGCATAAATTTGCACATGCCAATTTGTATGTCTAGATGTGCGTTTAGAAATCATTACTACAATTTGAAAAGGCAGGCAGGAACTTTTGGGGCAACACAAAAGTGGCCACATATCTCGGCTGAGAACCTGAAGTATAGTATGACCCTAGTACTTTCCATCCACTCTAGGTTGTTCTGTTAAAATACATTGCAGTTTATTAGATACACTATTTGCACCCTCACCTAGATTAAGTGTTTTATAGTGTTCTGATATCCCCCACTCCCCCCTTTCCCTCCTTTTTGCAGGCCAAGCACAAGAATGAGAAACTGATTCCTCTCTTCTGCTACTGTAGCATTTGATCAGAGTTACCTTTGGGTTAGAGCTAGTTTTCATGTTTCCCTTTAATTCGTGCTTTCCTCGTGTCAGCAGCGATGTGCTCTTTCTTCGGGTAATTACTGCAGGCAATGTGTGTTCTCATTCCTGTGCATGATTAATTAACAAGCTAAGTAACCTGCCAGAGGTGGGAAGAGCCTGCATATGCAAATGACACAGGCGTCCCCCCCTCCCCACTCTGTTGCATAACAAAGGAAAAATTAATGCAAAAAAGGGATGAAAATGTCCTTCACATCAAAAGGAACATGAAAATGAAGTGCAAAGCTAGGAATAGCAAGAGGAATAGATTGCATTTGAAGCCCAAATCTTGTGCAAGCAGGAGATGGTGATATGTATAAAGGGTCAAACTAGAAATGATAATTGTGTGGATACAGTTGAAGAGGCTACTTTTGTTATGGAAATAGCAGCTGTGGGGAAGCCTCAAATCCTCAGGAGGTTGGGGGGGGGAGACCTGTAGTTCAGTGGGAGAGCATCTGGTTTGCATGCAGAAGGTCCCAGTTCAATCCTTAGAATCTCCTGGTAGGACTGGGAATGTCTCTTATCTGAAACCAGTCAGATAAGAGCTGTTGCCAGTCAGTGTAGGCAATACTGAGCTAGGTGGACCCAATGGTCTGACTCAGTATTAGGCAGCTTCCTGTGCTACTAACTTCCTCCAGCTGCATTCTGACAAAAATTGCCCCTCTGAAGCTGCTATTTGTATTTCAAGGGAAGTCTCTACTGCCATCAGTGGAAGCTTTCCTTGAAATGCAAATAGAAGCTTCAAAGGGCAAATTTTGTAGTAGTATTAGTAGAAGAGAACTATCCCCTGCAAGGCTTCCTCACAGCTGCTATTTATATAAGAAAAATAGGCATGTTTGTTCATACAATTAATGTCACATACATATTTAACCAGGTAATGGCTTTAAGAGGGCATGGTTGACCTTCCTACTTTCAATATGGGTAATTATTGGGAGAAATGAGCAATATCATGTTTGGTTAATTAATGAACTTATTATTTAGAATTTCAACCACATTTAAAAACAGGCTTAGTACATAGGCACCTGTCAGGGACTGGCTGGACACCGAGGAGTAGTGGCTGGATTCTGATGAGGAGAAGTAGTGTTGGAAACTGACTTGGCAGAAGGGAACAATGATCTGGGGAAGCCTGTAACAGCCAGGAGATGAGAATCAGATGCAGGAGAAACTGCAGGATTGGAGAGCAGGTGCAGGAGAAGGAAGAGAGAGGCCAGGCTGGTGTAGAGTCTGTCAGTTTGCATTTCTTAGTACAGAAAGTATTGATCTGATATGTAGAGATCTTTCCTATTCTACTTAATTCAAGAGGGTTCTGGAAGCTTGTCTGTGTGAAAGAAACAAGCGGAAGGTTTGTGATGTTTGGGTTATTCCTTCAGAGAAGCTGAGCACAGCTGGTTTAAACTTGTTCTGTTATCTCTTTCAGTCAAGGTCATGCTGACTATACAGTGGTACCTTGGGTTAAGAACTTAATTCGTTCTGAAGGTCCGTTCTTAACCTGAAACTGTTCTTAACCTGAAGTACCACTTTAGCTAAAGGGGCCAACCGCTGCCGCTGTGCGATTTCTGTTCTCATCCTGAAGCAAAGTTCTTAACCTGAGGTATTATTTCTGGGTTAGCGGAGTCTGTAACCTGAAGCGTCTGTAACCCGAGGTACCACTGGAATAGTAAGGCCAGAAGGAGCCTGGGTTTCACTTTCTCTTTCTATCTCTTTTCCTTCTGCTGTGGTGTTCTGTATATAGGTTTAGACTTCTTATAAACTATGGTAAGTTTAAGTCTGCTGCAACTTGATTTCTTATGGACAGTGCCAATCCTGAATGTATTGGATTTGTGACCATTATGCTCATTTGCCTTCAGTAGCAGTAAAGCTCTGCTGGATGAAATAAAATTGCCTCTGGTCTATTTTTAGGGAATTCTGCAATGTGCGTAAGTTTTTACTCTGCTAACTATACATTGGGATCTACTCTGGATCAATATTGAGTAGAATTTCATGACCGAGTCAAGGGCTTTCACACCTCTCCTCCTCCTCTCCCAGGCCGAGAAGAGGATTGAAGAGGGAGGAGCAGAAGTCATGTGAGTCTTCGTCTGCTTGCGCACAGCTTGGGTGGGGGAGATATATAAGCTGAGGTCGAGGACAGCATCTGCCTCATTGGGTGCACACCTAGGAGTAGCTGAGAGATGTAGGACTGATAGTCACGCCTTTCCCTAACTTGTAAGTGTACTATTGGCAAGACCTTCCTTGACTGACAGTGCCATGACAGAACCTGCCTTTGATCATTGGTCCATCTAGCTCAGCACCAACACAGTAGAGCATCTCCAGGGGTTTAGGCAGGGAGTCTTTCTACCTGGAGATGTTGGTGATTGAACCTGGGACCATTTAAAGTCATGACAAACTATTGGAAACATTTCCTTTCGTGGGTGGGAGGGTGGGGTGGGGAGGGGAGAGGAAGAGATTTCACCCTGAAACAGTAGACATTAGAAGGGATAGCATATGGACTAGTTTATGTTGCTAATCTCCAAGTGTGGATAGCAAAGAAATTCATCTTGCTTTGCATTTGAAGCCACACTTGACAAATTCCATTTCCCCAAATAACACGTGAACTGAAACACAGCCATCCTTCAAAATGCACACTTCTCTGAATTTTGCAATTCAGAAAACACTCAGCTGTTGGCTGAGCTTGCTCAGAGTATGATTATGCAAACAGTTCTCTGTCCTTTTAAATTCTGCTTTAATTCTTTCTTGTGTACACCTGCCCTCATATGTGGCCAAATCTCACAAACCTGTGACTTCTCTCCATCCCAGAGCATCCAAACGCCCAGCTGTTGAAATCTAACAGCTTCATGTCGCAGATGAAAGTGGAAGCCGGGATGCTGAATTTAATCCAGTGCCAAACACTTCTCCTATATTCCCCCCCAACTATTATTTATTGATTTACAAGAAAAGAAATTGCATTAGAAAATTTAAAAGGGGGAAGAGAAAAGCTCACTAACATGCAGAATTTATATTGTACTTACCTCTCTCTCTCTCTCTCTCCCTCTCCCCTTTTATTCCCTTCACAGTAGAAGGTTCCCAGGAGAATAAAAGTGAATGATCAGAAGGTCACACTGGAAATTCATCATGTAAAAAACCTTTCCTGTACCTTGTAAACTAAGTTAGGTTTGATTCATGAGCTCATTTATGAGCCGCAGAAGTGCATGACATCATTTATGAGATTAGCAAGTGGGGGACTCATTGGAATATTAGAAAGTGCAAAGTGATTCTGCTAATAAGAAAACTGGAAAGCGGAAACAAACAAAACAAAGGGTAAGCCCCTTCCTCATTCTTGTGGAGCACTGTATACAATAACTCAGGAGGCCATGAATCAACCCTAACCAAAATGGCAAGATGCAGAGATGCGCTTGTTAACGTAATGTAGCATTTTGAGTTATCTTCCCTAATTAAAGAACTTGGGGAGTTCTGGAAAAGGCCAGACCACATGCACTATGCACAGATCTCTGGACTGAGGAAACAAGTGGGGTGGAGAGGAAACCAGTAAAAGGGCCCACTCTTTTCCTGCATATGGACCTTCAGGTTATCCTGAACTAGACATCAAATCCATGACCTTAAGGGGAAACATGGAGGCTAAACTGTAGATCATGGCTGAGGATGGTCATGCAAACATCTTCCCCTGTATTTATGTGCAGTTGTAAAATTTGTTGGAGCTTTACCCAGCATGGAAGTGACATGATAGCAAAGTCCCCCTGGATAAATTTCTCTTTATGAATGCTTGGGTTCAAGTGGGGCACATATATCACATCATTGCCTTAGAAACCAAACTCTCAAGAGATCCTACAGTGGATTAAATGTAGCGGGAACAGTCTGATCTAGCTGTTGGGATGAGCCATGTGATGCATACAAATGCTGTACTTGTTGGCCTAGAATGATAATATGCCTATCCTGTCTTGATGAAATGAAGACATTTCCCCTTCTTTGGTTTATTAGCTTAATTAAACCAATCAGCAGTGGATCTTGAAGTGACTCTGATCTTCCATTCTTCTGCAGCAAATATTCATTAATCTTTGCTAATGGTGTTAGTGGTGATGAGTTTGCAAAACTTAAGAAATAAGAAGTTTTTAAAAAATAAAAATGATTTTGCTCTCCCTGAGCAACATACTCAAATGTGAGAGTTTGTTATTATTATATATGTTTCTAATAAAAAAAAGTTCACATGCCCTCCTAGTTAAACAAACTCTGAGTTGCTGTTGAAGAAACCAGAATGTGTGAGATTAACCATAAAGAACATACAGGACACCTGATTGATTGATTGATTGATTGATTTCCTCCCCTTCACCCTAAGGTCCCAGAGTGGGTAGGGAGGAGGGTTGGGGTGAAATTAGCTCTGCCCACCTCACCAGTCCCAATGGGCACCACCCACCACTGCAAAACAGATGTTCTGCCTCTAAGCTGTAGACCTTCCCTCTCCTTCCATCTTCTGTGTGATAACCCTTCAGTTATTGGTGCACAGCAATCACTTCTCCCAGTAATCTAAACCAATGTTGCCAACTCTTTCAACCCTTCCTCATAAGGCTTGGTTTCCAGCCCTTTCCCCAGTCCTCTAGGCACACTCTTATCAAAACGGTCTCTTTGCTTTTGAAAGGAGGAATGACCATAGCTTGCAAGGCATCTCTTTTCTCCTTCTCTAGAGATGCATTCACCCCCTCCCCATAAATTGTCTTTTTATTTCAATTAGGGTATGGTTACCTGACATCCCCATTTCCCATGGACAGTCCCCAGATTTACAAATCTGCCCCTGGACAAAATCTGTTCACAGATTTCATTTAATGCCCCCAGATTTATATTTTAAGTGTCGTAGATTTATTAGTAGGGAATGAATGTTGCGTGATTGGTTCAACGGCACAAGACACATCATATGAGGACTTCTGGTGAAGCAAAATGGCGGGCACCATGGCAGTGAGAAGCTCCTGAAGCCAGCCAGAACCAACTGCACTACCAGGCTGGCTCTAGGCTGCTGAGCCTGCCGCTGCTGCCATCACTGCCAAGGGGGAACTGGAGATGCCCAGTGTGTCAACCCTGGGAAACCCCGGAGCCAATGCAGGGAGAAGGAGGAAAGGAGAAGGAGAAGGAAGAGAGAGAAAGAGGAAGGACAAAAAAGAGGGGAGCCCCGACCTTGCCACGCCGCTGCCGCAGCCGCTGCTAAGGATGAGAGGTAGGGGAGCAGTGGGAGGGCAACGACACGTGGCTGAGCCCAGGCCCAATCCAAGCCTACTCCATGGCTGCTAGTGCTCCAAGAGAGCAGGCTGGGGCACAGAGGAAGGCTGCGTAACAGAAGAGACTACAGAAGAGAAGATATTACTTCTTTTTTTAAAAAATAACTTTTTAAAAATGACTCCCCCCCCCAAAAAAGTGTCCCTCGATTCTTTGAAAAAAATCTGGTAACCTTAAATTAGGGCCCCTCCCCAGACATCCTTTTTGCTGTACTTTCATGATGATATGTGTTCATTATGATATTGGGGCAGCCATACACGTTCCTGTTTTCAATGCTGTTTCCAATCACACTCTACAATTCCCTGTGGAAACTTAATAATGTTTTATAACATAAATGTTCTGTTTATTTATCTATTGGATTTCTATACTGCCCTTCATTTGAGGATCCCAGAGTTGTTTACAATATAAAAACTCAAAACACATAACATAGTAACCAACAAAAACCAACCTCCCTCTTCCCTGTATTTATTTTTCTTCTATTTTTGTTGCACTGTAGCCCTTTCAGACAGCAATAAAGCAGCAGCATTGGAACAACCTAAAGCAATCTAAGCCCACTAGCAACACACTGCTATTGTGTCAAGTACATGTTGCAAAACACACAACCCCCCAACAAAACACCAGTCTGAAGGTGCCCTTTGAAATGAGCCAGGCAGCAGCAAAACTGCCCAAATTAAGATGCTGTCCGTCTGAGCACATAAGTCCCCAGGTCAGGATCTCGGCAGCGGCCCCCAATAAAAAGCAATCGGACTAAATCCAGCTCAGTTCAGCACAAAACGTACACTTCTTCTCCCTAGTAAATTATTCACGGCAGCTATTTATACAATGCAATACCTACTAGACTTACCTGACAATTTGCTGACGGACATCTCATTCTGCCCCTCTTCGTCAGGTGAAACTAAACCTGCAGAACATTTTCTTTCTTGCAAATGAGCAAAGGGTCTGCCCTGAACCTGCAGCCCTCGGTCTACCTATGTGTCCTTCCATAGGTTACCCAGGGCGCTTGCAGGAAGCACATCAGCGTTTCCACCAGGAAAGTTTTTTCTATTTTCTATTTAAAAAAAGAAAGAAAAAGAAAACCACAACAGGGAGGCAGGTGATCAAACTCTGCCAGGACTGGTCATCCCATTCTGCCACCTGAGGCAGAACTTCCTAGGGTTGTGTGGCACCAGCTTCCGATGAGATCTTGTGAGAGTTCCATGAGATCTTGCGGGAAGCTGCCACCACCGCTTCTCCTGGCTTCTGAGTGGCAGAGATTCTGCAACCCAAAGCAGCTACAACCTTGCCCCCATAGGTCACACAGTGAAACCTCAGCAGCTCTTTTTTTCCAGCTCTTCCATGGTGCAGATAACTCTTAGCTTTTAACCCTCCCTCTAATCTCCTTCCTTTCACATTTTGAAAAAAATCTCAGCGTCTTTCCACACTCACGTTATTGCAAGAGTGCTGGGGGACATAGCCACTGGACCTCCAGATGTTGCTGAACTACCGCACCCATCAGCCCAATCAACTACAATTCCCATCAGCCCAATGTCCAGCAGTTCAGCAACATCTAGAGCAGTGGTTCTCAACCTGTGGGTCCCCAGATGTTGTTGGACTACAACTCCCATCATTCCTAGCCAGCATGACCAGTGGTCAGGGATGATGGGAGTTGTAGTCCAACAACATCTTGGGACCCACAGGTGGAGAAAGGCTGGTCTAGAAGAAAGGTAGCCAGCATGATCCCCTCCAAATGTTGAGGGGCTACAACTCCCATCACCCCTAGCTATCAAGGCCGGCGCTCAGGGATGATGGGAGTTGTAGTCCAACAACATCTGGGGACCCACAGGTTGAGAACAACTGATCTAGAGGGACAAAGGATAGCTACCCTTTCTCTAGTCCAGGGGTCACCAACCTAAGGCCCATGGGCCAGGAGTGGCCCGTGGACGTCATTTGACCAGGCCACGAGCCGCCCCCAAACAGAGCCGCCCCCTCGCGCGTTGCGCTAAACCAACATGGCACAGGGACTCGCTTCATGGTGCCAGAACTCGCGTCTGCGCATGCGCAGATGCTGAAAATTGTGGGTGCGTGCACACTCATGCACACATGCGATCCAGCCCACGGAGGGATCTCTGTGGGACCAATCTGGACAAGGCAAGATAAACCTTGCTCTAGTCCTTGCCAATGGCTGAGTACACATCATACCTTTAAAGCACAGGAACTGTAGCTTAACCCTCACACAGCTACAATTCCCAGCACCCACAACAAATTCCCTGGATTCTTTGGGGGAGGACAAGTGTTCTCCATGTTCACTGTGTATGCAGCCTTATTCTGGGAGTCACAAAACTATTTCCAAGGAGGCCTAACTATCCCAGTCTTGCCTTCACTGGTGAACTGAAGCCTCAGATGCGGTTACGCTTTTCTCTACATAACCAGAGCTCAGCATTCTAGAGTCAATTAAAGTCTCCTATCTCACATTTCCCCCTACTGCCTTTTTAAAAAAGTCTCCCTATTTATTCTTGAATACTTGACTTCTTTATCCACTTTAGCAGTTTTTCTGAAGTGCACAGCTAAGCCCCGAAGAAACCAATACCAAAATCCCAGACAAGCTATTTTATTTATATTTCCCTGCATTTTCTTCCATCAGTTTATTTGGCAGCTGCTGTTCCTGGTGTGTGTGTGCTGCTGTTATTTCATTTGAGCAGAGAGCATATTTAGACGCGTTAAGAAAAAAAAAGCCGCTCAATCTATTTTGCTAAATGGATAAACGGCGGGGGGGGGGCATTTGTGAATAAGAGATTTTATTTATATTCTAGCTGAACAATACCTTTTTTGAGAGACTTTTAAAAGGGACAAATTGATTGCCTTCTTGACAAAGGAGATAGCTCATCTTGCCTCTGGAAACGCATTATTCAACTATCACCGAGGTTACCTAATGTATATCTGTCAAAGCAGGAACGCTATTTCCTGAGGAATGTTGGAGGACTCAACTTTCCCATGCTGTACAAAGACATGCACCATTATGGTGCAGTTGTGGTTGGGACCCGGGTTCAAATGCACTCAGCCATTGAGTTCCCTGGGCAACATTGGGCTAGCCATGATCTCTCAGCTGAATCCACCTCAGCTGAGGAGGAAGAGAATCTTTTATGCTAACTTGAGTCTTCTTGGATGAAAGGTGGGATAGAAATGTAATAAATAACTAAATAACTAAAT